>NC_138346.1:212709128-213346173 GCF_046562875.1 Panthera onca
GGCACAGCTAGGTTAGAGTGGCTCTGATACCAGCTACACATTAAGTGGCATGCTTCAAGCTGGGGTGACAGGCGCAAAGTGCTCTTCAAGTCAGGGTTTCAGATAGTTCAGGACAGCATTTCCCAAAGTGCGGGCACTACAGAAATGTAGTGCACCCAATGCTCCATGTAAAAAGGGATCCACAGTAGAAAAAATTTCTAAAACACTATATGCCACGGTCATCCTCCATCAGAGCACATGACCAAAGCAAAGACTCTGGAAAAAGGCCTTTTCTAAAAACACTAGCTGAATTGTATTTAACGCAGCATTTCACAAACGTATCTAAACAAGATGTTCTGCTACGTAACGGTTTTTAAAATCCTGAGGAACATCCTTCAGGGAAAGCCTCATTCATCCTGGTCGTCTTCCTCTCCAACCCCAAAAAAGTGCTAGGGGCACAGTATTAACAGATAGTAACCTAAGACCAGAACCAAACCCAATTCCAAACTGAAAAAAAGCTTTGCCTCAACCCAGGCTATTTATTAGTTGAGGAGTATTAGATGCCTCGCACGTGAAAACAGCAGTAAAGAATTCACCGCATGGTGTGTTTGGATCCCAAGCACAGTCCCTAAATCCACACCACCTCCTTACCCAGTTTTATGCACAGCAACTCCTAGCAGGGAAAATAAAATAGGTCCACGGATCGTCTGCTGGCACAACTGGAACAGAGAAGAAGCTGAGAAATTGAAACAAAAGAGTATACAGGGTAAAAGGGGCAGAGTAGACTCTCAGAAGAGCTGTGATAAGGAGCCAGTCTCTGCTGAGCAGAGACAGGGAGGGAGGAGCCAGCAGAGCAGAGAACAAGGGAGACAGAGACTAATTCTTCGGGGAGCCCAAAGATTCCAGCCACCTTCTGAACTGTCAACCTTTAAATAGGCTCTCTCCGCCAACAGTGAAAACCATGGAAGCAGAAAGGACATACATACAGTTTTTTTCAGCACAGACTGGAAAACTCCAGCTCTGGGCAAAGATGACCCCATCCATGACACTTGCCACTGGACAGCCAGCAGAACATACCCCTTTCCACTCAACCCAGATCCAGGGTGCCAGACGTCCCAGCTACCACTTACTTTTTGGATGGTAAGAGACCTTCACAGGCTGGGCATCATGGGCATGGCTGGAGTCAAAAGGACGAAAAGAATCTGAATTCTCCTCTGTCCTGTCTCAGGTTGAGGTTGGCTATTGATTGTGTTGACTCCACCAATTCCAACTTATTGGGGGAAAAAAAGGGACATGTCAACAAGCAGAAAAAAAAAAAAAGGGCGCAAAACACGTTTAACCAGGTTTAAAGCCAAACAAACTCATCCCTGAGGGAAGCTTAGTCATTGCCCCATACTCGGATGGTATGTGAGGAAGTGCCCTGGGGGAAAACACAACACACAGGTGTGGGGACAATCGCGGGGACACACAAACATGTGCTGGTGAGAAGCAGGAGCCCTGGTAAAGACAGGTCCGTGTCCAGAGAGGTGAGAGGAGAGGAGGTAACAGACCAGGACAAGGACTGGTCTTGAGGATTGTGGAACTGAGGACTAGAGATGAGTGGGTGGGGGTGGAGGAGAAGTAGAAGTGGAACTTATTGAAAGACCGTGTGTGCTACATGCTGTAAAATATATCTTACTTAATTTTTAATTCTATGGGGCAAACAGAGGCTTGGGATACTTAAAAGATTTATAGACTGCTAATAAGTGGCCAAGCTAGGAACTGAGATACCACCTCCCTTTGATTCCAAAGCACACTTGTTTTTAACTTCGTGGATCTGCCTCACTCCACCCTTCCGGGTGGGAAGGGTGATAATCAGAGGCCTCTCTGGGAGGAAGAAAAGAGAGACGATGGAGAAATTGAAGAAACAGGGCAACGAAAGATTACAATAGAGGATGGGCAGTTTAGGCTTCACGCATCCAAACAGTAAATTATTCCGCATCGTCTGTGTGCCTGTGTGCATGCTAGGCGCTGAAGTTAGGGATGGGTAAATCAGTACCTGCCCTCAAGGGGCTTACCTTCAGGTGAGAAGTCAAACAAGAAAATAGGTGACTGCACCTGAGCGCAGAAAGTGCCCAAAGTGGGAGAGGGCAGGGCGCCACAGTGGTCAACGTGGGCACTTATCTTGTGCTGAGTAAATGCTGGCAAATATAGAAGACTGGATACGAAAGGAAGAAAGGGCTGGGGTGGAATGGGGCCGCGAAGGTGGGAAGGCTGGGGGAGACGAGGAACCTCAAGGAACCCCACCCCCAGTCCAGACACCCACGTCCCGCCCCCTCCTCTCAGGGCCGCGGAGGGCCCCGCAGCGAGGCCGGGGCGTGGAGACGCCCGCCTGCCCGGATCCCGAGTTCCCGGGGCTCCAGCGTCCCACCGGTCCCCGCCGGGCTGCTCAGGACTCGCCGGGCTGGGCTGGGCGGGTCCCCACCCCTCCGGCGCGCTCGCCCTCTCACCTTCACCTTCCCGGCCTCGCGGCGGCCATCATGCCCCTAACGTCACCAGATGGCGCCACCCCGGAGAGAGGCGGGAGGAGGAGGGAGGTCGCGCACGTCACTAGCCGCCGCACGTTTGCCGCCCTGGCCCTGATCAATCGGTGGACTCCGAGCTCAGGCGGTTAGACCCTATCACTCCTTACGGGTCAAGGGGTCTGCCGGCTGAGAGCCCCGAGAGGCGGCTCAGCGGGCTCGCTTACCGCCGGGGCGTCCCAAGCCAATGACGTCAGCAGAAGGACTCCAGCTGCATCGTGGGGGCTGTAGTTCCTCCGGGCGCCCGTCAGGGCGGGGTGGGCGGGGCCTCGAGCTGTCCAAAGGCCAAGAAAACAAGGGCGTGGGTTAGAGGTTCCCGCTTTTTCGTCTGTTGCACCAGAGCCTGACCCTGAGGCCCTTGCCGGCTCTGTGATCCCAGCCTGCGTTTTGTAATTTTAGAGAAGAGCTCTTAAGAGAAAGAGAGGAAGCAAACTTGGGCCTGTTGCCCTTCGGTTGACTTTGAGGAAATGAGAACAGCAACGGTCGCGGAGCAGGCAGGGTGCCTAACATACATGCATTTTATTTAACCTTCAGGACATTCCCTGGAGGCTCAGAGGAGACATTATTCCAGCTCACATATGGCAGACCACTGGGCCTCATTATGTGCCAGGCGCTAGGACACAGCAGTGAACAGGTTGTCTGGTGGCCTCAGCCACAGCAGGGAAGGTTTGAAGCCTATGCTCTCTCTCCAGTACCGCAGCCACCAGCCACCTGTGGCTATGGAGCCCCTGAAAGGTGGCCAGTGCCAATTGAGATGTGCTGCAGACTCGTACCCCCCCCCAAAAAAAAAAATATATATATATATATATACACACACACATATATATATATATACACACACATATACATATGTATATACACATATATCCATATATACATATGTATATACACATATATACACATATATCCATATATACATATGTATATACACATATATATACATATATATCTATATATACATATATAGGCACATATAGACACATATATCTGTATCTATATCTATATATACACATATGTATCTATATATACATATATATAGGCACCTGGCTGGCTCAATTGGAAGAACATACGACTCTTGATCTTGGGGTTGTGAGTTCAAGCCCCATTGTTGGGTATAGAGATTACTAAAAAATAAACTTTAAAAAAGGTAAACAATTTCATTAATGCTTTTATGTTGACTATATGTTAGTGATCATATTTTGGATAAAGTGAGTTAAATAAAATACATTGCTAACATTAAGTTCACCTGTTTCTTTTTACTATTTAAAATGTGGCTACTAAAACATCAAAAATTGCATAAAATGGCTCACTGTGTGATATTGGGGTTTATGACAAATACATATTTTGTCTTCATCCACTGTTTCTATAAATTGGGTGTCTCTTGTTATTCATAATGAGCCCCTTTCAACCACACCTGGGTTTATGTGAATGCGGTAACTTTTGGAAACCCCCTAAGGATTGAGGCTGGTTGCCAGGGGAACCAACAATGTGATTAGAGGGTTGAAATTCCAGCTCACTACCTGTAAGCAGAAAGAGTTAGGGGTCCCCAGGAAAAGACAGACATAACTTTCTTGACATAAGTCATTTTAGGGGTGCCTGGCTGGCTCAGTCAGTACAGCATGTGACTCTTGATCTCAGGGTCATGAGTTCAAGCCCCACGCTGGGCATGAAGCCTACTTTTAAAAAGGGGGGGAGGGCACCTGGGTGTCTCGGTCAGGTAAGTGTCTGACTCTTGATTTTGGCTCAGGTCATGATCTCTGGGTTCGTGAGATCAAGCCCCAAGTCGGGCTCTGTGCTGCGTCAGGCTCTGTGCTGACAGCACTGAGCCTGCTTGGGATTCTCTCTCTCTCTCTCTCTCTCTCTCTCTCTCTCTCTCTCTCTCTCTCTCCTCTCTCTCTCTCTCTTAAAATAAATAAACTTAAAAAAAAAAAAAAAGGCATTTTCAGCTCCCCACCATCCCATTGAAGAATAATGCTAGAACAGCCACACCCAGGCCAGGAGATAAGCTAATCACATCAGGACAATAATCAGTGGTGAAATCCTCAGTGTTGATTCCAAAGTGAACAGTAACCTGACACACATTCTTGAGCTATCTCTGCAGGATCTAAACCCCTCTGAGCACTCAAATAGAGGGCCAATTGGAGCCAGAGACCTGATGCTGACTTTTGCCAGCCCTCCGGACTTTGACCTGGACTCAGTCACCTTCAGATGACTTTTGCCCCCAAGTCCCTGCTGTATTCCCCCTTGTGCCAGCCCCTTCATGCATATGTATGCAATCTTACCTTAAAACTTCCCCGATGTTTTTTCTGGAGACACTGCTTTGGGAAATATCCTTAGTGTTCTCCTTTTACTTGTTGCACGGAAATCCCTTCCTTTTCCTATTCTTTGGCTTGGTTGTGAATTTTGGCTCAAAACCCATCAAGAGGAGAGCCCAGGTTGGGTAACAAATTTGGCAACTCTGGTGGAAACTCTCACCTAACCCCTTCGAGTTCCTTCTGTGGGGAAGGGCATAAGAGAACCCCTCTTGATGCCTGATTTGTTGAGGCACCTCATCTCGCTGAATGAGCTCAGTAGCTGTGCCAAACATTTTTTTAACGTTTACTTATTTTTGAGAGACAGGACGTGAGTGGGGAAGGGGCAGAGAGAGAAGGAGACACAGAATCTGAAGCTGCCTCCAGGCTCTGAGCTGTCAGCACAGAGCCCAACGCAGGGCTCGAACCCATGAAGTATGAGATCATGACCTGAATCAAAGTTGGACGCTTAACTAAATGAGCCACCCAGGCGCCCCCCAAACATTTTAATCAGAGAGTCCCTTCAGAGAGGTCAATGGCAATTATCTCACAAATCAGATTAGGGTTCTGCCGCTATCTCAAGGGGAGAAAAGGAGGGCTGGAGGTCTGAGCAGCTATCTGGTCTGGTCTGGTCTGGTCTGACTGGGGAGTCAGGACTTGTAAGACGTCCTTGTCTCCCCAAGTTCTGGAGGCTGAGAAGGGATGCCTGATCATTGAAGGCCTCCGTGAGATAGATCTCAGGTTCTGGAGATTGTCTGCAAATTGGGTAGAGAGGTGCCCGTTTGGTATACCTCAACCAGCTGGGTGTCCACTTTTAAATGATCAACTGAAAGAGCTTACTTACCAATGCTCTGCAGGACATTTTCAGTGGGCTCAGAAGAGCTGAATTTGTGTGGACACTAATCCTTATTGCAGATCTCTTTGTAGTTGGAGAACGTTTGTAAAAGAGCTCCATTTGATTGGTTATAAGGCAAGTGCTTATCAAAATTCAGCATTCGAGGGACGCCCAGGTGGCTCAATTGGTTAAGCATCCAGCTCTTGATTTCAGCTCAGGTCATGCTCTCATCGTTCATGAGTTCAAGCCTTGCATCAGGCTCTGCACTAACAGTATGGAAACTACTTGGGATCCTCTCTCTCTCCCTCTCTCTCTGCCCCTCCCCAGTTCATGCTCTGTCTCTCTGTCTCTCAAAGATAAATAAACAAAAAAAAAAAAGGATTTTATTTTTTTTAAGTAGTCTCTACACCCAATGTGGGGCTCAAACTCACAACCCTGAGATCAAGAGTCACTCACTCTACTGATCAAACCAGCCAGGTGCCTCTGTAAGTACACTCTTAAAAAGTTTCCAAAATTTTTGGTTACTTCAAACTTTGAGGTTTTTCTGGGTCAAATAATAAATTGGGTTCGATTCAATGGATATCGAAATCTTTTCCAAATAAGATCCTGGTATAACAATTCACAATTGCTTACCACTTAGTTTCCACTAGACATTACGATTTCTGAGAATTAAAAATATAATTAAGAATACTGAAAATAATAAGGGAAACAACTCTGTATGCAAGGAAAGATACATGTTTTTGGCAAGAAAGGTATAAGGAATGGGGATACTTTTTTTAATTCTAATTTTTTAAAAAATTTACATCCAAATTAGCATATAATGCAACAAGGGAATACATTTTTTTAAGAAAGTAATTTTGTCCTAAAATGAGACTGGTTGTTATTTTTTTCTAATACTTTAATGTTTTAATTTAATTTTTGAGAGAAAGAGAGAGAAAGCGTGAGCATAAGTTGGGGAGAGGCAGAGAAAGAGGAAGACACAGAATCTGAAGCAGGCTCCAGGCTCTGAGCTGTCAGCATAGAGCCTGACGAGGGGCTTGAACTCACGAGCCTTGAGATCTTGACCTGAGCACCTGACCCGAAGTCAGATGCTTAACCGACTGAGCCACCCAGGGGCCCCAATATATTTTTTTAAGATTTTATTTTTTTAAGTAATCTCTACACTCAGTGTGGGGCTCAAATTCACAACCCCAAGATCAAAACTTGCATGCCCCACCCACTGAGCCAGCCAGGCGCCCCCTGAATCTTATCAATATTAAGAGCTAAGTTTTCCCAAAAAGTTAAAAACAGAACTACCCTACAACCCAGCAATTGCACTACTAGGTATTTACCCAAAGGATACAAGAATACTGACTCGAAGGGACACATGCACCCACCCCGATGTTTATTATGAACAATAGCCAAATTATGGCAAGAGCCCAAATGTCCATCGACTGATGAGTGGATAAAGATGTAGTATATACATACACATAATGGAATATTATTCAGCCATCAAAAAGAATGAGATGTTGCCATTTGCAATGATGTGGATGAAGCTAGAGTATATTATGCTAAGGAAAATAAGTCAGTCAGAGAAAGACAAATAGCATATGATTTCACCTATATGTGGAATTTAAGAAACAAAACAGATGAACATAGGAGAAGGGATAAAAAAAAAAGAGAGAGAAGCAAACCATAAGAGATTTTTTTAAGTTTATTTATTTTGTGTGAGAGACAGCAGGAGTGAAGGAAGTCAGAGAGTGTTGCATCCACACGACTCCTGAAACAGAACGCTACGGGCACCAGTGACAGTCACAACAAAGTTTATTGCAATGAGAAGCAAGGCCGACCGATTGGGACCGACACTCTGGACCAGAGTGTGGCCTCCAACAGCCGGGGTACAGAGTTTTTATAGCCAACCACATCGTCTAATGATCACCTAGGAACAGAACAAAGAAATAGTTCCCAGATGGGGGTAGAAACAGTTCAGACCTGCCCTTGCCCCAGTCCAATCAAACACTAACCCAGTTGATTTTCCTTGAACTTTTGTTCCCTTGATTGATAGGATAAGGCTGTTATCTCTTAACCTACAGCGTTAAAACAAAGCTGTTATTTCTCAAGGCTACAGGTTAGCCCTAACACTACAATTTAACCCTTACAAGAGAGGGAGAGAAAGCATCCCAAGCAGGCTCTGTGCCGTCAGCTCAGAGCCTGACATGGGGCTTGAAACTAGGAGGTCATGACCTGAGCCAAAATCAAGAGTCAGATGCCCCACCAACTGAGCCAGCCAGGTGCCCAAAGATTTTATTTTTTTAAAGTAATCTGTACACCCAGCATGGGCTTGAACTCCTAACCCTGAGATCAAGAGTTGCTTGCTCCCCAGACTGAGCCAACTAGGCGCTCCAAGGAGAACAGATTCTTTTCTTTTCTTTTTTTAATGTTTATTTATTTTTGAAAGAGAGAGAGAGAGAGACACAGAGTGTGAGTGGGGGAGGGGCAGAGAGAGGGGGAGACACAGAATCGGAAGCAGGTTCCAGGCTCTGAGCTGTGAGCACAGCTTGAACTCAAGAACTTCGAGATCAAGACCTGAGCCGAAGTCGGACGCTTAACCAACCAAGCCACCCAGGCGCCCCTAGATTCTTACTGAACCTGTGCAGATAACTGTAATTGCCATCAGAGTAAGAATACTCACTGAGAGTTTCCAAGTTTTAGAGGGATCCGGTAGGGAGAAAAAGAGAAATGTTTCGGTTTGTTCACAAAGGAATATTTTACCAAATTTCTGTAAGTCACAGATATGTTAAGAGAAAAAGTTTCCTTAAATCTGGAAGAGCAAACATGGAAGAACCAGCAATGTGTCACACGAGAGTGATTAAAAATTATAATCATTTTCCTTAATTTATTTAGTCCCACGTTATTCTCGTTCTGTTTGAATGCAGTTTTTCCATTAGTTCTGAAAATTCTTACTCAGTTTTAGTTTTAGGATCTGAAGGGTATCAGAAACCTGTATTCATCAAAAGTCCTGTCCATGAATCTCCTTGAAGATGAAAAACATTCGTAAGAGCATCAGAAGAATAATTGTAAATGACGAAAGACTCAAAACTGGCCCTGGGTTGGGGTGCCTGGCTGGCTCAGTTGGTGGAGTGTGCGACTCTTGATCTCAGGGTTGTGGGTTCGAGCCCCATGTTGGGTATAGAGGGTGTTTAAAAATGGAATCTTTTTTTCTTTAATAAAATCCTTAAAAAAAAAAAAAAAGGTCATGGTTAACAATCTGATGACAGCACATTATGACATACCTGACAAGGAAATTTGGTTATTTCTGGGACACACAACATTTCAATAACTAGATTACAAGTGATGACATTATACCATGGCATAGTAAAACGTTAGGAATTTCATATAATTTCTATGACAACTATAGCATTTACCCATACAATATAACCGGAGGGGGTTTATCATCACTTATTTGACAATCCTTCCCATGGGATTGAAGATGCCAAATAAATAAGTTTATTTTTGATCCGTCAAAAAACTTCCCTTAGAGGAGCCTGGGTGGCTCCGTTGGTTAAGCAACTGACTTCAGCTCAGGTCATGATCTTGAAGTTCTTGAATTCAAGCCCGGCGTGGGGCTCTGTGGTGACAGCTCAGGGCCTGGAGCCTGCTTCGGATTCTGTGTGTCCCTCTCTCTCTGTATTCATCCTGTCCTGCTCCTGCTCTGTCTCTCTCTCAAAACAAACAAACAACAACAACAAACACCGAAAAAAAAACAACACACACACACACAAAATTTTTTAAACCCAAAAAGAATGAAATCTTTAAAAAAAAAATGACTTGTTTTACAAAGTAGTTTTAATTTGTCTATTTTTGATGGAAATGAGGGTGATTTTGCAGAGAAAAATGTTTCAGTTACACATACTTATGGATGTTAAATTCTAGTTCTGATCATCTTTGAGTGTTTGCTGGTTGGCCTATGACACTGGGCTGGATCCTGAATTCTTATCTCGAATATCTAGCTATAATTCACCAAACTAAAGTTTTCAATTTTCTCCCATTCTTGGACTTGACAAAACCTGTCTTTTCCCCTAAAGCCCTGCAAACCGGAACTAGGTACCTGGAGGCAAACTTCAGAGAAACTTCCACAGCGGCCCGTGTTTATGCCATGTTTGTGCCTGTTGCTGTCTGAGTCATTCAGAATGATCACGGGAGACCTGGGGAGAGAGGCTATACAGAAGAGTGTGTACTGTGTTAAAAACTCACAGAATAAACTCTGACTCTGCCTCTAGCCAAGGCTGTGTGAACTAGGACTTTGCCTGGGGAAGGTCGGCAGGTGGATTTTACTGCCTCTGGGGGATTTAAACACCTTCTGTTTTTTTACAGATACTTTCACTGGAAGGATGGAGGTTTTCCTTGTGGAACTGAAGGGGCAGATGGGGTAATCAAAGGGTTGCCTGGGGGGAGGATTCCTAGCTTTGGTCTTGCCTGAACAATACAAAGTGATAATGGACCAGCATTTGTTTTAAAATAACTCTGGGTGTGGCCCGTGCTCTAGGGACAAAATAGAAGCTACAGGCTGCCGGCAGGGCACAATCATCTAGAATGGTCTTAAGTAAAAGGCACCTTTGGGAAATGCTCTGGGGGAGATTGAGAGCCTAGACGTCCCTTGGGGGGATCCTTGAAAGCTACAACCAGACTTTAAGTGGGGAAGACCTTACCTGGTGCTGAAACTGAATAAGCGATAAAGCTTATAATTCACCTAGGGGACTGTCATTCTGTCCTCAACAAATACACAAATATGAGCCTGCCTTTATCAAGTGAAATAAACTCCATTCCTATGAACCAAGTGACTGGGTTTGCTTGAAGACCTGGAAATCAGGATCATCTCAGGATCAGCTCAGCCCTATCTCAACAGGACCCGACTTGATGCTATTAACCACTCACCCTTTTAGAAAGCTACAGAAGGGGGCACTTGGGTGGCTGAGTCGGTAAAGCGTCTGACTTCAGCTCAGGTCATGATCTCACGGTTCGTGAGTTCGAGCCCTGTGTTGGGCTCTGTGCTGACAGCTCGGAGTCTGGAGCCTGCTTTGGATTCTGTGTCTCCCTCTCTCTCTGCCCCTTCTCTGCTCATGCTGTCTGTCTGCCTGTCTCTCTCTCTCAAAAAGAAATAAGGGGCGCCTGGGTGGCTCAGTCGGTTAAGCGGCCGACTTCGGCTCAGGTCACAATTTCACGGTCCGTGAGTTCGAGCCCCACATCGGGCTCTGTGCTGACAGCTCAGAGCCTGGAGCCTGTTTCAGATTCTGTGTCTCCCTCTCTCTGACCCTCCCCTGTTCATGCTCTGTCTCTCTCTGTCTCAAAAATAAATAAACGTTAAAAAAAAATTTTTAATTAAAAAAAAAAAAAGGAAACATTTGAGAAAACTAAAAAAAAAAAAAAAGAATGAGGAATGCAATATCTCAAGTGTAGGGAGGGCAGATTTTATAAACAGAAAGAGTAAAGAGCTCCTAGAAAAAAGAAAGACAGACATAGCTTTCTTGATGTAAGAAAAGTCATTTTAGGCCCCAGAGGCATTTTGTTAAAGAATGTAAGAACAAACAGCCACTCTCAGGCTTGGAGATAGCTTAATCATATCAAGACAATAATCAGCAATAAAACTCCCAGTGCTGATTCCAAAGACTGACCTGATGCACACTGAATTGTCTCAAAGTGCCCTTTGAGCACTCAGATATGGACCAGAGAATTGAAGACCCTTCCCCTATCCAGCCCAGTCCCATGCTGTATTCCCTACGGCACAAGCCCCTTCATGAATATGTATGTACGCTTACCTTAAAACTTCCCTAATTTTGCTGTTGGGGAGACACTGCTTTGGGTCATGTCCCCAGTGTTCTCCTTACTTGGTGCCCATAAACCCCTTCATTTTCCTATTCTTTGGCTTAGTTGTGTCTTTTAGCTTGACACCCACTAAGAAGCAATCATACTCCCTTGGGTAACATTCTCACTCAACCTCCTGGGAGGAGAGAGGACTGAAGATTGACTTGATCATAAATGGCCAGTGGTTTAATCAATCGTGCCTATGCAATGAAGCCTCCATAAAAATCCCTGAAGGACGAGGGTAGCAAAGCTTTCCGGCTTGGTGAACACGTAGAGATATAGGGAGGGTGGTGGGCCCAGAGAGATGGTGATAGGTCCTTGCCCCATCCCACATACCTGGCCCTACGCATCTCTTCTATCCGGCTGTTTCAAAACTGCAATCTTTTTTTTTTTTTTTTTTTTTTTTTAAAGATTGACTATTTTGCTTTTTTTAAAAAAAAAACTTTTTTAGTGCTTATTTATTTTCGAAAGAGAGACAGAGCATGAGCAGGGGAGGGGCAGAGAGAGAGAGGGAAACACAGAATCTGAAGCAGGCTCCAGGCTCTGAGCTGTCAGCACAGCGGACTTGAACTCACAAACCTTGAGATCATGACCTGAGCTGAAGTCGGGCACTTAACCAACTGAGCCACCCAGGCACCCCCAAAACTGCAATCTTTTATAATAAACCAATAATCTAGGAGGTGGAGTGTTTTCCCAAAATCTGTGAGCCATTCTTGCAAGTTAACCGAACACGGGATAGGGTTGTGGAAATCTCCAATTTATAACTGGTCAGTCAGCAGCTTAGGTGACAATTTGCATGGGTGATTGGTGTTTAAATGGGGGTGTGTGCGGGGGACAGTCTGGTAACAACTCTGAGCCCCTAACCTGTGGACTCTGATGCTATCTCCAGGTAGATCGTGTAGGATTGAGTCACATTTGTAGGATATGCTTTTGGTGTCTACCGAGAATTGGAGAATTGCTTTGTGTGGCTTGGTGATCAGAAGTGGAGTATCATGTAGAATAAAAAGGAAAACAATAGTTTTTCTCTGCAGTTGGATCTGTGGCTCACGTTATATTTCTACTACACAGCACTGCTTTATAAGCATGGTCGAATCTTGCCACAAATACTTGAAGAGGCAAATCAGTACCCGCAGACCGACCAGCTTATCAGTTCCCAGTAAAGTTGATCCAAGGGAACGTTCCAGCTCTGAGTGAAGCAGCAGCCTCATGTCTAGATTCGGACTCTGCACTGTGCGGCCACTCCCAGACGTGGCCTCTGGGTGTGGCCAGGCCTTTGGGATGGGGCACATACCAGGGCCTGTGACCCACTGCCTGGTAGAGTGGTTGTTTCCTCCTTCTAGCTCCCTGGCCTCCCTAAGGGGACCAAGGGCAGGAAATGAGTTCCGTTTCCTTTCTCTTCTTTGGCAGAATCTTGCCCAAGTCAGGTGGAGGCCTGGAGGTTCTCCCTCCTCAACATCTGTCTTGTCTATTTCTGCGAGCTGTGGCCTAGGTCCTGGTCATGTGACTGACCTGCTCCAGGAGGCTTGGAATCCACCCCCAGCCCTCTTCTCTGGCGCTCCAGCCAACACCCCGGCTTTCTCTCTGAAAGGGTTTCAAGCCGTGAGGCTCTCATCGACAAGACTCTCCCAGTTCGACTGATAGTATTATAGGTGAGGGGTGCAGGGCAGGGCTGGGGTCCAATTACAGGCCTTTCTTTTCTACATTACCTACTTCTATTTTGGATGGCTTTTTCTAGGTGGACAGGAATTGAGTCGTAATCAAAAACAGGTAGTAGTTGGGGCGCCTGGGTGGCTCAGGTGGGTAAGCATCTGACTTCAGCTCAAGTCATGATCTCACAGATCATGAGTTTGAGCCCAGCGTGCTAAAAGCTCAGAGCCTGGAGTCTGCTTCGAATTCTGTGTCTCCCTCTCTCTGCCCCTCCCCAGCTCATGCTCTAGCTCTCTCTCTCTCTCTCTCCAAAATAAACATTAAATTTTTTTTTAAGGTAGTAGTTAAAAACAACCCTGATACACACACACATACATGCACAAACCAGCTCAAAAAGGACACCCAAGAAACAGATCAGGCATGGTTGCTTCTGGGGAGAATTCTGTGGCCAGGGGTGAGCAGGATAAGGATTAAGATTTCTACTATATGGGTGCACCTGGGTGGCCCAGTCGGTTAAGCGTCCGACTTCTGCTCAGGTCATGATCTCGCAGTTCATGGGTTTGAGCCCCACGTCAGGCTCTGTGCTGGAGCCTGCATCAGGTTCTGTGTGTGTGTGTGTGTGTGTGTGTGTGTGTGTCTGCCCCTCCCTTGCTTGTGCTCTCTCTCTCAAAACTAAATAAACATTTAAAAAACCTTTAAAGTATATATAAAAAAGATTTGCACTATATGAATTTACTGTGAGTCAATTTAAAAAACACAAACACTTAAAATTATCTTTAGAAAGCATACACAGAATCCATCAATCATCAATGACATTGAAGCCATGAAGTCCAATCCTCCTTTTACAACCTGGGAAAATGAGCTTTTACAACCCCCCCCCCCCCCCCCCCCCCCGCCAACAGCAGCCACCCTGCGCCTTGCTGGCCCCAGCCGCCTGGCCTGGAAAGTCTCCACTACTGGGAATCTCGTCCCCCTCCAAGGCCCCACTCAAATGGCATCTGCTACCAGGCTTCTGTCTCAGCACTGCCGGCATTTGGGGACAGTTAATGCTTTGGGTCAGGGGTCATCCCGTACACTGTAGGGTGTTTAAGAGCATGTGGGCCTCTGCCCACCGATGCGGATAACACCCCACCCCCCACCCCTTTCCTGGATGTCACAACCAAAAATGACTTCAGACATTGCCACATATCCCCTGGGGAGAGAAATCACCCTCAGCTCAGAAGCACTGCATCACAGAAGACACTGGCGCTTCCTGGGCACCGTGAACCGTGTTGCAGCTCTGATTTCTGTCCCACGGCTCGGGGAGCAAGGGACCAGATTTCTAGCGAGGTCATATTCAAACCCCTCTCCCTAAGCTTACTTGTGTGACCTGAACTGGCTTCTCCTAAGCCTCCAGTTCCTCATCTATAAAAAGGAAATGACAGAGGCGCCTGGGTGGCTCAGTCGGTTAAGCATCTGACTCTTGATTTAAGCTCAGGTCATGATCTCGTGGTTCGTGAGTTCGAGCCCTGCATCTGGTTCTGCTCTGGAGGTGCAGAGGCCGCTTGGGATTCTCTGTCTCCCTTTCTCTCTCTCTGTCCTTCCCCTGCTCTTTCTCTCAAAATAAATTAACTTAAAAAAAAAAAAAAAAAAGGAAATGACAGCCCCTACCCCAGAGGGCTGAGCACCTGACATACACAATGCCCAGCCCACAGCAAGGGATGGATAGAGGTTGGCCCTCAATATTAATAAACACCCCGAAGTGTTATCAGTGTTACAAGAAGAGTGTGTCCAGGGTGTGGTGGGGGCCACCAGGAGTTCTCTCTGATGCAGATCTCCAGAGATGAAGCATGCCCCAGGCGGCCAGCGCCGGGCTCACGTGTAAGGCTTTACAGAACACACAAATGACACCGGGATCATACGTGACTGGGTTTGGGAAACACAAGCCACCCGGTCTGCTGACACAGCCCTTCTTGCCAGCCACGGGCTCTTAAATCTCTCCCTGCAGACACTCGCTCGGACACGTGCACAGTCACTCACCCAAGCATCTCCCACTCTGTGGTGTGAATGATCTTTAATAGAAACTCTCCTGTTTCTGTCTGTCCCTCTCTCCAGAGGCATCGGGACAGGGTGATTCACTGCAGCGTGCGGACATGTCACTCCCTCCCCCCACGCAGAGGATGGAGCTTTGGCATCGATGCCTTTCCTGTCTCCCAGGGGGGGTTTCTGAGTCATCATCTCCAGGGGACAACATTCTGCTCCCACGACAGGAGCCACGGAGGAAGGGGCTTCGGCAGTCCTGGGGGCAGGGAGGGGGCGTGAATCTGATCCGGTCTCTGTGTCTGCTGGGAGCAGAAGTCCTGGGCTGCAGCTCTGCCCGGGAGAAGCTCCAGGGCTCCCTTCTCACACCTAGAGCACCTCTGGGCAGCCGGTTAAGCCCTTGTTCTGCTCAAGTCCCGCCCCATGGAAGAAGCAGACAAAGAGGACTGGGTATGTCAGGAAGATGGGTGGGAAAGGGCAAGTTGCCACAAAGCAATGAACATGCACTGCTGACTACGGGGCGCCTCCCTGGGCTGGGTCCAGAGCACCAGGAAAGCCCCAGCCAAGGAGGTGTGTTCTGCCTCTGGCTCGCGGCCAAATCCCTCCGATGGTGGCTCCAAGAGCAATGGAGGTCAAGAGCGTGGAGGCTGGTCCAGGTTCCCTGGGGCCCCGACACCCCAGAGTGCTGCCCGGCAGTGGTTGTTGGCAAAGAGGAAGAGGTCCGAGGTGGCTGGCCTGGCCAATTAGGGATCGACGAAGGACACGGCGATGTAGCGGGTGCCCCTGGTGGTGGGGAGCCCCTCGTGGTAGTGCGTGAGTCGCCCGGGGTGCATGAGGGTCCAGCCTTTCCGTGGGGCTCGGATGGAGCAGTTGTAGCGCAGGAACCGACAGCCCCCGCCCTGGGATACAGGAAGCGTCAGTTCTCCCACGGGAAGCTGGGCCCTTCCCCCGCCGCCCTATCCCCCACCTGAGCCACTGCAGCCCAGTGTCCGCAGCCCAGTCTGCCAGGGATGCCTTGTAGAGTGACAGCCACAGCTGCCTAAGGAGGACACTCAACTCAGCAAAGACAGAGGGAGCGAGAGCACTGACCTTGAGTCAGGCAGCCCTGGGCAAAGGTTGGCTACATGCTTTACTAACCCAGGCCTCAGTTTCCCCTCCCAGGAAACAGGCATGAACCTCACAGGGTCATGAGAATTAAGTGAGATGATCCAGGTAAGAGCTCAGGGCCAGGTTTCTCAACCTCAGCACTATGGACATTTGTGGGCAGAAAACCCGTTTTTTAAACTGTGGTAAAATGCATGTAACTGAAACTTTACCATCATAAACATTTTTTAAGTACATGGTTCTGGTGGTACTTTCTCTTGTGGGGGGGCTGCCCTGGGCACCCCTGGCCTCTACTCACTAGATGCCAGTAGCACCGCCACAGCTGTGACAACCAAAAATGTCCCCAGGGGGTGGGGGGACAAAACCATCCCCTAGGTGAACCCCTGATACATGGTACACTCTCAAAAAAATTAGAGGATGCTTGTGTGGGTGTCCTTCACTGTGGCCAGCCCAGGACTGAGTCCCCAAAATGCTTAGAAAATAGCAGCTTAAAAAAAAAAAAGAGGGGCGCCTGGGTGACTCAGCCAGTTGAGTGTCCAACTTTGGCTCAGGTCATGATCTCATGGTTTGCGAGTTCGAGCCCCACGTTGGGCTTTGCGCTGATACTGTGAATCCTGCTTTGGATTCTCTGTTTCCCTCTCTCTCTGCCCCTGCCCTGCTGTCTCTCTCTCTCTCTCTCTCTCTCAAAAATAAATAAACAGAAAAAAATTTAAAAAAAATAGCAGCTTAAGGAATGAGTGAATGAACAATGAATGAATGACTGAATGACTCCCTAGCTGAGCACACCTAGAGGCCTCCCTTGGGACCTTGAGGCCCCCAGAGCTGTCCCCTCTCCACCCCACGTCCTCCTGGTTTCCCCAGCTCTCCCCTCCAACCACCAGCCTGAGCCCCACACCCAGACTGAGCCCGTCCTGCCATTTCCAAGGCAGCCTCTTCCTTCTGAGACTGATGGAAACCCTAATCTCCTTATCACCAACAGCTATCAGGCCTGGAGTACTTACTGCGGGTTCCTATAGGCAACCACCTGAATGAGCTCAGGGAACTGTCACAGCAGTTCTGTGGAGGGCCCTCTACATTTTTCCAGCCAAGATAGGAGGAAACTGAGAGCCTAAGAAACATGTCTGAGGCCACAGAGCTGGTGAGTAGGTAGGCAGGTGCCGGTTTACGCAGTCTGACTTCTGACCTCCCGTGCCCACGCTCCACTGTGTCTGAAGTCCTTTCCCTCACAGACCTGGCACCCTCTCTCTCTCTCTGGTTCTTGGGCACTGGGCCCCACAGGCCCCGCAGCCCCAACCACCCCGTGAGCAGCTCACCTCGTAATCCACGCCGACCCGGTTCAGGGCGATGTTGATGGTGAAGGTGGAGGCGTCGTGGTGCGGCATGAGGGACGGCTGCTCATCTGGCTTGTAGCGGACAACAAAGGCCAGGTCGAACTGGGCCTGTGTCAAGGGGGTGGGAAAGAGAAGCGGCTGGACAGAAGCCGCTGAAGAGCAGGAGAGGCAGGGGTGCAGAGGAGGGGCCCCTCACGCAGTCTTTGGGATGCTGGCTCCCTGAGGGCAGGTTTGTTCAACGCCGTGTTCCCCCGTGCCTGGCACAGGGAAGGCTTTCAATAAAGATGTGCAGAGAGGGGAAAGGACAGAAGGAAGGGAAGGAAGAGAAGGGAAGGGAGGGGAGAGGAGGGGAGGGAAGTTAGGGCAGAAGGAAGGCAGCTCATCCTTACAACCCTTTATGGCAACTATGCAGGCTGCTGATTCGTCCGTCAAGGGCAGTGCCCAGGCAGTCAAAGCAGGGGTCTGGAGAAAGCCTTGTGCGTGAGGCGGTGATCAAGGGAGGGAAGGAGCGCAAAGGCAAAGGGGCAGTCAACAGGTACTCAGTGGGGAGCTAAAGGGAAATTGAGAGAGGAGTGAGTATGCTGGCCAGTGAGCCGGGGGCTTGTCTGCAAGCTGGGCAGAGGCATCCTTGAGGCAGGATTTAAGGACACGAAGGAAGGAGTCAGAGGAGTGATGTCACAGGCTGGAGGCAAGATGGGCTGCCCCTACCCTGGACTCTTCCAGAGGCGCTCCCACCATGGGAGGAGACTTCACTCCCACCTGGAGACCAAACATTCAGGCCTCTCCCGCAGGCTGGGACCACTCTCTCTCCTTCCCCCCACTCTCCTCTCCCTAGCCACTCCCCTCATATCCCCTCCCTGGCTACATCCCAGGCACACCCACCCTGGTATAATAGCCTGGGTAGAGCTTCTCGGTCATGGGGGCGATGTACTCCACCAGGAACTTGTGCCATTCCCGCTCGAAGCTGATCTGGTTCATGTGGATGTCGATGGTTGGTACGTTTTCGTAGCCACCCTGGATGCGGTTGTCCTGGAAGTGACCAAGGCGAGCGTGGTAAGCAGAATTCTAAGACGGCCGCCTGGTGTGTGGACTGCCCAACCGCCCCCATCCCACCTGTAAACACGATGGGATGAGGTTAGGGCAGAGGGCAAAGCGAACGGGCTCTGCAGATGTCACTGAGGTAACAAGTCAGTTGACTTTGGGTTGATCACACGGGAGAGTGCCCCGGGCGTGCCTTTAAATGAGCATCTTGGGGCACCTGGGTGGCTCAGTCGGTTAAGCGGCCGACTTCGGCTCAGGTCATGATCTCACGGTCCGTGAGTTCGAGCCCCGCGTCGGGCTCTGTGCTGACAGCTCAGAGCCTGGAGCCTGTTTCAGATTCTGTGTCTCCCTCTCTCTGACCCTCCCTCGTTCATGCTCTGTCTCTCTCTGTCTCAAAAATAAATAAACGTTAAAAAAAAAAAATTAAATGAGCATCTTGAAGAGAGAGACTCTCCCGCTGGCCTGGAGGAAGCACGGGAATGAATTCTGCCACAGGAGCTTGGATTAGGACCCCGAGCCTCACCTGAGACCCCAACCCTGGCCGCCCCTCGACTGCAGCCTCGAGAGACCCCTGAGCAGAGGACCCGGCTGAACCACATGTGGACTCCTAGAAACCCGGAGATGATACGTGGGTGTTGTTTTATGCTGTTGAGGCTTCGTGGTGATTTGCTACACCGCAGAAAAAACCAGGTGCAGAGGGTCACAGGTTGGCTCAGGCATTAGAGTCCCAGCACTGACCTGGTCCCGGGAGCACAAAGGCTGGCCAGACCCCAGAAAGCATGGGCTATGCCCGTTCCTGGCCTCCGAAGATGATCTCACCACCAAAGCACGTGGATGAGGCTGGTAATCGGAACCACTGGTTACTCCAGCTGCCAGGTCAAAGGTTAGCCAGGCTCTGAGGCACACAGGCCCAGGGCCTCATGTGCCTTTAAAAATGCCCCCTGAACTTTCTAAGATGAGTACAGGTACGGGATTCCTCTTCCAGGGAACCACACAGCCTCTCAATCCAATATGCTACTTGCTTCTGCTGTCTGGTGAATGTGGCCTTAACGTCCCTAATTCTTCCTCATCCCACACTTGCGTGTTCCTCCCCCATTACACACCCAATCTGGTAAAGGAAGCTAAATCATTCTAATAACAAACCAGGAACTGGAAATCTAGAATGTGAGATTAAGGCAGCTCAGAGTCACCTAGCGGTCATGGCAGCCTGGGGACCCATACTCCAACCCATTTCTTCAATCCCCTACTCCTCAGTGCCAGAGCACCCCCCGAAAGAGTCCCAGAGAGAGGGGTGCCTGGGCGGTTCAGTCGGTTAAGCGGCGGACTTCGGTTCGGGTCACGATCGCACGGTTTGTGGGTTCGAGGCCCGCATCGGGCTCTGTGCTGTCAGCACAGAGCCCACTTCAGATCCTCTGGCCCCCTTTCTCTCTGCCCCTCCTCTGCTCATTCTCTCTCTCTAAATAGATAAATAAACTTAAAACAAACAAGCAAACAAAGTCCCAGAGAGGTTGGCCAGCTTGCCAGGAAAAGAGCCCAGAGGGCAGGCTCCCCCACATTTCCCAGCCCAGGCACCTGGGCCCCCACCTTGTTATCTCCCAGAGACCACTGGCCATAGTGTTCCATCTCCTCCACCAGCTCGTCACAGGCCGTCTCCGTGAAGATGGGGAACCAGTAGACATCTGGGCAGGGCTGGGAAGGGCGGGGACGGAGGGGAGGACTCAGTCACACGGGTCCGGGTGGCACCGCTGCCTCTTCCCCCACCTCCCCCACCCCCCTGTGGAACCCGCCACAGGCAGGGCCCCTCAAGTGGCCCAGGCCCTTCCCCATACCCTGGTCCATGAGCTGCTAAAGGGGGAAGGAAACTGAGCTCAGAGCTGGTCTTTCTCAGCCAAGGTCACAGAACTACCGGGGCAGAGCCAGGAAGGGAATGTGCGTACAGAGGGAGGACAGCCCAGCAGGCTTCGGGGCAAATAGAGAAGCACTGTTTCTTGCTACTGGCCCATGGCCCACGGTTGAGACCACATTTGGGGACATTTTCCTCTTCCTCGCCTGGGCCAGGAGAGCAACCCAAGGTCCTGAGGCCCCTGCAGACTCCAGCTGGGAAGTACCGACAGGAGGAAGGACCAGCCCACTGCCCAGGCTCTTGCCCAAGTGCTTCCAGAGCCTCCCCTTCTCTCCTGGGGCAGCTGATTGCCTTCCTCTGCCCTCCATCCCCCTCAGCAGGTGCAGGGTGTGAATCCAGTACCTTTGTCCCCAGAGGCGCCCAGTCCTTACCATCTCTAGCAGCTTCCCTGCCAGGGCCTTGGTGTAGTTCTCGTGGATGTACTTCTCCTTCCAGTCCTGGGGTGGGGGGAGGGGAGTCGGTTGGGGTCCTCAGGCCTGGCCCGGGCCAGCTGGGGCTCCAATGCGGGTGAATGTGTGCATGCCTGGGGGAGGGGGTACGCACCAGGCCCACCGGGTGCAGGTGTATGACGTGGGCACACAGTATGCCTGCAGGAGCTGGTGTCTTCATGGGTACCTACACGTGTGTGCATGTGTGTGCAGGTCTGCGTACAGGTATGTGCATGTGCCCAAGTCAGCCATAAGCTCACAATGTCTAGGAACGCCGTCACCACTTTCTCCTCCTCTGAGCTTCTCGACACCCTCAGAAGTGAGCGAGGCTCAGACAGTATACCCATTTTAGAGCTAAGATAACTGAGACCCCAAAGGTCGAGCGGCTCAACTAAGTCACAGCTGAGGGTCCACAGACCCAGGCCTGACTCCTGGTCTCCCCTCCACTAGATGGCGCTGCCTCTCCAGAGCCCGCTTCTCCCAGCCCAAACCCTGCCCCACACGGTCCCTGGGGTGGAGGAAGGCAGGTGGCAGGTAGCCCTCAGAGCCCCAGCCCTTCTCAGGCTGAGCAGGAGTCCCCTTACACCACTGGCTCGCTGGGGTCCCTTCCTCTCCCTCCCCTGCCCATCCACCCAGGACCTCACCTCGGGGTTGCTGAACACCTCCCAGAGGTCGTTGTGGAGGTGGCTGGTCTGGTAGCTGTCCAGGGAGAGCAGGTGGCCAAAGGTGTGCCGGTTGGTCAGGTACATGAACACATCCTGGGGAGAACAGGACGGATGGAAGAGAGCCCCTCTCCCCCACCAGTCCCAGGAGAGAGGGGCATGGCTGCAGCCTCCTCTGTCCATCAAGTTGGAGATCAGGGAACCAAGTGCGGGCACCCCATCTCGTCTCCCTAGCACCCGGCCAGGCCTGACATGGATACAATCAAGGAGGGCTTCCTGGAGGACTGAATGGGAATCAAAGAACCAATGTTGATGGTGTAGAAGCAAAGAATGGTGTCTGCTCCTGAAGTTCAGAGCACAGGAAGACACCATCATGCTGCCACATTTAAATAAAAATAACCACAGTCGGGGGCACCTGGGTGGCTCAGTCGGTTGAGCATACGACTTGGGCTCAGGTCATGATCTTACGGTTTGTGAGTTCAAGTCCCATATCGGGCTTGCTGCTGTCAGCCTATCAGCACAGAGCCCACTTTGGATCCTCTGTCCCGATCTCTGCCCTTCCCCGCTCACTCGCGCTCTCTCTCAAAACTAAATATTCTTAAAAAATAAAATAACCACAAAAACATATCGGGTGGGGCACAGGGAGAGGGCAAGGGCGTCTCTTTGGCACATTACTCTGTGCTGACAGCTCGGGGCCTGCTTGGGATTCTGTTTCCCTCTCTCTCTAATGTACTAAGGTACATCTAATGTACTCGGGGTACATTTAGGTGGAGAGTTTAGGGTTTTTTGGCTGTGTTGAAAATGTCAATGAAACAGACGGTGTGAAAACTGGGTCCACTAAAATGGTCCCCACGGACCCTAAGGACCAGCCCTCGTGCCTGATGCCCCGAGTGCCCCCCACCAGGCCCTGGCATCTCAGAAGCTCGAGGCCTAAGGCGGCAAGATCCAGACCACCTTCTCCATCAATGCCCCCCCCCCCCAACTGCCCAGCGCTGCCGACCTGCTGCCGGATATTGGCACAGAAGGCCATGTCGGGGTCCAGCTTGCTGTGGTGGAACAGGTCTGTCTGCAGCAGCTCAGCCCGCAGGGCACTGCCCTTGATCAGGTAGATGTTGGAGATGTAGGGCACGTTCCAGACGCCACTAAGGGTGAGAGAGGAAGATGGAGGCGGCTGCAGGCCGTCATAGGCTAGAGATCAGGGCCCCGGGGGAGGAGGCAGTCAGAGGCCGGGAGGGCACGAGAGTGCTGACTTGATTCCCCTACCCTGGGCACATGGGCTCAGAACAACTGCCGGGAAGTCCTTCCCTGTGTCTGACTGCAGTCTTCCCTGCTTTGGGTTTCGCAGGAATTCGAGGGCAACAGGGACGGGAATATTGGGGGAAGACGGGTGAGGGCGTTCCCATCCCGCAGGTACTCACACGCGCCGCCCCTGCACAATGTCCACATAGTCCTCGGAGCGGGCGTAGTAGCCATCTGCGCTCAGGGCCCCCCAGAAGTTCGACCACAGCCTCCCATGGCGGGTCATCAACGGGGCGATGACGTTCCTGAGGAAGGGGGCACCTCAGTGGGAGTCTCCCTGCCCACTGGGAGTTTGGGGCAGATCTAATTAGTGCGGGGAGGGGGGGGGAGGGGGGAGGAGTGCCCTTTCAACCCGCAAGTGGGGCCTGGAGGGGGGTGGGTTGGCCCATCTGGTTCGTGCTCCCTCCAACAGGGCAGCCGGGAGCGGAGGACAGGAGGGGCGGCTTGCAGCAGGGAGGAGGGAACATCTTGGACCAAGACAAGGTTGCCGGGCTGGGGCAGGCCCAGGGTGGGAGGTGAGGCCAGGGTGAAGGCGGAGAAGAAAGGCGTGGCGGGGGGCCGGGGGGGGGCCTGGAGCAGGGGCCCGGGCTTGGAGGGCCAGCCTGCCGCAGCCCACCCACAGCCTCACTTGTTCTGCTCGATCAGCAGGCGCAGGGTTTTAGGCTCCGTCAGGGCCACGTCAGCATCCACGCTGAAGTAGTAGGTGCAGCCACGGTCCTGTCGGCACAGATCCCTGCAGGTAGGGGTTCCGGGGTCAGCAGAGGGGTCCCAGGGTCCCAGAGCAGCGCTGCAGCCTTACTCTCCAGGCCTGCCCCCCTCTGTGACCACAGGGAACCAGCCAAAGGTCTTTAGAGGGGTCAGGCCAGCCCTGGTGCAGGTTGGGCCCAGCAGCCTTGACCCCGAGACCCAAACCCTGGGCTGTTAGGCTCTCAAGATGAATGCCCGGAGCTCAGCAACTGCTATCAAGTGCCCTGAAAACCCTCGGACTGGGGAGAACACGGCCCACAGACAGGTTCGTACACCGCCCAGGGCTAGGGGGTAAACCGGTTCTGCCCCTTCTGAAGTGTAGTTTGGTCACCCGTACCAAAAGCCTTACAAACTTATGCTCTTTTTGTTAATCTGGCCCAGGGCTCAGCAACGTACAGCCCATGCTCCAAATCCAGCCCACTGCCTGGTATCATTGTAGGTCGTGACCTAGGAATGGCTTCACGTTTCTGAATGGTTGGGGGAAACGAAAATCAGAAGGAGTCACATAAAAATCATATGAGGGGTGCCCGGGTGGCTTAGTTAGTTAAGTGTCTGAGGTCAGCTCAGGTCATGATCTCATGGCTCGTGAGTTCGAGGCCTGCGTCGGGCTCTGTGCTGATAGCTCAGAGCCTGGTGCCTGCTTCGGATTCTGTGTCTCCCTCTCTCTGCCCCTCCCCTGCTCATGTTCTGTCTCTCTCTAGCAAAAAATAAATAAACATTAAAAAAATTTATTTTCAGGAGCGCCTGGGTGGCTCAGTTGGTTAAGCATCCAGCTCTTGGTTTCGGCTCAGGTCATGATCTCATGGTTCAGGGGTTCAAGCCCCACATCGGGCTCTGTGCTAATGGCACGGAGCCTGCTTGGGATTCTGTCTCCCTCTCTCTCTGCCCCTCTCCTGCTCGCTCTCCGTCTACCTCTCTCTCAAAAATAAATAAATACACATTTTTTTAAAGGTTTTAAAAAAACTTATTTTTAAGTCGTATGAAATTCAAATTTCAGTGTTCGGAAGTAAAATTCGTGGGAGCACAGCCACGCCCAACTGTGCTACAACCTCAGGGTCAAGTGGGCGTGGCAGAAGAACCTTCCTGGAGGTTCCACAGCCTCGGATCTGGACTAATTCTTCCACAGTCAACAGGGATTACTTGTTTTAATAGTAAAGGCAAAATCAGAGATCGTCTCTCGAAACTGTCCTTGTTTACCTACTTCTGGCTTTCCAGTTCTTCCTCTTTCTCTGATTTGCTTCCTGTACCCAAATGACACTGCTCAGCCCTACCCAGGAGCCCCCAGGTTGGCAGGGCAGTGCCTATTTCCCCATTTGACAGATGGGAACACTGAGGCCCAGAGAGGGGCAGGAACTTGCTGGAGACCACACGCAGCCTTCTGAACTCCTCTGTCTCCTGGCCTGATGCCCCCTGACACCACGGCCCCCCTGCCCACTACCGTCAGCAGAGATGACCGTGGTGCCCCAGCCCCCAACTCACGCGCCCACGTTCCTGGCGTCGGCGTTTGCCACCCGAACCTCAGGGCCCACCAGTTTCACGGACTGGTACTCGCTGCCATGCTCTGCCAGGAACTGTTCCACCCGAGCCTTGTGGTGTTGCTCCTAGGGGTGGGGGATGGGAGGGTGAAGATGGGGACAGTGGTTCCACCCCAGGACCACAGCACCCCTGCTCCTGCAAGCCACTCCCCTTCATTCCTCGCACACTCTTGGCCATTGGCTTTCCTATCTCCAGACCTCTGCGCATGCCAGCCTTTCTGCCTGGAGTGCCCTTTCCCAGTCATCCCTGACCAGGCCAGGCCCACCAGCGTCTTAAGAGCCTCTGTCACTTGGACACCATCCCCGACCCCATATCCAGAGTCGTTGATTCTGCCAGTCTGGAGCGAGGCCCAGGGACCTGCTTCGCTACAAGTTGCTCTGCGTGATCCTTGGACTGCACTTTGAAAAACAACAGTCCATTCCCCAGGCTCCTTGCAGGGGGAAGCGGACAAATCCAAGATTTTTAGGATCAAACCCAGGATTCAGAGCGAAGCCCGGCTCTGCTACCATTAGTTGTGTGGCCTTGGACAAGCCACCTCACCTGCCTCAGCTTCCATTCCCTCCCTTGTGAAATGGGAGGGCAACTGAGCCTAAGTCCCAGGGTTCCTGTAAGGAGGCGACAATTCAGACCGGGCTCACAGGTCTTTAAAGACTGCCTGTGACAGTTTTCTTTTTCTGCACAAAAAATGAGAATTCACGTCTCCAGGGAAGCGGGGAGACTCCCAAGGGCAGGGCTGACACCCTTCTCCTGTTTCCACGTGGCACAGTTGAACTAATGTCTGTGACACAGGCAGAGCTGAGCCGAGCGTGCGGCCACAGGGCCCTGGGAGTGGGGTGCTGACTGTCAGGGCTGAAAGGTCTCAGAAAGGGGTGCTGCCGGATGAGAGAACATTACGGGAGACAAGAAGCCTTGAGAACAGAGAGAACTCGACGGCGTATCTGGCATCCCGGATGCCAGGGAAATGAGGTGGGACTTTATCCAGCTAGGAAGCGGGGGAGAGGGAAGGAGCTAGGAATACTGAACCTGGGCCTGCTCCCCACAAAGCAGCAGGCCTCAGGGCCCTCCTTGATTCCCCAGAGGGTACGCAGGGAATGAAAACCAGTTTGTCACCGAATCGAATCAGGAAGGACCGACTGAGGCAGGGAAACAATGACGATGATGACAGCTAGGAGCACCTGTCATGTGCCTGCCCTTCCCTCCTGTGTGTTCCCCGTGCCCACTTGTTTAACCCATGCAGCAATTCCACGAGGTCGGCACGATTCTAGCCCCATTGAATAGGTGAGAAAACTGAAGCACAGAGAGGTTGAGCAATGTCACACAGCCGATACAAGCAGTGGCCCTGGGATTCAAACCCGGCCAGTCTGACTCAAGTCAAGCCCAACGCCACTTCCATTTGGCCCAGACAGTGATGCCTCGGTTAGTTCCGGAGATGTCCCAGGCCACCCCGTGAGGCTGGGCCTTGACCCAAGCCTCATGGCGACCCCGCCAAGTGCCTGCTACTCACGTGGTTGTGAATGAAAAGCCGCATCTGTTTCCGGGGGTAGTGGAGGCGGAGGAGCCGCTGGAAGAACAGGGATAGGAACGGCGTGGGCTGTTCGATGAACACGCCGACCAGGACTGTGGGCAGAGCTTCATCCTGCACGGGGAGGGGGCGGCATGAGGGGCTGGCGATGTGGCCACCGGGCCACTGCCGAGCCCCTAGGGTGGCCTGAGGGACCCAGAGCCAGAGGCAGAGGCGTGCAGACTTAGCAGGAAAGGGGCCTGAGCCAGGGAGCTCCAGGCAGGATGTGCAGAGACAGGCAGAGGCAGGGACTGACAGGGAAGCAGAAGGAAGCGGGAGGAGGTGGGGGGGTCCCTGCTGGGCAGATCACGTGAGCCTAGACTTGGAGCCAGGCCTGCTGTCACACAGCTTGGCTGGCATGGGTCTGCAGCGAGCCATAAACAAGGGGTTCAGGGGGCGCCTGGGTGGCTGTGGGTTGAGCATCCAACTTTGGCACAGGTCATGATCTCACAGTTTGTCAGTTCGAGCCCCGTGTTGGGCTCTGTGCTGACAGCTCAGAGCCTGGAACCTGCATCAGATTCTGCGTCTCCCTCTTTCTCTGCCCTTCCTCGGCTCGTGCTCTATCTCTCTCTGTCTCTCAAAAATAAATGAACAAAAAAAATATATATATTTTTAGTATGAATAGATAAACATTTTAAAACAAAACAAAACAAAACAAAACAAAACAAAACAGGGGTGCCCAGGTGGCTCAGTCAATTTAGCGTCCAACTCTCTGTTTCAGCTCAGGTCATGATCTCACGGTTCACTGTCAGCACAGAGCCTGACTGGGATTCTCTCTCCCTCACTCTCTACCCCTCCCCCACTCATGCTTTCTCTCTCTCTCAAAATAAATAAACTTAAAAAACAAAAAAACGAAAAAAACGAGGAATAAGATCTGTGAGTGAGTGGAAGGCAGCTATAGGAGAGGAATCAAGCGGAAGGAACCAGAACTTTGGCATGGCCAGGGGCGTGTGCATGAACAGGAGCCATATGTAATCTCAGAAGGCTTCCAAGAGGAGGTGCCTGGGTGAGGAGGAAGAGGGAACCCCAGACGGGAAGGTTATCCCTTTACCTCCCACCAGAGACGACAGTCTCTTCCAGAGTCACTCAGCCTCCCCATCTGCGAGGACCAAGCGCCCCACGTCTGGCAGCCTTACCCCTATGCCCCTGAGGCTGCGCAGGCCCTCGTCACACACAGCGCAGCCTGTCTCGAAGGTCCAGAAGCGCGGGATGTAGTTGCCCAGGTAGTTCAGCTGCAGCTGTAGGGAGACGTGGGGTCGAGACGAGGGGTAGGGCTGGCCCCGCCCACCTGTAACCACTGAGTCACATCCCTCTCAGCCCCTGGTGTTCCCACACCCCGGCCCTCTAAGGGGACAGGAATGCGGCTTTATTTGGGGCAGGTTTTGGACAGAATGTTCTGGTGCCCTGAAGATCACCGAAGCTGCTCTGGGGGCCCAGGGAGGACTGGCAGCCTGATACACTTTTATCTCTGGATCTGCCAGAAGCTTGTAAAATGCAGACTGTTGCCTGCCCCCCACCCCAGAGAGTCCAACTGAGCAGCTCTGAGGTGGGGGCAGGAAGTCTGCTTTAATACCCTCCCCTTTCTCTCTGACATGGTGGGGGGAGTGGAGGGGGTCGGGGACCACACGTGAAGAAGTGTGCTGTGAGCCAGGGCTGGCTCCCCGGGGCATGTGAGGTCCAGCCCGCACCCCAGCTGCTTCTTAGCTCCAGAAGCGCAGGGACCAGTCTGTGCTGCTCATGACAGACTATGCCTTATGCCCTTCCTAAATGTTTGCTGAATGAAGAAACAAGTCTGCCCTGAGATGATGGGGTACCGATGACTTGGGGCAGCCCAGCTGTGGCCTGGATGGGGTCAGCAACCTCCTTTCTGTCCTGGGGTTCGGCAGGGATGAACATTACTGACCGTCACAGCAAGGAAACAAGTCACCATGCTGAACTCAGATGTGAGGACAGAGGCAGCCAGGGGGCAGCGGGGCCCAGCGGGGCGGCTCTGACCCCAAGGAGAAGCGGTGGGGTCACAGTGAGAGCAGAATTGAGCCTCTGCCCCTGCTCTCACTCTCCCCAGGGGCTGGGGCCTCTCCCTACCTTGGTGGGCCCATTGCCATGAATCAGGACCGGAAGGGTGTCATAGGCAAGGTTCCTCGCTCTCACGTGGCCCATTTCAAACTTGAGCACCACCTCATCTGGGGGTCAGAAAGCACAGAGACATCCAGTATCAGGTCTAGAGGCCAAGTTCAAGTCCTAGCTCCTGCTCAGGGCTTCTTCTGGGCTATTAACATCACTTCTTCGAGCCTCAAGTTTCCTCGTCTGTGAAATGGGGGTAAGAGCGGGAGGGCTCTGTGTTGGGCAAGCACTCAGCACCACTCCTGGCACATAATGAGCATAGAATCCACGGCAACCCCCAGTATTTATGGTGATTACTTATTCAAGCCAGAAGCAGGAGATGGGAGAAAACAAAGACCTGAAACATCCCAGCTAGAGAAGCTCCAGGGACAGAGCCTGGGGGCACCTGCTCCAACAAACGACAGACCTGGAGAGCAGCACTGAGAATGTGCCAGCCCCAGCGGAAGGCCTGAGCAAGGTGGGGGACAGGTCCTGTCCTGGTGGAGAGACTCCCTCGGGCAGGATCCTGACAGATCCTCTGACCCCATTAGACAGCAGGAGGTAGCAGCCCATCCAACAGTTACAAATGCAGAGGAGTCTTCTGTCAGAGGCCTGGGAAGACACTGGGGAGGGAGGCCCTCCGTGTGGGTGACCATGTGAAGGGGCCCCTCTGCGCAAGCGCCTGGCTCCCCCAAGAGATGCTCAGGACCCAGCTTCTTAGTCTAGGTTCCTGTGCTTCCAGAAGCCATAGGCAAAAGGGTATGGCTTTTCCTGCACCTTCCTGGGAAAGGACTCATCAGATTCTCAAAAAATAAGATTCCATTTATCCCATGAAATCACCAAGCAGCTATTGGGTCCAACTATCCTTTTCTTTTTTTTTTTCCAACTACTCTTTTCTTAAGATGTCCATCAGCTTCCTGTGCCAGCCACCTGGGAGGTGGGAGGGCAGCGAAGGAGAGGAAGCAGGAGCACCTATAAGAACCAGGGATGCAGGGCTGGGGACGGGTACCTACTGTGCACATCGCCCACCTGCTCCCAGGCTGAATTGCTGCCTCCTCCCCTGGTGTCCCGTAGGCTCTTTTTTTTTTTTTTTTTTTTTTTTTTTTTTTTTAATTTTTTTTTTCAACGTTTTTTTTTATTTATTTTTGGGACAGAGAGAGACAGAGCATGAACGGGGGAGGGTCAGAGAGAGAGGGAGACACAGAATCGGAAGCAGGCTCCAGGCTCTGAGCCGTCAGCACAGAGCCCGACGCGGGGCTCGAACTCACGGACCGTGAGATCATGACCTGAGCCGAAGTCGGACGCTTAACCGACTGAGCCACCCAGGCGCCCCTCCCGTAGGCTCTTAGACTGACCTCTTGGCCCTCCTTTCTCCACCCCCAGGGAAACACAGCTCTGCCCCAGGACATCCAGGTGGCCTCTGGGACCTGGGGATGGGGCAAGTGACCTCCTGGAACAATAGCCAGAGAGAAACCAGCCTCTTCTCCTCCTTGGGCTCAGGCCTTGCCTGGAATCCTCATCACCTTATTAATGACTCTCTTAGGATCCCTCTCCCCATGGGGGCCGCTCACCCAAGGCTCCATCCAGATTCTGGAAGATACGGCAGCGGTGGTCCAGGGTGATGTTGATCTGCTCCTGTAGGAAAGAGAGCACTGGGCTGCAGCAGGGACAGGCCCTGGTGGAGGATGGGGCTCCATCATGCCTTCCTACTTCTGCCCCTTCCTCCCCCCAACACCCGCTGTGCCCTGGCACACCAGGACAGCTCGGAGCCCTGTGATCTACTGGTCCAGTGGCTCTACTCACAGAGAACCAGGGACTTTCAGAATTAGAAGGCATCTAAGGCAACAGCTGGTTCAAGTATAACAATCACGATGACAACAAATGTTTTTCACTTTACTGTCAATCAATGATCTAAATACTACATAAGCATTAATTCATTTAATCCACACATCCTTTTTTTTAATCTTTAAAAATTTTTTAAAAATGTTTTTATTTATTTTTGAGACAGAGAGAGACAGAGCACGAGCAGGGGAGGGGCAGAGAGAGAGGGAGACACAGAATCCAAAGCAGGCTCCAGGCTCTGAGCTGTCAGCACAGAGCCCGACGCGGGGCTTGAACTCACGGACTGTGAGATCATGACCTGAGTCGCAGTCGGACGCTTAACCGACTGAGCCAACCAGGTGCCCCAATCCAAACAACATCCTTATGGGAAAGTCCCACCATCACCATATTTTACAAATTTAAAAAACAGGGCACAGAGAGGTTGGATAACTTGCCTAAAGTCACACAGCTAATAACTGATTAAGCTGGCATTTGAACCCCAGGAGCCCGGCCCTGAGGTCCCTGTTCACTGCACAGGGCTGCCTCTTCAAGATCCAGCTGTGTCTCATGGAGCCCTAGGCCAGGCCAACAAAGGCAAGTGGCATGCTAGGCCCAGTCCTCATCCCATAGAGAGGGAAGGGGACTCCCACAGAGTCCGCTTTTATGTTTTGGACCCTGGGCTTCTGCAAATGATGTCACCCGAGGCAAAGGGGAAGGAGGAGGAAAGACTGAATTAAAAAGATCAAGTTCATGTTTCTACCTCACAAGTCCAGCTGTTTCATTTCATTAGTTCGTGGATAATAAAAACTGAGGCCGAGAGGGGGAAGTGACTTACCCTAGGTCGCACAGCACCGCATGGATGGAGGTTATGGGGACAAGCAGGGAAGAATCCAGGAATCCTGACCCCCTCCACCCAAGGACTCTCTGAGTTTCCTGCCTGCCTGGAGGACACTGGCTAGTTTGGGGCGACACTGGTCCAGACCTGCCACCTTCAGTCCCTTCGATGACCCCTGCCTCCCTTAAGGCAGGCTTGGAGGTCATGGCACAGGTCTGGCCAAGACCTCTTCAGCCTCCAGAAACCTGCCCGCCCCCCCCAGGCAGGGTGGGGCAGGGGCAGCTCAGCCTGTCGGTTCCTTTCAGTACCATCACCCCCAAAAAGGAGGCTATGAACTCCTGTCTCGCTGACTTGAGTGTCCGTGAGGGTGAAGGCCCCCACTGTCTTCTTCGCAGCCGCATTCCTGCCCTGCACCTGACAGTGTCTCACATACAACAGGCGCTCAATAAATAGCCGCTGAGCACCTGAGTGAATCTGCGAATGAATAAGTGGGGGCTCAACCCACGGAGTCAGGGGGCACTGCTCCCACTATAGCATCAAGATCCAGCGTCAAGATCCCCCCGCCCTGCCCCTGTTCCTCAGCCCCACCCGCCGCCCCTTACCCTCTTCTCTGGGTCCAAGAAGATCTTGGTGTAAAAGAGCTGGTCACTGTCACCGTCCTGGCCCTCCCACTCGGCCACCAGTTTGCTGAGGCTGGGGGCATAACCGATGAAGCCTGCGGTTGGTGGGGGACACACAGAGACAGACACTTAGCTTCCGGCCTCTAAACCAGAAGCCTCTTCCCAGACTCTGCTTTCATTCATCTCCCACTCCTTTACCTCCTCTTAGAGGTCCTCCTGGATTGAAGGGAGGTAATGTCTGTAGGCTGAAAGCAACCTGCTAGTTCATGCCACTTGGTGACAAGTTCCCCCTGAGTTCACAGAGAAAGATCAATGGCATCCACTAACCTGAACCAAATCAGGTGCCGGGCACCACGTAGGTGGTGAATAAATGCATCAGACCAGGAGTCCCTGGAGAGCAGAGCTGGTAGGACATAGGCTTGGAGCCCCTTTTCTACAGTTATCTGGGAAACTTGGCCCAGAGAAAGGCAGAGGCTGGGCCAAGGTCACACAGTGCATGGGGGCTTAGAGGGAAAAGCCCACACAGCTCCTTGGCCACAGTGCAGACTGGAATGGAGAGAAAAGGGAGAAGGGGCCAGCCAGGGAGGGCTCCACCCCAGGGAACACCCCCAGCCTTGGGCCAGGACCAGGCCATCTAGACTGTGCTAACTCTCTCAGCCAATGGGGAGAAGTGGCTGCCGGAGACGAACCCCCTTCCGTGGCTGGACAGAAGAATCCAGAATAAAGTATGGATTTTACTCTCCATGCAATAAGAAGGCATTGAGTGATGCGTGTGGCTTTGCGCCTGGCTACTGGGTGGAGAGCGGACTGGAAGGGGTGAGGGCTGAGGCCGGCAGAGCAGGCAGGAGGCGACTGCAAATGGCCGGGAGCCAAGTGAGGCGGCAGCAGTGGGGGATGGACGCGAGGGCAGAGTCGAGACCTTTCAAAGTGGGAGTGGCGTCACCAGCCCGCTGACCGAGAGGCTGGGGGGGGGGGGGGGTGGGGAACCGAGGGAGGATATTTAGGGGTGGCTCTGGTTTTGATCTGTGCAGGTGGGTGGCTGTTCACAAGATGGGGAGGACTGCAGGGGGCAATATGTCCCGACGGCAGCGGATGGACCCCTCTGGAACCCGCCCAGCCCCACCGCGGCCTCCGCGCCCAGACTCCTCACCTCCAGAGCCCAGGAACCTCTTGCCATCGGACACTGCCGGGTACTTGGCCTCCAGCCTGCGGTCAGGGTAGATAAGCTCCTCGGCCGAGAAGACCACCTGGCTCCTGGCCTGCCGGAACTTCTTCAGGAGCTCTCGAGGCCCCGACGCAAATACCACGTCATAGCTGTGGCCAGAGCCGAGGAAAGTGGGGGCGAGGCAGAGGTGAGCAGGGGCTCATGAGGCCACCTTTCCCACGCCACCCCTGGGCCACGCCAGGGGAAACGGCTCTTCCCTGCTGTCTTTGGCCCAGCCCGTGGCGTTGCCACCCCGCCCTGGGCAGAGATGGTCCCCACCTCACACTCGAAGCATGGCTCACCCCACCTGGGCAGGGCCCCCTGCCCATCTCACCACCCCTGGGAATGGTCTTTTCTGGGCTCACAGGCCCCCTCAAACGGTAGGCAACCTTAGCTAGAGCGAGTCCCCCCTCCCCCCCGATATCCTGCAAGGGCTAGAATATTCTAGAATATTCTCTCTGGGCCCCACCCAGGAAGCCCCCAGCCACCTACCTGTCTGTGAAGAGAATGACCAGGTTCTCCTTGTCTGCGTGCTTCTCCAGAGCTTTCTTCAGCAGCCGAACCTTCAGCCCTCCACCTGATGACGCCCCCTTCTCCCCATTCCAGTCTTCCCCCAGGCCCAGCGCCTACAGAGAAAGGCCCTTTAATGTGGGCTTTTGGTACAGAACTATCTTGTCAGCCAAAACTCTACCTCTGCCTGAACAGTGAACATCTTTGCCTGTCTGTCCAGCACCTCCTCCCTCACCTGTGGGGAAACCATTCTACACCGTGTGTGAGGCTGACAGGGCTCTGGGGGTGGAGGTGGGGGTGATGTGACCACACCTGGCCAGTCAGTGTCCCATCCCTCCCCCAGCCACGGGTTTGGGCATGTGACCTAAGCATGGCCTGTCAGACTCTTCCCCGGGACTGTTCTGTCCCAACTACGGAAAGGCTGTCTAGTTCTGTCGAGGTTGAGAAGCTGAGGCATGTGGGTCTGTGACTGGTGGTCATCCTGCCACCATGTAGAGAGAGGATGCCTGCAAATGAAGGCCAAGGGAACCTGGAGATAGAAAGATAAAGCCCTAACCATGCAGCTCGAACCCCTAGATCCAGCTGTGCCTGAAGCAACCCTCTGCTTCAACCTGCATTCATGTGAGCTAATCCATTTTCTTTCCGGCTTAATGCCACTGGATTGCAAGCTGTGTAGGCAATGCCCTGGTCTGCCCTGTCATCATTCCAGCCCCAGTGCCTACCACTGTGCCTGACAGAAGGAGGCACTCAGCACACTCAGCTAAATACTGGAATGTCTCCCTGCAGGGCTTAGCCCCCATCCTGCACACAGAGGACACCAGAGGACAGCTCAGCCTCTGTTTCTTTAGAGCAGAGTTTATACAGGTAAGATCTCCAGACTACGGTCGTCTCAAAATCCCTTGGCGGGGGAGGGGGGAGGAGGGAATTGGTAAAATGCTGGTTCCCAGGCCCTGCCTTCTAAACCAGTCCTACTCCCCTAGCGTTAGCATCGCCCCATAGCCCTCCTGTCTCACTTTCCCCACATTCCCAACTCTGGCACCTCCCAGACTTTGCTTACATTCTCCCCTTCTTGCTTTTCCTAACTCATCCTCCTCTTTTGGGCTTCCAGAAGCTTTCCCTGTGGCCCCAATCAGTTCGGGAAGGGCAAAAACCCAGCTCCTGGACTCACCCGCTATCCCGCGGTTGTCCTGGCCCCTTCCCCCCACCGGGAGCCTCTTACCTGGATCTTGTAGTTGAAGAACTGGCCTGAACGCTTGAAGCGTCGGAACCCCTCAGTCTCCTTCGTGGCCACCGTGAGGACTAAGAGGTTGTCTATGGACAGAGGACGGCGTGGTGAGTGGGAATGGAGGGTGAGGAGAGGTGACAGGCAGGAGCAGGTCATTGTTCCTACATGTGTCAAATCCCCGCAGGATGTGCCCTCACGTCCACCCATTACAGACAAGGGCCCAGGGCCCGGGTAGGAAAGATGTACCGAAGGTCACTCAGCTGGTTAATGATAGAGCGGGGACAGAACCTGGGTCTCCTGGAATCTCCTCCAGGGTTCTGTCCCCCTGGGAACTGAATGGCACGACAGGAGGCGCCCAGAACAGAAGCGTCTGCACCTTGCACGGTGGGGCTGGGTTTCTCTGGATTTAGGGGGCTGTGGCCCCAACACGGGGGCGGAGGGAAGGGTTCGTCCTGAATGCCAAGCACCAGGGGGACCTCTCTAGCTGATGCTGGACATGAGCCCAGGGATGGCCACCTGCCTGCACCCAGGGCGCACACTGCTAATCCATCCCAACAGCCTTTCCTGCTGAGCCTCTCCGCCAACATGTGAGAACCTCTGAGTTGACCCTGAGTGGAAACGGACTTGAAATCCTCAGCTTTGGCCAGAATAGCTGTACTACCTTAATAAGAGACTTCTCTCAGGCTCTGTCGCGTGGCTTCACCTCTGCAATAGAACCTGCTGAGGGGCGCCTGGGTGGCTCCGTCGGATAAGCATGTGACTTAGGCTCAGGTCACCATCTCGCGGTCCACGAGTTCCAGCCCCGCGTCGGAATGCGTGCTGACCGCTCGGAGCCTGGAGCCTGCTTTGGATTCTGTGTCTCCCTCTCTCTCTCTGCCCCTCCCCAGCTTCTGCTCTCTCTCTCAAAAATAAATAAACATTAAAAAAAAAAAAAAAGGCTACCCAATTGATTCTGATTGCAATCAGAGTTAATCACCGACTTAAGGAAATCATGATTCATTAAAAAAAAAAAAAAAAAAAAACCTGCTGAAAACAGCTCCCCAGGGGGCATCTCTGGGAGCCCTGGGGAAGCCCCTTCCAGATCACAGTACGAAGGGGCACCTGGCTGGCTCAGTCAGTAGAGCATGCAACGCTTGATCTTGAAGTTATGAGTTGGAGCCCCACGCAGGGCATAGAGATGACTTAAAAAAACAAAACAACACAAAAAACAAACAAACGACAAACAGTACAGTGGTCAACCCTTTATCCACGGGAAATGCATTCCAAGACTCCCAGCGGATAGGACCGCTCCACAGATAGTACCAGACCCTATATACGCGATGTTTTTTCCTATGTGTATGTATCTACGATAAAATGTAATTATAAATGAGGTACAGTAAGGAATGAACAATAGCGAATAATATGATGGAACAATTATAACAACATACGGTAACAAGCATCATGTGGATGTGGCCTCTCGTGCTCACCCTCCTTGCGATGATGTGACATCTAAATGCCTACCCGACGAAACAGAGTGAGCTGAATGACACAGCACTGAGACATAGTTAGGCTGGAGGATCATCTGCTTCCGGACCCTGGTTGACCGTGAGTAACCGAGGCCGCGGGTAAGGGGAGGCTACTGTTACCCACTTCAGGGAATGCCAGACTCATTCAGTGAGATCGGGCCTGTAAAACCCTCGTTGGGTTTTACTAAGAGCTATGACTGGTGCTGATCAGTGAGAGGCAAACACCCTGCTTTGGCATTCAAGGCCCTCCCTGATCGGCCCAAGTGACGTACTCCTTCCCTCCATTGGGTGGACGAGATCTCCCCCAGCCAGGGGTCTCACCTTGCTGAGCTCCTCCCCTCCTGCCCCAGCTCCCTCTCTCTGTCCCCTTTCGCTAATCTTCCTCCAGGTCCCAGGGCCAGTGACAGTGACACCCCTTCCCTGCCACCACCTCTATGAAGCCTTCTGAGATTTGTCCTGACCTCTCTCCTGCCTTTAGAGGTAGGACACCCCCCCGCCCACCACTTATTACCGTTTCATGGGGTCCAGGACATAATGCTTTCCTGGGCGAACTGACCCACCAAGTGGCCAGGCCAACACAGGCAAGTAAGACCTTCCCATACACCCCCACCCCCCTAAAAACAAGAGAAGCCTGGGCTGAAAGAACAGAAGCGTATGGAAAGGGGAGGCCTCACCACCTGACCTTGGGGGCCAGGAAAGAGGGGTGCTGCTCCTCACACTTGAGGAGAGGCTCCCCCAGTTCTTGCCAGGATGGTTAAGTGTCCCTGCACCTCCCCCCCGCCACGCTCCCCCCCCCCCCCCGAGCGAGGAGAAGAGAGTGGCTGGCTCTGAGGCCCTCCTGTCCTTGGCAGGGAACGCTGGGACAGGGAGTGTCACATTTCACAGATGGACAAAGCCCGCATGTGTGTGTGTGTGTGTGTGTGTGTGTGTGTGTGTGTGTGTGTGTCTGTGTAAGTTAGTGGATCAGGGCTCCTGAAGACAGGCTGTGGTGGGAGGGGCTTGAGGGGGTAGGCATCTCAAGGCTCCTTTCCTGAGTCCCCTCTAGCAAAAGAACAGGTACCCGATGGCTAGCCTTTACCGAATACCTTTGGCACGCAGGACTCGGTTCTAAGCACTTTACTCTCCTGACTCCCCACTCTACAGTTAGAAACCTACGGCTCAGAGATGGTAACTTGCCCAAGGGAGCCAGGAAGTGGTAGCACCAGAAGTGGTCACAGAAGTCTGGACCCAGAGTCCCCTCTCTTAACCTCTGCATGCACTGCCCTGGCTTGGGGCAGTGACCAGCTGTCTGTCTCTCCATCTGTCTGAAAAAACCCTAGCTGAGGTCGAGGAGAAGGTCCCAGGCTATGCTGGACCCTCCCCACCCACCCAGCCTGTCTCTTCTCTGATTTCCAGGATGATCCCAGGTGCCCCATGGGGGCCTTAACAAATCTAGTAGCCGAGGACTCCAGAAGATCACCTGGTCCAGAGGGTCAACCTGCCTACATAGCAGCATCACAGGGAGCCTGTGAATTCCAGGACCAGAGGTCTGAGATGGGCCCAGGAGTCTGGATTTTTTCTACCCTTCCCAGGTGATTTCTGATGTTAGCCCATTGGGAAATTTCCGATCCGACCCATCCCCCGGTCCTGATCGGGGCTCCGATGCAGGGGTGCGGGGATGGGTCACAGCAAGAGAACTCAAGGCAGACCCCTCCCCCAAGGGACCCTGCCATTACCTCTCAATACCCCCCACCCCCACGCAAGCTGCCTCAGTGAACCCAACCTTTGCCCCATTCCCTTGCCTTGCCTGCACAATTCACTCCTCCTTCCTCTGAAGAGGCCCCAGTCCTCCAGGAAGCCCTCTTTCCTCTGCCCAGCAGGTGATGCACCAGTACAAACATGTTCCTTGTCCCTTTTGCCAGGCCAGGCTCCTGTCTTTATTCCTTGGCCTCCCTCCCCCTCCCTGGGGCTGGGACTGAGCGTGACTCAGGACGTCTGGTGTATACCGTCTGGCCTTAGGGAGCACGGTGGGCAGGTGACTCTAGTAAGCACTACCACCGGTTGAGCCCTTGCTAGAAGCCACATGCCACACAAAGTGTGTTACAGTCATCACATTTAACTATCGACATCCCATGTGGCAGGTGATAGTTCTACCCCTCCCTTCTATAGGCAGGAAACTGAGGCACAGAGAGTCCAAATGACCTGCCGCAGGTCACAGAATCTTGCCGGGAGAAGGGAATGAGCTGGAACTCCAAATGCCTGTGTTCTTAACCTCACCATTTCTCTGTCCAACATCCTGGAAGGCTGCAGACCGAATCCAGCATTTCCAGCCGCCCTCTCTCAGGCATCCCCAACGTGGACATTCGGCTCCAGTCACCCGGCAGGCAGCCAGGGCACAGGGCATGCCACAGGGTGTCAACGTGGAGGCTTCGGTATGGAGCACCAGGGCCCTGCCCCCCTGCTTTCTGGCCGGTCCGGCCGGCCCACCGGGGGCCAAAGCCAGGGTCCCCATGAGGCCTGCCACCCAGGGCTCTTGGCCCTCCAGACCTGCTGCCCAAAGTGCAGCACTGGTTTTCCCCGACAGGCAGGCTGTGATCCAGGATCAGAGGTGAGCAAAAGGCAGCAGGGCAGAGCGGCAGACGGACTGCTGGTGAGTAACTTAGCTTCTCTGTGCCTTTTATCTGTAAAATGGGGTCATAACAACAATAGTAGTACTTTCCTCCAGAGACTTTCGTGAGTACTGAATGAGCTAATGTCCGTGAAGTGCTTAGCATAGTACCTGGCTGCGGGTGCCACATGTCATAGGGAACGTCCCGAGAGAAGGGCATGTGTGTGGCCAGGTGCTGCCCCGGGGGTCAGGGATGCAGAGAAGCCACCTTGCTGAGAGCAAGAATGATGGGGACAGGCTGAGCCCGGGGGCCTGGGGGAATACAGATCCCTCTTTGGGGTCCAAAGAGAAGGCTGGGAACGCAAGATGGCTCTCCAGGCACGGTCATGACGCACCCAGTCTGCTCTCTGGGGAGGTGGGAATGAAGCTCCTCCCCATCCTCCGTGCTCCCCCCAGGCTTGAACGGAAGCCATAAACGGTGCGGCAGAATGGCAGGAGATGTACATTCCCAGTGCCCAGGAGCCCGGCGTGCCTCCCCTGGGTCTGAAGCCCTACTCCTTTCTGCCCCTTCAGTCCTCCTCGGACACTCCCTCCCCCCACACACATCCAGCTGGGCCCGCCTGACTCCTGGGACCTTTCCACTCCCTGCCTGGAACAGCATGACCCGGGACCCCCGCCCACGCCCTGTTGACTTCCCAGAGCCTTGGAACTTGGCGGCTGTCAGGCTCCAGGTGGGCCTTCCCTCTCCATGGCCAAACCGAGGCCTGCAGGGACAGGCGGGAGCCCAGGGAGAGAGCAGTGATCAGCTAGAAGTCTCTACAAAAGGGAGAAAGGACCAGGTCTATGGGAATTTGTTCGTTTGAATGTCGCTTTGTCGACCGTCTCTTTCTGTCTCCCACATTGGTCTGGGGGCTCCCCCAGCATAGGGCAATGTCTCCCTTCTCAAGCATAGGGCATTCTGGGAGCAGAGGGCTGTATCTCCCCCCATAACATTGGGTACCTACTGAGGTGAGCAGTTCTGGGCCCACCCACCGCTAAAACTGGGAACTCCCTAAAGTGGAAACCCCATCTTTCTCTCCATGTGCCAAATCCACGTGCGTGTGGGTACACGCTGCGAAGAGCGCCATTCCTGAACCTGCCCACTGGAACATTCCTCGGCAGCTGCCCCATCCCAGCCACCTGGCACCGACCGGGCACCCCAGCCCAACCAGGGGAAGGGAGGAGCTGGCCTCTCTGGGGGGTGCCGGAGCGTCCCCCACTCCGGACACCAATCAGTGGGCCTGCAGGACCAACTACCCTCCCACTCTGTCCTAGCCAACAGGCTGAGGGTCCCGCCTCAGTTGGGCCTGGGAGAGTTGAGCAGGCTCCTCCAGACAGCATCTCTGACCAACAGCACCCCACCCCCACCCCATCCAGACAGGGGTCGGCGGAGATGAGCAGCGGGTCTGAGTCCCAGTCAATGACCCCACCTCCAAGCACCTACCACGACCCGAGACCAGGTGTTTAACCTTTTGGGCCCTCAGTCTTCCTATCTGCAAAATGGGCTAATGATTCCTTACTTATTAAAAGGATCTGGATAGAGCAAGGGAAGAGAAGGGTCTCAACCTGAGAGGGGCTTGATATTAGCTCCATGTCTGGCAACCTGTTACCTCTTGTCCGTCAATCTACTATTTACTTACGATCTACAAGGTGCTCTGCCTGGATCATCTCAGTCACACACTCAATCCTGCACCTTTAATGGGACTCCCTTCTGTCTCCTCTGTCCCTTCCGGTCACCTGCCGGGGCCAGCGCGCCTGAAGCCTTGTCATCGATTTGGTCCCTGACTCACTTCTGTGGGCTTCACTGTGGGAGCAGGAGTTTTTTCTCCTTCAGTGGTCTGAGGCGGAGGGAGCCCACATCAGCAGAAGCAGGGGAAAGAGAGGCCCAGGAAACAAAGGCTATTATAGGGCGCCTAGCTCCTGGCCAGCGAGTGGACCCAGGCCACAGGCCTTTGGCACACACTATCAGCCCAGCCCTGTGCTCAGCACCTGCATCACGGGATTTTTTTGACCTGTGTTACTACCCTGCTGGGATACTCCAGGAAAGCAGGCGGTGCTGGGTCCGAGAAAGAAAATGCCGGTGTAGGCCAGGTATTGAGCTGAACCCTCACCAGGAGGCCTCATCTCCTGGAATCCTGGTCAGAGCACTAGGACTCAGGTACCACTGCCCCCACTTTGCAGGCTAGAACACCAAGCTTCATGGAGATTAGTCACCGCGGGCTTTACCGCTAGGAGATGTGTGGCCTCGGGCACAACCTGGCACAAAGGAGGTACTAAGAAACGGTGGTTCCCATCCCCTCCCCTGGTGAGGGTCTTCTATACCACCATCCTGCCTCCTCTGGCTCCCGGGTTCTCAGGAAGGAGGGCAGCCAAAACAGGGAACCGTGGTCGGGGTGGCCAGTTCAGCTCTGCTTTGCTGGGATTGCCCACAGGCTATGCTCTCCTCCGGGCTCGCAGATGTTCAGCAGGCAGCCCTGGAGGTGACCCAAGGAGCGGTGGGGAAGACACTAGCACCTACTCAGAACGATGGGGCACACTCTGAAACCTGCCCTGGGGATGTAGAGGGAACCCTAGACACGGAGTCCAGTGGGTCTAGAACCAACCACTCCAAGACTGGACAATCCTGGGTAGTCACTGCACCTGTCTGAGCCTCAGTTTCCCCAGGTGCAACCTGGAGAGAGTTAAGACCCACCCAGCAGGCGCCCCGCAGACCACAGAGGACTGATATGACAGCGTAAATGGCTCTGCCACGTGAGCCACCCCCTCCTCTCCCCACCCCAGTGGCTGTGATGCCTACGGTCTCTGAGCCCGGCTCGGAAACCAGGCACCCCTGGGTGTCAATCCTGGTTCCAAGGCCCCCAAGCTGTGTGATCTTGGGCAAGTGAGCCGACTCCAGAACCTTACATAGTGTGCCCCTCTGGAAAAGGGGGTAATAGAAGAGCTCGCTTCCGCAGGTTGAGATCAGCTTAACCGATAGCTGGCTGATAACAAGTGCTCCCTAAACAGTAGCCATTGGTATTACTGTCATGAGAGCTATTATGATTTGGATGGACCTCGGCTGTCCCTCCCCTCCCGGCTGCACGGACTTGGGAACCGCAGCGCCAACAGAGGAAGTGATTTGTCCGAGTCACCAGCGAGTCAGTGGCCAAACGGCCAGAACCCGGATCCCCTCGGAAGCCCAGGCCTCCCGTGCAGCCCAGACCAGCCTCTCGGGCCCCGGGCCCGGCCCGCGCGCTCACCCTCCGGCTTGGCGTCGCCCTTCGCTTCGGCCAGGAGCAGCCAGCCCAGCGGGGCCAGGAGCAGCAGCGGCCGCATGGCCAGGGTCTGGGGACGTCCGGCCGTTCCCGCCGCGCTCGCAGTCTGGAAACTTCGCGACGGGGCCCGCGGTCCGGCTGCCACGCACGGAGCCCGCCCCGGGGGCGGTGTCGCGCCGCCCTCTCCTCCCTCCCCGCCGCCCGCCCGGGGGAAGGCTTTTCCCGCAGACTCGCCCGAACTGGGGCCTCGCGGAGCTGGGGCGGCTCCCGGGTCCTTCCGCCCGCTCGCCCGCCTCCCGTTCTTCTCTGGGGCTTTTCTACCGCAGGAAGCGGGGGATACGGGGGTGTTCGGGGCGGTCAGGGCCCTCCACACCCCTGGAGAGACCCCACCCCTGGCTGCTGGAAATGCAGAAAGTGCATCACCATTCACCAAAAAAGGAAATCACTTAATCCGCCTTTAAGTCCCTGGGCGGCAAACAGAACCTCTAAGCCAAGAAAGGTCTTGCTCTGAAGTCGCCGTGTTAAGTGAGTGAATGAAAGAAAAGGAAGCAAGCAAGGAAGGAAGGAAGGAAGAGAGTTAGTTTAGTTAGTTTAGTGGGAGTTAGTTTAGGACCTCCAAGGGCTCCTGGCACAGATGTCAGCCAGGGGCATCCAAGTCTGGGGAAAGAAAGGCATCCTCCCTTCCTAGGAAGAAGCCCTCAGACAGATCGGGGAGCCTCTTTCCCGCAGAGTAAGCTCCAGAGGCGTGGGTGGTTGGGTGCAACTCTGGGTGTGGCAGGCCCCCCCTCCAAACCCTGGAGGGGCAAAGGGTGGCTGGAAGAGGCATGTCTTGGATGTTAATGAACAACAGAGTAGGCCATGCATAGGTCCTGGGGAAAAGAGAGATCAATACCCTAAGATTGCTCCAGCAAGGGAAATACTCTATCAATGTCAGTGGGCATACAATATGACCCCACTCAGTAAAAATACACTCTCGTGAATACAATAGAGACAATGCCAGAAGCAAATGACAGGCAAATGTATCCAGGTGTGGGATTGTATATATGTATAGTTATATATTATATATTACATATATTATTTCCTGGTTTATTTATTTATTTATTTATTTATTTATTTATAAGCAGGTTCCACGCCCAGCACGGAGCCTAACACAGGGCTTGAACTCACAACCCTGAGATCAAGACCTAAGCTGAGATCACAAGTCGGACGCGGATGCTTAACCAACTGAGCCACCCAGGCATCCCTACTTTTATTTTCTTATTTATATTTTTCATTGCTTTTATAATTTTTCATGCAATTAATATATCCTATTTGTACAATCCAAACAAAACCAACACATGTTATTGTTAGAAAATGGGTACAATCCCTGGGCACCTTGGAGCTCATCTCATCGTACAGAGATTTACTCACTGTACAGATGGTAGAAGGGAGCACGGAGGGACCCAGTAGCCAGCTCAAGGTCACAAGGCAAGTAAAGGGAAGAGGTGTGGGTGCGATCCAGATTTTCTGTCTCCCAGCTGGGACCCCTGGCAGGCGGGGAGTTTCTGCAGCTGGAGACAGGATTTGGTGCCAGAATCCACCGGATGTTTTTGAATTCAGGAGAATACAGACTGAAATTCCAGATCTTTCAAGAAGGAAATGGAGGGATGCGCAGAGGGATGGAGAATGAATGTATGTTGCCTGGTTCAATTTTCAAAGTTCTTTCTCATTCTGTGTTCACAACAGCCTTGTGAGTTAGGCAGTATCCTATTTGTGAAATATGGAAACTGAGGCCCAGAGAAGTGAAGGGACCCTGCTCGACATCACCCAGCTGGTGTGGGACCACAGTAAGGGAGGTGGCTTTAGAACCTGGTTCTAACTCTCCATTTGCCGGGACCCAAGGAGAACCTCAATGGTCACAACGGTCACGTACTTTGGACAGAAAAAGTCCTCGGGCAGCGGGGTTCCCCTGGTCCACGGGCCCAGAGTCATTGTAAATCAGGAGAGGGAATCAATCTGGGAGGCTGCTGGCCTCCTCTGGAGAAAGGATTCACCCCGGTGCAGCCTGCCTTCCATTCCTTCCGTATCTATTTCCTGCTCCCTTTGCCAAATTGCTAGAACTTGAACCTGGTCCAAACTTCATCCAAAAGTAGAGCCTGTCTCCTTAACCAGTGGTGGCTGCTGCCCAGATGTTACTGCTGGTACGTGCTGCACGTGTTGTGCACATTTAAAGGCACAGGATTCGGCTTTCCTGGGAAGGTGCAGAAAGGACACCTGGCCTGGAGGGCGGTTCTCTGGTGCCAAGGGGTAGGGGCTGCTCTTCTCATCTCCATTGTCATCGCCGCCTTCTCCTCCTCCTCCTCCTCCTCCTCCTCCTCCTCCTCCTTCTTCTTCTTCTTCTTCTTCTTCTTCTTCTTCTTCTTCTTTTCTTCTTCTTCTTCTTCTTCTTCTTCTTCTTCTTCTTCTTCTTCTCCTTTTAAGTTTATTTTCTTATTTTGAGAAAGAGAACGTGCACGCGTGAGCAGGGGAGGGGCTGGGGGGGGGAGGGGCAGACAGAGAATCCCAAGCAGGTTCCACGCTGTCAAGCACCAAGCCTGATGTGGGGCTTGAACTCACAAACCGTGAGATCATGACCTGAGCTGAAGTTGGATGGCTGCCGGCCGGCCCTCAGCCCCCCTCTGGCTTTATACTCATCATCTAGTCCCACTGGCATTTAGCCCCCTTAATAATAATAATGATGGTGGGGTACCTGGGTGCCTCAGTCAGCTAAGCATCTGACTCTTGATCTCAGCTCAGGTCTTATCTTAGGGTTGTGAGTTCAAGCCCCGAGGTGGGCTCTGTGCTGGGTGTAAAGCCTACTTAAACAATAATAATTATTATTATAATTATTAATAGGATTTCCAAGCTGTTCCCTTAAGTGAAAATAGAGAGATACAAGTGTATATTACATGCTCCAATTTCTGCGAATGGAAAACAGCAGTAATTGAGTCTAGGGAAAGGAACAGATGAATTGGGGCCCCGAGAGAGGAAGACTTCACCCATCACCTTATAGCACATTTAGAATTTTGGATCATGTATGTGTGTTTCTTGTTTCCTGGCAAAAATAAATACTGAATGGTTATTTTAAGCCAGGAAGTATGTGAAATGTTTCACATGCTTGTGTCTCTTAAGTCTCAGAGCAGCCCTACTGTGTTTTTTTTTTTTTTTTTAATGTTTATTTCTTTATTTTGAGAGAGAGACAACAGGAGGGAGACGGGCAGAGAGAGGGAGAGAGAGAATCCCAAGCAGGCTCTGTGCTGTCAGTATAGAGCCCGATGCAGGGCTCAATCTCAGGAACTTTGAGATCATGACCTGAGCCAAAATCAAGAGTCGAATGCTTTACCGACCGAGCCACCCAGGACCCCCAGTCCTACTCTATTTTTTAACGTTTATTTATTTTTGAGACACAGAGAGACAGAGCATGAACAGGGGAGGGGCAGAGAGAGAGGGAGACACAGAATCCGAAGCAGGCTCCAGGCTCCAAGCTGTCAGCATAGAGCCCGACACGGGGCTCGGACTCACGGACTGTGAGATCATGACCTGAGCCGAAGTCAGACACTCAACCGACCAAGCCACCCAGGCGCCCCTCCTACTCTATTTTATAATCCCCATTTTATGGAGGGAGAAGCCCAGGGAAGTTAGGTGACTTGCTAGCAAGGGGTAAGGCCAAGAGATGTGAAGCCCAGAGAGCCTGATGTCAGGGTCCTCTCTCTTGACTCCCGGCTTTGTTGTAGCTCTGTTGCTTACCCAGGGCTGTGATTCCCCTGTAGGGGTGGGAAGTGGGGAGGGTGGGTGATTGGGGGTGGGGGGAGTGTTGAGAGTGGCAAGGGAGTTACGAGCACAAATAATGAGGCTCCCCTTTGACCCAGGAATCTGCTTCCAGGAATCGCTCCCCCTGAAACATTCATGTAAGTAGGCCAAGATGGATGTCTATTACATAGTTGTTTGTAATAGCCAAAATAATTATGTGGCTTTACATTTACTGAACACTCACGATGTGTCATGCGCCTTGCATACCTTGCCTGCATTGACTCAATTATGCCTCAAAAATGTAAGACACAGGGGTGCCTGGCTGTCTCAGTCGGTAAGGTGTGCCACTCTTGATCTATGGATTGTGAGTTCGAGCTCCATGTTGGGTGTAGAGATTGCTTAAAAATAAAAACTCTTTAGGGGAAAAAAAACATACGAGGCAGATTCTCTAGTCATCCCCATTTCACAGGTAGAATCAAGCCTGGTCCAGTCCTTTGTTCTCACCACACTGTGCCGCCCAGGGACTTCTGCCTTCTCGAGGGGGTTGAACGGATCCTGTCTTTCTAACTGTAGGTCATGGATTCCTGTACATTCATGAACATATACTGTGGGGTTTGTGAACTCCAGGCGGGAATTAAGAATTGTGTTTATGGGGCTGCCTGTCTGGCTCGGTCAGAAGGGCATGTGATTCTTGGAGAGCCTGGGTGGCTCAGTCAGTTGAGGACTTTGGCTCAGGTCCTGATCTCATGGTTTGTGAGTTAAAGCTCCATATGGGGCAGCACCCTCTGTCCGCCTCTCTCTGCCCCTCCACCACTTGTGCTCTCCCCAACATAAATAAATAATAAATAAATAAGTAAACTTAAAAAGAAAAAAAAGAGGAGGGGTGCCTGGGTGGCTCAGTCAGTTAAGCGTCTGACTTCGGCTCAGGTCATGATCTCACAGCTTGTGAGTGTGAGCCTTGCATCGGGCTCTGTGCTGACAGCTCAGAGCCTAGAGCCTGCTTTGGATTCTGTGTCTCCCTCTCTCTCTGCCCCTCCCCTGCTCACACTCTGTCTCTCTCTCAAACATAAATAAATAAATAAATAAATAAATAAATAAATAAATAAACAAACAAACATTAAAAAGAAAAAAAGAGGAGCATGTGACTCTTGATCTTGGGGTCCTGAGTTCAAGTCCCATGTTGGGTGTAGAAATTCCTAAAAAATAAATAAAATAAATAGGGGTGCCTGGGTGGCTCAGTTGGTTAAGCATCCAACTTTGATTCAGGTCATGATCTCATACTTCATGGGTTCGAGCCCAGCGTTGGGCTCTGTGCTGAGATTGTGATCTGTGCTGAGATTGGGCTCTGTGCTTTGGATTCTGTGTGTGTCTCTCTCTTTGCCCCTGCCCTGCTCATGCTCTGTCTCTGTCTCAAAAATAAATACACAATTGGGAATACAAGCTGATGCAGCCACTCTGGAAAACAGTATGAAGGTTCTTCAAAAAACTAAAAAGAGAACTACCCTACGACCCAGCAATGGCACTACTAGCCATTTATCCACGGGATACAGGTGTGCTGTTTCGAAGGGACACATGCACCCCCCATGTTTATAGCAGCACTATCAACAATAGCCAAAGGATGGAAAGAGCCCAAATGTCCATCAATGGATGAATGGATAAAGAAAATGTCATATATATATACACAGTAGACTATTACTCGGCAATCAAAAAGAATGAAATCTTGCCATTTGCAACTACGTGGATGGAAATGGAGGCTATTATGCTAAGTGAAAGTAGTCAGAGAAAGACAAAAATCATATGACTTCACTCATATGAGGACTTTAAGAGACAAAACCGATGAACATAAGGGAAGGGAAACAAAAAGAATATAAAAACACGGAGGGGGACAAAACAGAAGAGACCTCATAAATATGGAGAACAAACTGAGGGTTGCTGGAAGGGTTGTGGGAGGCGGGATGAGCTAAATGGGTAAGGGGCACTAGGGAATCTACTCCTGAAATCATTGTTGCACTATATGCTAATGTGGATGTAAATTTTTAAAAATAAAAAATTAAATTAAAAAAATACACATTATAAATAAATAAACTATTAAAAAACAGTTGTGTTTATGCTTTGATAATAGCCTTGGGGAAAAAAAAAAAAAAGGTAAGCATACTTGCAGGATCACCTGGACAGGCACCTTCTCACGGGGTGCTGGCATTCCCAACTCTGCAAACATGCCTGCTCACAGCCCACAAGAAGCCACCTCAAATGACCGTTTAAAATTTTCAGCAACTGAGAAGCACTGTCTGACTTTGGAATGTCCTGAAACCAAAGTGGAAACAATTGCTCCATTGTCCTCCCCTGTGCTCATATTGAATTTTTTCCCTTAGAAACAAAGCAAAATTTCTCTTCTGCATGGATGATTCACAATTTAAAGTCATTTTCAAATAATGAGACTTTAGTGTCTTATGTTATTTAATAAGTTAAAACTCAGGGTGACATCAAGCTGACGTGGTGTGGCAGAGAAATGAGACAGTCCTGGGCGGGATTCGTGTCTCCATATGCTGATCTGGAAGAGTTGGCAACAAAATATTTTGTATAAAGTCTAGTTTACGGTGGCTTCTTTCTTTCTTCTTTCTTTCTTTTCTTTCTTTCTTTCTTCTCTCTCTTTCTTCCCTGTACTAAGGGTTTTTTTGCAGGGAAAATCGTCATTTTTACACAAAAGTTAAACAAAAGTTAATTTTTTTTTTTTTTTTTTTAAATCGTAGGGCTGTTGAAACCATCAGTAGCAAATGGGGCCCAACACGTGTTCAGTTTGGCTGGCTCAGTGTTTTTTTTTCAAGTAAGTTGGACGCTCTCACGCCTCCACCCGCCCCCCCCCCCCCCCCCCCCCCCCCCCCAGACCCCAGCCGTCTCTTTGACTTCGCTCTATCAGCGGGGGAACGGGTGGTCCAGCCCCTGCGACTCCCGTCAGTTCCTCGCCGAGGCTCCGCCCCCTTCTCTCCGACCCGCCCCTGTCTCTTCCCTCCGCCCTTTCCCTCCCCTTGTGTCGCAAAAGACTCGGCGGCGCTTGACGGCCGGGGTTGTTTGACGGCCGGTGGCAACCGAGAGGGAGGAGGAAGCAGCGGTGGCTGCTGCTGCGGCGGCTGCTGCAGGGGCCGGGGTGGGCGCCGCGGTCCGGGCCGGGGAGTAAGGCGCGGGCGGCCGGGCCGGTGGGCTGGGCGGCGGGCCCGGCGGCCGCCCCCGCGCCGCGCCTGGCGGCCCGATGTGGCTGCAGCAGCGGCTTAAGGGGCTGCCGGGACTGCTGTCGAGCAGCTGGGCCCGCCGCCTGCTCTGTCTGCTCGGCCTCCTGCTGCTGCTTCTGTGGTTCGCCGGCTCCGGGGCGCGGCGGGCCGCGGGCGGCCTGCACCTGCTGCCCTGGTCCCGCGGCGAGCCGGGCGCCGCCGAGTCCTCCGCCTGCCTGGAGGCGGCCACCCGCGCCTGGCGCGGCCTGCGGGAGCGCGGCGAGGCTGTCCCACTGGGCCCTGGAGTGCCGGCCCTGGTGGCCAACGGCTTCCTGGCACTGGACGTGGCCGCCAACCGGCTGTGGGTGACTCCTGGAGAGCGAGAGCCCGCCGTGGCGCCGGACTTCGTGCCCTTCGTGCAGCTGCGACCGCTGAGTGCGCTCTCCGAAGCCGGAGAGTCAGTACTGTTGCTGCGTGAAGGGCTGCTGCGCCGAGTGCGTTGCCTGCAGCTTGGGACCTCAGGCCCCGGCCCTGCGGCCGCCGTCCCCGGACCCGCCTCGGCCTCCGGCCTCGTCACGGGATCCGGCCGCGACTGCGTGCTGCTGCAAGAGGACTTTCTGGCGCACCGGGGCCGACCCCACGTCTATCTGCAGCGTATCCAGCTCAACAATCCCACGGAGAGGGTGGCCGCGCTGCAGACTGTGGGGCCCACGGCCGGCCCGGTCCCCAGAGCCTTCACCAGTACCCTGGAGAAGGTGGGAGATCATCAGTTCCTCCTCTACTCGGGCCGGTCCCCGCCTTTTCCCACGGGGCTGGTGCACCTGGTGGTGGTGGCGGCCAAGAAGCTAGTGAACCGGCTCCAGGTGGCTCCCAAGACACAACTGGACGAGACAGTGTTGTGGGTGGTGCATGTTTCAGGCCCTATTAACCCCCAGGTGCTCAAAAACAAAGCAGCCAAGGAGCTCAAGGTGGTCCAGGATTTGGCACGGAAGGAAATGCTGGAGCTCTTGGAGATGCCAGCGGCTGAGCTGCTTCAGGACCACCAGCGCCTCTGGGCTCAGCTCTTCAGCCCAGGTGAGGCCTGGCCAGTTCTTGGGCCACAGTGCACACCTTACACCCGGGCCTCCGCGGCCCACCCTGGAGATGCCCCACTAAAGTCTGCAGAGTTGACCCTGAAGGGGAGCAGTGGGGGTGGTGAAAGGGAGCTTGGCCATCGACCTGGGCTGACCCTGCTCCACCGCTTGGTATTTGTGCGAGCGACGTGGGACCAGTTTACTGATCTCCGTGGGCTTGTGTTCAGTAATAACAAGAGCACCTCAGAGGGCTTCTGTGAGTCCGAGGAAGGAATGAGCGTAAAAGACAGGCCTTACTGTTCTTTGTCCTCATAAATGAGGCCTGATTTGGAGAGTGGTTTTAGGGGTCAGCTTGTAGAGGATAAATCAGGCAGAAGGGCCTGGCGGGTCCCCAGATTCTTTCTTTCCTCAGTCCCTCACAGTCTGGCTGGTGACAGGCATGCGCTTTTTTTTTTTTTTTTTTTTTTAACATGTTTGTTTATTTTTGAGAGAGGCAGAATGCAAGCAGGAGAGGGTCTGCAGAGGGTCTCTGCACTGATAGCAGAGAGCCCAATGCAGGGCTCAAACTCACGGACTGTGAGATCACGACCTGATCCAAAGCCAGATGCTTAACCGACTCAACCACCCAGGCATTCCCCCCCCCCCCCCCGCCCTTTTAAAGTGTATTTTGAGAGAGAGATCGAGAGAGCATATGAGCAGGGGAGGGGCAGAGAGAGAATCCCAAGCAGGCTCTGCACAGTCAGCATGGAGTCCCACAGTGGGGCTCAAACTCATGAACCATGAGGTCATGATGAGCTGAAATCGAGTGGGATGTTTAACTGCCTGAGCCACCCAGGCCCCCCCCCCCCCGCCTTTTTTTTTAAAGTGACCTCTGCGGTTCGTGGGGCTTGAACTCAACAACACTGAGATCAGGGGTCATGTGCTCCATTGACTGGAAGGGGATGGAACCTCTCCAGCAGGTGGAATGCACCCACCAAATAAAAACTTCCTTCCCCTAAAGACTTGAAGTAAAGGAAATCCTATTCTAGGTGAGAGAGAGATTTTGGTTTCCAGGGTGCTCGTTGTCTAAATCCTTGTATTTAGTTGCTCAAAGTGTGTTTCACTCGTTCAGCAAGTATTGATCGAATCCTGCCAGGGACTGTGCTCCATACGACGGATAGAGAAGTGACCAGAACAAAGCGCCTGTTTCATGGTGCTTGCTTAAATTCTGGATGGGAGGAAGACAATAGTAGAAAAGTGAAAGTCTGAATAAATAAGCCAGATTGCTCTTTAGAATACGAAGTTCCATAGAGCGGGGCGCCTGGGTGGCTCAGTCAGTTAAACCAGCCAGCCCTTGATTTCTTGTGTCAGGCTCTGTGCTGACAGTGAGGAGCCTCCTTGGGATTCTCTCTCTCTCTCTGTCTCTCTCTCTCTCTGTCTCTCTCTGTCTCCAGTAGCGCTTGTGCAATCTCTCTCTCTCAAAATAAACTTAAAAAAAACATTTTAAAAGTTCCGTAGAGAAAAATTAAAAGTATGTGATTGAGGATGACTGGGTGGGGTTCAGAGTGGGGTGGGGGCCTCTGTTTAGCTCCAGTTGTTGGGGAGGCCTTTCCAAGGAGGAAGCACTTAAGCTAAGACCTGAATAGCAAGAAACTGACCATGTGATGATCTAGAGGGAGCTGGCAAGTCAGAGGCCCTAAGACAAGAGCAGGTTTGGTTGAGAGGCCAGGGTGGCTGGTGGGTAGCAAGCCAGGAAGGGGTCGAGGTAGCCAGATCCCGAAGGGTCTTGTAGACCGTGGTGACGACTGTGAATTTGGTTCTAAGTGGGGTGGAAGGGAGAGCAGAGACAACTGTCAGATGTACATTTTTCAGGATCCCCTGGCTGTTCTATCCAGAATCTAGACTATAAGGGACAAAAGTGGGACATGAAGACCAGATGAGAGGATTTTGCAGGAGCTGAGGTGAAAGAGGAGGGTGGCTGGCACCTGAGTTGTGGCCGTGGAGACAGAAGTGGATGGCTTCTGATACTTTCAGAAGTGGCGCCACCGGGACTTTGCACGGACTGGGCGTGGGGCGTGAGAACTGGAGGGTGACTCCTGAATTTGTGGGGAGCCCTCGAGCAAGTGTCTGGAGATAATTTGTGGAAGGATTGCTTTGGGGCTGGAAGAACTTAGAGCACGTCAGGTCCCAAATGCCTGTCAGGCGTCTGGGTGGAGACCCCAAATGGGCAGTTAGCTGTTCTGAGTCTAGAATTCATACGGATTTGGGAGATCCGGTGTTCAGATGTTATTTAAAGCTCCAGGACTGGAGCACAGGATGATGGCAAGGAGCAACCCAGGATGGGCCAGAGCGCTGATGACGGTGTTCCGGAGGCAGAGGGCAGGGGGGCGGGGGGCGTGCTGGACTCTTCAACCGGCACCATGTCCCGGCCACGTCTGTGTTCTTCTGGGCGCTGGCAGGATTTATGTTTATTATGTTATTTATGTTATTATGTATAGGATTTAATGTTTACTTATTTTTGAGGGAGAGTGCGAGTAGGGAGGGGTGGGAGTGGGGGGGTTAGGACTACGGATCCAAAGCAGGCTATGCACTGACGGTGCCTGATGCGGGGCCTGAACTCACGAACCCTGAGATCAGGACCCGAGCCGAAGTTGGACGTCCAACTCACCGAGCCACCCAGGCGCCCCGGGAGGCCCCGCTTTGAACAGAATTTTAGGCTTCAGGCCCACCGGGTCAAGTTGGTCATGTGAGGGAGCCAGAGCTCAGGGGAGGCCGGAGCTGCCATTTCCGTCGCTCCCGCTCTTCCCTTCAGAACCTCATCTTCCCGGCCGGGCCGTCCCCGCTTAACGTGCAACCTTTGTGGCGTTTCAGGTGTGGAGATGAAGAAGATCACGGACGCCCACACCCCGTCTGGCCTGACCGTGAACCTGACGCTGTACTACATGCTCTCCTGCTCGCCAGCCCCGCTGCTCAACCCCAGCCTGAGCCACAGGGAGCGCGACCAGATGGAGTCGACGCTCAACTACGAAGATCACTGCTTCAGCGGCCACGCCACCATGCACGCCGAGAACCTGTGGCCGGGCCGGCTGTCGTCCGTCCAGCAGATCCTGCAGCTCTCTGACCTGTGGAAGCTGACCCTGCAGAAGCGCGGCTGCAAGGGGCTGGTGAAGGTGGGCGCCCCAGGCATCCTGCAGGGCATGGTGCTGAGCTTCGGGGGGCTGCAGTTCACCGAGAACCACCTCCAGTTCCAGGCCGACCCCGACGTGCTGCACAACAGCTATGCCCTGCGCGGCATCCGCTACAAGAACGACCACATCGACCTAGCCGTGCTCGCGGACCCCGAGGGCAAGCCGTACCTGCACGTGTCCGTGGAGGCCCGCGGCCAGCCCGTCAGGATCTACGCCTGTGAGGCCGGCTGCCTGGAGGAGCCCGTGGAGCTGACCTCGGCGCCCCAGGGCCACACCTTCCCGGTCATGGTGACGCAGCCCATCACGCCGCTGCTCTATATCTCCACCGACCTCACGCACCTGCAGGACCTGCGCCACACGCTGCACCTCAAGGCCATCTTGGCCCACGACGAGCACATGGCCCAGCAGGACCCCGGGCTGCCCTTCCTCTTCTGGTTCAGCGTGGCCTCGCTCATCACCCTCTTCCACCTCTTCCTCTTCAAGCTCATCTACAACGAGTACTGTGGGCCTGGGGCCAAGCCCCTCTTCAGGAGTAAGGTATAAAGCCCCCCCTGGGTCTCCAGGGCCTGAGGCCCCGGCCTCGTGTTCTAGCCTCAGACCGGGACGGGAGAGGCCTGGGCGGCAATGGGGTGTCCTCCTAAGCCAGTACCCTCAGCCCGCAACACAGACAGGAGTGAGCGTGTTTGCAGAGGCTGTCAGAAAGCGACTTCTGAGAGGAGACCGTAGGGAGGGACAGCAGTGGGGCGCCCGGGTGGCTCAGTCGGTTAAGTGTCCGACTCTTGATTCTGGCTCCGGCCATGATCTCACGGTACACGAGATCGAGCCCCGCGTCGGGCTCTGCAATGACAGCGTGGAGCCTGCTTGGGATTCTCTCTGTCTCCTTCTCTCTGCCCTTCCCCAGCTTGCATGCGCCCCCCTCCCTCAAGATAAATAACTAGACTTAAAATAATAATTGCAACAAGCCCCTAGATAGACCGGAAACTGCTATCTAAGCCTCAGGTGAGCCCCCTGCGCTCCCTCCTGAGGGCCTGCTCGTGCCTCTCGCTGTGGGCCAGCTAAGGTGGCCATCTCGTTAGCACAAGGCAAGGTCATTCCTCATTTCCTCAAACACCTTGGCCCCCAGGAAGCCGTGACTTTGAGCATGGTCGCTGTGAGACTCTCATCAGGAATGGTCTTGGGGATCAGGCTCAGTCCCAGGGGAGGCCGCCCCTTCCGCCCCCCCCACCCAGTGCTCCATGCTCCGTTGCTGCCAGGATTCCCCGGGACAGGGAACAGAAGGAAGCCCATCGCTGGCAGTCACAGGAGGAAGTTCTCCAGAGGGAGCGGGGCTCGCTTCCCTTTCTCTCCTCCTCTTGTCGCACTAGCATGTGCAGAGATAGATTCAAGAGCTCTGGGTCTGTGCTCCCGAGCAGTTGAGGAGCCTGGGCCAGCTCCGGAGAAATGCCTCCTCACCTCCACAGAGGGCTTTGTGCCCTCTGGTTTCTAGTTTCTGGCCCAAGGCCAGGACTTGAGAAGAAGCAGCTCTCAGCCCTGACGGAGTGGGATGGGAGCAGGGTGGGCAGCAGGTCTGAGCCTGGAGCTTGGAGAACAAATGGAAGGTCAGATGAAAGAGAAACGTGGCCGAGCTGTAACAAAACAGGTGCTCCGTTTGCAATGCGTGGGTCTGACGGCCTCTGTTAAGCCGGCAGGCTGCTCCTCCCTGCTGCCTGGTCGGCTTCTCTGCTCTTAATCTGCCGTATACCCGTCTGTCCCCGGTTCCCCACCCGATCCAGGGGACAGGCCAGACCCCTAATTTTGGGGTGCTACCCCGTGGCCCTCAGTTGACTCGCGCTCGAGCCGGGGTCCCGCCAGAGCAGAGCCCAGCGAACACTGAGTCAGCCCGAGGAGGTGTCCGGGCCACCAACCCCACGGTGGCTCTAGCGCATCCCTGGGCCACAGTGTCTGCAGAGCCGGATCATCGCCCGGGCGGGATGCCACCAGGGGCGTCCCCGTCACCTGCCCCGCGTGAGATTTCTGTAGCTTCCACGGGGTTGGTGGTGAACAATAACAACTTGTTTTGTTAATTGAACAGGAAGATCCCAGTGTCTGAGTGAAGTCCCATCTGCACAAGACACCCAGCACCGAAAGTCCTGCTGCACGAACAGGGGATCCTTCGAACGCACCCACCCTTTTGTGCCTTGTTGGGGACGCCAGTGACGCAGAGTGCGTGTGGATGTTCAGGAGTCTGCATCGGGGAGCGGGAGGGGAGGGCCGGTGGACTTTTTGTAAGCTTTCGACTCAATAAAATGAACCTGTATGGAAAATACTTGAAATTGAACTCACTCCTTCTGCTTTCCCCCCTTCTTCTGTCCCAGGAAACAGAGCCTCTTTTGAAAAGACCTGTCTAGGAGAAGTTGTGTTCTATTCCTAATTTAATGTGTTCTTTCTTGACTGAATTTTTAATTTATTGTTGTTGAGATTTTGCCGGATGCTTTTTGCACCCCCTTCAGACAGTGAATCTCGGGCGGGGATTTCCGACCTACGCCGCCCCCGGGGGGGCATCCGGAGGCCCTGCCGCCTGCACCTGCGCCTGCGTGGAGAGCATGGGTCTCGGGTCCTCCCCGGTTTGCACGTCGTCTCTTTCTTACCATGAGCCTGTGGAGATCTGTGCTTTTGTACTTCTGGGCTTTAGGGGGAGGTATTTAACTTTCTAGGGGTTGATGATTGTTGGGTTTTGAAATACCAAAGCTTTTTTTTTTTTGTTCTGTTTTTAAATAAATCTCTTTCAAACTTCCATGATCGGTTTGTGTGTGGTTTGAAACCTCTGGAGACAGCGTATCTTCCTCCATCAGTTGACTTTCAGGTAGCGTCTGAAGCAGATGGGCTGCCCAGCCCTTTGGGGATGGCTGATTACCCCCCCCACATCTACTACTCCTCTTGAGAAGACGCTGATCCACTTGGGGGGAGGGTTGGTTCGCCAGGTCACCCGGCAGAGCGGGCGGATTGAGGAGCGTCAGCCCGGCCCCTTCCCTGCTGCAGTGCCTCTCCCCCACCTGCCCTAAACAGCCTAGACTTGTCTGTCCTGGGTGTTGCCAGCCACAGGGCTGGGCAGCAGGAAAACACCCCGATGGCCTTCTGCCCGTTGGTGGTGGTTGGTTGCAGGATCTGATGACCCTGCCTGGTGGGGAGGAGAATGGGGCTGGGCCCAGGACCAGAAAGCGACTTGAGCTAGGCCTGGCAGCCCGCCTTGGGAGGCCGTGGGCACAGCGTTGTGGGTGCTGCAGCATGACTCCCTGCGAAGCTTGGTCTGCTCGCCACCAGCAGAATGATGCTCACAATGGCATGCTGGGAGGGAAAGGAAACCTGTATCTCCACCCCTACCATGAGTTGTCCTGGCTCCACCCACCTTCCCCTTGTGCTCTGGACGAAGTGCCTTCCTCGTCCAGCCGTGGGTCATTGGCTGGCCTACCCATTTAGGGAAGCAGGAATCTCACGGGGTGCAGCTGGATGTGGTTTACGGTGTGACGGGCCCTCCAGTTGTTTCGTTAGAGTAGAAGCTGCTTGGGGAGCCTGGGTGGCTCAGTCCGTTAAGCGTCCGACTTTGGCTCAGGTCGTGATCTCACGGTTGGTGTTTGAGCCCCGCGTCGGGCTCCGTGCTGACAGCTCGGAGCCTGGAGCGTGTTTTAGATTCTGTGTCTCCCTCTCTCTCTGCCCCTCCCCTGTTGGCACTCTCTCTCTCTCAAAAGTAAATAAACATTAAAAAAAAAAAAAAAAAAGGTGGAAGCCGCTTGACAAGAGCCACACTTAATGTTCCTCCCCTCTGTTTGGCTTGGAACTCGGCCTGTTAGAGGCTCCTAAACGGTAAAAACAAACCCATGTACCTGCTGCCCCGGAAAGACTGACTGAACAACCAGAATTTCAATAAACTCCTTGTGAATTACAGCTCGCGTCGAGCACTCACTGCGGGTCCCTTACTGGACATCTGCGCGGGCCTCTGCGGGAGGAGGTTAGGATCCCCTTGGAATCTTACCAAGCTGCTTTCTCAGGGGTGGAAACCTGGAATGGGAAATTTAATTTCATGCTACTTAGCACTTCCCAAAAGCTGAGGGCTCAGTATGGACATGTATTAGCTCCCTGAAAACCGACCTGCATCGTGGGCCCCTGCTGATTTGCAAGTCCCCTAGGAGTTTCCTAGGAGTCATCTGAACCTGGTCCCTGTTCAAGAGGGCGGGGAGAGACCAAAGAATGAGACAGGCCACTCCAGGGGGGTAGGCAGCAGGTGGAGTAAGAAGGGAACTTACTCTACGAGGCTTGTCTTGGGCTGTAAGACCAGTGCATCCCGGCACCCGCCTACCACACATTAAAGCTTCTACAGAGGTCTTACCTGGGTTCAGACACGCGCTCAGTCACCATCATAGTTCTGTCCCCTTGGAGCAGACTCTGGGAGCAGGAAAGGCACTCAGATCCCACATCCAGGGCCAGGGAAGGGGTGAGGAGCCTCTGATCACCCGGGGCCAGCTCACGGATCACTGGAGGTCACGTCCTCTCCAGGACACCCTGACAGCCCCCCTCCTCTCAGCCCACCTTTTGCTCTGTGTCCCCGTCCCCCAAATTCACATGTTGAAATCCTAACCCCCAGTGTGATGGTGTTTAGAGGGAGCCCTGGGGGAGGTGACTAGGTCATTAGGGTGGAGTCCTCCCAAATGGGATTCTTGCCCTAATAAGAGAGACCGCAGAGAGCACCCTCGTCCTCGCCTGTGTGTGGGGTGAGGCCACAACAGGCTAGGTCTAACAGCCCAGAAGGGGTGCTCACCAGAACGCACGTGCTGGTCCCCGATTCCGGACTTCCAGTCCCCAGAACTGTGGGAAGCACCTGCCTGTTGTTTCTTTAAAAAAAAAAAAATTTTTTTAGAGATGTATTATGTATTTATTTATTACTACTTTATTTATTTAAAAAAAAATTTTTTTTAACGTTTATTCATTTTTGAGACAGAGAGAGACAGAGCATGAATGGGGGAAGGTCAGAGAGCGAGGGAGACACAGAATCTGAAACAGGCTCCAGGCTCTGAGCTGTCAGCACAGAGCCCGACGCGGGGCTCGAACTCACGGACCGCGAGATCATGACCTGAGCCGAAGTCGGACGCCCAACCGACTGAGCCACCCAGGCGCCCCACTACTTTATTTATTTTTAAATTTACATCCAAATCAGCATGTAGTGCAACAATGATTTCAGGAGTAAATTCCTTACTATCTGTTACCCATTTAGCTCACAACCCCTCCAGTAACCCTCAGTTTGTTCTCCATATTTAAGAGTCTCCTATGATTTCCTCCCTGTTTTTATATTCTTTTTGTTTCCCTTCCCTTATGTTCATCTGTTTTGTCTCTTGAAGTCCTCATATGAGTGAAGTCATATGATTTTTGTCTTTCTCTGACTGACTAATTTCACTTAGCATAATAGCCTCCAGTTCCATCCACATAGTTGCAAATGCAAGATTTCATTCTTTTTGATTGCCGAGTAATACTCCATTATCTATATAAACCACATCTTCTTTATCCATTCATCCATCAATGGACATTTGGGCTCTTTCCATACTTTGGCTATTGTCGATAGCACTGCTATAACCATGGGGGTGCATGTGTCCCTTCGAAACAGCACATGTGTATTCCTTGGATAAATACCTAGTAGTGCGATTGCTGGGTCGTAGGGTAGTTTTATTTTTAATTTTTTGAGGAACCTCCATACTGTTTTCCAGAGTGGCTGCACCAGCTTGCATTCCCTTTCTTTTCAAAAATGTATTTATTATTAAAAAAATTTTTTTTGTTTTAAAGTTTATTTATTTTGGGGGGAGGGGCAGAGAGAGAGGGAGAGGGAATCCCAAGCAGGCTCCGCGCTGTCAGTGCAGAGCCCGACGCGGGGCTTGAACCCACAAACCGTGAGATCATGACCTGAGCTGAAAGCAAGAGTCAGACTGACTGAGCCACCCAGGTGTCCTCCTTCCTGTTGTTTCTAAGCCCCCAGTCCCTGGCACCCTGTTATAAGAGCCCAAACAGACTAAGACAGGCATGTTCTTGCAGTGGAGGAATGGAACTTTTTGTAGGCGAAAACAAACCAAGAAACAGAGATTCACAGGGTCTTAGATGAAGAAGAAACCTGAGAGGTTTTGTTGCTCAGAATCTGTAACCTGGCTTCGTTGGATCCAAGGACCCCAGAATGGCCAAATGTATGCACTTTTTTTTTCTTTCTTGAGACGTTCTGTAACTTTCCTCAGATTCTTTTTTTTTAATTAAAAAAAATGTTTTTATTTATTTTTGAGAGGGAGAGAGAGAGAGAGAGAGAGAGAGAGAGAGAATGAGTGGGGGAGGGGCAGACAGAGGGAGACACAGAATCTGAAGCAGGCTCCAGGCTCCGAGCTGTCAGCACAGAGCCCATAGAACCCGACCCAGGGCTCGAACTCGTGAACTGCGAGATCCTGACCAGAGCTGAAGTCAGTTGCTTAACCGACGGAGCCACCCAGGTGCCCCTTGCGTCGGATTCTTAAAGGATGCCTGGCTTCAAAACGAACAAGATAACCTCCAGCTCGGGGGTCTTGTTTTTACCCTCCCCCACCCACCACAGGAAGCGGCAGTGGTCTGAGCTTCTGAAGCCTGGTTCAGAGTCTGGCCATTGGGTGGATCACACCATTTGCTGTGGTGCAGGCGCCCTGCCTGCAGAAAGGAGGCTCAGGGACGGTGGGGTCATCTTGGCTGCTGGGCACCGGTTCAGCAAACTGCTTTACCTGAAACAAGCTATCGGCGGTCTGGCTCTCCGGGTTCCCGGGAGCCTCTCCTCCGGACTTTGGCCAACGGAAGCTTTGGATATATCTTTTGGTTCAATAAATATTCACTGTGAATCTTCTAGAAGGCCATGCATCTGGCCCTTGGGTGGCAAAGCGGGAAAGATTACATTTGATGAACATCTGTGTGCTTGGCACTTAAGTTTTGTGAAGGCAGTGGCTACCTCTGTCTTTTCATTTCGGGATGGCCAGAAACTAGCACGGGGTAGACGGTCCAAGAATGTTTGTGGAATTGTATTTGTCTGCATTACACCATTTAATCCTTGTGTTTGGGGTTGCGAGTGACAGAAAACTTTAATTATAAGTGGTTTAAACAGAAGGAAAAGTATTGGTTTACAGAGTAGTCCAGCAGGAGTTCAGGAATGGTTTGATCAAGAACTCAAGTGACATCAGTAGGGCCCAGCTCTTAGCCCTGCTTCCTGTAGCTTGGCTCCCATCCACAGACTAGTTACCTTTGTGGTAACAAAATGACCCCAGTTATCCCAAGCCTGATGCCCTCCTAGCAAAGTCAGCAGCGTCTGAGTCTCACTGTTCCCACCCGCGGTGCAGAGGTTCACCTCCCAATGGACAACCCACCCCCCAGCCAATCGCTGTGGCCAGGCTGCAAGGGATATGTCCCTTAGGTTAGGCCAATCAGGCCACCTCTTCAGCTGAGATGGGGTCAATATCCAGCCACTGAACAGAGGATACTGGGAGAGAGGTGGTTTCTCAAAGGAAATTTGGGGTACTCTTAACAGGAAGGAGGAAAAATAGATGCTTGGCAGCAAAGCTCCTGGGCCCAGGGTGCCCTGCAGGGGAAGTTTCATTCCCATTTTGCAGATGAGGCAAGTGAAGCTCAGAGACCACAAGGCACTGAGCCCCGGAAAAGGGAGGGGACCACACAGATAGAGTCCCTGACCTCAGGGGATGCACAGTATGAAGGGGAGACAGACAGATAAGAAGCCAATTACACTGCGATCAGAGAGTGGGAGCATGGGGCTGGCACACTGAACCTCTCCGCTGGAGCATCAGGGGTGGCTCCCTGGAGGAAGCTGGAACCTGAGGGATGATGGGCGTCCACCAGGCTAAGGCATGGGACAGGACTTTCCAGGTCGTGGGCAGAGCACGAGTAAGTATACAGACATGGGTGGGGACATTTCGGGAGGCAAGAGGACAGTAATACTCCGGTTTGTCCAGAGTGTAGAATCCTGTAAAAAGAGGTGGGGTTTATCGATCCACGGTGATGGGGTTCTTGAGAAAATGGCTAAGAAGGAATTCTTGAGACGTCTTTGGTGTAAAAAGGTGATTTTATTAAAGCACAGGGACAGGATCCGTGGGCAGAAAGAGCTGCACTGGGGTTGTGAGGAGTGACTGATTGTATATTTTTAGGTTTGTGGAGGGAGGGAGATAGTGTAAGCCTCTAAGGAATTTTTTAATTTTTTTTTACATTTATTTTTGAGAGACAGAGACAGAGCACGAGTGGGGGAGGGGCAGAGAGAATGAGACACAGAATCTGAAGCGGGCTCCGAGCTGTCAGCACAGAGCCCGACACGGGGCTCGAACCCACAAACCGGGAGAGCACGACCTGAGCTGAAGTCGGACACTTAACGGACTGAGCCACCCAGGCGCCCTCTGAGGAATTTGAAAGCAAGGTTTTCAAGGACCTCGAGGGGCTAGCTACTGGTGAGATAGGGTTACTTTTAGTCTTTGATAAAACTAAAACATCAAGGAAGTAAGGCAGCCATGAGTTCCTTGAGCAAGGTCACGTTCTGCACGTTTCAGGTGTCTATCCGCGAGCTGCAGGCTGTAAGGAGATTTAATTTAAGCTACATTTCTCTTGCCTGTGTCTCCCTCATCACGGATCTTTGACTTCTAAAGGCAAGGGTGGGTAGGCTCTCAGACCTAACTCATGGCAATGACAGCATCACAGGTGACGCTCCCTCCCATGGACTCTCACGTCCTCTCCCCGCGTTACTGTTACAATTGTAGCCAATCTTTACGGCTTCCCCCGAAACCAAGGGAGGACAGTTTATCACCCTGTTTTACAGAAGTAGAAACTGAGACAGAGTGAAAGAGGATGCCTTGCCAAAGGTCAAAGGGAGGTCGCCAGCGCCTCGCAGGATTGACAACCTCCCATCGGCAGGGCAATTACCACTCTGCTCACATGGCTCCTGGTTGCCCAAGCGCCATAGGAATCCATGGGACGGCTCTGTGGGTGTCCCGACATATGACAAAACAGAGGCGGGCGAGCCCAGGAGGAAGGCTGTGGATTCTCTCAAAATAGAACTTGGCCGCAAGGTAATTAGGCAGCATTTCTGGGGAAGGGAGAGCTGGATGTAAAAGAGTCGGCAGCGGGCTGGGAGTTGGGGGACCTGATTCCAGCTCGGTCATTATCATCGCGCAACCTCCCATAAGTGAGGTAAGCGTTTAGACTCCAGGTTCCCACCTGTAAAATGGGTCTAATAGCACCTTCCAACTTCAGGAGATGGTCAGGAAGTCCCACTTAAATAGAGGACTGTGTGTGAACGTGCTTTGATAAGTTCAAAACTTTCTACCCACACAGCGGATGGTTTGCACTGAGTAGCTGGAGGCAAAAGAATGGAGGTCAGAGCTCCTAACCCCGGGTCCGCAGGCAGAATTCAGAGGGTCTGCCAACCTGGATAGGTTTCATTTTCACCAACCTCTGGCTGAAATTTAGCATTCCCTCCCATGGTTAACTTTGGCACTTACGTCATTGTCACAGATGACAATGAACGCATTCATGACCCGTTATAGTCGTTGGCAGAGATCTTGAAGTGATTGCTCATGGTTGTTGCGCCTCTGAATTTTGTTTAAATTTATTTATTTATCTTGAGAGAGACAGAGACCGTGCAAGTTGAGGAGGGGCAGAGAGAGAGGGAGACAGAGAAATCCCAAGCAGGCTCTGCACTGTCAGCGCTGAGCCCGATGCAGGGTTTGAACCCACGAACCGTGAGATCATGACCTGAGCGGAAACCAAGAGTCGGACGCTTAACCGACTGAGCCACCCAGGCACCCCTCATGGTGCCTTTGAAATTATGGTAGTCATTAAACTTGCTACTAGATCCCAATATTTGATCTATTAATAAAGAAGCACAGGTTACCAGTCGCAAATTTGTTTTAAAAATATAGTTAGGGGTGCCTGGATGGCTCAGTCGGTGGAGCAGGTGACTCTTGACCTGGAGTCGTGAGTTTGAGCTGCATGTTAGGTGTAGAGATTACTTAAAAATAAAATTAAAGGAGCGCCTGGGTGGCTCAGTCGGTTAAGCGGCCGACTTCGGCTCAGGTCATGATCTCACGGTCCGTGAGTTCAAGCCCCGTGTTGGGCTCTGTGCTGACAGCTCGGAGCCTGGAGCCTGTTTCAGATTCTGTGTCTCCCCCTCTCTGACCCTCCCCTGTTCATGCTCTGTCTCTCTCTGTCTCAAAAATAAATAAACGTTAAAAAAAAATTAAAAAAAAATAAATAAAATTTAAAAAATTTTAAATTAATTTATTTATTAAAGTTTATTTATTCACCGAGAGAGGGAGGGAGGGAGGGAGGGAGAGAGGGAGGGCACCAGTTTGAGTGGGGGAGGGACAGAGAGAGAGGGAGAATCCCAAGCAGGCTTTGCTGGAAGCCAGTGCAGAGCCCAACGTGGGGCTCGACCTCTCAAAACTGTGAGATCGTGACCTGAGCCGAAATTAAGAGTCGGATGCTTAACCGACTGAGCCACCCAGGTATCCTTGAAAAAAAATTTTTTTTAATTTGAAAATTATTGGGGTGCCTGGATGGCTCAGTTGGGTTAGGCATCCGACTCGGTTTCGGCTCAGGTCATGATCTCACGGTTCGTGGGTTCGAGCCCCGCATTGGGCTCTGCACTGACAGTGTGGAGCCTGCTTGGGATTCTCTCTCTCTCTCCTTTCTCTCAGCCCCTCCCCTGCTTACACGCTCTCTTTCTCAAAATAAATAAACTTTAAAAAAAACCTTTAAAATGATGGCTCATGTTTAGCATACACAAAGTAGGCCAAATGGGAGATAAATAGATAGATGTAAGAGGAGATTTATTATGGGAATCGGGTCACGGAATTATGGAGGCTGGAAGTCCCACGATCTGCCACCTACAGATGGAGACCCAGGAAAGCCGGTGGCGTAAGTGGAAATTAGGGCCAAGACCAGGAGCCCATGTCCAATGACAGAAGAAAGAGCAAACCCGCCCTTCCTCTCCCCTTGTGTTCTATTCAGGCCCCCTCAATGGGTTAGGTGAGGCCCACTCATTTGGAAGGTCAATCTACTCAGACTGTGTATTCAAACACTAACCTCTTCCAGAAACACCCTTCCAGAGGGTGCCGGGGTGGCTCAGTTGGTTGAGCATCAGATTTCAGCTCAGGTCGTGATCTCATAGTTCGTGGGTTCGAGCCCCATGTTGGGCTCTGTGCTGCCAGCTCAGAGCCTGGAGCCTGCTTCGGATTCTGTGTCTCCCCCTCTCTCTGTTTCTCCCCCGCTCGCACTCTGTCTCTCAAAAATAAATAAACGTTAAAAAAAAAAAAATATATATATATATATATAGGAAAAGAAACACCCTTCTAGATACGTGTAAAGAGTAATTTACCAGCTCTCTGACACAAAAATCAATCATCACAGTGACCTGTTAGCTCAGTTGAGTGTTAGTATTTTCATGAACTCATAGATTTAAATATAGTTGAGATGCTTTGATCCTTTGAATGTATTAATCTTCTTGATGGCCCATTGATATCACCTTGGGCTTTTGGGAACCTCTGCGAGGGCGTATATTTCCTGGCTCCTGCCTGGAATCTCTGTTTCTCCAAGGAGCCCGCTTCCGTTGACCAGGAACCGGCCTTTGGAGACTGTAATCTGGGTGCTTGGGTGCTCATTACACTGGGTGGTTCCTTGCCCAAGGTGAACAACACACACGTTTAAAAGCCCTGCTTTTGATAGAAACCCTGTCCTCGGAGCCCAGGGACAGCACCGGTCACCAGCATTTAATGCTGACTGACCCGAGCTGCCAAGTGAGGAAAGTTTTGCTGGGGAGAAAGAAAGGAAAATGACTCTCTCAGGGCTTGAACCTGTCACTGGACCAACGTGGGCCCGCTCCTTGGAGAGCTGTAGACCCAGACTACACTGAGTGGAGTTGCCTGCCTCACAGGGTCACTTTCCTTGTGCAAATAAGGAGACCTCGAGGAATACTTTCCAAAACTGTGAACTCCCTAAACAGGGATAAGCAGGCTCCTTTTAATAGGGTTTGGGATGAATATTTAGAGGGGGATTTTAATATTATAATGAATCTGAGATACCCAGTAGGCACTTTTTTAGTTTATTTATTTAGAGAAAAAGAAAACCAGCGGGAGAGGGGCAGAGAGCGAGGGGGACAGGAGCCGAAGCAGGCTCTGTGCTGACAGCAGAGAGCCTGATGCGGAACTCGAACTCACAAACCTGAGCTGTAGTCGGATGCTTAACCAACTGAGCCGCCCAGGCACCCCTGTCGGGCACTTTCTGATTCATCTGGACGGGTATGGTTCTCAAATGTTTCTTTCCTCGTTTCAGCAATTTGTGAGTTTCTAAGAGATGAAATGGACAGGCAGAAGGTTCTAGGAGTTTCCTGAGTTCAGGGGGGCAATCCTGAGTCTGGGGCTCAAGGGGTCTCCCTGGTGACAAATGGTGGTACCAGCAGAGCAGGGCTGGACTTAGGGCAATTGCCTCAGGCACCCTGAGCCTGGGTGGGGGTCATCTACACAAAGGGACATCAAAAGGACCCTGGGAGGTGGCTATCCCACAGTCACAAGCAAGAGAGAGCTGGCCACTGGGAGGAGGCTGGGAGGTGGAGACACGCAAGGAAGGAACTTTGGGATGGATGGGATGCAACTTTGGGATCTGGGTGCACACACTGCTAGTTTCCTTTCGTAGTATTTATTCACTTTCTCCCTCCATGGGTCTCACATTAGCAGGGCTCATGGCTGCCCAGGGGAAAGACTACATTTCCCAGCCTACCTTGCACCTAGGCGGGACCACAAAGCTAAGTGGTTATTCACCTCCTCTTGAGTTTTATCAAATCCATTATGACCGTCATCAAAGGTCTTTCTCACTCCAATTTTCCACAAATGATCCGGCTCTAGTTTTAACTACCTCATCAGGAAACAAAACAAAACAAAACAAACCCAACAGCAATACTTTTAAATATGTCCTAGAAATAGCAGCCAGGCACCTGCATGGCTCACTGGGCTAAGCGACCGATTCTTGGTTTCGGCTCAGGTCATGCATGATCTCAGGGTTCAGGAGTTCCAGCCCTGCGTAGGGCTCCGCGATGACAGCGCGGAGCCTGCTTGGGATGCTCTCCCTCTCTCTCTCTCTCTCTCTCTCTCTCTCTGCCCCTCGCCTGCACGCACGCTCGCTCTCAAAAAATAAATAAGCTTAAAAAGGGAAAGAAAAGAAAACGCAGCCAATATTGCTTCAATTGTTTAAGGTTCTTTTAAAAAGCTTACAGTCAGAAAGGTGCCGGGCCTTGCCTCGAAAGGTGTGTGTGACTACACAGAGATGCCCAAGAGTCATCTTAAAAAAAAAAAAAAAAGTGCTATCTGAAGTCTAGGCCAGATCAGGTTAACCAGATGTTCTTTGTTCAGCAACTTTCTGCGCCCGCCTCCGCGCGCGAGGGCGGAAACAGAGAACAAGTCCGGGTTTGGTGGTTTCCAGCCTGTGAATGTTCCGAGGCGGGCAGACCAGAAAACTTTGCGAGAAGATTCTAGATTTCCGTAACGGAGCGCTGCCCTGGCAGGCCCGGCGTGGGCCCGCACGGGAGACCGGAAGCTTCTTTCAAGCAGGTGAGCGCCCCGCCCCACCGGGAGCGTTAGAAAAGACGGAAACGTAGAGCAGGTAGATACAAAAAAAGCACGTTACAAATAATGAAAAAAACAAAACAAGGCAAAAACACGTAACTGGGCAGTCACAGCTGTACTTCCCAAACAAAACGCACACGCGTAAGGAAAAAAAAGCAAACAGAACAAATTAGTCTATTTTTAAACACCACGAGTAGCCTTGCAAGCGCAAGGCCTCAAAAAATTGGTTAAAAACTCAGAATTGTTCCTCTCCACGGAAATCTTTAGTAAAAGGCGAAAGATTTATGCGATCTGAAGAGAAACCAGAGTATGCTCTCGGCCTGCCCGCACACATTCCTCGGGTAACTGTTACCCCGAATTCAGTGATGGTGATTCTCTGCTCGAAAGAGCCAGTGATTTTCGTCGTTCTCCCAGACAATTCTGTGGGAGCGGCCTTATTCTTGGGGAAAAAGAATTCAACCGCAAAAGGAAAATCTCGTCATTTCTAAGTCGGAAATTGCCCGGTGCGCAATGCCTCTTGGGTATGCAAATGAACCTACGTCGTCACGCCCCGGTTCCCGGAAATGCCTTAAACAGCGTATTCGTTTTCCTGCGGGGATTGAGGCTACCACCAGGGGGCAGAGCGGAGGCCAGATTGTCAGGATTTACGCTTTGGTGCAACCAGAAAAAATCTTTTATAAATTTTGACTCCAAGTAAAAATTTCTTTTGTACTTAAGTAAAATAATAAAAATAAAATAAAACTTGAAAATATTTATCTTCATTCATTCAACAACGTTCTTTAAAAAATTTTTTTTTAATGTTTATTTATATTTGAGAGAGAGAGAGAGCACAAGCAGCAGAGGGGCAGAGAGAAAGGCAGACAGAATCTGAAGCAGGATCCAGGATCTGAGCTGTTAGCACAGAGCCCGACTGGGGCTCAAATTCACGAACCGTGAGATCATGACCTGAGCCGAAGTCGGACGCTTAACCAACTGAGTCACCCAGGCGCCCCTCAACGACAATTTCCTGAGCACCGTGTTAAATCCTGTGCTGGGCTGCAAGGATAGAGAGGTATCCCCGACATTTCATCCTCAGTGAGCCTGTATGTGATGGGGAGGCTAAGTGTGAGTGGTAACCACTGATAACAGAATGTTCGCTGACATCTAGGCACGCCTAGGGCGGTGAGGGTGTTCTCGGCAGTGCAGAGAGGGTGAGTGACCAGATGGCCTTCGGTGCCAAGATAGGAGCTGGCATTTACCTTGGGGGCAATGGCGAGGCACCCAGGAGTTTTACAAGAGACCAACGCGATCAGATGAGTGATTTAAGGCAGTAGTTCCTTCCACGTGGTCCCCAGACCGGCATGTCAGTATCACCTGGGTACCTGCCAGAGACCCAAACTCTTGGGTCCCTCGCTACACCTACTGGATCTCAAACCCTGGGGGTGGGGCCCTGCAGGCCAGGATTGCACAAGTCCCCCAGGTGACTCTGATGCAGGTGAGGCAGAGAACCACTGTGGGACAACCATTGTGGCTAATGTGGCGACTGTAGAGACAAGGAGTCTGGGGCAGGTGAATTAGGGAGCTGAGCATTAAAGCCAGAGAAGACTTCCAGGTGGCCGGCCTGTGGGTGTGGAGGGAGGAAGGCCTGGGAAAGAGGAAAGTGAGGAGAGGGAAGAAGTCTAGGTGGGTCCTTGGGGGGGGGGGTGGCATAAAGGAGGGGTGGATGCTGCAGGAACGTGTGAAGGGGATTAGGATGTCCCCAGGAAGCCACAGGAAACTCAGGAGCTGGGGCTGCACAGAAGTCGAGGGCAGCTGTGGTGAGCGTCCACCAGAGGTCAAGTAAGGCAGGGACTGCAAAGTGGGTGTCATGGTGGGGAGGTCGGTGGCCTTGGGCAGAGGAATTTCTTTCTTTCCTTTTTTTTTTAAAGTTTATTTATTTTGAGAGAGAGAGAGAAAGCAAGCGTGGTAGGGGCAGAGAGAGAGAGGAGAGAGCGAATTCCAAGCAGTTTCTGCACGGTCAGCGCAGAGCCCGATGTGGGGCTTGAACTCACAAACCGCGAGAACATGACCCGAGCCGAAATCCAGAGTCGGACGCTTAACCGACTGAACCACCCAGGCGCCCCTGGACAGAGGCGTTTCTAAGGAGTGGGGGTGCAGGAAGCTCCCAGCTGCAGGGAGGGTGATGGTGAGGGAGGGAGGGGGCCGGGTGCAGGGGGGGGCTCCGTAGGGACCTCTGGGAGGGGGTGAGGCGGAAGCAGGTGTTGCAGTGCCTCTTAAACGTTCTCCCTGTGCCGCCTCCAAGGTCGCCTTCCTGACTCTCACTCTGACCCTGACCACGCCGCCGCCGGGGATCTCGCTGAGCCAGCAGAAGCCCCCGCCTTCCCTCCTCCGGATCTACCAGCCTGCCCGTCCCTGCCCCTTCTTCTGCCCACTCCCCACCAAGGCTGACCCTCCGCTTGGGCTCCCAGCCTCACCCCTGCCTGTCTCCCCTGCCTGCCAGCAGATACCGCGGGCTTCCTTATTTCCCAACACGAAAGAGGGAGGGGAGGTAGGAGCCAGAAAACGCCCCAGACCCCATCTCCCTTTCCTCTTGTGGAATACAAGAATCGAACACAACAAAGGGAGGAGAACCTTTACTCTCAGAAAAAAAAAAAAAAGACTCTGTCAGAAATCACCTTATTAAAACCAACTTAATTCACCTCGCGCCTACGAGGATGGCGATAATAATAATAATAATAAAGGAGAACAATGAGGGTGGGTAAGGATGTGGAGAAGCTGGAACCCTGCACACTGTTGGGGGGAATGTGAAAGGTGAGGTGAGAAAACCTGGTGGTTCCTCAAAAAGTTAAATGCAGGATGATCTTATGACCCAGCAATTGCTCTCTGTTTCTTTTACTTTTGGGGAGAGAGACAGAGCATGAGCGGGGGGAGGGGCAGAGAGAGAGGGAGACACAGAATCGGAAGCAGGCGCCAGGCTCCGAGCTGTCAGCACAGAGCCCGACGCGGGGCTCGAACTCACGAACCAGGAGATCGTGACCTGAACCAAAGTCTCCGATGCTCAACTGAGTGAGCGCCCCTATCACAACAATAATTAAAAAAAAAAAAAAACACTTTTGGGGAGACTGGGTGGCTCAGTTGGTTGGGCGTCTGACTTCAGCTCAGGTCATGATCTCAGGGTTCGTGAGTTCAAGCCCTTCGTCGGGCTCTGCGCTGACAGCTCGGAGCCTGGAGCTGCTTCCGATTCTGTATCTCCCTCTCTCTCTCTGCCCCTCCCTTCCCCGAAATAAATAAACTTAAAGCAATGCTTATATTTTAATCCTTCTGCAACTTGCCTTTTTCATGCAACATCAGGTTTTCAAGATCGATTCGTGCTGCTCTCTGTAGATTCAGTTCTAGTTCATGCCTTTTCTCTGCTGTATGTGTGAGTCCAGCATAGTGCCCAGATCAAGCAGGGCAAACAGGTCAAGGCCAGCGGTTGGCGCTCTCGGTTACACCTTCCCATCCCTGTGCCCTGATTTCAGGTCTAGCGTGAGCAGCGGAGGGGGTGTGGGAGGCTCAGTAATGATGCTCACCATCTCCAGGTTCTAACCCCTGGAACCTGTGTCACCTGTTATGTCACAGATAAAGCTCCCGGTGATTTTACCGGCAAAATGGGTTGATTAGGGAATAGCAGAGAATTGCAATCTGGGATGAGCACCACTCGGGGTGGGGGCGGGGTGGGGGCGGGGAGGGGGCGCGAAGGCCTGGGGCACAGGTGGGGAACGTGGGCAGGCGGCCTTCCGGACAGCACAAGGGACACCCCCCGGGGTGCTCTGAGCCCTGCAGCCCTTTGCTTGGACCTAAGGCAGCCCCGTGCCAGGTCTCTGCTCCTATGGTGCAGCTCCTGTCCCCCCTTCCCGAGGCTCCCCACCTGCCCCGCCACCCCGGGGCTGTCCTTCTCGTCCCAGCCTGCTTGCCGCAGCCCTTAGATTTCAGCCCTTAGATTTCCGCAGCAGAATAAATCACTTTGCCCTGTGCCGTGTGCCCTTGGGCAGCTTAGTTCCCTTCTCGGAGTCTCAGTCTTCTCTCCTCTGGGATACAAACGCCTGTTTCACAGGTCTCATGTCGGGATTACAGGAGAAAAGTCATCCAAAGCGCCCAGCAGAGTCCCTCACATATAGTCGGCCCTCAGTATATGGCAGGTGTGACTGTGGTTCCTGGGAAGCTTTCTCTGACTTCATCTGCCCACTTTCACCCTGAGGACCTCTGCTCTGTCCTCCCCCACCCAACTTGCTCTCAAACTCCCCACCCAGCTTCGTGGCCCTGTCACCCCCGCCTGGAGAGACAGGCCTCAAACACAAGCAGGCAGCCCCCATTGGCCTTCTCACCCGCTCTACCTGCTCTCATCCGCACTGCCACAGTTGCCAGAAAAATCCCTCCCAAACCCACGTGACCCTCCAGGGCTTCTGCGTGCACACCCAGCAAAGCCCAGCCTTGTGGTTCACCTACCACTCCTCACCACCTGCTCCCGTGTGGCACTCTCTGCTCCTCTCCAGACCAGCCTGCTGCTCCCGGGGCCTGTCTGTTCCCTTCTGCTCTCCCTTCCCAGGATGTCCAGCCCTTGCCTCTCTCCTCTTCCCCTGAGGCCCGGCTCACCTGCCTCCTCCTCCAGGAAGCCATTCTTGGCACTCCAACCGAGGGGTTCTTTTTCATGATCCATGGTCAGCACGGAGCACCTGCTTCCTGGCGTTCGTGGGATTGTCCTGCTGCGTTCCGTCTCCCCAGAGAGGGCGACAGAGGTCATGTCTTTTTCATCTTGGATCTCGGGAACCGAGCGTGTGCCCCACATGGGGAAGGAACTTAGGAGCCGTGGCTGCAGCTGACATCCCAGGCCTTGTTCTGCACCCCGAGATGGGGCACCCTTGGCAGAGGTCCAAGGTCTCTATCCTCCTCTGGGTCAGTCTTATCCCAGAGCCCTCCCCTCCTTTTGTGGCTTCCTCGTTGGAAAAGCTCTGAGAGGCTCGGCCCCGACCTCCCACTCCTCTCCCCCCTTGTCCCTTCTCTCAGGAAGCAGACAGATACTTCTCTGAGAAGTTGCTTTTAGCCCAACTGTCCCCAAGAAAAGGGCAGAGAGTGGGGAAGGGGGGAAGCCCCTTTTGACATTAGATAGGGAGGGACATGTCATTACAAAGCCTACGCTAACCCTGGGCCATGGGGAGGAGGGGGTGGGCACCGTGATTTTACCAAATAGTAACAGAAACTCAGCTCAATCTGGCTAAAGCACCAAAGGGGTTGTATTGGCTCATGCTACTGAAAAGCGTTAAGCAGGTTCAGGCATGGCTGGATCCAGGGGCTCGTGCTGTCCTTAGGATGTTGCACTTCCATCTGTTGGACAAGCTTCCATTGTGAGGCCTTCCGGTATATGTGGCTCATGCCAGGAGGGCGGAGAATGGCTTCCCAAGAGCTTTTGATCCCACGTCATCCTCGTGGAAAGAGGGTGCCTCTTCCCTCTCTCTTCCCCCAGAGTCCCAGCAAAAGTTCCATGTCTGCGGCCTAACCTGGATCACACGTCCTCTCTGGAAGGAAGGTGTTGGAGTGGGTAGCACCACCCTAACCGTAGAGACAGAGGTGGGCGTGGAGGGGTGGGTATCCTGGAAGGGAGAGGAAAGCACGGTTATCAAAATCGATGGTGGGCAAGAAAAATGTGCCGGTAAAGTCTCCCGATGTGTAAAATGAAGGGGTTGGGCTTGATGGTCTGTGGGTCGCTGTCCACTTCAGGTCAATTCCGTGATTACTTTATTTGCACGTGCCCCAGGAATCCTGACCTCAGGTACGAATACGCTCATTTGAGTTTGCTCTCTTGCTCCCTTGTGCCAAGTGAGCGTTACAAACAGCCCAGGTATGATTCTACTGCAGGGCGTCTCCAACTTTCACGTGCATGAAGACCACTGGGTGGCGGGGTGGGGCGGGGGGGGGGAGCCTCTGGCGGATGTGCACATGCTGACCGGGTAATTCCCGGGTTGGGCTGGGATGTTGCATTTCTATCATGCTGGCCCACAGACCACATTTTGAGCAGGGGCGTAGCAGCGGGACCATCCAGACTGCTTCCTTTCCTCCTGCCCAGCCCTGCCATGTGTGATTCTGTTCTTCCATCCAGACGCCCACCCTGCTGCCTGCCCTCTGGAGAGACCCTCAGCTTGTCATGCTAGAGGAGATGCTTTTAAAAATTTTTATTAAACGTCAACTGTTTGAAACAAAAGTAATAATTTGTATTTGGGAGTTTATAACCTAGAAGTGAAATATACAATATTAATAGCACAAAGAAGGGGTTTAAATGGAATTATGCTCTTTTAAAGTATTTACCTTTTACTTGAACTGGTAAAATATTGATTCTAGGTACACTCTGGGAAGTTAATAATGCATAGCATAATCCTTAGAGCAATATAAAAAGGTATAGCTAAAAAACTAATAAGGAATATCAAATTATTCGATTAGCCCCAAAGAATTCAGGAAAAGAACAACAAAGAAGAGAGGATAAATAGAAAACACGTAACAAGGTGATGGACTTAAACCCAATGGTATAAGTAATTACATTACATTAAATATAAATGAATAAAATCTTCCAATTAAAGGCCAGAGGGTATCCAATAGTAAGACTCAACCATATGATGCCACAAAAGAAATACACTCGAACTATAAAGACACAAAGAGGTTGAAGCTACAAGGACGGAAAATTATGCATTAGTAGACCTTACAAGTCTTGTACAGTTGTATTAATATCAAACGATGTAGATGTTAAGACCAGGAATATTGCCGGAGATGAATAAGGACATTCCTTATTGTCCTTATGGAAGGACACTAGCCTCATGGACACTAGCCTTTTCCTTATGGAAAGCCACCGGGTGGCTCAGTCGGTTGAGCATCCGACTTTGGCTCAGGTCATGGTCTCACAGTCTGTGAGTTTGAGCCCCGCGTCGGGCTCTGTGTTGACAGCTCAGAGCCTGGAACCTGCTTCAAATTCTGTGTCTTCCTCTCTCTCTGCCCCTCCCCTGCTCATGCTCTGTCTCTCTCTCTCTCAAAAATAATGAATAAACATTTAAGAAAAGTTTTTTAAATAAAAAAAGAAAAAGATGCAATGAGGCACAGTGTGACAGAATCAATTGGAGAACACTAAAATCTTTCAGGGCGTGTTGTCTGACCACAAGAGAACTAAAAGAGAAATCGAAAACCGTAAGTTATCTAGGGAAGCCTTAAATAGTTGATCGTTAAACAACACCCTTCCAAATTAATCCATGGCCCAAGGAGAAATCAAAAGGGAAATTAGGAGCTATTTTGAACTCAGTGATAATAAAACAAACACATAAAAAATTGTGGGAAGCAGCTAATGTCCTTAGAAGGGAGCTCGTAGCTTCAAGTGAAAGATTTAAAAATAAAAATCCTAAGTTTCCATTTTATGAAGCTGGAAGAAGAGGAACAAATTAACCCCAAAGTAGGGATTAAGATGGGTCATAAACCTAAACATAGAAGCTACGATCATAAAGCTTCTGGAAGAAAACATAGGAGAATATCTTCATGACCGTGGGGTAGGTGAAATTTACTTAGAGCAAACGGCAAAAAGCGTCGCGTATAAAAATAAGTAGATAATTTGTATTCCACTAACAGTAAACATTTCTGCTCATTAAGGCAGTGGGAGTGAAAAAGCAAGCCACAGACTAGGAGATAACATTCCCCATCCATTCATCTAGCAAAGGACTTGTATGCAGAGTATATAAGGAAATCCTACAAATCCGCTAGTAAAAACAGAACCTAGTAAAAACTGGGCAGAAGATCTGAATGGACGCTTCCCCCCTGCCCCCCAAAGATGTAGGAAGGCCCAATAAGCACATAAGAGGTACTCAACATCATTTCTTATTAGGAAGATAGAAATTAAAACCACAATGAAATGCTCCTTTATACCCTCCGGAATAGCTAGAATCACAAACACTTCTCTGAATGTTGGTAAGGACATACGGTGTTGGCTAAAACAAAGCTATGTGCGCTTAAGCTTAGAATAACTTCCAGGAATTGAAACAGTGTGGTATTGGTGCAAGGGCAGACAGAGACAAATGGAACAAAGTAGTCCAGAAATAGAGCCACGTGTATACAGTCACGTGATGTAAAACAACCACACCCACATTAGACAGCTAATCTATTCATTAAGAAATCGTGCTGTATCTGAGCGCCTGGGTGACTCAGTCACGTACGCGTCCGACTCTTGGTTTTGGCTCGGGTCATGACCTCACAGTTCGTGAGATCGAGCCCAGTGTTGGCGTCTGCACCGACAGAGCGATGCCTGCTTGGGATTCTCTCTCCCTCTCTCTCTCCGCCCTTCCCTCACTCACGCTCTCTCTCTCTCTCAAAATAAACAAATACACATTAAAAATTTATTTCAAAACATGGTGCTCTAGCAACCGAGTTTCAAAATGGAGACACCTTTCTTATATCACACACGCAGACCGGTTCCTAAATGTGAAGGGTAGACCAATCCACGTTCTAAAAGGTAAACTAGGAGAGCATTTCATGACCTTGAAAGATTTCCTAGAATCTAAAAACACTTTTCCATGAAGGAAAAGACTAATCAACTGGACTATATTAAAACGAAGCTCTGGTAAGACTCCGTGAAGAGAGTGAAAAAGGTAAGGTCACCAGGTGGAAAAAGATATTTGCAATATATATCTGGGACAATGGATTTCTATCCAGAATATATAAAGAGCTCTTACCAATCGATAAGAAAATGACAGACAGTGTACTAGAAGACCGGGAAAAATTTGTATAGGCCCTTCACTGAAGAGCATATTCAAATGGCCAGTAAGCATATGAAAAGTGCTCAGCATTATTTGCCATTGCAAATTAAAACGACAGTGAAATATTGTTATGCACTTACCAGAATGGATACAATGTTGAAAAGCCGACAATACCAAGTATTGATGAGAATGTGGAACGACATATACTGCCGGGAGAGAGTCAGTTGGTAAAATCATTTTGAAAAACTATACGGAAGTGGCTGCTGAAGCCGAACGGGCACATACCCCATGATCCAGTATTTCTACTCATAGGTGCGTAGCCAAACACTGTGTGTGTGTGTGTGTGTGTATGTGTGTGTATAAGCACCGAAAGACACGGGCAGGAATGTCCATAGCAGAATTACTGTGAGCTTCCCGAAGACAACTGCTAAGTTTATGGCAGGAGGAATACCCACACCTGTTTATAAGGTCAAGTACAGGAGTTAATCCCCTGAGAGGGAGCATGGCCCCCTCCCTGCCCTCCATCATGTCCCACCCCCCTCCCCACCTCCCGCAGCCACGAAGCACTTGCTCTGGGGAAACAGCAGACGCTGCTATTGTACCTCCAGCAGGTGGCGCTGAAGGCTCTCTTTTCCCTTCAGTGACACCGCCAGCTCTATCCGGAATCTGGGAAGGGGTGGATGGGTCAGATGGGGAAGACCCGCGCTGTGGCTCAGCCAGAGGCCAGGCTGGGCTCTTCCCCACCCCTTACCTCAGGCAAGCAGGTGAGGCAAGGGAACTCTTATAGGAGATCTTTGTCTTTGCGTGGGTGTTCCTAGGCAGTGCAGGAGGGCCTGTCCCCCTTCTGGCCTGGGATCAGCTGCACAGGGGTCAAAGCCAACCTCATTCTGTCTCCCCTGAGAGTCATGCTTGGTGCATTGGAAAGGGCATAGAACTTGCAGTAACTCAGACCTCCGTTCAAATCCCAGCTCTGCCTGTTAGAGGGCTGTGTGACCTTGGGCAAGTTGCTTCATTTCTCTGAACCTCAGTTTTACTCATCAGTAAAATGGAGCAATAATGCCTAATGCTCAGGTTAGCATCAGGATTAAACGGGTCAGCATGTAAAAGCACCAGATTGTAATAGGTGGTCAGTGGGGGTTGGTTACCTCCCCATTCACAGGCCTGGGGTCGGTGGCCTGTCAGTGGTCAGACCCCCGCATGCAGCTGTTTCTTACTCTACACTGTTCCCTGAGTAAGGATAGAATTGGGATCCTGGTAAGACAGAACTGAGGGGTGGGACAAAAAGAGTCCCAGAGACTGCTTTCTCAAGTGCATTTATAATCACAGTAATATAGGCATCATCCTGATTTTCCGATAATTCTTGCTTCTTTTACAACAGGGCTGGAGGGGGGGGCCTGGGTGGCTCAGTCGATTACATGTCCGACTTCGGCTCAGGTCATGGTCTCACGGTTCGTGAGTTCGAGTCCCCTGTCGGGCTCTGTGCTGACAGCTCAGAGCCCGGAACCTGCTTCGGATTCTGTGTCTCCCTCTCTCTCTGCCCCTCCCCCGCTTGTGCTCTGTCTGTCTCTCTCTCTCTCTCAAGAATAAATAAGAAAACACTAAACAAATTAAAAAAAAAAATAGGGCTGGAGGGAAAATTCTACTTCAACAATAGTGGCTTTTCTAGAAAAAGCCTGGCAAGACAAACATCATACTGTCTATATGTGATGTTAAAACATATCAGAGGTCAGGGCTTTAAGAAACCCAACAGAACCGAGTCCTGTGGGTGGGGGATTTTGGTTTCGTTTTCTCGGAAAGACCAGGACTGGGCCCCACTGACAAACTGGTGGGTGCTCGGCCATATGTTTGTGAGCGAAGGGTGGGGGGCAGCAGGGGCAGGGTTAGCCGCCAAACAGGTGTTTCCACAGTGCGTTTGTGCCCGGGGTGTCCAGAGCCTGGAGCCGCCTGTGGCTTCGCTTGGGTCTCCTTTAGGGCACCAGGAATGCTGGCTGCTTTCCAGTAAGGCAGGGTCTGCAGCAAATCAGTTCATCCCTGTCCTGAGGACGGATGAATCCAAAGGGAGGCATCTCTGCTGCCCTTCCCCCACAGGGGATCTCAGGGCTTTGGAGCCCCAAGAGGCAGGCAAGCCCTGGTGATGTGAGGACGGTTTGGGGGGTGAGCGGCCAGGATTGGGGGTAAAACAGGAAGCCTACAGATGGGGAGGTGGCCTCGGAGGTGGGGCGGGTCTCAGCCTGGAGCTCCTGGGATTGACATCTGTCAATCTGTCCATCACTGACGCCCTGTCTGTCACCTGACCCTTCTTTTCTGTATTCCACCAGCCAGGCCAAGGAGGGTGGGGCCGCCTTCCGAACGACAAAACTCTGAGTCACCGGCCTCATCAGCACCTCCGAAGCCTTAGCTCCACCCTGAGCTTTTCTCAGGTGCTGAGAGCTGGGAGCCGGGAGTTCAGGTAACAGGGTAGGGTCAGCTCGCCCGGTGCAGAAGTGCAGACTGTGGCTCCCTCTCCTGCAGGCGGCCCCACCCCTCCCCTCACCACACAGCCTTGACCTATCCAAGCAGGAAGAGCACCCCTTTGGAATCAGAGAGATCCGAGTTTAAATCCGTGCTGTCCCACTGCTGTGTGACGCTTGCAAAGTGCTTCACTCACCCGGGCCTTGGTTTTCCCAATCTGTCAAATGGACACGGTGGGCCTGCCCAGCCTGCTCACAGGGTCGGGGTGACAATTATACAAGACACTGTGCTTTGTAAACAACAACAAAAAAAAAGCATAAGCTCACAACAAATGCTTCCCCCCACCGCTCACCGGTCCTCCCCATGGCTGGGTACCACCCACATACACGTCTTGTTAGAAACTCAGCAGTCAGGAAAGATCTTAAAATTTTTGGCCAAGATTGAAAAATCAGATTTTTACAGAAGGTTTTGAATTTTCCACGGCATCTGACAATACAAGGGCAACCCCCCAAAAGATTCTCCAGGGTTAGGGTTAGGCTGGCCTCCGCAAGCCCTGCTGTGTCCCTGGCACTGAGGTCACAGGTCAAGTACTATTTGTCACCCGGCTTGCTTTGGTCCACCTGCCCTTTTGATAGGTGTTTGTAGCAACTGCGTTATTTACATGGGAAGTGCAGGGTTATCATCAGTCCCTCTGGTCATTTCAAGGCTTGGCACCACTTCTGGCTGAGTAACAGCCCCCCTTCTCCTCCTGGCGAGCGTGGCCATCTGCCTGGCACTGGGCACTGACTGTGGAGGGGACAGCATTTAGGAACGTTGCTGGTCTCTGGCTCCTTTCGGAAGAGTGGCTGGCTCTTGGGGCGCCTGGGTGGCTCGGCGGGTTGCCCAACTCTTGAGGGCTTCCCGAGGCCCTGATGTGCTCCGCTCTGGCTGGGTAGTTTGCTGTGTGACCTCAGGCAAGCGGGACGACCCTTCTGGCCTGCTCGCCTGGGATGCCTAGAAGGATCTGAGTATCCGGGACACGGACTGGGACAAAGGTGGTGCAGAAAGGGCAGTGGTGAGGATCCAGGGAGGGTGTCTGTGTGGTGACACCGGTAAAGCAGAAGGCGGGGGTCAGATCTCCTGAGTTCAAATCCCATTCCGCCCCTTGGCGGCCCCACAGTCTTGGGAACACCACCAGCGTCCGCCTCACAGGGTGGCTGAGAAGGTAAATGAAATAAATCATGCACGAGAAGCACTTGGCACCACAGAAAGTGCTCAGAAAATAATAGCAATAATTGTCAGCAACACAAGAATGGCAGAACCTGCAAAAAGGAAAATAGAGGCTTCCCTGGGTCGAGGGGTCAGCCGACCCATACTTCCTACGGGTAGAGGCTGGGCGGGGTTATTCAGGTTCGATTTCCAGGAGGGTGGGGACCTGAATTTGGGTCACACCTGAGCCACGGCAGACGGACGGGGAGGGGGCAGGCGTGAGTTCTGGCTGCTGGGGCATCCTGGCCCGGTGGGCCCAGTGAGCCACCCTCTCCAGAGGCCAGCGCTCTGGGTCAGGTCACATGGAACCTGGACACATGGTCACATGGACACGGGTTCCTCTAACAAAACCCATACAAGGCCTTGGGCCTGAGCTTACCAACCCGGACCGCAGGGATGCAGGGGGTTCACCTTCTCCAAGGAAGGGGCAGGGACAAGAGGGAAAACAGGGAGCTATTTTGAGAAGGTGTCGAAGGCCGGGACACTAAAATTAGACCCTTGGTTCCTAAAAAGACATTGGCACCAACCAAGACCTTGGAGAGGGGCTCTTCAGCGCGGAATGTGACCCCAGGAAGCGCTCCTGCGGGCCTGGGCAGTGAGGTCAGCCTGCAGGACCAATGGGGCCGCCCGATGGCTAGTGGTCACGGGCACCTCTCCCCCCAGCGGCCCCGCCTGCAAAATTCTGGAGCTGGTTCCAACCGCTTCCTGTCCGCGCCCAGCGAGCACGAGGGCGAGGGGGCAGAGCCGCCCGTCCCCGGGGCTGTCTGACCTTCCCAGCCGTGTTTTTCCTTTTTTGACTGTCCCCTTGTCTCCCCTGCTTTCTGTTCCATGCTGGGGGAGGGGGTGCTCAGGTGAACAGCCATCTTGGGGCCTGGGGCTCCAGAGGCCTGGCTGGGAGGGTGCAAATGCTCTACCCCTGAGCTATACCCACTGCCTAGCTGGGAGTGTGAGCCAGAGGGGCCTGGGGTTCCGGCCGCTTGGGCCCAGGCCTCTGCTCCGGCCCCCATACCCCTCCCCTGTCTCCTCCTTCAGTCTGTACACCTCACCCCTGCCCTCAGGGATACGGCCACCTCTCAGGAAGCTGTCGAAGTCCTATGAAGCCACTTCCTGGAATGATGTGCCAGGAGCCCTCAGTCCCCCGGCTCTGAGACGACCCCTCTCTCCCTCTCCCGTGCCCTGGCCTGAGGCCCAAGACTGTCATTTGACTTTCCTCTCACCCCAAGTTGTTTTCCACGGCGGGGAGGGTGGCACCTTGGGTCTTGTCACCACACACGAGTGAATTCCTTTAACTCCTGCCGGTGGCTCTGGGGATACGATCTCGAAAGCCCCAAGAGGTCCAGCCTGCCTCCTCTCTCCCCACAGCCCAGCCCCATGGCGGTCTCTTCCATTGCCCAACACGCCGAGTCCGTCTGATGGAGCCCGCCCCCCTGCTGTCCCCCTCCTGTCCCCCTTGTCCAGATAAGCCCCACTCCCTCAACTTCAGTGTCACTTCCTCGGAAAGGACTTAGGCGCTTGAAGACACATGTTGAATCAGGCTGAGATGGAACCGGGAGGGCAGTGCCCCGGCCACTCTCGGGTAACAGGGGCCTCGAGGCCCAGGGACCTGTGTAGACGGGCTGCCTGGGTGAAGAAGGACCGGTCCGCCAAGGGAGGCTGCAGCCGGGACTCAGCGGGGAGGGTCGTAGCTGGAATAGGGTCTGGGGGCTGTGTCCATGGCGCTCCCCACAGCGGGGACTCATCGATTACTGGCCCACCCAACTGGGCTTCCTGTTCCTGTCCTCACCCTGTAGCCTGGGTTCCTGGGCTCTCACAGAATAGATACAGCAGGGGCGCCTGGGTGGCTCAGTCGGTTGGATCTTGGGACTTTGGCTGGGGTCATGATCTCAGGGTTCATGTGTTGAGCTCCTCACAGGCTCTCTGCTGTCAGCCTAAGAGCCCACTTTGGATCCTCTGTCCCCCCCGCGCCTCTCCCGCTCACACATGCTCTCTCTCAAAAATGAATAAACATTAAAAAAAAAAAAAAGAATAGAGCAGATAAGCAGATAGATCTTCAATCAACCCTCAGGGAGACTGCTGGAAGTTTTGAAGGGAAAGTAGGAGAATCCACAAGGAAAATGACATACATGTCCCCAAAGTCTAGCACACTGGGTTTCCCTAGGAGTCCCTCAGACTTGAGGACCGCTGAGGTGAGCCCAGCCTAAGGTGTCTCCTACCCCCAGGCCCGCTTAGAAGTCACGGAGAGCACTCAGGAAAGATGTGTTCGATTGTCCAACTGTATCCAACTCAACTTTGGTTCGGGCTTTTTCACAACTCCTTCTAAGACCTGGTTGTCTAGGGAGTCCTGGTTTTTTTTTTTTTTTTTTTCATTTTTAAAAAATATTTATTTACTTTTGAGACAGAGTACAAGTCGGGGAGGGGCAGAGAGAGAGGGAGACACAGAATCTGAAGCAGGCTCCCGGCTCTGAGCCGTCAGCACAGACAGGGCCCGACAAGGGGCGCGAACTCACGGACCGTGAGGCCACGACCTGAGTCCACGTTGGGCGCTCAACCGACTGAGCCACCCAGGCCCCCCTGGGGAGTCCTGGTTCTTAACACCACCCCATTTCATGCTCGAAAGCTACCTGGTTTGGACTTTGTGGCATGATTATGCCATGAGGTCTATACATTAGGTCTATATGTTCGTATAGAATGGTCTTTAAGATCATGTAATTCAGTAACCGAATTGCTGGATAATTTAAGCAACAAAGCGGAAAATGCAAAGGACTGGATGTCCATGCATGTGCCCGTGTGTGGCTGAGCGATCCATGCAAGGGGCTGTGAGAAATGCATCAGCGCGCATCCGGGATCCGAGTAGAGCTGAGGGGTGGGGATCCAGACGGGACTCTTTCCAAAGCCCGATTTCCTTTTCGTTACTGGGGACGTGTGTTACTTTTGCCCGAAAAATAAAATTAAAGGGGTGCCTGGGTGGGTCAACAGTTAAACCTCCTATTCTTGGTTTAGGCTCAGGTCACGATCTCGCAGTTTCTGGGTTTGAGCCCCGTGTTGAGCCCCGGGATTCCCTTTCTCTCCCTCTCTCTGCCCCTCCTGTGCACTCTCTCATTGTCAAAATAAATAAATAAACTTTATAGAAAAATAAAAAGAAAGAAAATTAAAGAAAACAAAAGGTCGATCATCTGCCACCGTCCTCCCCCTAGGCTGGACTCCCAGTTTTCTCTTACACGACTAGGGTTTTTTCCTTTGTTATTTTTCTATCATTTATTTCTGGACTTTGGCAGGAAAATTGGGGAGATCTGGCCTTTGTCATTCATCACGTAACAAAGCAAAATACAACAACAGAAAGATGTGTTGGTCTTTCCCTCCTTCTCGACGACGAATGCTTCGAGGGCAGGGACATTTTTGGGGTCCCCCTTTGTGCCACAAAGTGTCAGGCTTCTGGTCAGTGTTGCTGGACGTTTGCTGCGTCCTGCGGGTGGAGGGACACCCAGCCTGTCTCTCAGAAGCAACAGGTCCAGGGGCGCCAGTCCTTGGTCTTCCTTCCACCTCTTCTGAGAGGTTTCTCCACCAGACACGTCCATCCTGTCACGGATTCTGGTGGCTTCGTGGCAGCTGTCTCAGGCCCAGCTAGCAATGCCTGCCGGGCACCACGTGGGGGGCGTAGCGCTATCCTGCGTGGGGCAAAGCCATCCCGTGGGACAGCAGCTCAGGCCCTCTCACTGAGGAATCCCGGGAATGTGACGGAGACGCAGACAGTGCCTCGTGCTCCGCATGTGACCACCCACGTGACTCCCGCAGGAGCCGGGTGAGGGCCCCACAGCCCTCTCCTGACTCCCCAGTGTTCCCCCGCCCCCTTAGGGGGGACCTGGAGCGGAGATTCAACAAGGAGAGCCAGTCGTGGGTAGCCACTCCCCTCTGTCCTCCTGGGACAGTGGGACAAAGTCACCATCATAGTGATAATCAGAGTCACAACAATAGCTCATTATGGGGGGAATACAATGTGCAGAGAATGATGCTGGGCTGATTCCTACAGGCATCGTCTCACTTAGCCTCCGTGAAAACCCCATGAGGTGGGCACTATTGCTATACCCATTTTACGGATTGGGAAAGCTGAGGCTGGCGGGTCCGGAGTGATGTGCCTAAGATCACGCAGAGCTGGTGGGCTTTAGAACTGGGATTTCGACCCAAGCCTGTCATTCAGACCTCTAGAGCCCGGGGTTCTTCTCCTAATTACTCATCTACTAGTTCTTACTGCCTGGGTGGCCCAGATGAATTATTATGGAAAAAAAATTCTAGCACACCTTGGGATGGTGCTCACACTGATTTATTATTATTATTATTATTATTATTATTATTTAGCAGCATTATTTTAGGTGTTATGAGCAGCAACCAAATGAAGCTTCTGGAAGCAGAAACTTTACTTAAGGGACCTGCTAAATGCTAGGCTGTCTGCCCAAGTTTCCCCTGTTCAGAGGGACACCAGTTATATTGGATTTTAGGACCCACCCTAATGATCTCACTTACACCTGATCATCTCTCAAAGACCCTATCTCCAAATAAGGAAATTCTGAGGGACTAGGGTTTGGTACTCCAACGTGACCATGACGGTGACCTTGGGTAAGTTAGTTAATGACTCAGCGGGGGACACCCGGGTGGCTCCGTCGTCGGTGATGCCTCTGACTTCAGCTCAGGTCATGATCTCACAGTTTGTGAGTTCGAACCCTGAGTTGGGTGCTGTGCTGACAGCTCGGAGCCTGGAGCCCGCTTTGGATTCTGTGTCTCCCTCTCTGTGTGCTCCTCCCCTACTTACGCTTTGTCTATCTCTCAAAAGTAAATAAATGTTTAACAAATTTGTTTTAATAAGAAAAATTTCCTTGTCTATGAGATGAGGCTGGAGACAACCCCTTCCTCCCCAGATCGCTGTGTAGAAACACCACAAAGAAGAAAAATGTTCGATGCAATGCCCAGCTCATACCTGGTGCTCAGGAAAACAGCAGCTATTATTTTTTTTTCTTATTTATTTACTTAATTTTTGAGAGAGAGAGAGAGAGAGAGAGAGACAGAGTGTGAGTGGGGGAGGAGCAAAGGGAGCGGGAGACACAGAATCTGAAGCAGGCTTCAGGCTCCGAGCTGTCAGCACAGAGCCCGACGCGGGGCTCGAACTCACGAACGAAGAGATCGTGACCTGAACCGAAGTCGGACGCTCGACCGACTGAGCCACTCACATGCCCTTCAGCTGTTATTTTCTACGGCGTTCCTAGGATGAACTTGGCCAAGAGACCGTGGGGTCAGGAAGGACCTCGGGGAGACGCTGGCCTTTCCAGGGGCATTTGATGCCTGAAGGCAGGGCCCTGCCCTGGCTCTGGCCCATGCCCGGGCTTCCAGACAGTTGCTGGACTTGACTTCTGCATCTCTGGGTGAGGGATTTGAAGGCCCCACTGCCAGGCTTACTTTTCTGTTGTCCAGCCGGGGTTTCTCGATCTCGGCACCGTTGACATTTTGTCAACAAAATGTTGGGCTGATCGTTCTCTGTTGTGGGGGCTGTCTTGTGCACTGTGGGATGGTTCTCAGTTTCTCTGGCCTCTGTCCGTAGATGCGGGGAGCACCCCCCTCCCTTGTTATGACAACAGTGATGTCTTGGGCGTTCCAAATGTCTTCCAGAGGTCAAGGCCCTGCTGGCTTAGCTGGCTGCCTTAGGAAAGGCCCCAATGCTGCTGCATTTGGAATCCCGCGCCTACCTCTCTCTAACCACCACCCCCCCCACACACCCCCCAAACCAAGGAAGGTTCTGGAAATAGTGGGTTGGCCTGCACTTGGGGCAGAAAAATCTCTGGCACCGTGGACGCACTCCATATCCTGAATGAACTATTCTTCCCGATCCTGCTACACAAGCCTGGTTCTCGGGGGTCACCTCAAGGTGACTGTGGCCCGGCCTAGGCACGGTGGCCGGGGCTTGGCTGTAAACAGGCAGCAGGAAGCCCAGAGCAGGGGTGGGCCCAGGGAGGCTGGGCCAGGAGCAGGTGTGGACAAGCCCGCTGACAGGCCCACCTTATCAGGCGTAGAGGCCCGGGCTCCAGACGAGCAGGTCGCGGGGCTTTATCAAGCTGTTAGAGTGACAGAGTTGCAGCAATCATGTGGGCCAAGGGTGCTGACAGCCAGGGGCTGGTGGGGCGCAGCTTGGGCTCGGGGCCTCTGGCCTCCGGGTCCCAGCACAGGGCGGAGGCGCGCTTTGCAGGGACATTTGCAAGAATGGCGGTGAGAAGAGAGACAGAGATGAATCTTGCTTCCCCCCTCCCCCCACCCTCCCGCTGCTTGCCTTCGAAGATTTAAGCATGTGTTTGCAGTTTCAAAGCTGATGCCTGCTGGCTGCGAGTTATTTTATTGTATTATATTTTGCTAGATTTTTATCGATTAAAAAAAGTTTTTTTTAACGTTTGTTTATTGTTGAGAGAGAGAGAGCAGGAGGGGGCAGCGCAGGGGTGGTGGTGGTGGGGAGACAGAGGATACGAGGCAGGCCTTGCACTGACAGCACACAGCCCGATGGGGGGCTCAAACTCAACTAATGGGGAGATCATGACCTGAGCCGAGGTCCAAAGCCCGACCCACTGAGCCCCCCAGGTGCCCCTACAAGTTATTTTAAAAGGAGTGGGGTGTTGGAGCACCCGGGTGGCTCAGTCAGTTAAGTGTCCCACTCTTGGTTTAGGCTCAGGTCATGATCTCACAGTTTGTGAGATTGAGCCCTGTGTCGGGCTCTGTGCTGACAGTGTGGAGCCTGCTTGGGATTCTCTCTCCCTCTCTCTCTGCCCCACCCCCACTCCTGCTCTCTCTCTCTCTCTCTCTCTCTCAAAATAAATACATAAGTAAACTGAAAAAAATAAAAGGGGTGGGGGTACCGGGATGCACTGGCAGGGAAAGGAGGAGGGGAGCAGGAGAAGGGGGAAAGGGCAGGGAGCCGCATCAGGACCAGAATCCCGGCTCCTTCCCACTTCCGCTGCCCCTGCTGCTGTCCTCCCTGCCTTCACTCTTACCGTCTGGAAACTACAGGAACCAAGAACCGTGCTGGCTCAGAACGACGCAACGCTCATGGTTCTGGAGGCCAGAAGTCCAAAATCTGTATCACCGGGTTAAAGTCAAGGTGTGGGAGGGTCACACTCCCTCGGGAGGCCCTGGGGACAGTCCATTCCCTACATCTTCCAGCTCCTGGTGGCTGCTGTCCCTTGGCTCGTGGCGCGTCGCTCTGGCCTCTGCCTGGGAGGTCACGCGGCCTTCTTCCATTCCGCCTGGGCCAAGTCCCCCTCCGCCTCCCTCTTACAAGGGTACCTGTGACTGCGTTTTGGGCCCACTTGGGTGATTCAAGCTAATCTCCCTACCTCAACAGCCTTAATTTAGTCACATCTGGAAAGTCCTTTTGTGGCCAGGTAGGGTGACACTCACAGGCTGCAGGGATTAGGCTGTGGACATCTTTTGGAGGCCTTTAATTAGCCTTTCTCACCCTTGCTCTGCCAGCCTGCTGGCTTTCTGCTGTTCCTCAAACACAGCACCCCTTCCCTCCTCAAGGCCTGGCCTCTTTTCCTGCTGCCTGGATCACTCTTCCCTGGAGTCTTGGCTTCTTCTCATTCTTCGGGTCTTGGCTCCAATGTCACCTCTGTGGAGAGAACTTTCTTAGTCGGCCCCTGTGCCTGGCACACAGTAGGTGCTCAACGCAAAGGTGTTGAATAAAAGCGATGGAGAGAGACCTGTTCTGAGCACCTGAGTCCTGAAGGGGAAACCTGTCTTCCGGAGCCTTGGAACATTCCCTGAGCCTTCCCCAGAGGCCCCCGGGGACTGAGTGGTGGGGGACAGAGGACACTGTTGCCACAATTCACCCACCAGGGGCATTGGGCAAGGCACCTGGCCCTTGTGCACCCCAGCATAATAAAAATACGAGTGAGCATTTATGGAGTGCTGCTCGGCCCCCGGCTCTGCTCATTTCTTCCTCGCTGTAAATGACATGATGATTACCTTCAGCGTGTAGAACCGTTCATGACCCCCGCTATGTGCTCAGTGAACATTAGCTTGTCTCCCAGGGCCCCTTAGAGGGCTCCTGGTGTATGTGTGAGCACAGGGAAGAAGAAAGGAAGGAAGGAAAGAAAAGAAGGAAGGAAGGGAAGAAGGGAAGGAGGAAGGGAGGAAGGGTTGGAGGGAGAAAAGGAGGGAGGAAGGTAAGAAGCTGATCCCGTAACTTGGAACGACGGCTTTACCTCTCTGGGCCTCCGATTCTCTTTCTATTTAAATTGAGGGGTTGGAAATGGGTGATTTTAGAGCTCCCCATTCATTCATTTGTTCATTTTTGAGGCTGAGCTGTCCTGGTGGCATGGGCTCCATTCTCTGGGCACAAGTGGGCACCTCTGTGCAGCTGGGACCTGAGGCGACGAGGCAGCCGTGTGGTTCTAGAAGGAAAGACCCGTCTATGGCCCTCGCCTTGGAGTTGGAAAGAGCAGAACAGACTGGTGGGTCCCCAAGAGCAGGAGTCATCTGTCAGTGACCATGAATGCTAAATGACCTTTAGCAGGTTTGGAGTTCTGGCCAAGAGCTGCTTGGCATCACGCAACCAAAACGATCCTCTTGAGATGACCACAGTGGTTGCCGAAGAACGGAAAAGCTGTCGGTCGGCTTTATCCCTAAGTGTCCCCACCTGGGGACATTCTTGTCACTTTCCTCCCTCATCAGAGTTTCCTCTCAAGTGGCAAGAGCCTGACAGCCCCCCGACCCCCCACAACAGAGCAGTGGAGGGGGGGCAGGACTTCCTGTCCTGTTCACAGGTTGTACCCCTGGAAGGATCCACACTTCCATGGGGAGTTGTCTCTCTGGCCTCCAGTTCGGGTGTGGGCAGTGGGAGGTGAGCACATCAGCCTCCCAGGAATCACTTTGTATGTGGAGGGGGGGGAATCTCTGGGTGTTGGGGTCACACAATTAGAGCGAGATGGATAAAAGCTGAACCTCGGTTGTGTCACTTTGCTGTGGGTCGAGACCAAATGACTTAGCAGGTTCAGGTCTCCTGCTCTGTGAGGAAGGGAGTCCTATATTCTTTGGTGCCTGTTTGGCCCCAGTGTTAAGGTAGTGCCGCGTAGAGTAGACACTCAGTAAACAGTTGCCGAAGGGATGAATTATTTCCTTAATTTCCTCATCTATAGAACAGAGATGATAATATCTAGCTGTATTATAGTATTACCTGTATTAGTTAGCTGTTGCTGTGTAACAAAGTAGCCCAAACCTAATGACTTACGAAAACAGGGGGCACCTGGGTGGCCCAGTCAGTTAAGCATCCAACTCTTGATTGTGGCTCAGGTCATGATCTCATGGTTTGTGAGATAGAGCCCTGTGTCGGGCCCTGTGCTGACAGCTAGGAGCCTGCTTGGGATTCTCTGTCCCTCTCTGTCTGCCCCTTCCTTGCATATGTGCATGGGCGCTCTCTCTCTCTCTCTTTCAAAATAAATGAATAAACATTAAAAAAAAAAAAAAAGAAAAAAGAGGGGGCACCTGGGTGGTTCAGTCAGTTGAGTGTCTGACTTCAGCTCCAGTCATGATCTCATGGTTCATGAGTTCAAGCCCTGCGTCGGGCTTGCTCCTGTCAGCACGGAGCCCACTTTGGATCTCCTGCCCCCCACCCCCACCCCTTCCCACAGAGCCCGATGTGGGGCTCGAACCCATGAACCGTGAGATCATGACCTGAGCTGAAGTCAGATGCTTAACCGACTGAGCCACCTGGGTGCCCCTACATATATTATTTCATTTAATCTTTCAATCACCCCCTGAGGTAGGTGCTGCTAATATAGACGGGCAAAGGGAGGCTAAAGTGGTTTGCCCAAGATATACAGGTAGCCCTTGGTTATCAATCGCTGTGTAGTAAATCACCCCAGAATTCAGTGGCTTAAAACGACAGCACTCATTTTATCCTGTCTTAGGGTTTCTGTGGGCCGAGAGTTTGGGAAGGGCTTGTGCGGTTTCTGACTCAGGGTCTTGGATGCTACCGCAGACAGGCAGTGGCTGGAACTGGGGCAGGTGGGGCTGGCCTGGCGTTTCTCTCTCTTCGTGGGGCTTCAGGGCTTCTCCAGGTGGGCTGGTCTGGGCTTCCTCATGGCATGGCGGCCTCAAGGCAGTGGGACTCCTCACATGCTGACTCTGGCCTCCAGCACAAGTGATCTGCTGAGCAGGGCAAAAGCTGCTTCACTTTCCAAGACTTAGCCTGAGAAGTCGGTGTGACTTCTGCCATAACCCTGAGCCTGCCCAGGTTCCAGAGGAGGGAACATGGTGGACCCTCTTTCGGAGGGAAGGAGAGTTACAGATCCGGTTGTAGGAAGAGCATGTCCCGTGGGAGATCTTGTGGCCATCTGCCACAGAGGGAAGAGGCGGGACTGAACTCCAAATCTCAGGCAGGCTGACTCCCGGAACCCAGACCCTACCTTGTCCTATCAAAGCCTAAGCCCCCCGGAGACCTACGGCATAAACCTAAGGACCCAGGAGCCCAGGCCAAAGACGCTTTGTAAATCCAAGATGCTTGTGTTCCTTCTTGTGGTGGCCACAGCACAGCACCACAAACTGGATGGCTGCAAGCCGCAGAAATTTATTCTCTCCCAGTTCTGGAAGCTGGAAGTCTGAGATGAAGGTGTCGGCAAGGCTGGGCTGTCTCTGAAGGCTCTAGGGGTGGATCTCTCCTTGCCTCTTCCAGCTTCTGGTGGTTGTTGGAAATCCTTGGCTTCTAGACACATGGCTCCTAACTCCTAACTCTGCCTCTGTTTTTAACACTGCTCCCTCCCTCCCTCCCTGTCTGTCTGGATCTGTGTCTCTTCTCTTCTTATAAGGAGACCAGTCATATTGGATTTAGGACCCACCCTATTCCAGTATGATCTCATCTTAACTAATGACAACTGCAAGGATCCTATTTCCAAATAAAGTCATGTTCTGGGGTTCTGGGAGAACATGAATTTTAAGGGACACAGTTCAACCCAGCACAATGGCCCCTGTCTGATCTTCCTATCACCCCCGACCTACTTTCCCAGCCCCTCACATCATTCCCTTTTAAATGAGGGAACATGGCTCTGACGACGGGGACAGGTCCCCAAACATGTCCCGGAGGATGCAGCTAGCTTCGGAGGGCCTGGAACTCTGAGGCGCCCGGGGACTGCCCCCTTCTCTGGGGAGTAGTGTTGAGGGAGAAGAGCCAACCAGAAGGCCTTGGGTGCCCTGTTCCGGCAGTGGGAGTGTCACAGAGCTCTTTCCCCCGCACGTGGCCCTGCTCCTGTGTGACCCTCCCCAGGCACAGAGTGTTCTCTCCTCAAATAGCTCTCATGTGGAAGTTCCGGGACGGCCATTCATGATCTTGGCCTCACGTGTGCCCCCCCCCCCCCCCACTCCAAGCCATTCATGAATGTGACCCTCCAGGCTTGGCCGGCTCCCTCTTCCTCTCCTGTGGCCGTTTCTGTTTTCCACTCCTTCCCTCCCTCCCTGCCCTTTTCCATTTCCAGAGCCTGCAGGATCTAAGCCACGATGTGCTTGTTCTTCAGAGTGACCCCCCCGGAGTTAGAGGCTGCTGTGTTCACATCGCCCCGGAAGTGAGCAACGTCTGCTCGGAGATGTGCCCCGCGCAGCCCTTCCCAGGGACTGCCGTGTGAACGGTGCCCCCTGTAGGTGTGCGCGCAGCAGTAGGGTGCCGTTCTCTCCCCGCGTGTAAGGTCTCCTCTTTCGCAGACACCCCCACCACTTTCACGAGGGTCCCTGACTCCGCTCTCTTGAGCCTTGTGACAAAGATTGTCAGCTGCTACAGTCCAGTTGGGGGGCCAGCCCCTCATCAGCATTGAGAGTCCTGAAAATGCTCGTGCTTTCAATTCGGTAACTCTTTCTTGGGCACGTAGCCTAGTGAAATACAGAAGTGGTTCTCAACCAGGTGGGATTTTGCTCCCCCAGAGGACATCTGGTAACGTCTGGACACACCTTTGGCCTTCATTATTTGCGTGAGAGGGACACCACTGGCGTGTGGTGAGTGGACACCGTGGATGCTGCTAAGAATCCTACGGTACACAGAACAGCCCCGCCCCCCCGCCCCTGACCCCGACCAGGAAGGATCTGGCCCCAAACGTCTACATGTTGGAGGAAGAGGAACCCACACCCAAAAGGACAAAAGGCCTACATGTGTAAAGGTTTTTATAGCGGCGTCATTTAAACTAACGAAAAAGAAGTCTAGGCACTACCTATCAAATTAGAAAATAATGACATTACGAATACAAAATTCAGTGGATTATAAAACGACCATTTAAAAGGATAAGTATGAGGGCGCCTGGGTGGCTCCGTTGGTTAAGCATCCAACTTCGGCTCAGGTCATGATCTCACGGTCCGTGAGTTCGAGCCCCGCGTCGGGCTCTGTGCTGACAGCTCGGAGCCTGGAACCTGCTTCAGATTCTGTCTCCCTCTTTCTCTGACCCTCCCCCGTTCATGCTCTGTCTCTGTGTCAAAAATAAATAAACATTGAAAACAAATTTAAAAGAGTAAATATGACAGCTCTTTAGCTACATTGAGAACTATATGAAAACTTATATATAGGAATGTTATAGATAATTGTATGTACAAATGCCTCGAATGATCGAGCAGAGTTACTGGATGGCCCATCCATTCCGCTCCTAGGTATATACACAAGAGAGGTGAAAAAGTACGACCTCACAAAAACTTGTGCGACTTGTGCGTGAATGTTCGTTGACGATAGCCTAACAGCGGAAGTAACTGCAAAGGCGGAAGAATGGAGAAGCACAACGTGAGACGTCCACACAATGGAATATTGTTTGGCCATAGGGAGGAGCGAAGTTCTCATACAGGCTGCAGCATAGACGAACCTTGAAAACATTACGCCGTGTGAAAAAAGCCAGACACAAGAGGTTACACATTTATGATCTCAACTTATATGAAAAATCCAGAGTAGGTAAATCTATGGAGACAGGAAGATTAGTGGTTGCCTGGGGCTGGTGTCAGGGGGGAGGGGGTAATGGCTGAAGGGCATGGAGGTGTTTTTTTTTCTGAGGTGACGAAAATACTCTAGAATTGCCTATGATGACTGCATCTATCTGCGAGTATACTAAAAGCTATTGAATTACGCGCTTTCTTTTTTTTTAAATATTTATTTTTGAGAGAGAGCGAGAGACAGCACGAGCGGGGAAGGAGAAGAGAGAGAGGGAGAGACAGAATCCAAAGCAGGCTCCAGGCTCTGAGCTGGCAGCACGGAGCCGGACGCGGGGCTCGAACCCACGATCTGCGAGATCATAAAACAAGAGTCTGATGCTTAACTTACTGAGCCACCAGGGTGCCCCACAAACAGACATATTTGCGTATCTCTGGGTTAACACATGTCTAAGGAGGCCTCTTCCATGTGTCCAGACCTGTGCCAGCCATTTCAGATACAAAATGGGTAAGTCTGACCCGTGCCCTGTGCAGCTCCCACCCCGGCAGGGAAAACAGACAGCCGCTGAATAATTACGCTATAGTATCAGGAGCCTGTCAATGGAGGTCCGCACCAGATGCTCTGGGAGGCACAGGGGAAGGAGGAAATACAACTTCTAGCGTCTTCTGGGACAGTCATTCATGATCTGGGTCTCGGGTGAACACTCTGCTCCAAGCCATTCATGAGGGGGACGGTAGGGGGAGGGTATGGTTGGCAGGATCAAAGCCAGCATCCCAGCATCATAGAAAACATGATGCCAAGCTGAGCAGAGCTTTCCAGATGGAGGAAGCAGCCACAGTGTGAAGGGCCTAGGGTCTCAAGGACTGCTGGTCCGTCGGTTCAGGGCGTGTAGGTATAAAGACTATGCCCAGAGGAGAAGTGGAAAGTGAGTTGGGGCCCACCATGAGGGACTCAGGAGGCAGGCCAGGGCGTTAGGTGAGCAGAGAACGTGGGACAGTAAGACCGACATTTGGCGGTGGGGTTGGGGGTTGCATTATGGAGAATGGCGGTCTCCCAAAAGAATCTGTCCACGTCCTGACCCCTGAGACCCATGAATGTAACCTTGCTTGGAAAGAGGGCCTCTGGAGATGCAATGAAATTAAAGATCTTGAGATGAAGTCATCCCAGATATGAGGTGGGCCCGATGTCCAATGACAGGTTATCCTTATAAAAGAAAGAGTGGGGCACCTGGGTGTCTCAGTCGGTTAAGGGACTCTTGATTTTGGCTCAGGTCACGATCTCGTGGTTTGTGAGTTTGAGCCCTGTGTCAGGCTCTATGCTGACAGCACAGGGCCTGCTTGGGATTCTTTGTCTCTCTGCCTCTCTCTGTCTCAAAAATAAATACACAGGAGTGCCTGGGTGGCTCAGTCGGTTAGCTGTCTGCCTTTGACTCAGGTCATGATCTCACGGTTCTTGAGTTTGAGCCCCGCATGGGGCTCTCTGCTGTCAGTGCAGAGCTCACTTTGGATCCTCTGTCCCCCCGACCCCCACCCCGCTCTCTGCCCTTGCCCTGCTCGTACTGTCTCTCTTTCTCTCTCAAAAACAAAAATAAGCAAATAAATAAAAACTTAAAAAAAAAAAACATTTGGAAAAAGAGAGAGGATTTGAGACACAGACACAGAGGGGACAAGGTGACGTGAAGACAGAGGCAGAGATACATTTATAAGCGAAAGAGCACCTGGAGCTGGAAGCATCCTGGGAGGATCCTCCTCTAGAACCTTCTGAGGGAGCGTGGCCTAGCCAACACTTTGATTCTGGATTTCCCGCCTCCAGAATGCTGAGAAAATTCCTGATGTTTTAAGCTGGTTAGTTTGTGGTAATTTTTAAAAAGTGTTTATTTTTGAGGGGGGTGAGGGGCAGGAGAGAGGGAGAGACAGAGAATCCCAAGCAGCTGTCAGCACGGAGGCCACCGTGGGGCTCGAACTCATGAACCACAGGATCATGACCTGAGCCAAAGTCAGACGCTCAACCGACTGAGCCACCCAGGCGCCCCCCGGGGGGTAATTTGTAATGGCATCTCTGGGAACGCGAGGGTGGCACTTTCCTTCCTACCGCCTTACGGGGGTGTCCTTGAGGCTGGAGACCAGGCCTTGTTCCCAGGGAAGCCTTGCTGCTGGGCCTACTGCTAAGGGCTGGTCGGAGACCAGGAACCACACCAGTTATTTTAACAGAGAGAATTTAATGTATAAACTTGTTAACGAGGCGCTGAGAACCTGAAAAGGCAAACAGAGAACGCTAGGTATCAGGGAGGGGGGAAGCTGCCACTCACCCCCTTGCTAGGGTAACGCAGGGGGCCCGTAGGAATGCTTCAAACTTAGCAGCTTGGAGGAGGGGCCCCAGGGTCCCAGCCTGATGAGGAGAAGCAGAAAAGGAGGTGTTTGGGGTCAGCTCCCCGGAACGGGCAGGGCCACACTTAGAGTGAGGCAGAGCATGTCCTCTCTGACCTGAAACCCTCCGACGGCCCCCATCTCACTCCAGCTAAGGTTAGCCAAGGTCTTAACCAGAAAGCTGTGCACTGTGGAAACATCACTACCTCTCTGAGCCCATTTCTTTCTCCTCCTCCTCCTCCTTCTTCTTCTTCTAAAGTCTGTCCATGTATTTTGAGAGAGAACACACAAGTGGGGGAAGGGCACAGAGAGAGGGAGAGAGAGGGAAGCCCAAGCAGGCTCCACCCTGTCAGCACAGAGCCTGACGTGGGTCTCAGTCTCATGACTGTGGGATCATGACCTGAACCAAAATCAAGAGTCAGATGCTTAACTGACTGAGCCCCCCAGGCGCCCCGTCTCTGACCCCATTTCTTATCACTCCCTCCACTCCCCGCGCTGGCCTGTTAGCCATTCTCCAATGTGCCAGATTCACTGTAGGGCCTCTGCACTGGCTGTTCCTTTGTCCGGCCCATGCTTGTTCGAGACTGTCAACACTTCTGCCGTGGTTGTGGCCATCCAGGCCGTGCTGTCCCTGTAGATCTTTGGCTGCACCACTGGTGCTGTCCTGGGCTCTGGAGATGGGGTCACCCACACTGCACACCTGCCCAGGCCACCCTGCGTCCGGACCTGGCTGCCCAAGACGTGATGAATTACCTCACGAACGTCCTCTTGGAGCATGGCTACAGCTTTAGCACAGTGGCCGAGTGGGAAATCATGTATGACGTCACAGAGATGATGTGCTATGTCACCTTGGACTTGGAGCGGGAGCTGGCCAGCAGCCTGTCATCCTCCTCCCTGGAGAAAAGCAATGAGCTGCCCACAGGTGGGGATCACCATCAGCGCTGCCCCGAGGCGCTCTTTCAGCCCTCCCTCCTGGGGAATCCTGGAGACCTCCTTCAACTCCATCACGAAGTTGTCATGATACTGACATCCGGAAGGACCTCTTCGCTGACACGGTGCTGCCTGGTGGGGCCACCACGTATCTGGTTGTCGTTTCTGTCTTGCTGGTCCGATGGGGCTGGGAAAGTCTGAGCCTTAGGACCCACTTCCGTTCTTTCTTAAAAAATTTTTTTTTAGGGGCGCCTGGGTTGCTCAGTCAGTTAAGCGGCCGACTTCGGTTCAGGTCATGATCTCGCGGTTTGTGAGTTCAAGCCCCGCGTCAGGCTCTGTGCTGATGGCTCAGAGCCTGGAGCTTGTTTCGGATTCTGTGTCTCCCTCTCTCTCTGACCCTCCCCCGTTCATGCTCTGTCACTCTGTCTCAAAAATAAATAAACGTTAAAAAAAAATTAAAAAAAATTTTTTAAATGTTTATTTATTTTTGAGGGGGTGGGGAGGGGCAGAGAGAGGGAGACACAAAATCCGAAGCAGGCTCCAGGCTCTGAGCTGTCAGCACAGAGCCCATCGTGGAGCTTGAACTCACGAAATGCGAGGTCATGACCTGGGCCGAAGTCAGACACGCAACGAACTGAGCCACCCAGACGCCCCTCTTTTTTTTTTTTTTTTTTTAGATTTTATTTTTAAGTAATCCTTTCAGCCAATATGGACCTTGAACTCACAACCCCGAGTTCTAGTGTCATATGTTCCACTGTCTGAGCTAGCCAGGTGCCCCCTGTCTACTTTCCTTTCTTTTTTTTTTTTTTTAAGTTTATTTATTTATTTTGAGAGAGAGAGAGAGAGAGAGAGCACACAAGCAGGGCATGGACAGAGAAAGAGAGATTGAGAGAGAAAGAGAGAATCCCAAGCAGGCTCTGGTCTGACAGCACAAAACCCAATTCGGGGCTCGATCTCACAAGCTGTGAGATCATGACCTGAGCCGAGATCAAGAGTCAGATGCTTAACCGACTGAGCCCCCCAGGCGCCCCTCCACTTTGCTTTCTTAACTGGTGTTTTCCTGCCAGAATGCCGTGGGGTGTTACTTGCCCTGAGTTGAAAAATGGTTTGCATTTACACCTGTACATTTATTCCTCCTTTTAATTTATGTAAGGTTTTTGTATGCAATTCTCAATTCTTCAAGAGATGACGATAAATTTTGGTGTTCTACTGTCATGTGAGAACTTTAGGCCCCAGCGCTACATCATCGCGTGAGGAAAATAAAGTTCTGCAGTAAACCAGAAAAAAAAAATTAGACAGTGCCCAGCAATTTTGTTTGCAAAGGCTCCAGACTTTGGGCTGTTACTAAGGGCTGTGATACCTTGTTCTCAAGAAACTTTTCTAAGAAAAAGGTGTGCAATTTCTTTTGGGGACTGTGTCAGGAAGATTTGGGGTGGAAGTGACAGAAATCGAACTTAAATTGGTCTAGGCACAAGGTGGGGGGGGGGCAGATTTACTGGCTCATATAACTGCAAAGGCTGAAGTAGATTAACTTTGGGCATTTCTGGGGCCAGGAGCTCTAATGATCTCACCGGGATGTCAGCTAGAGGGACAATATGGTGAAGTCCTTCCTGGAGGTGGTGGGAAGGATAAGGCGACCCTTTCAGAACTCTTTTCCCTTATGAGGTTATAGAAATGAGAAATGTCATTTCTTTCTTTTTTTTTTTTTAATTTTTTTAATGTTTATTTATTTTTGAGACAGAAAGAGACAGAGCATGAATGGGGGAGGGGCAGAGAGAGAGGGAGACACAGAATCGGAAGCAGGCTCCAGGCTCTGAGCCGTCAGCCCAGAGCCCGACGCGGGGCTCGAACTCACGGACCGCGAGATCATGACCTGAGCCGAAGTCGGACGCTCAACCGACTGAGCCACCCAGGCGCCCCGAGAAATGTCATTTCTATAGAGATAGAAATTACGCTCAGATGCTGCTGGTGACGCTGGACACGGGATGGGAAGAATTAAGAGCTATTTTCTTCCAGGCTACTGATCTCAGCCTTCCCTCTGATAACCATCAGTTTAGAGATTCGCTTCACAGCAAAGAAGAGCTGCACACTCACGAACTCATGCTGGTTTCCAAAGCACCCCCAACACACACACACACACACACACACACACACGCACACCTGCATTGATGCCACAGCTGTGAAGGATCTGATGGCTCTTCTGCAGACATTTTCTGGCCTTTGGAGAAAGCGTAAAGAGTCACAGAAGATGCAGATACCAGCAGGGGCTGGGAGCCGGCGAGCAGACCTAACCATGAACGAGGGGCAGCTGACTCTCACAGGGCTTTTGCACCTGTGAGAAATCTTCATTTCATTCCTTCATTCTACACAAGGGGGAACAGAGTCCCAAAGCAGAGAAATGACGTGCATAAAAGCCACACCATGAGACAACAGCAGGCAGAGACTTACCACCTGTGGACCCCCTGGACAGTGTGCCTTGCTTCCTCCTTCCCCTTTCCCCGGAGGTCGGTGCTCTCATTGTGCTGCCCTTTCTGGCTGCCCAGGGCTGGAGGTCAGAGTCAGAGGGGAGCTGAGGAGAAGTAGTTCAGCACATTTGCCCCAAACCTTTCCTTGTCTGCGTCTTCTCCCTTCTGACAAGAGCCTAGATGCTATAGATTGAGTGTCTGTGTCCCCTCCCCCACAAATTCATTTGTTGAAAGCTATTTCCCCAATGTGAGGGGGTTAGGAGGTGGGACCTTTGGAAGGTGATTAGGTCGTGGGGGTGGAGCCCTCACAATGGGATTACTGCCCTTTTAAAAGAGACTCCAGAGAGCTCATCTGTCCCTTCTGCCAGTTGAGGTTATATAGGGCAAAGACGGTGCTTACGAACCAGTAAGAGGGCTCTCACCCGACATGGAATCTACTAGTCTTGATCTTGGACTTTCCAACTTCTAGAATCATGAGAAATACATTTCTGTTGCTTATAAACCACCCAGTCTATGGTATTTTGCTATAAGGCAGCCCACACTAAGAGACTAGAGGTGGTAGTTGGTCAGTTAAGCAGCCCTCAGCTCTGCCCAGAATGCCCTCCTCATCTTCCTTCTAATGGATAATTCTTTCTTTTGTTTTTTAATGTTTTTATTTATTTTTTGAGACAGAGAGAGAGACAGAGCATGAGCAGGGGAGGGGCAGAGAGAGAGAGAGGGAGAAGTGGGCTCCAGGCTCCAAGCTGACAGCACAGAGCCCGACGCGGGGCTCGAACCCACAAACCGCGAGATCATGACCTGAGCTGAAGTCGGACGCATAACCGACTGAGCCACCCAGGCACCCCCGTGGATAATTCTCTCTAATCCTTCAAAGCCTTAGCTCAGTAATAACTTCTTCGGGAAGCTCCCCCTTCAACTGAGTCTTCCTGCTGTGCTTACAGAGCACACCCAGGACTCTCCAGTGTCGGTGGCCACACCACCCTGGGGAGTCTGTGACTGCATCTTTCTCCCTGCACTGTGCATTCCCCAAGAGCAGAGCTTGTCTCGTTCATTCTGTGTTCCCACTTCCTAGCAGAAAGCTTAGTTTTGCCTGCACAGTCTCATCCCTCCTCATGACAACCATGTAACACAGACGTGAGAAAAGATGAAGAGATGCGCGGTAACTTGCCTGAGATCCCATAAGTAGCAAAAGGTTGAGGTGCTGTTGAATCCAGGCAGTCTGATTTCAGAGTCCGGGCTCCAGACCACGGAGACCCCACGCGTTCAATAAAGGCTTGTTGAATGAATTAAGGGGCTTCTTTCTTTCTCTGTAGCCAGCACCTAGCACCTAAGGTTTGACACTGGTAAGAACCAACATTGCCGCCACAACCACCTTTACGGAAGCTTATTAAGTACCAGGCACTATGCTCGGCATTTTGCGTATACTGGATTAATCGCACGTTACCATTGAAACAAATTGCTGCGAACTTAGTGCCTTAGAATAACAAATTTATTTCCCTACAGTTCTGGAGATCAGAAGCCTGAAGTATGTTTCAATGGGCTAAACTCAAGGTGCTGGCAGGCAGGCCTGTGTTCCTTCTGGAAGCTCTAGGGAAGAAACCATTTTTGTGCTTTTTCTTGCTTCTAGAGGCCAATTGCGCTCATGGCTTCTTCCTCCATCTTCAAAGATGCCAGTTGTAGTGTAGAATCTTCTCTCATACCTGATCTCCATTTCCATCCTTCCATTTTTCTCTCTCTGACCCTGATCCTCCTGCTTCCCTCTTATAAAGACCCTTGTGATTATATTAGCCACCCCCCCCCCCCCATAATCCAGGATAATCTTTCTACCTCCAGATCTTTAATCACATAGACAAAGCCTCCTTTGCCATATTAAGCAATATATTCGCAGTTTCTGGAGACTGGGACATGGACATCTTTGGGGAAAATTGTGCAGTCTACGACATATACCATCTCATTTAACCCTTGTACAGTAATGCTGTGACATAGTGGTACAAGCTCCACTTAATAGGAGTGGAAGACGTGTGGCACACAGGGGGTGCGCATAAGTGTTCGTGGGGATGATCTGGTGTGACAGCTGATTGATAATACATTGTTCTTCACTGGACAGAAGGTCCTGAAGGATGTATCCAGTCCTGTGTCTTCCCTAAAATCTCCTCTACAATCCTCCTGGCCCACCCTGGGGCAGGTGGACGCTCCGTCAGAGTGCTTAGCACTTAATTGTTTCCCTGGCCTGACTCTTCTCCCAGTGAGATCACTATCTCCTTCAGGGAAATTGTATTCCTAATTCTTTGTCTCTTCCCATGATGCCCTGGGCTTTTCACAGACTTCATTTTCTCTCTTGTAGTCCTTGAAAGGAGGGAGTATGTGTCCATTTTGCAGAAGAGCAAAGTGAGGCTCAGGTTACATGCAGGGTCATTTCTTTTTTTTTTTAACATTTTATTTATTTTTGAGAGAGACAGAGACAGAGACAGAGTACAAGTGGGGGAGGGGCAGAGAGAGAGGGAGACACAGAATCTGAAGCAGGCTCCAGGCTCTGAGCTGCCAGCACAGAGCCCGACGCGGGGCTCGAACTCACAGACCGTGAGATCATGACCTGAGCTGAAGTCGGACGCTTAACCGACCGAGCCACCCAGGCGCCCCCCAACTCTTTACTTCTAACGTCAGCATGAGGGACTCTACATTCTCAGCAGCCTCTGACCCTCTGACTCAGCTCTGCCACTTGACTGGATTTTGTTTTCTCTTTCACTTTCACTAATCTCTGGATATTCTTCCTGTGGTGTATGTACACACACACACACACACACACACACACACATACGCACACACTCCGGCCCCCAGAATCTTCCCAGGACTGGCATCTTTATGGAGCTCTTACCCCTTGTCCCCCCATCTTCATCTGTAAAATGGTCATCTTAGCCACACTTTACATCCTTTTTCTTGCACACAGCCACCAACTTACACATCCCTCATGGCACAGCTTTCTCTACCTTTGGAAATGACAATAAATTAATCTACTTTTTCTTTTAGTAGAAACCCCTTGCAATCACCCTGGCAGTGATTAAGAGGGTCAGGTCTGGAATCAGACTGCCTGGGTTGGAACCCAAGCTTTCCTAGTCATTAACTAAGAAAGCATATTAATTCCTCTGAGCTCTGTTTCCTCACTTTTTAAAAAAATAAGTATGTTTTTTTGTTTGTTTGTTTATAGAGCACAAACAGGGGAGAGGCAGAGAGAGAGAGAGAGAATCCTAAGCAGGGATTCAGAGTAGAGCCTGACGCGGGGCTCGAACCCACAAACTGTGAGATCATGACCTGAGCCGAATCAAGTCGGATGCTTAACCGACTGACCCACCCAGGTGCCCCTGTTCCCTCATTTAAAAAATGAAAAACAATAAACAGTATTTTTCTCACATATCTGGCAGATGCTATTTTTTGAAGGTAAGATTTGTTTAGAGGTCACTGCTTCTGCCCCTTGCTGCCTTTTTTCCATCACCCATACCCCATTCTCTCATCGTGCTGCTTGTCAACACAAGGCATCTGGAAGGGGTGGTGACATCAGTCATGTACGCTTTGGGGGGGGGGGGTTAACCTGCTGTGTCTCTTCCCAGGGCCATTTTTCTTTGCAGCCTCATTTGCAATCACAGATGGGAGGTCCAGACCATCTGCTAATGGGAATTAGGTCACGGATGGTCAGATGAGGGAGGCACTGGGGAGGGGCACTCCTCATACCTGTAGTGTCCCACCAAATAGATAACCATCTTCCAGTCATCCTTGCTTTTTTCCGTCACGTGTTGGCTTGGTGGGGGAGAGGAAGTGTTGGCACCTGGAGGAGGTTTGATAGAAGGCATTCCTGGATGACTTCATCTCTGGGCCTTGCCTCTCAAAATTCCAGCCAAATCAGTTCTACCGTTTAAGGGATGGAAGCGGGGTCAGCATTCCAGAAGTTCCTTGTCATACCCAGGCTTTTAATCAGATGATACTGGAGAATTAGCATCCTAGTGCAGGCAGTTGTGAGAGGGTGGGGAGGGGTCTCAAAGGTCCCTGCTGCATGCTTGTCTTTCCTGCCAGACCTGGGTTGAGGAGAGCGAGACCTCTTGGTTGAGTTTGCTCAGAACCATCAGAACCACGGACAGCGGTCAGGGTGCCCTGAAGACCCGCAGCGGCGCAGGGTGCAGAGAGCAGAGCCCGTGCCGAGTTACAGGCAGGCGAGGGGAGGGAAGACGCGCTCCGGTGGCGGGGGGTTGGCTGGGACTGTTCTGGCTCTGAGTCACCCCGTGCGCCCCGTACTTGCGTCGTGGGGCCTCGGAACGCTGGAGTTGTGTCTGCCTTCTCCGAGAATGGTTGGGGGTGGGGAGGAGAGGCCCTGGGAGTTTTGCAGGAAAGGAGGCAGCGCGAGGCGAAGGACCTGTTGGTGTCCCCCGCGCGCTCCCGCCCCCCGGCCGGGCCCATTGCTATACAAGGCCTGCTCTCCCCAGCATCCACCCCCAGCGAGTATGGTCGCAGGCGCGGAGGGGTACATTCCCCCGCCCTGAGCTCAGCGTGCCGGAATGCGGCCGATAAATCAGAGATAACCCCAGGCCCGGGATAAAAGGCCGAGGTTGTCCTAGGATCCGGGAGAGCGTCCGCCGGCCTCTAGGAGGTGAGACGTGACCCGGAACACAGCGCAGCGGCAGCGGCAACGATCTCTTTCTCTCCGGTGACATGGACCCCAAGACGGCGCTGCTCCGGGCCCTCCTGCTCCTCCTGTTCTTGTACCTGTCGCCACTAGGAGGTCGCTCCCACCCGCTGGGCGGCCCCGGCCCCGCCTCGGAAGCGTCCGCAATACAGGTGAGAGAGCTTCAGCCTGCGAAAAGGCTGCTGTGGGTAGCAGCAGTTAAACGGGTCCTGAGCTATTGTCCCAAAAGGTCCTCAGCCCCCCTAGCGAATTAGTGATAAGGGATTAGAAAGCAACCGGATTGGGTGCCAGGACCCCTACCTAAGGTGGTTGGTGCATCTCAGCTCCGTCTAGGGCGGTTTGGCCAGGTGCCGGTTGCTGAGGCTGGGGCTGTCCCCACGCATTGCAGGAGCTGCTGGACGGTCTGCGGGACACAGTTTCAGAGCTGCAGGAAGTCCAGATGGCCCTGGGACCCCTCCAGCAGGGCCACAGCCCTGCAGAATCCTGGGAGGCCCAGGAGGAACCCCCTGCGCGGGTCCTTGCGCCCCGTGACAATGTCCTCCGGGCCCTGAGACGACTAGGCAGTTCCAAGATGATGCGTGATTCAAGGTGCTTTGGCCGGAGGCTGGACCGGATTGGCTCCCTCAGTGGCCTGGGCTGCAATGGTAAGCCCCCTCCCTGCCAGCTTGATCCCCCTGCCCCACTCCTATGGGTCCCACCATCAGAACCACTTCTGGGTTTATTGTCTCTGGGAACCACATTCTGAGAAAAAGACACTTGGGCTTTACTCTCTCTTGCTGACAGTGCTTAGGGCCAAGGGGCACCTTTCTAGAAATATTAAATGTGGACATCATTCGTTACTATGTCCACGAGTCCCTACCACCTTCTCTTGCTTCGCTGACCAAAAGGGGCAGAGTCGCCTTAGGATGGAATCCAGTCATTCTCTGGCTGCATCTCCTTGGAGCAGAAAGAGTCCTAAACGTTTTCCTCCTGGTTTCCCCCAGCCTGTCTATAGCCTCAAAGGCAGAGGACGGGATCACCAGGGCAGCAATAATTTACAGTTTACAGATGAGGAGACTGAGGTCCAGAGAGAGGGATTATTCTAAAGCCTCAAACACCCAGATCAGCCGAGGATGGGGGTGGGGGTGGTGGTGGCAGGGATCACACCCAGTGTGGGGAAGCTCAGATCCTGCCTCAGTTTCCCACCTGACGCCGTCATCACCTTTTCTCCCCCCCACACAGTGCTGAGAAGGCATTAAGAGGAAGTGCCGGTACAGACATCTGCGTCTGATTCTTCGTCAACTCCCTGAGCCCCTTTGAAGCAATTCTTATTTATTTATTTTTATTTATTTATTTATTGTGATTGTTTTATATAAGATGATTCTTATCTCCGAGCACACATTTTCCACGGTGAAATAAAGTCAACATTTTATCTTCTTCTTTCGCAACTGATTTGTCCTGGGGCGCCTGGGTGGCTCAGTTGGTGGAGCTTCCTTCCGGATCTTGGTTTCAGCTTGGGTCATGATCTCGTAGTTCGTGAGTTCAAGCTCCGTTGTCGGGCTCTGCGTTTATAGTGCAGAGCCTGCTTGGAATTCTCGCTCTCTCCCTCTCTCTCTGCTCCTCCTTCTCTCTCTCTCTCTCTCTCAAAATAAATAAATAAACTTAAAAAATGTTAAAGAGAAGAAACTGATTTGTCTTAGTGCATTAGAAGAAATACATCATTAAAAAAAAAACAAAACCCACACACCAAAAAAACCAAAGCCTTTGTTTTCCTGAAGGTTCTAAAAGTGTTCTAATGGTGGGGTGGGGAGAAGGCATCAGAGCTGGTCAGGTAGGAGTAGGGGTACCCTGCTTCTCCTGAAGGGTTTTTCTTGTTCTGAAATGTCTACAAATACCTCAAGCACTCAAGACACTTTGCAGAAACTGCTTTTCAAAGCTGGCAGTTTCTCCCTGGGAGTGCAGATGGGCCCTGAGACGTTCACGCAACACGGGAGTGTGGGTCAGTGTTTGCTCACTAGCTTTCCCTCTGTCTGGAATTCTGCCATCGGAGACATTCTCCCTGGTGATTGTTTCCTTTAAAGCCCTGAGTTCAATAGCATTTTCATTTCCCCATCCCAGGTTTAGAAGTGTCTGACAAAAGGCCCAGCATTTAGGGTGCCCCTTTTCCGGGGGCTCCACATCTTTACTTCCTCTCTGCCCCAGAGAGAGAAACCTCTCATCTCTAGGGCCGAAAAGGAAACAACCACCAGAGTCATACTGGGTTGTCTTATTCAGCAGGGAGTCCTGCTGGTACGCTGCCCTGTACCCCACGGTCCCCCCTTCCCAAGCGCCCTGCCTCTCGAGCATCCCGGGCCACACTCCTTTGCTTTCAGGCTCCCAGGCCTCAGCTCCTGCAGTCCCCTTGCCCAGAATGCCTTTTAGGATGCTAGCTCCGCAGAAGGGACAGGACTATTCTTATCCCCGTTTGATGGATGAGAAAACTGAGACCCAGAAAACCGAAGCCCCCCTACCTGGCCGCATGTGGCCACGGATGCTCTGAGCTCTCCCACTGAGTGGAGAGCCAAGTGACTCTTGAGCCTGTGCCCTCTCCCCGCGCTCCTGGCCTTGAACTTCACTCTCCTGACCTTCCTGCTGTTCTCAGCTAATGTTGCTGCCACCGAGGGGAACCACAAGTGGTAGGTCTCTGTGTCGTTTCTCATGTCAGCCCAGTGTGTGCCAAAGGTTCTGGACAGCCGATGACATCAATTAAGGTTTTTAAAATGAGGTTGAGGAGCGAGTTGCTTTCTAATAAAACTGTGAGCCACCTTTACCTGGCGTTTCTGACCCAGGGAGTGCAATGAATACTCAGCGTAGTTAACTTTCACAAAGCCCTCATCAGGCACCAGCTACTGTCTCGTTAACTCCTATAGTCCTTGCAACAAACCTCTGAAGAGCTCTTACTAACCCTCATTTTAACAGAGGGGGAAACTAAGGCACAGAGAGGTGATGTGACTTGCTCAAGATCATGCAGTTAGTTAGTGGCAGAGCCAGGGTTCAGGTCCAGCACCCAGGTCCCTAACCACTGCATCACCCCGTCCCTCCCAAGTCAGTGAAGCAGGTTTGCTGGTGGGAGGAAAATTGCCCTCCTAATGGCATCATTCGGCTCCGCGTTTGGTGAACTGCCGCTGCCCGCTGGTGACCTCTCCCCTCTGCTCAGGTGATGAAGGCGGGCCTTTCCCAGAACACCCACTCCCCAAATCCAGCCAACGCTTCTTCCCAGTGAGTCTGGCTTATCCATATGTAGGGCTCAGGTGGGTGGGGTCTGTACATATGATACGTGTGTTACTTGGGTCTTCTCCGCAGGCAAAAGTCTGAGAAAGAGGACCGCAGAGAGAACAGCAAAGGAGCCAAATGTGACCGCTGGAGGATGGGGGTGGGTAGCCCGTGTACTCAATGGAGGGACCTCTCATTGAGTTCCCCTCGTGTTTGGTGTTTGTGGGGAGCAATGCAAACACGCCCTGTCTATAGATGCCCTTAAAATTCTTTTAAATGTTTATTTTTGAAAGAGAGAGAAAGCATGCAAGAGTGGGGTTCGGCAGAGAGAGAGGGGGACGGGGGATCTGAAGCGGGCTCTGTGCTGACAACAGCAAGCCTGACGCGGAACTCCAACTAACCGTGAGATCATGACCTGAGCCAAAGTCAGACGCTTAATCGAAACCAAATGAACCACCCAGGCGCCCCTTATGGATGCCCTTTAAAACCTGCCTTCCCTGGGGCGCCTGGGTGGCTCAGTCAGTTAAGCATCAGACTTAGCGTCAGGTCATGATCTTGAAGTTTGTGAGGTCAAGCCCGGAGTCAGGCTGTCTGCTATGAGCGCAGAGCTCGCTTCAGATACTCGGTCCCCCTCTCTCTCTGCCCTTCCTTGCCTCTCTCAAAAATAAATAAACATGAAAAAAACATGGCCCTCCCTAACCTGTGACCCTGACCCCTTCAAATGTACCCCCCCCCACGTAGCTATAGCCATGGCATTCACCTCCCTGACTTCCCTATTATCAACCTCATTGTCCAACGAAGCTGCCAGATTATATCTCTCCGTAGATGCTCATCACTGTCATCTTCCCAGAAAGATGTGCTGGTGAAAATAGAGCCCAGGAGCCCTAACCCACGTCTTCAAAGCTGGAAAGGATTTAAGTAGAGAGTGGATGGGCTTTGCTGGGTCCCAAGTGTTGAGGTTACAGAAGTCAGGATAGTATTGGGACTGAATGTTTTCTTTTTTAATTTTTTTAAATGTTTATTTATTTTTGAGAGAGAGAGAGAGAGAGAATGTGAGCAGGAGAGGAGCAGAGAGAGGAAGACACAGAATCCGAAGCAGACTCCAGGCTCCCAGCTGTCTGCACAGAGCCCGATGCGGGGCTCGAACTCACTGACCGCGAGATCATGACCTGAGCTGAAGTCGGACGCTCAACCGACTGAGCCACCCAGGCGCCCTGAACATCATTTTCAAAGTCAGAAACAACCATCCCTAAACGTGCAGCAGGATCTTGCCAATTTCTTCCAACTGGGGCTTCTGCTGCAGACCATGTGTGACATTGCTGGGACCTCATGGCTCCCCGAAGCAGCCCACAGCGTCCCCGCGGAGAATCCTGAGATGGGGACTCTGCGATAGAAGCTAGAGACTCCCCAGTTCTGGATCCTCCCCCCCATTTGCAATGTTCATTCCATTGTGTGACTGAGACAACTTCTTTCCAGTGATAAGGAAATAAAGGCTGTTGACTTTTTAGCTAGTGGGAGAGGTGGGGGTGGGGGTGGATCTGCTTTTCTGTGCCTTTGCTTTTCTTCTGCCTCACTCCTCCAGGCTGGCTTCTAAACACGCCGTCAAATATTAACTTCTCCACGCGGGCGGTGTGCACACCCCCCAAAATTGGGCCGGGGCATGGAAAAGAAGAGAAACTTCACATCAAGCCATTTTCTGTCTCAGGTGCAAATGGAAGGCTTCACCAGGATTGGGGTAATCAGACAATCTGGGGCTGGTCTCTGTTTCCACTAAGCCTTGTCAGTGCAGAAGGTGGTAAGTTGGTTCAACGTCAAGTCCTCGGGGCAGCAAAACTGAATATGCTCTTTCTTGCCACCCCCCTTCCACAAAATAGACAGCAATAAAAACCAAACGCAACCCGGACAAAAAGCCGAGGCTACTAGAAGAAATGCGACAACTGACACTGAGGCCCTCCTCGGGCTTCACTCCGGAAGAGGAGAGGTTACTTTAATACAAGGAGCCGGGAAAATTCTGAAATTCTCTTTCTGGAACCTGGAAGGGCATTTCCCCCTCTCCTCGGGCCACCTGCAGACTTCAGAAGTGGCTCAGGACAGAGGAGCAGCACAGGCCCTCGGGCCGAGCTATTGCAGGGACTACCTGCCACAAGGCCCTTCTGGAAGTCGCCGCCCGCCTCAAAGGCCTGTCTGAAAGGGCATCTCCAGGGGATCGGCCGTGTGACGCACACAGCAAGGAGCATCAGTTCCCCCAGTGTGGCTGCTCACTGAATCCTCTTTGCTAATAATAACCCTGCCAACCGAGCGATTAAGCTGTGAGCACATTCCAGGGACTCATCAGGATACGAGGGTTTTGCCCCCAGACTTCCTGTTCAGGGTTGCACCCACTCTGGATTTCAAGCTGAGTTCGGCTGACCCTGATAAGGTTCCTGGAGAGCGCTCCTTTCTCCTTCTGTCTTAGAATAAAATCACCCTGGATACCTCTTGTGACCTCTGGCCTCGTACTGCCCCGATTTCCTGCCCGCCCGCAGAACAGCCTCTCTACCTGACCAGCCAGGGAGGGGGCTTGGCACATGCATTTCCTGGCTTCCGGGGAGCCCCTCGAAACACATCGGGTGTGTCGGCCGGTCGCGGGGCTTGGATGACCCTTTCCGTGAGGTAGTCCACACACACACACGCATGCTCACGGACTTGCCAAGCACACCCCCTGCCCAGGAAGGGGGAGGGTAAAGGAGCTGCTCAGAGGTCACCTGGAGAGTGGGGATCGGGGTGTGTTTAATCAGAGACCGCACCGAAAGGGCTGGCAAGGAACTGTCATGCTAAGGGGCAGCAGCATCTGTGAAATGGATTAGGAATTACGGGCGCTGGTGTCAGACCTGGGGTTCCAGCCCTGGCCTCGCCACTTAGGCAGTGACCTTGGGCAAGTGACATAACCTCTGTCTTAGTTCTGCCCCTCTGTGAATGAGAACAATATTACCCACCCCATGGGGGCTGTGATGAAAATTAGATAATCCATCTAAAGTTGTCCACATGGTGTCGGGCATGTTACCGCTGATCAACACGGGCAACCGTTCTCACCATCTTTCAAACAGATAGCACTTCACACTTGAGAACGCGTGTGCAGAATGCACACATTGGTAGTTCATCTAAGCCTCATGGCAACACTGAGGGGGTGGGTAGAGCACGGGGAAAATAAGGCTGTGACGATGTGTGTAACCTGGTTTGCTCGGGGCTCTAGCACGGGCCTCTCAGCCCTTCAAATTTGGGGTTTTCCCCCCAAGTCCATCTTGCACCGAGTAGTACGCTAACATGGAGTTCAGTGCTTAGTGAACGGAGGGCGCTCATTAAATGTGGGCAGCCTTGGGGAGCCTGGCTGGCTGTTGGGAGGGTGTGCAACTCGTGCTCTTGGGGTTGTGAGTTCGAGCCCCACGTTGGGTGTGGAGATTACTTAAAATCTTGAGGGGCGCCTGGGTGGCTCAGTCGATTAAGCTTGATTTCGGCTCAGGTCATGATCTCGCGGTCTGTGGGTTCGAGCCCCGTGTCGGGCTCTGGGCTGACAGCTCAGAGCCTGGAGCCTGCTTTGGTTCTCTATCTCCCTCTCTATCTGCCCTTCCCCTGCTCATGCTCTGTCTCTCTCTCTCTCTCTCTCTCTCTCTCTCTCTCAAAAATAAATAAACTTCAAAAAAAAGTTAAAATCTTGAAAAAAAAAGGGGGGGGGAAGACTTGTTGCCTGTTAATTTTCTTTGGGGGGGGTGGGTCAGGAAAATGGAGGCCTCAGTGGCTCATCACTCGCCTGGCCTCATGGAAGGTCATGGAAGACATTAAGGGAAACTGGGTGCCACATTCACCTCCCCGTCACTCCACCAGCCAACTCGCCACAGGAGCTTTCCTGGGAGTGTTGGGGCCATCATAAACTTCAAACTCAGAGTCTGAGCTGCTCTAATCAGCGAGGTGACAGGGATGAAACCATTGGCCTCTCGAAGTGCCCACCTCCCTCAACACTGTGGAGGGGAAGGAGGAGGAGCTTGGCAGAGGGATGGTTGCGTTCCCAAAAGTTTTCTTGGTGTTTACGTGTGGGAGCTGAGTTCTTGGGATGTTCATCACATTTGGTTCCCGGCTGACTTAATATTCTAAATAATAACTCCCTCTTCACCTGACTGCCGAGAATGACTGCCAGGAGTGAGGGCAGCTCAGTTGGAGGGAGAGGTCTGCCCTCACGGCTGATGAGTCAGGTGTGAGGCCGGCTTGAGCATCTGGACTAATTTGTCCCGAGCTGCCGGCCGCCTGCCACTTCCTCCTCTCCCGCCCTTATTTGGAGCCCCTGACAGCTGAGCCGAAAAACCTACCCGGGGAGCTGGGGAGCTGGGCGCTGGCCAACCGTCACCCTCTGCCTCTCCGCATGGGTCCTGTTGCCCAGGAGAAAGAAGCCCCAGGCATCACTGTGAGATAACCAAGGACTCTTTTTTGCTCTTCTCACACCTTTGAAGTGGGAACCTCTTGAGGCAAATCAACAAGAATGTGGCTCTTGCAGCTGAGGGTCTGGGGTTGTTGGGGCTGCTCAAGGTGGAGGGGGCAGTGACAGGCTCTGCTGGGCTGATAGCTTTAAAAGGTCATCTTCTGCTGTTCCCTCATTCAGCTGCTTTATCGCTGCAAGTGACAGAATGGGGAGGGTTCCGTCCCTCTTGCGCTCTTGGAGAGCTGGGGGGCTATAAAAAGAGGAGGCGCAGGGCAGCTGGGAGACAGGCGGAGGGAGGCTGAGAGAAGGAGAAGAGAGGACAGAGAGGCAGCAAGCACCAGAACACTCCTTGACCGACGCCATCATGGGCTCCTTCTCCACCATCACCGCGAGCTTCCTCCTCTTCCTGGCGTGTCAGCTCCTGTGGCAAACAGGAGCTAACCCGGTATATGGCTCTGTGTCCAACGCAGACCTGATGGATTTCAAGGTAGGACCGGGACAGGGGCCACAGTCTGGGACCAGGGGGCTTTGTGACACTGTGCTGGTCACTGAGACCTCTCCCTTTCCCCGTGTGTTCTTTTTGTAAAGAATTTGCTGGACCATTTGGAGGACAAGATGCCTTTAGAAGATGAAGTCGTGCCCCCACAAGTACTAAGTGAGCAGAATGAGGAAGCTGGGGCAGCTCTTAGCCCCCTCCCTGAGGTGCCTCCCTGGGCTGGGGAGGTCAACCCAGCCCAGAGAGATGGGGGTGCCCTTGGGCGGGGCTCCTGGGACTCCTCCGATAGATCTGCCCTCCTGAAAAGCAAGTTGAGGGCACTGCTTGCTGCCCCTCGGAGTCTGCGGAGGTCCAGCTGCTTTGGAGGCAGGATGGACAGGATTGGAGCTCAGAGTGGACTGGGCTGCAACAGCTTCCGGGTAAGAGGAGCTGGGGGTGGAAATGGAGTGGGGAGGAAGGCGGTTATGGTTTCACTGAGACTCAAACTTTGTCAAAGAACACCACCAGGGGATGCCTCCTGCAGTAAAGAGACCAGAGTAGAAGCTTTCTTTTTGGAAATTTTGTGTCCCAACTTGGGGCAATGACATCATTCATCATTCTCAGCTACAGGCTGCTAAGGAAATGCTAAGAAAAAAAAAGTTACTGCCATGAGCACTGGGGACTTAAAATGTTCATGGAGCCAAGTCACCTTTGTTCTGCTGATTGGCAGTTCATGTGCCTCCCCAGAATTGTCAGACCCCGAAGGATTAAATGAAAATGACCAGGGTTGACTTATAGCTTCTAACAAGCAATTTGTGTACCAGTTCATGAAACTCAGGGTTGTCAGGCCGGAGTGGGGGCTGCTGGGAAGTGAGCACAGTCCTGTGAGGTTGACTTTTCCAATAGGGCCAGGTCACCAAGCCAACCTTGTCTCTGTTCTCTTTGTAGTACCGAAGATAATGGCCAGGGAGGAAAAGGCAGGCCAGGCCCTGCGCAGACTTCGAGAGACCCTCATCCTTTGGGGTCTCTCACTCAACTTTGTCCCATCTCATTGCCATCAAGTTGAGCCGTGATGAGCACCCTATTCAAGCTTCAGCCTCTTGTCAACGTTTCTCACATTTTATGCTGAATGTAGACCAAGTGGTTTAATTGTGGCTTCCCCTCTGCTCCCATCCTATGCATTAAATTTTAGGATAGACGCTCACCCATTACTGAAAGCTGTTTGAATCATGAATAAACTTCAGCACCACGGACAGAAGCCGAAGGCTCGGGTTGGTGATTTCTTTCTTTTTCCTGGGAAGAGAATTCAGCCTGATACCCATTTACCTTTTGTCAGAGAGAATGCCCGGTTTCTCTCTTCTTCCTTTTAAACATAATAGAATTTATCTTGGGGAGCCATTTAAGGTTCACAGCAAAATGAAGCAGAAAGTATAGAGGCTTCCCATAGGCCCCCTGCCCTCACACATGCAGAGCCAGCCCCGTCATCAATGTGTCCTACCAGAATGGAGCCTTTGTGACAGCTGATGAACCTACACTGACACATTGTTGTCACCCAGGGTCCACAGCTGACATTAGGGTCACTCTTGGTGGCATGCTGTGGATTTGGACAAATTCTTGCTTGTATTCCCTCCCACCTCTTACCCTTAAATTTTTCTTTGGTGGAAGGTGGGGCACAAACCACAGTTCACAGTTTACTCTCTCACATCGGCCTTATCACAGATCCTGGAAATGCCCCAGGAGACTGAAAGGGCATTTATTTTTCAGATTTGCTCATATTCAGGGCACTTATTTATTAAAAAGAAAACTTACAAACATCTGGGTTTTTTTTTTTTTCTGGTTACATCTAATGTAGCTTGTACCCCATAGACAATTTTGTACACCCAGTAGTTTTTTGTTTTGTTTTTTGTTGTTGTTGTTGTTTTTGGAGGCACATATATACTCAGAGCCTAAAAAAAAAAAATCAAGGCACATTTGTAAATGAGGGCACTAACAAAACTTTCTCTGATACATTTTGAGAGAGTTACTTGGCACAGCTGAGTGACTGCACTTTAAGAAAGTGGGCAAAGCATTTGGGTTTAAGAGGTGAGCAAAGCAGGGCACCTGTGGGGCTCAGTCGGTTGAGCATCCGACTTCAGCGCAGGTCATGATCTCGTGGTTCTTGCGTTGGAGCCCCATATCAAGGCTCGCTGTTGTTAGCGTGCAGCCCACTTCAGATCCTTGGTCCCCCTCTCTCTCTGCCCCTCCCTCACTCATGCGCTCTTTTTCCCTCCCCCCCTCCCCAAAATGCTGAGCAAAGTGAAGAAAAAACGTTTGCTGACGAACCGCACATTTATGTGCCTTTTGGGTACTAACACATAATTAAAAAGTAGCCGCCAGCTTTCTCTAATTCAGGCCCAAGGTGACGGAGCAGGGCTGCACTGGAGAGGATGCCGTTTCCTTGTGTCCGTTTCTGAAAAGCAGAGAGTCCCAGGCACTAGGTTCACCCACAACAGGGAACTGTGCTCGAACCTGTTTTCCCACCCTACAGGCCTCATTCTCCATGTCAGATTCTACATTCCTCTGACCAGTGGGCTCCCCCACCCCCCCCCACCCCCCCCGCCAAAACGTTCACTTCATGCCCTCCTGTAATGCGATTTAGCCAGCGTTCCTGGGAACATTCTACACATTCAAGGCTCATTGAAAATGCCACTTCAACCCTGAGATCACATGCCTGGTACTAATTAAGCTCTGCACCGGCAGCATTTTGTATAGGACTATTACAACACAAGACAATTTGCCTTGGTATGCGATTGTGTCTGTGTCCCTGGACTGGAAGCTCCTTAAAGGTGAAGGCCTGGTCAGCACCTCTGCAGCACATGGCATTCTTGGTGCCCTATAAACGTCAAATTGTCGGGGCGCCTGGGTGGCTCAGTCGCTTAAGCGCCAGACTCTTGGTTTCAGCTCAGGTCATGATCTTGTAGTTCTTAAGCTGGAGCCCCTTGTTGGGCTCTGCACGGATGGTGTGGAGCCTGCTTGGGATTCATTTTCTCTCCTTCTGTCTCTGCCCATGTACTCTCTCTCTCAAAATATATAAACTTAAAAAAAAAAAAAGTCAAACTGTCTTGGTCGTGTACAGAAATTAGGAAAAGAGGGAAATAAAGTAGTAATTCGCTCTTCGTAGAGAAGAGGGGAGGCCAGAAGTGAATTGACAGTTTGGGAGTAGAGGTGGGGAAAGACCTTTAATCTAACCACCTCTGATAAAAATATTCTTCATGTGGACTTTGAGCACAGGATGGAAAACCAAGAAGCAGGGAAGGCCTAGCAAGGACAAGAGCAGCGACAGGGAGAAGTGTCTGTCCAAACGTGGCTGCCGAGGTCCGGGGAGGAGGGGCTGCTAGGAGGGGAGCGTGGTGAACCGTGCACACGCTCCTGAGGGGCCACTGGGACACGGCGGGCTCTCGCGGAACGGAACTGACAGACAGTGCCGGATACACAGAAAGTGCCCCTGGCACTTAGGAAACCAGGGGACAGGGTTGAACAGAGACCATCTCTACTGCTGGTCGAAGGGTAACTTAGAGCAGATCAACCAGAGACAAAGAGAATCCTGTTTCTGGCAGAGCAAAGAGAATGACAGATGGCACCAGGGAAGCCAGCCCCAAGGTCTAAACATCTACAGACTCAGTATGGATTTCACTTCTTCTGCTGGGTGTCGGGGAACCTGTCGGTGGGGCGAAGTCCTACACGCAGCCCTTCAGGCCTACAAACGGATCCTCTGCCTCCTGCTACGGACAGCGACAGCGACAGCGGACAGGGGACAGCGGTAGCTGAGGGAGCGGGTGCAAAGCATCAGCAACTGAGATCGCACGGTGTTCATTGGAGGGGAGAAACGGAAGACTGGGAACTGGGTTGATTTTTTGCTAAGATCCACAGGACTAAGGTGGGAGTAGATGGACCCCTGGGGACGAAGCCTTCTTGCTGGCAGAGCTCTAGCAGGAGACAGCTGAGACGCTACATCTACTCTGTGATTTTTCCATATTAGAAAGAGAGCAAAGTAAAAGCGAAGTACAACTCCAAAGAAAGAGCACCGTGGGGACAAAAGCTCGAAGGAGACAGATGAAGACATTTTATTCTGATGTGTTATGGTTACAATGAGAACTTCCAAGTTCCAAAAGTCCAAATAAAAATAGAATTTTACAAATTAAAAAAAAATACAATTTATGTACACAACAGGATTAGCTAGTATTACTATACAAACCAACAGTGCAAACAGAGAAAAGGAAGCTGCTACTGTCGAGGTGACCAAGGTCCACGGAGCTGTGAGGCAACACTGTATGTACATTGACCCCGCAGGGCCCAGGAGGGCGCTTCTGGCCTTTCCAGAGGCTTTCTGGTCTCCGAGGGCCGCGTCAGTACGCGATTTTGCATCAGAAATGTCATAGAGTTGGTTGGGTCAAGCAAGCAAGCGTCCATCCCAGCCAGGAACCGTTAGTTAATCAAGGTCATGAGCAAATCACCCCCCAGAGCGCAAAGGTCCCACGGTCGGGAGGGACTCTCGCTCCCTAGCTCCCGATCACCTCAGCTGGGGAACCGGAAACACCAAGCACGAGATGAAACACAGAAAACTGTCTCTGGCCACCCCTGTGGTCCTCCTGTGGGTTCTGTTTATGGACATGCCATCCCACCCGGAGGCGACGGGGCTGGTGATGGGGGAGATGGTGACAACGTGGGCTTCTCACTATCAAAGGGGTGAGGCTTCCAGTTACTTTGTTATAAGTGGGGCAGTCGCTGTCTTTGGGCTTATCTGGGAGGGGCAGACGCCCACAAAGGACAGGAAGCAACGTGCCTTCCCAGAGGGAGTCTGGGTCGGTGGCGGCCAGCGGATGGAGGCAGGCATTTGCACGGTGCCATCTGCCTCTGGGCTACACCAGTGGGGCCAAAGTATCTGGTGACTTAAATGCAAGGCAGTGTGCACTGCGGTGTGGGGGGGGGGGGTACATTCCAACAGCATTCACCCAGGGCGGCCTTGAGGCAGGCAGCTGGCGTCCCAGACCCCCGGAGGCCAGAGGTCCCTCCGCAGCACTTTAGTTCTGCCGATTCCAGGGAGGGATGGGAAGAGGGGGTTGTTCCTGTGATGGGTGGTCCTGACGTTTGCCTGACTCGGGGAACTGCTTTCTTTCTTAATAAAGGGGAAGATTAATGTTGGCCAAGCTCTGAATGCTGCCTTAAAACACACTGGCAGCCGGTTAAACACAGTCACAGTCAGAAGGGCTTGCCGTTTTTGGTCCTTGTGATTCCCCCAACTAGTTATTGGGGGGGGAGGGGTCCCATCCACATCTCACAAGTCAAGTGCATCCAAGGAAACCGAAAAATGTACAAGTTAACGTACTTTTGGTCAAAGAGGCAAGAAAACGGGAAGAACGGAGGGGGCCGCAGGCAGGTGGGAAAGACCCTGAAAGCAGCCTCCTGAGTGAGCAGAGTGTGCTGAGCACAAGGCCTGGGCCGGCCCGGCCCCGACGGATGGACGGATGGACAGAAGGACGGAAGGACAGACGGACGCCCACCCCCAGGCAGAGGGCAAGAGGTGTTGCCGAAGCCCTGGTGTCCACGCCCTCAGGCATCTTCCACAATTTACAAAAATAACTTAAATGCGAAGGAATGGCCGTCTTGAGTCCCAAAGCGCGTCTGGCCCAGGGCTGCAGGATGGGCCTCGGATGGGGACACAATAAGGGGAGAGCACGGGGGTCGACAGGGGAGAAGTGCAAATACCTGACGGCAAGTGCTCACTTTGGGTGCCCAGTCAGAGGACCACCCGGCCCGGAGGGAGGCAGGTCACTGACAGCCAGAGGCCTCCTTCCTAAGGTTAACGCTATAGCCTCAGGGCCTGGTCCTGCCCACCCTGGGGACCGGTTGGCAGCAGGGGGCTGAGAGAGGTTTGTGAGGGGCACACACCCTCCTCCGGGAAGAAGCTTCATCCTGACACTGGCTTCTCCAGCTACATCACGTTCCTGCCGAGGTCACTGGCTCAGGGCTCGCTTCTTTCTGTCTGAGACACAACTGTACCACCCCCCCGGAGTTAGGTAGAGCAGTCTGATCGTGGGGCGCCCTTTTAGCTAACTTGGGGTGGTGGGGGGAACGCCAAGATCCTCCTGCTTCACTAGGCTGCTTCACCAGGAAGACTCACGTAAGAACTGAAGGAAAGTTAGTCAATGCAGATCAAAGGGACGAGGGACGGAGTGGAGGAGAGAGAAGCTGAAATGTTAAAAACTGGGGGGGGTTGTAAATCCGGGCGTATGGTCAGACTTATCTCAGGGACGATCAGTGGGACCTTAATGCTTTGTGCTTCTGGAAGGCGCCGCCCCCACGGAGACCGCGGCCGCAGGGGTGCGCCCAGAGCAGCCGCCTCCAGAAAACAGGTGCTTCCTCCAAACGAACTGCTGAGCACATCGAGTTGAGGGTCCCAACGAAGGAAGACCTCCCCGAAAGGGGTCATTTTCTCACTGCCCAATCCCTAAATTTGGGAATTCACTTAATTTTGCGACTGGCGCTTGCCCCAGTGTCTGCCTTGGTCAAAGTCCCTCCTGTTACAATTTAAGGCAACAGCTGGGCTCCCTAGGAAAGCAGCAGGAAGGGGCGGGAAAACTGCTCTGGGGGTTACTCTCTGGGGGGTGAGGCCTGACGTCCCCTCTGGTCCTGGCACTAGTGGGGTGGAGGGGCCTGGGGCCTGAGCCGATGCTGGACGGCAGGAAAGCAGTGAGCAGGAGACAGGAAGATATACTTGCTGAGAGAGTCAGGCAAGTTCACGCTCTCCTGGTGCAATACCACCCCCGGGATGTCTGACCAGCGAAGTGTTCGATGATTGTAGGCTTTCCGAGCGAGTGGGTGTGTGGGAATCTTCCGTGCCCTGGCACGGCCCCAGCCAGCCGTGGCGGCGGAGCATGAGTGAGCTGCGCCCTCAGGCAGCTCTGGGAGAGGGTGGGCTGGCCACCCTGGCCCATCAGATGGTCTGGTAGTGCTGCCGTAGTCGGGCGTGCAGAAACTCGAACGTCAGGTTGTGTCGAGTGATGATCCCAACGATCTAGAACAAAGAGAAGACCCACGTCACCTGCAGAATAAATTCACTGGGGCAAGAACAGGAGCAAAGGGAGCTTGCCCGGTCCTTCACAGTAGGCGGAGGAGACAGAGTCCGGGCCTGTAGAGCGCGGGGACAACCCGGTCACGCTGTGCACTTCAAGGTTACCCAGTTTCCAGCTGAGAAGGAGATCAACGTAACCAGGGCTTGTAAACTGGAGGCCAATGGGACAAATTCACCCCCAAGAGGAGTTTTAGTCGGGCCAGCTAAAATCTGAATTTGAATGTCTTAAAAAAAAATTGAGACAGAGAGAGATTGAGAGAGAGAGAGCAAGCGAGCACAAGAGCGAGTGTGCGCACGAGCAGGAGAGGGCCAGAGGGAGAAAAAGGGAGAGAATCACAAGCAGGCTCCAAGCTGTTAGCACAGAGCCCGATGTGGGGCTCGAACTCAAGATCTCTGAGATCATGACCTGAGCTGAAATCAAGAGTCAAACACTTAACTGACTGAGCCACCCAGGCGCCCCTGAATTTGAATGTCTTTTGGAGCAAGGCACATGCTCCCTAACCTTCTCAGTTCCCACCACCCCTAGAGCCTGCCTCACACACATGTCCAAAAGGCATAGCTCAATGCAGGCTTCTGAGAGGCCCAGACCCCGCTACAGCTCATAAATATGGTCTCTCAGCATCACCTGAGTCATTATGATCCTGTGATTTATAATGGGACTTATAATAGGAAATTTATAACAGGTCTTCGTCCTAGTCCCTGCCACAAGCTCTTGAAATTCGTGGAATGAAGTGATGAGAGTGAGGTGTCTTTAGTCATTCATAGCAAGCTCCTTTCAACCATACCTGAGTTTACGTGAATAACATGACTTTTAGGAAGCTCCTGAGGACACAGGCTAGTTGCCAGGGGGGCCAACCATGTGCCTACAGGATTGGATCTTCTAGCCCCACCCCCTATCTCGGGGGGTGGGGGCTGGAGGTTGAATCAATCACCAATGACCCATGATGTGATCAATCATGCCTACGTAACAGAGCCTCCAAGAAGATTCCTGAACTACAGCGTGTGGAGAGCTTCTGTGCTGGGAGGGCAGCGTGCTGCAGAGCGTGGACGTGTGGCGCCCCTCGCCACGTACCTGTCCTATGCGTCGTCTCTTCCCATCTGGCTGTTCCCGAATCACAGTCTTCTAGAGTAAACTAGTAATCAGGTAAGTAAACTGCTTTCTTGAGTTCTAGGAGCAGAGGATCATGGGAACCTCCCATCTATAGCCGCCGAGCCAGAAACACAGATGACAACTGGACTTTTGACTGACATCCGAAGTGGGGGGAGGGGCCGGTAGGGCTGAGCCCTTAACATGTGCGGTCACACGCTACCTCCAGGTGCATGGTGTCAGAAACGAGCTACGCCGTGGGACGCCGAGCCGGCGTTCGGAGACTCGGCACCGCCCGTGTGCGGAACAGGGACAGAAGTACAGCAGAGGATGCATCCAGAGAAACAGGTTTTTGTGACCGAGGCGGCCACACACATCTGTCACTCACGTGGGTACTCTGCACCGTGAAACGTGTCAGAACCCTCACTGCACTTGTGTTTCAAGGAACACGATCTGGTCCCCCACAACTACACCCACGAAGAGCAGGCTGTGGGGTGCCAGCGTCTGCCACGGGATGCTTCTATTTAGAGAGGTTTCATTCCCCGGGGGTGGGGGGCCACTTGGCGGCACAGATCCAAAGTCTCAGGGGGGTGAACACTAGAGTGACATGTAACAAAATATCCCCCAACAGAGGACCGCTGGGTAAGTGGCCGACAGCCAGCCAGTGGAATGCTATCCAGCCAACTAAAATACCATATGCCGGGGGGGGGGGGCCTGGGTGGCTCAGTCGATTCAGCGCCTGACTCCTGATTTCTGCTCAAGTCATGATCTCGTGGTTCGTGAGTTTGAGACCTGCATCGGGCTCTGTGCTGACAGCTGGGGGCCTGCTTAGGATTCCCCCTCCGCCCCTCCCCCACGTGTTTCCTCCCTCTCTCTCTCTCAAAATAAACATAAACAAACTTAAAAATATATCTATGCTGTAGGCCAACGAAGTTTTCTGCCACGGAAAGTCATTTCCTCTAGATTAAACAAAGCATTAGGGTATTAAACAGTATAAACTGATAACATTCTCATTAAAACTTGATACATAAAATCTCTACTCCTAGATGCGGAGAAGAACGACAAAGGATCTACCTTGGCTAGACAGCGTGGCTACCTCTTAGAAATAACGCTTTGGTATTTCTTTTTGTTTATATTCTGCTTCTCTACATTTTCTCATATACGTCTTTTTAGCAACCAAACAATACCTGTGTAATGAGAGAAAAAAAATGGGAGTTCTAAGAAGAAAAAAAGGAAAAGTCTGCAGCAATGATTACTAGTTGTACCTGGCTGTATCTTTTAAAACCGTTCAAGTGTTTTGCTTGACGTTCTCTCATTTAATGTTATAAATGCTCATCCTAGGTGGAGAGCAGAGCCCCTCCTCCAGGAAGTAGAGGCCCCCACGGAGGGTGACGAAAACCTGGAAACCTGAAACTGCGCTGTGCTAAGGCTGCCGTGACACTGGCGACACCTGCTGGCCGAGCGGAGTGTGCGCGTCAGCAACACGCAGGAGGCAAAGGTCCTCCGAGGGCTGCGGAGGAGGTTCTGGCCCCAGGAACCTTGCTGGTTGGGAGGGGCGCTGCGGTCACGGGGTCCTCTCCAGAAGAGGCCCGGCTGTGGGCAGACCGGAAGTCAGACTCACCTCCCCCACGGCATTCACCACGGGCAAGTGCCGCAGGCCCATTGTTCTGAACAGGTTGAAAACTTGAGAGACGTGGGTGTTAGGTGAAACGGTGAAGGGCGAAGGGTTCATGTACGGGGTGACGTCCTGCAGAGGGGACAACACAAGTCACCGGCGGCCACCGCCGCCCTAACCAGGATGAGGCGCGAACGGCGCCGACCAGCTCCGCGTGGGACGGGCTGCTGGCCTCCTCTCTGGGGTCCCCGCCCCAAAGGGACAGCCCCGCTCACCACAATCATGCGTGGGTTCAGCAGCGTCAGGTCCAGGTCGTGGATGTCCGGGTACCGCGGGTAATCCTCGGCCATCTCGGCGTACGAAAGGCGAGGCTGGCTGGCGCTCTGCAATCCCGACCGAGACACTGTCCTTGCTCGGGCACAGCGACCGTCAGGGTCACGTCTAGGGCCCCTCCCCCTTTAAGTCCATGTCCCCCCCCAGCCACGGCCCCACCCGGCGCAAGGAACGCAGAACAGAGCGCTCGGCAGAGAGCCGCCGCCATCTCCAGCCGGCTCCCCGCCAGCCCGCCACCCTTGCAGTCTCCTGATCTCTCGGAACCTGCTTCTCTTCACCTGTAAGATGGATGTGGCTTATTCTGGAGTCTAAATGAGAGAAGAGCTAGCCAATAGCTGTCGTGGGTTGACTTGTATCCTTCAAAAGATCTGAGTCCTAACTCCTGCTGCCTGGGAACGAGGCCGTATCGGAAACAGGGTCTTGGCGGATGTGAGCCACTTAAGGTGAGGTCATACTGGATTAGGGTGGGCCCTAGATCCAATGACGGCTGTCCCTCGAAACAGAGGAGAGGATGCGGAGGGAAAAGCCCACGTGACAACGGAGGCAGAGACTCGAGTGACACATCCACAGCCACGCCGTGCCAAGGATGGCCGGCAGCCAGCACGGACTGGAAGGCAAGGAACGCCCCTCCCCCGGAGCCTCTCCAGAGAGCAAGGCCCGCTGACGTGTGGACTTGGTACTCCGGCCTTGAGAATCATGAAAAGAATAGATTTCTGTGGTTTGCAGCCACCCAGTTTGCGGCAACTGGATACGGCAGCCACGGGGAACGGACACGGCAGCCACGGGGAACGGACACGGCAGCCATGGGGAACGGACACAGCAGCTCTGTTACCATCCCCGCGTTCTGAGCATTTTAGATTTTCCCTCCGCCCTCCCTGGGCTCCTGGGCCACCACCACTGGCACTCAGGCGGGGCACAGTGGCTGCAAGCGCCAGTCACTGCTCTGTCCTGATCTCTCTCCCCGGGACCCCGCTCTGTCTGCACACAGCGTCCTCCACCCGCCGCCTGCCGGGCGGCACCTGCTCCGGCTGGTTTCTGCTCAGTCACCCAGCCCACCTCACCCCTCCTGTGCCCCACACGCCACCTCCACCCTCATCCAGCCAGGCTGTCCTCACCACAGACCGCTCTCCCCCGTGGCCCCTTTTGTCCTGCCCCACGCTGGCTCTCTTCCACAGGCCACCAGGACCACGAGTGACCTCAGGCTGGCCTCTGTGGGCAAGAGCCGAACCGGGAGTGTCGGTTTGGAAACCGGGCCTCTGGGCAACCTTCAGGGTCTTCAGGTCGCCACAGGGACCACTTTGAACAAGACACCCCCTCCTACCCCTGCTTTTCTCCGTAAACACCAAAGGAAAGGAAAAAGGAAATTAATGGGAAAAACAGTATTTTTGGGTAACGTACGTACAAAAGTTCGCCCGAATCAGAAATCAAAGCGTAGAAACTATGTTAAAAGTCCGCAGGCTAGAAGGACACTCGACAGCCAGCGCACAGACTAAGGGGAAGGTGACTGGGAGAGTCCCCTGCGGCTCAGGGTCACCTGACAGGCACGGACCGCGGCAGAGGGAGCCGCGGGCCGCACGCACCCCTCACAGCAGCCCGCTGGCACCTGGCCTCCCCAGCGGAGGCACAGGGACTGTCCTCCCGCCAGCCCGCGCCTTCGAGAATCCCAGTGCAGACCAGAGACACTCACTGATTGACTTTCAGAGTAACAAACTCCTCGGACGAGCAGCGTGACCAGTTGTGACCGCAGGATCAGGCCGTGGAAGGTCAGAGGGCGGAAGCGCTCCTCCATGGTCCAGTCTTCGCTCGGGGACTGGTCAGGGTACAGGTTGGGGTAGGGAGTGTATCTGTTACGTAAAAACCAGACGCTGCCTAGCACACCCTCAGCGGGACTGCTTCTTGCTTCTCCCCCGCGTCCCCAGCCAGCTCCCCAAATCCCCAGGAAGCTGGGGAGCTAACAGCAGAGCGCCGGCTCTTCCGGAGCCCGCGCGCTCACCTCCGCTCCAGCATCTGCTGCAAAAGGTCCTCCTTCTCGGCCGGCTCCTCGGGGACGTGCTCGTCACACACGTTCCGCAGCTCGCTCGACGGGTACGACTTCATGGACTGGCTCCGCCTGCGCTGTTCGCCGGCCCGGGTGACGATGCTGGACTTCTGTGCGTGGGCGGGAGGGGAGGGGACAGGTTTCTAGCGGGGCGGCCAGCGACGGCTGGGCGCGGGCACACAAACGTGGCATGTTCGTAGCTTGGGGATTTGGGGGACGGTGGGGTCAAAAGCATAAGCCGACAGAGGAACTGCAAGAAATCTTCACGGTGGCTCAGGGGGCTTGGGATTGAAAGGAACCTCTCTGAGCCTCGGGGCTGGGATCTTGCGGTTTTCTGCCGGCCCAACTTCCCCACCCCTTCGGTTTGGGAGCAGCCCCTCCTCAACTCTCCAAGGGAGAGCCCCTCTCCTACGTCACGTCGTGGGGGGACCGTCGACGTATGTGGGCCTGGCCCCCAGAGCCAAGGGGTGGGCACAAGGCCTCCGTGAGGCAGCGGGACTCTCCCACTGCCTGGATTTCAAATCAGGAGCAGCGGCTGGCGTCCCCTCCAGGGCGTCTGCCAGCCGCCCGCACACCCGGCGTGCTGCTCCCCACTCTCCAGCTCTCCTGTCAGTCCTGCAGCCTCCGGCTTGTTTCTTTTTCTGTCTTTAAGTAGGCCCAAGTCCATCTCTGTCATTGACAACTCTAGAGAGCCCCCTGCTACCACTTATACGCCATAAATCACGTCAATTAAAACAAAAGATCCGCCTACACGGATTGCCGGAATGAGAACGGACACATGTCCCAATGGCCTAACGAAGTCCACACTTGCTATCGTGTCTATACTCACTCACTCGCCGCACGTAATGAAGAGGCTGATTGGCTGATTCTCCCTGCCGAGAGCCAACCAGGGCACCCCATCTACGGGCTGGCAGGCACGAGATGAGGGTGTGTGTCAAGAAACCGCCTGGTTGTCGCCCACCGCTCCCCTCGGGCTGCTGTACCTTGAATTTGATGTTGTTACTGATGAGCTGGTTGCCCTTCATGAACTCCTTCTCGTTGCCCCGGTTCTCCGTGACCACCGGGAAGGCGTGGTGGACCGTGGTGCGCAGGATGCTAACCAGAGACTGGATGCGGGTGTGCGGGTAGACGTAGGTCAGGTTGGGCTCCATGATGTCACTGGCTCTCAGTCTAGAGGAGGGAGGAAAGCCGTCCGGCCTCAGCAGAGAGCCCACAGCACTCGGGAGCGAGTCCCGGCGCTCCTGCACTCCTGGACCGTGGGGGTCCTTCTTCCGAACCATCTCTGGCAGCTCCTCTTGGGGCGCCTGGGTGGCTCGGTCGGTTAAGCGTCCGACTTCGGCTCAGGTCACGATCTCACGGGCCGTGAGTTTGAGCCCCGCGTCGGGCTCTGTGTTGACAGCTCAGAGCCTGGAGCCTGTTTCGGATTCTGTGTCTCCCTCTCTCTCTGGCAGCTCCTCTGGATTTCTATCCTTTGCAAATGCCCTTCCCCGTGCCTGGAACGCCCTTCCCTGCTCTGCCAAACCGGTGGGCCTTTCCTCACCCCTCAGCTCCACACAAAATGTCCCCTCCCCACAGACCCCAACCACTTGGCCGGGTGATCGGCCATTCCCTCCTCAGCCCTCCATGGCACGCTGCTTGTGTTACCACTGAACTGCTAATCGTACTATTGGAATTAAAAGAAAAAAAAGCGTGGGGTGTCCTTTCACACCGGGGTGGCAACTGTAGGTTACAGATCAAATCTGGCCTCTCCCGCTCACGTACGTGCCATCTGTGCCCGCGTCTGCACTGCAGTGGCCGAGCTGAATACGTTAACAGAGACCACGTGGCCTGCAAGGCTGAAAATGCTATGTGCCCCTTTGCAGAAAGTCTGCTGATCCCTCTGTGGGACTCTCAGGGCCGGGTGGGATACCCAGACACAGGCGGCCCAAACCATTTGTGGGCTGATGGAGAATTTGGTGATTATGCCCAGAATAAGCACTGCTGATAGCATGACACTCATTAGGCACGTGGGACGCAGGCTGGTTCCCACTCAACAGGGCTCGGCAGACCCTTAAACGTCGTCACGACACAGGCCTCATCGAGAGACCCCCCTTCGCGTTTAACCGGAATGCCACAGGAGCCAAAGACCACCAGGAAGCAGCCTGCCCACCTCTGCCCCCACCAGGCCCCTCTGTCCTCCACCCCCGGGTCCCCGCCACACCCACATGCTTCCTGCAGTCCAACCGCAGAACCTTAATTACCACCTCCCACCCTGATACAAACATCCCTTGGGCCCCAGAGTTTATAAATTCTGAAACTAGCACACGAAGACAAGGCGTGGCCTCACTTGTCCATTTCCACCTCCGTCTCCCACTCCAAAAGTGGTACGCCTCGCAAGCCCACGTGGATGTCATAAATGCCCTTGTTGAAAAAGTCTCCCGTCCATTTGGCCACCTGAAACAGGAAACAAAGACTTGAAAAGAAGCTGCTGTGGGGGGCGGGGTGGGGGGTGTGGGGAATCTTGGCCGCGCACCTGAGAGAGGCCGGGAAGGGGAGCACTCACCATCAGAGTGATCATAATGGGGAGCCCATAAGTGATCTCGTTGGTAGACTCGATCAGGATGACCGTGAGGCTGATGGTCATGCGCACGACCCCACCCAGGAAGGCTGCGGCACCAATCAGGGCGAAGGTCCCCGAATAGATATGGCCCAAGCCGATGTAGCTGGGGACGAAGGAAACCGAGACCCTGGCTGAGGATCTCAAGGTTTCCACACCCGCAAGCATGTACGCACAGGCGTGCTCACGCACACACACGGTACCTTTTGAGGACATTGGCAACTAAACGCCCAAAAGCGGCTCCACACAGCAGGGAAGGCACAAACAGGCCGCTGGGAACAGAAGTGCCATAGGTCCAACACGCGAGCAGGAAATAGAGGGCGAAGAACAAGGCCAGGGTGACAGGGCTGAAAGTGCCTGCAAGGCAAGGGCCAGCCTGAGTCCCACCACCGGATGCCACCAGGGCCCACCGGACTGCCCTGGCTCCTTCCAGATCCTTCCGTACCCCGCTGGTCCACCTCCGACACCGGAGGCAGAAACTCTGGCCTGGTCTGGGGTGGTACTACAAAGGAAAAGTCCCATTGCTCAGATCTGAGGGCCAGCGTGGCTGTGTCCGTGGGCCAACGGAAGGGGCAGAGAAATGGTAATTTGTTCCCTGCAGAAAAGAGCGATCGCCCGAGAATGGCAGGCTCACAGATTCTCACCGTCCTGGTGGAAAAGCTGAAGGATGGCAAACTCCTGGGGATTGAAGAAGAGTGTGGCCATGTCATTGTAGGTCTCGTTGGGACAAAAAAAGGTCTTGATACTTGAATTGACATCTTCTGATGTGACCTGGGACACAGGAATCAAAAAGTAGGCACAAGGTCACTAAAGGGTCAATACACCGGACCAGGGCGCTCAGCGTCTTCAAGTGGGATGTCTCTGCTCAGGTTGAGAAAGTCTGGCTCGCAAGTTTTACCCAGAAATTAAACCTGTGGCAAAAACAGATCTCTAGCCACAAGCAGCCAACCGTAACGCTGTATTCCTTATGTTTTGAGGACGAAAGAATCGGGAGGAGGGCTCCTGAGTTACTACAATGAAATTCGCCATGGATCTGCCTCTGCTTCCTCTCCTGGTGCTAATTTAGTAGGTGACACTGCCAGAAGCCTGACCCCAGAGCCCCGTGGGCTGTGGGAAGAGGAGGTGGGTGACAGATGAGTTGCTGGGAGGTGGGAGGTGATGGTGGAGGACAGGCCAGGTTCCTGCCTGACCCAATGCCCCGACTTCGGGTCCAAATGGAAAAAGCCTCCCCCCCTGCATTTTCTGCAGGAGAAAAGCCAGTTCCACATGAGGCCTGGAGGAGATGCTCTGCTCCTGGCTGTCTCTCCCTCCCAGGCCCGTCTGGCTGAACAAAACCCCAACAGGGAAAAGAGGTGATTTCTCCACGATTCAGACCTCTCGTTCTCTCCGCCATTTTGTGTGGGAAGAGGACATCCTGGTAGCGGCCTGACTCATCGGAGGACAAGGGCATTTGGGGTAGGACAGTCCCTGTGTTTTAGCTTCTGGTGCACAACGGTACAGGTGGGGTACTTAACACTGTGTGTACGGGTACACTGTTACTACAAAGTTCATCACGAGGAATGGATCTTGCCTGGATTCAGTTCTATTGAGGACATTCTAGAGATGCCCTCCTGTGAGGTGATGGGTTTGCAAAGTCCTGCCAGGTGAGCCGGCCTGGGCGATACAGCTGGATGAGGGCCGCAGGAAGCAGGTCGGTGCCCCCTACTGGAGGAACCTGGCAGGGAGGAGCTGCCAAGGGAGAAATGTGTGTGTGACCGTGGAATGACCAACAGGCGTAGTGTTTCCCAGACTATGTCTAGAGGAACCCCAGTCCCGAGGGCTCCCAGGAAAGAGTCCTGCAGTCGAGTGCACCGAGATGCAGCACAGCACTTGTTGGAGATCAGGGAACCTGCTGAAGGCAGAGCACAGGCTCCATATGCAGAAGGACTGGCCTCTAAACCAGCCCCTCGCCAGCCCCGTGGGAGAGGCATTTCATTCTGTGAAAGCTTCAGCTGCCTCACCTATGCAATGGGAATAATGCCGACCTCATGTTATATGCTACTGAGAGATCACGGTCAAGACGTCACTTTGTCTGTCTTCCCACCTGTAAAATGGGGTGCCAACACAGCAGTGGTAAGGATTCAATGGAGTCATGCACGTGAAGTGCTTAGTGGAATCCCTGGCACCCAATAAACATTCCACGTCTGTCACACTTCCTGGAATCTTAAAGGCCCCAGGAAGTCCCGTATTAGAGCAACCTGTTTAATTCTGGCTAACCTGTCAGACTGCAGAATTCTTTTCTGTTTGTTCCTGAATCACATATGTCAACATTCCACAAAACACATTTGGAAAATGCTGGGCTGGTGATGAGATCGCCTCAGGACTGACTAGTGACAGTGGCTGGCAAACTTATTCTATAATGAGCCACATAATAAATCTTTTAGGCTTTGCGGGCCATAGACAGCCTCTGTTGCACATTCTTCTTTTCCTTAACGGCCTTTAAAAATGTAAACACTGTTCTTGGCTCGGGGGCTACACAAAAACAAGCAGTTGCCAAAGGCCAGCTCTGGCTCGTGGGCCATAGTTTGCTGACACCTGATCTAACACGTGCTATTCATGGATGCTCCTGGGGACACCAAAAGGACAGTCATCCAAGACAACGTCCCTACCGAGGCCTTGAGGGAGCTTAGCGGCTACTCAGGGGCAACAAGAGGACAGGGGACTTAGTGAACACTCCTGAGCCCCTAACCTAGAGGCCAGAACCTTGCATCTGGCTGACCAGATGCGGCTCTCTAAACCCAACAGGTTGGACCAAAAACTTGCGGGACAAAGCTCTAATGCTTCCCTCAATGACCCTGCTCTTTCAGGGAAAGGTTCTAGAAAATACTAAATACTCCTAAAAAGAGAGAGAAAGGGAGACGGAAAAAGAACATATGCCAGTAAATGACCTAAACCCAGTAAGAACCAGAAGATGCCAGGAGAGCCAGATCACTGATCACCCCAAAACAGACATTTCTTTCTCCCCATCTTAGGGGTGATTCTCACATTCACGGTGAGGCTGGTGGGCACCTTTCAGGGGTGAAGAGTTAGAAGAGGAAACTGGGGCTTGATGAAGAAGGGATGATCAGCTTCCTGAGCTGGTCTCCAGTTAATATGGATCAACAGAAAGGGGGGCCGGGGGGCTGGAGAGAGAGAAGACTTCCCCTCTAGGATGTCCATGACTCTTCACCAAAGTGAAAAGGACAGAGCGTGCACATTCTTGCTTCAGTAGAAAGGCCACTACAGATTCCTCTGTCTCTTAGCAATCTGACACAGGCGCAGAGCAATGAACCCAACGTAGCTACTAGCCCTAAGCAGAGGCAGGTCATACATTTCTGGATTCTTCTTTTTTTTTTTTTTTTTTTTTTTTTTGTGGGTAGAGGACAAAGGTAGCAGGTGCACACGGGTTACCTGGAGCTGGAATGAGTCATTACCGATTTGACTCGAAGAAGACATCTGTCGGCATTCTCCTAACACCATCGAGGCCATGAACACCACCACAGTGGTTACCAAGGACACCAAGAGGCTCTCTAAGACTCTAGGAAGCAAAGCACAGCTGTTACTACAAGACAAAAAGACACCCCAGTCCTGGGAACTAAAAAGCCACAACCCTGTCTACCCCCAACCTTCACTTCCCCAAAGAGCACGCCCAGCAGCCTCTAGTCAGTCAGCATCTGCGCAGAATTTGTCAGCGACTCACTGCATCCCAGCAAGGCGTATGTAAACAGTGGGTAGCCAGTAACACGGGCTGCTACATCCACATCATCTCTCTCACAGGAACAAAATGGCCCTCCATTTTAGGTCCCGGGGTGAGAGCCTTCTGACTCTGTCACATGTCCTAGCGGCGGGGACTCAACCAGCAACTCTGATGTAAGTTAAGCTCAGACTCAGCCTTTTGGCCTGTCTGACAAATAGAGGAGATCTACGACCCCGTCTGTGTTTTCCGTCTGAGACACGAAATCAAAGGTGGCACGGGAAGGAGGGTCAGTTCACACGCTCGCCCTCCTAGGGAGAGGTGGCCCGGTCCACAGGAAGCTCAGGGAGCCACGGCAGGCTGGGGAGGCGACTGCACAGGTACCTGACGAGCTTAGGTTTCGGGTGCACGTTTCGCATACGGTACTTTGCAAGCCTCTTGTTCAGACAGTTGAATGTGGCTCCCAGGAGGCCCCCAATGACCCCCATCACGACGAAGAAACCCAAATCCATAGCTGTCCAGAGATGACATTTTTTATCAGAGTCAGAGCACTGAGAGAAGGGGCAAGGGAGGGAGAGAGAAAAACCATAGTGCCCGTGAGAACAGGGAGGGATAGAAGCAGAGAAGAAAGAAGTAAGAGGCGAGGCTGCTTTCTTTCTACAAGAGCCAGTGCGGTGCTGGAAGCCCACCCACGCCAAGCACTGAGCACACACACGAGACTAACGGGGCAGAGATGCCCCACCGGAAGCCATACCTGCCCTTCTGACCACTTCTCTCTGGTACTTAAGAGCGATTTTCATAGGTCAAGTAAAAACAAACACAAAAACCAAAACCAACAACTATGGAAGAAAGGATAAAAACCTACCTTAAACTCGCCAAAGTTCAGCAATCCAGGGAGCTGGAAGGAACCCCAACTCCCAAACTGAATCCCAGAACGAAAGAAGTTGAGGGTGAAGGTGGCGGCCATGGAACAAAAGAGCTAGGAGAAAAGGGGACGCACGAGAACATTCAGTAGTGACAAGTCCTACTTTCTGCTGGACGCGGCCTCAGGAAACCTACTGCCCTGCATAGAAACCCGCCGTGGGCACACCTCAAGCGTGAGAAAGTGTGAAATCAGGCCGTAAGAAGTATGCATTCAACAGCCTATTGGGAGAGTCTGTTTATTTAGCGCCTATTATGGACTGGATATTGTGCCCTAAAAGGAACAGCAAATACAAGAGGAGGAACACAGTAGTCTGAGGTAGGACGCTAGTAGGGTTCAAGTCCAAGCTCTGCCACTGCCTGCCTCTGACCTCAGCTGGTCTCCCATTGTCACGCCAGACGGCTCATCAACAGAGGACAAGGGCAGTTTGATTTGAGGATGGGGGCATTAACGGGAAAAGTACAAAAAAGTCCAAAGTTTGGAGGTTACGGGGCTAGAGCAAAGGACTTTCTGATACAGTCACCCGTCCTGGTCTCAACCAAATGACAGGTAAACACACCAAGAAAGAGATGTCTAGTTTAATTCGGGGGCGGGAGCGGTTTTAGGTTTAGGAAAAGGTTTTCACTCAAAGTCCTCCTTACCACTTTCCACGTGAGCCCCTGGTTCCAGAAGGATGAGCCCTCCTCCAGACTGAACAGGGTCCCCCCGATGGGAGCCCCGAAAGCTGCAGCAACTCCAGCAGCGGCCCCCGCTGATACAAAGTCCCGCTTGTCTCTGGGAGAGAGAAGACAGACAGGTGGTTTACCCCCCAAAAAAAAGAGTCCTCAGGCCGCAGAAGGCAGTTTTTACTTCCTGGTCCACCAACGTCTTGTGACACGCAGTCAGGGCTCATGAAGGGCAGGTGTCTGGTGAGGCCGACTCAGCAGCAAATACGGTTTACCTAAGAGCCAAACACACTCCTGAGTCGGAGGGGCTCCCTGACGTCAGTCTGCTCTGAACACGGACTGAGTGCAGACTTTTGTCGGTCACTGCTGAGCCAGGTTCTCACCAGATCTTTCTTCCAGCAAGCCTCAGCATCAGCGAAAAATGTCAAAGTGCTGTTTACATGCCGAGGAGCGGTAACAGTGACCGGCGGGACTCCTGATACGAGAAGATGGACAGCTCTGAACCTGGGCCCCTGATTGCAAGGGCCCAGCAAGGCGTGCAGGTCAGTAACACACACAAATCCCACGGGGCGAAAAAGTACCAGGAAGAGCACCTTGCAACCCACAGAGGCAGCTGACCAAGTACGACATTTTGGAACATAAAACACGTTCTCGACAATACGCCTATGGACTTTCTTGGTCATGTATTCGATACTGGGCTGTCTTCTTCATTGCCTGAGATGGTTCTAGGCCTTAGGTCATGATAAAATAGAAGCCACGATGCCAGCATGGCCCTAGTTGCGTATTCTCAGAAACATTCAAAGCCCCCCCTTCTCTGATGGTTGGGTTTTCATACCTGTCACTTCGGAAATAGGGAAAGTTAAACTGGATCTTCCGTAAGGAGATGCTCTGAAACTAGAGGAAGGGAAAACAAAGTCAGAGGGGGGCCCACAGGGACCGAGGCCCTGGGAAGTCCCTTTGCTTGAGCACACCCAGCCAGATGTGTTACAAGAAGGAGAAGTCCAGAAGAACAACATGGGGGGTGGGGAGGGAAGGCATCATTTTTGGAAAGAACTTCTTTTCCTGCCCCCATATTTCTAGGATCTTTGGAAATCGCATTTAGTGCACAGTCAACAAGTCAGGAAGGAAGAGAAGAGGGGTGCCTGGGTGGCTCAGTTAAGCGTCCGACTATTGATTTCAATTTCGGCTCAGGGTTATGGGATTGAGCTCTATGATGTGCTCCGCGCTGACAGCACGGGAATTTCTCTCTGCCCCTCTCCCACTCACGTGCGCACACACATATGCGTGCACGTGTTCTCATGTTCTCTCTCTCAAGATAAATAAATCTTAAAAAAAAAAAAGAAACAAAGCAAAGCAAAAGGGGAAACTGCTGAGCAAAAGGAGGATCTGAAAGCTGCAGCAGAAGACGAAATAGGCTCTGCTCAGGGGAGGTCAGTAAGAAAGGGGCCGGGAGAGCCATCCTCCAATGTGTCCAGCAAATTCTCAGGCTGCTGCCGCCCAGCCCTCGCCTGGCCTCCTCCCCCCGTCTCCGCTCACTCCTGGGAGGCCAGGATGAGCACTTGATGTGAAGGAGATGACGCAGTAGCAAGAGAGAGACCAGAAGATGGGCTTGGACAACCCACAGCCACAGCGACTCTTCCCTCAGAGCACGAGGGCTGTCTACAAGGAAACACAGACTTCTCCAATTGGCAGCTGGGGAATCCAGAAAAACCGTGAGAAGCGGGAGCTCTGGCGTCCCGAGCCGGTTGCTCAGTTTCCTCAAATGCGAATGGGGATGACTGAGGCCAACCAAACCCTTGAGGCGGCGTGAAAGAAGAAAGAAGTCGGTATATGGAGAGTCTGGCCCAGAGGGCACTCAGCAGACAGCGGCTGCTACCTTTCCTGTGCGACCCCAAAGGGGGTCGGCACAGACCTGGGCCTGAGACCGCCTCGGTCAATGCCTCCAGCCTCTTCAGGTTTGGCAGCATGTAGATGACCCATCAAGCCCCCGGACGTGCAGGTGCTCGGCGATGGCTATGGGCGCACCAGGTGACTTTCATGCGAACAGAATGTCCCATGGCTGCTCCGGGCACTCAGCAGGGCCTTGTTAAAAACTCGAGGTACCAGTTACCCACTCTCCTGGATGACAGGACAGTTTCCACCTCAACCCAAACTGACATCTGATTCCAAAGCCACGTTAGGTGCTCCCGACGAATTGGTTATCAACTCAACCATGGATGTGCCCCTGCCCAGGGGCCCGCTGGGAGGGACGTATCGTCCCAGCCCATCAACTCTTACCTGAGGCAGGCCAGCTCCCACCACTGCTCCACTGTGGATCATGGGGCCTTCCTTCCCCACAAAGAGCCCTGGGAACAGGTGGAAAAGGAGAGACCATCAGTCAGCACAGACACCCCACTTGGTTAGGAGACCTTTGTTATGTAGACTTTTCTCTCGACAGCCGTGCAACAGAGATGATTATATGACTTTGTAAGAGAGTCAAATTCCCATCAAATAAGAGAAAATACTCTTTAAATTGAGGTGTCAGAAAACTATAGTCTGTGGGCCAAGATAGATTCAATGTCTGTTTCTACAGCCTGGGAGCTAAAAATGGTTTTTACATTCTTTTTTTTTTCCTTAAAGATTTTATTTTTAAGCAATCTCTACACCCAACATGGGGCTCGAACTCACAACCCCGAGGTCAAGAGTTATGCACTCCACCGACTGAGCCAGCCAGGTGCCCCTGGTTTTTACATCCTTACATGGATCTATTTCAAATGGTTATAGAGGTTTAAGTACATACATAACATCTCCCCTTTTGTCTCTTGGCCCATAAAGCCTAAAATATTTACTGTCTGGTTGTTTACACAAAAAGCTTGCTGACTTTGCTAAAAGCCAACTCCATGGACCAACTAGATGGTCACACTACTCCAAAACTAAATGTGTTTGTCACATATCTCTGGTAACTTCCTAACGCGTCTACATTTAAAACAATGACTTACCAAGAAACAGTGCAGGGGTCAGAGGGCAGGCCCTTCAAATCCAGATCGACTTAATTTACGTACATGATGCTTCTTGTTATCTTCACCCCCTGAATACTTGGAAGGATAAAAGTCAGAAAGAGCTTCCTTACCTCCAGCCACACTGAACAGCACTCCAAAGACTTTGCAGAGCAGGGTTCGGAGACGGACAATTCCGGGCACCTTCACACCGTTCAGGTAGCATTTGATTTCGGGTATTCCAGAACCTGCTGCCACTGGCTGAGGGGGGAGAGTAGGACACCCGTAAACTCAAAATCCATTGGTCCTATGGCTTACTGGCAACAGCCTCACTACCAAGGTGTGGGGGGGGGGGTGGGGGGGTGGGGCTGCCCTTCATTCGCATCAGCATCACCCGGTGGGCCCCACCCTGAGTTTCTGACTCAGCAGGTCTGAGGGGAAACCGAAACAGCTGCATTCCTATCAGGTTCTGGTGAGTCAGCATCACCTGGGAAACTTGCATCTGCCAATGCAGACATTCGCCTTCCAGAGACTCCGATCTCATTCATTTGAGCCGGGTATCTGCCATTTTTAAAGTTAGTTTAAAGTCATTTTTTAAAGTCCCCCAGGTGACTCTAATGTGCTGCCACGGTTGAGAACCACCCTCCTAATCTGGACTTTTCCTCTGTAATCTCACCAGAGGCTGAAACCTTTACTTTCAGAAACAACTCTTAAGTGTAGGAGGGGCCACTTTCTGCCGGAACTTACATTTCTAAGTCTGATTCAGCTTCCCGGCATTTCCAGCAGTGGACACGAAAGAATCCGAAACTTCGTTAGCAAAAAGGCAACACCCACACCACCTCACCTCAATCAGGACGAGAAGGCTTGCCAGGAAGACAAAGGTCAAGTTGAAACCCAAGAGCTCGAGGAGGGACAGGGCAAGGCACCCTTTCTGGCTGCATTCCTCCACCGCTACAGAACCAGGGTTAAGGAAAACATGCTCCGCCAGTCAAGGGCGTTCCCACCATCACCTGAAATGGTGCGGTGTCCCTTCCTCTAAGACGTAGTGGCTGTTTCCTGTGCATCTTCCTGTTCTCCATACGTAAACTTAAAAAAAAGGAAACTGCCTGAGATGTCTTCTACGTGAGGGGCCATTTTTAAATTATGAAATAGTGATGGGGAGAACAAAGGCAAAAGGAATGTAGAAAAACTCAAATAACCTTACAACTTGCAGCCCATCGACAAATACTTGAGGTGGTACAGTGATTGCCCTCCAGGAGCTCAAATGTCTGACCCTTAATGCTCCTGGCAAAGGGCAACTTTAGTGTGACATTTGCTCGACCTCCGGGATCCTCAGTCTTCTTTAACATACGAAAATCCCTTTGGAAACTTCTTTTATCTGAACTCCCAACCCAAGGTTTATGTTAGCAATCATCCTTCAAACATACGGCCCACTGATAACACATCTGAAGGGTTCCACGACAAAGATTTTACTGGACAATGGTAAATAACCTTATCTTAACAGCAGCTAGCCTCTCAAGGCCCTGGAAACCTTGCTTCCAAATTTCTTAAAGACTTAACGCAAAAAAAAAAAAAAAAAAAAAAAAAAGACTTAACGCTATCCTTGACCCCCTCCCAACTTAAAAGTATATAATCACTCACTCCTCACAATCCTGGGGCAGCTCTTTCTGCCCATGGCTCCTGTCCCTGTGCTTTAATAAGACCACCTTTTTTTGCACCGAAAACGTCGCAGGAATCTTTCTTGACCATTCACTCCCGGACCCCAACATTTCACATCAACACTTCACTTTATAAAAAGTAACAAACACCCTCCCCCCCCCCCCCCCCCCGCCTCCATCCTTACTTTAACAAATCCTGAATTTGCTCCAGGTTATTTTTTTAATTAAAATATTAGATACCATTAAAAAAAAAAATCCTGTGTTTCCCTCCCTCTCTCCCCTCAGAGAAACCACTAACCTGAAATTATTGTGTGTCTTTCTGTGTTTTTATACGTAGCCATATCGTAGTATATGTTTCTGAAACTAAAATAATGGGATTGCACTTCATACACATTCTACAATTTCCTCTTTTCTCTTCTTCAACATCACGTTTTTGAGAATTAGTCATGTTGATATATACGGCGCTGGTCCATTCATTGTAAATTCTGCGTAAAATCACACCATACGAACCACTGTACCATGGTACCATTGTAGTGGTACAATGTTTCCATTCTCCCACCTGGTGTGGTTTCACCTTTCTGCAATCACAAAGCTGTTATGAACGGGTACGTACATGTCCCAGGTCCAAGGTCCGCAGGAAAAAGAGGGATTCAGGAGTTGCTGTCTATTTGGCTGGCATTTCCCTGGTTAGTGGTGAGGGGAACCCTTTCCCCAGGTTTATTTACTGACCATTCAATTTTCCTCTTCTGAGAATTGCCTGTTTGCTCCTTTGCTCATTTTTCTATTAGGCTTTTTCCTTACCGAGTTGCAGCTCTTCCTGTGTTCCAGATACGAATTGCTTGCCTCTTAAATGTATGGTGAACCACCTCTCCTAGGCTGTGGACTCGTTTTCCATTTTGTTTATGGTGTTTTATTGTTGTGGTTTGAGGTTTTTTGTTTGCATGAAAAACAAACTCGGGTGCTTGGGTGGCTCAGTCGGTTAAGCATCTGGGTTCGGCTCAGGTCATGATCTCACGGTTTGTGAGTTTGAGCCCCGTGGCGGGCTCTGTGCTGACAGCTCAGAGCCTGGAGCCTGCTTCTGATTCTGTGTCTCCCTCTCCCTCTGCCCCTCCCCTGCTTGCACTCTGTCTCTCCAAACTAAATAAACGTTAAAAAATTTTTTTAAAAAAAGAAAGAAAAACAAACTTACTTTGCTGTGGTCAAGTTTATTGACCTTTTTCCCTTTCACTCTGCGCCTCCTGGAGTTTTAAGAAATTATTCCCTACTCTTGACATCACGTGGTCTCTTCAAGTTTTGTTTTGCTTATTTACATCTTCAATCCATCTGGAATTAATTTACAGTGCAAAGAAGGAATCTATATTTTTCCAGATGGATAACCAGTGTCCCAGCATCTTTTGTTAAATTATCTATCTCTTCCTCACAGACTTACAACATTAACTCTGTCATTCACCATACCTCTCTACATGTGCAAGCTAATTTCTGCTTCTGTTACCTTCCGTTGGCCTAACTGGGAATTCCTGCACCAGTATGACATGGTTTCAGTTACTAGATCTTAAATTATGCGAGCCTTCACGTTGAGTAGGACAAGTTCCCCCTGCTTGTTCAAAACTGTCTCGACCACCTTTGGCCCTTTACTCTTTCCAACAAATTTAGGAAGAGAATTTTTCAGTTCCTCAAAAACTCTATTGGAATTGTGACCGGAACACACTGAATTTACAGATGATTGGGAAGAGCAGGCATCTTTGTGGGATCTGTGTCTTACCAACCTGAACACGAGTCTCTATCAAATTCTTCCTCCTGTGTCCTTCAATGATCATTAAAAAACTTAAGCTGAATGGCTAATAAAAACTCTTCAACAGGCCCTGTCTACTGTTCTTAGGTAAGAGAGCAAAGTCAGAGACTGCTGACATCTGGGAATGCCAAGAACCGGGAAAAGGATACAGGTCTGAACCACTCCAAACTTGAGCTGGCTGAAGAGGCGCACGAAAAAGTCCACAAAGAGACCCACCTGTGAAGAGCAAGCAAACCGTCACACAGCTTTTCCCCACCGGGGCGCAGGTACTTTGCTCAGAGGCTGGGATGACCCCCTGGCCTTTCCTGGCTGGCACTTGCACCCGTGTTACCAACAGGCAATGCGGAAACAGGTTTCCTGTTAGGGACTCTGACTCTCCAGGAGATTCCCTGCCAGCCTGGCCCCACCGCCTCTCCAAAGAACAAAGGACGGGGGCATAGCTCTGCCGAGAGAAAGAGAGTAAGACAAAGAGGGAAAAGGATGCCGGAAAAGACGTGAAACCGAGGAAGGCCATCCTGTGACTACAGTAATACCCAGAATCGTGGACTGCTCAGCATGTTCCAAAGGCAGTTTCAGATGAAGAATTCCAGTCATATCTTCAGTGATGCTTAGCTAAGTATATAGCTTAGGATGTAACTTTGAAAAACAACATTTACTCAGGTGTGTATGGAAAAGCTTCACCAACCAGTCCATGTTAAGCCCCAAGTCTCGGCTCGGGGCTTAAAGGAGAACTTCAGGAAAGGTTTATGATTCAGTGGATTCAGGATCAAAGGCTTCATGCCTTTGACTCTGGCCTTCCCTCAAGCCAACGCCTGCAGGCTTTCAAGTACTGCAGCAGATACCGTGACAGACCTAAGGATAAGCGAGCCAAGCAGTAACAAGGGCTGGTTGCTAGGCTATAAAGGCAAGTCTGCCTTCCAATAACACGAAGGTACGTGGTATAGTTGCTGGTACCGGTAAATGGCAGCTCAAAGGAGTTTGATATGAAAGTAGCAGAAAGACTAAACAGGTAGATGCTTACTGCCGGGAAATCTGCAACCAGAAACATACACAACAAAGTAGACACTCTAAAATTTCAGGAAAACAATCCGGTCACCCCAAGTTCCCCCCACATCGGCATCCATCAGAATGTCACTAAAGAGGCCTTCTGAGTGCCGTCTGTCTTAACTAGTAAGATGGTCCTTGGCCTCTGAATCTACTACAGTAAAAATTTGACAAGCGCCAGAAAAATAAAAATTGGTCATAGCCTTTGTGGGTACGTTACATTAAACACATGTTTGCATTTTATGGGTATATCATACAGAGTCAAGGTGAGACTTGTAGTCATTCCAGAGAGATAAACAGGCTGCTGCTTAGGAATACTTATAACCCCAGTCCTGGACTGAACGTTTGCATCCCCCCCCCCCCCCCCCCCCCCCCCCGCCAATTCATCTGGTGAAATTCTAACCCCCATTGTGACGACCTTAGGAGATGGGGCCTTTTGGGTGGTTTAAAGTAAGTCCTGAGCATGGAGCCCTCGTGAATAAGGTTAGTAGTCTTATAAAAGACCCCACAGAGCTCTTGCCCCCTTCTGCCCTGTGAGGACACAGCCAGGAGCCAGGAAGCCCAGGACACAGATCTGTTGGTACCATTGATCTTGAACTTCCTGGCTTCCAGGACCGTGAGATATAAACACCTGTCGTTTAAATCCCTGCAAGTCGGTGTTTTTATATAGGATAAAAGGCAGCCCTGATGGAGGAAGACTGCCTATTCTAACACTGTACTGATGGCAAATCATATCTGACATCTCATTTTGACTGTCTGCTGACTTTTCCAGTTTCTCTTCCCCAGCTTTAAGTGTGGTTAGGTCAGCAGTTGGGATTCCAGGCCTTGTGCTACTACTCAAGTTTGGCAGTGTTTCATAATCTTTTCTGGTCTGTGATTCACGTACGAGCAAGCCGACCCCAGCCGGCTGAACATGCATTCAGGCATGTTCCTCCACCCACAGCCACCAGCTCTACCTTCTAGATAAAACAAGCCACGTGCAGGGAAGCAGCCCAGGACAATAAATTCACTGAGGTCTACGGTGTCCTGCTTATGGGCATGCCATACTAAAGGAAAGGGTACGACGGTCGGTTTTGTTTCACTACTTTGCTTTTTCCCTACAGAGTGACCTCAAATTCCACTCAGTACTCTCCCCACTATGTCTGCCTGACGGGACAATGCCATGTTACGACAGCTTGGTCCTAACCAAGCCTTTGAGTGCTTTAAAGAGTACCAGTGATGTCTGGTTCACTTTCATAAAGAGAAAAACAAGACATGAAAACGGTGTCAGGATTATTATTTGGGGGCGGGGGAGAAAAACAGAAAAGGTGGTCTCTGTTATCATGACAAATGACTTGCCCTCTGACCTCTGCCACCCCTCTGGCCCGCCACATCCCCACGCCCCCGCCTGCTCACCAGCCCAGTGCAGACTCCAATGGCAAACACCATCATCCACTTCACGGCTTCATACCTGCGACCTTTCTGTTCACACAGAGAAAAACAAGCTCAGTTCATTATACGGTTTTGTTGGCAGCAAGGAAGGAACACATCTTGGCCAATCAGGGTCAGGCTAGATTCCACAGGGACAGCAAGCACGGTAATGGCGTCTGCTATAGCAGGTGCTTTACAAGGCTAGAAGGATATACTGTAAGAGGCTGGGCCAGGTACACTGGCTGTGGGTACTGTGGTTGACAGGGTGAAGGTTTCAGGAGTAAATGCAGATATCTCACGAAAGGGGCTAAAAGCCACGGGAGTAAGGCTATTCACAGGGGCATTTAGATGGGAAAAAGAAGCTACTGTGAGATTTCTCCAGTCCCAAGAAATCAATAAGGGATTCACCTTATTGTCCATGGTCTCCAAAACTTCCAGGTAAGGGTCATTGATACAGCGATCATAATCCAAACTCTGAAAGACAAACAGGAGTAAGAAAAGTCACAAGACAGGAACAATTACCGAAACCTGGAAAATAAAGCTCTAGGTTCCTGTTACTCCAAGTGTGGACGGGTAGGGCAGTGGGCCTGTAGCACCGGGGGGGGGGGGGGGGGGGGGGAGCTGGTTAGAAGTGCAGCATCTCAGACCTTTGATCTGTCACATCAGAATTGGTGCTGGACGTGCACGAACGTTCCAGCAGCACGGCTACAGACTCCTGCTGTGGGAAAAGCGTTCGATTACCTACCTTTAAACATCCTGCTTCTGCGAAACATGAAAAGACCTCTGGCTATCAGTGTTCCCCAACTTATCCCACTACATCAACTAACCAGAACCAAATTCATTTAGAGAATCAGTTAATTACAAGTCTCTTCAGTAGTCAGCTTCCATGAGAAAGAGGTTAGTCACGAGACGAACCAACGTGCAAGGTATTTTAAAAAGCAACTTTCAGCTTATGTTGGGAAGAGGCACAGATTCAGCACAGCTCCTAAAACTGCATCGACAGCAGTGTTCCTTAAACTGAGCTATTCTGCAACACGGCTATTCTGCAACAAATCTGTGTGTGTGCCAGAGGCATCTTGAGAAACAACTCAAAGGAACTAATTTTATTTCTTCTATGTTTTGTAAGAGAAGCAGCAGTCTGGCAACAAAGGAAATGATGTGTTGTGTGTTCTCTCCTTCCTAAACCTGTTGCTACCTACGCATAGGCTGGTGAACAAGCTGGACGCTGGCCCGGTAGCCACACTCCCACGACAAGAGTCAGCAGTCAGCCAAACACAGGTGTGACACGTGACAATTTATTCCATCCATACGTATCCCCAAAGTCCAAATCCCTTTTTTCAAAGGGTCCTGGGGCATCGACAGGCAACGTAGTAAATCGATGATCCAACATCCAAATATGGAAGACTACATAACCATACTTATGATAGGTCTCCACAGACGGATGTGGAAAATGTATAGAAGTTATTAAGTAAAAGAAAATGCAAAGTACACAAACAGAGCCAGATGCAGAATGAAATATATAATATGATCGTGTTTTGATGACACAAAATTAAGATTATTTGAATGTCAGCAGATAATGCCAGACATCTGGGAAAACTTAAAAAAAATTTTTTTTAAAGCTTATTTATTTTTTGAGAGAGAGAGAGAGGCAGAAAGGGGTAGAGAGAGAGGGAGAGAGACAGACTCCCAAGCAAACTCCACACTGTCAGCACAGAGCCTGATGTGGGGCTTGAACGCATGAACTGTGAGATCATGACCTAAGCTGAAATCAAGCTGGCTGCTTAACCGACTGAGCCACCCAAGCACCCCTGGGAAAACTGTTAACAATGCATATCTCTGAGGTGGCTGTTCACATCTGGGTGTTGTTTGAAATTCTCACATGTACTTTTTATATTTAAAAAAGACTTTTTTGGGGCGCCTGGGTGGCGCAGTCGGTGAAGCGTCCGACTTCAGCCAGGTCACGATCTCGCGGTCCGTGAGTTCGAGCCCCGCGTCAGGCTCTGGGCTGATGGCTCGGAGCCTGGAGCCTGTTTCCGATTCTGTGTCTCCCTCTCTCTCTGCCCCTCCCCCGTTCATGCTCTGTCTCTCTGTCCCAAAAATAAATAAAAAACGTTGAAAAAATTAAAAAAAAAAAAAATAATAAAATAAAATAAAAAATAAAAAATAAAAAAGACTTTTTTTTTCTGATTATGAAACAAAATACCGCAGTAGGTAAAAAATACTTCTGCCAGGAAACGGACTCATCTGTGAATGATGAGGATGTGTATGTATTTAGTGATTACATATACATAACATACTATACGTGTAATACAGTTGACCCTGTAACACTGATTTGCACTGAGCAAATACACTTGTACACAGATTTTTTTCAAAAGATACAGTACAGTACCGTAAACGTATTTTCTCTTTTTTCTTAACGTTTTCTTTTCTCTAACTTACTCTATTGTAAGAATACAGCATATGATACACGTTACATACAAATTATGGGTTAACTGACTTTATGTTATCAGTAAGGCCAACAGTAGGCTATTAGTAGAAAGTTTTGGAGAGTCAAAAAGTTATATGTAGATTTTTTTACTGTGCAAGGGGTGGGATATAGAGTATGTGCGCGTAATACATACATATTTATATGTGTTTTATGTACATACATATAAATATATATGTACATTTAAAAAAAAAAAACGTTAAGGTTATATCACGTTCCAGGAACAAACGGGGAAAAAATGTTGAAAAATGCGAATGTCCTTCATACCAAACATATAGAGAAATTGCCAGCCAATTATGTGCTTCACGGTTTGTTTAATAATGCTACGGCTTCATAAACATTTAAGAGGTTTTTCAGATGTCCAGAACAGGTAAATCTCTAGAGACAGAAAGTAGACTAGTGGTTGTTTAGGGTGAGGGTCAAGGTCAAGGGGAGTGAGCAGTGACCAATAACGGGTACAGGGTTCCCTGTTGGGGTGATGAAAATGTTCTAAAAGTGATCTGGGGATGGTGGCACAATTCGGTGAATATACTACAAAAACCACTCCATCATATACTTCAGATGGATAAACTGTATAGACTATGAGTTATAAGTTCAAGAAAACTGTTAAAAGGCACATTTTGAAAACCATTCTAACACCAGGACATCGATCTTTTCTTTTTTTAAAATTGAGTTTGACACTTCGTTAAGTACGTACCAATGGACCAGATAATTTATTCATTAAAACGAGGTATCGTTTACTTCTCTTTTGTGACAACGAACTTCCTTTTATTTCTGCTGTATTCTGCTCTTGGGTCGGGGGTGGGGGGCTAACAACTTAAAATAAATTTTAATGTTTACATTTTTGAGAGAGAGAGAGAGAGAGAGAGAGATAGTACACGTGTGCACGTGAACAGGGGAGGGCATAGAGAGAGGGGGACAGAGGATCTGAGGTGGGCTCTGTGCTGACAGCAGAGAGCCCGATGTGGGGCTCGAACTCACGAACCATGAGATCATGGCCTGAGCTGAAGTCGGATGCTTAACTGACTAAGCCACCCAGGCGCCTCAACTTTTTTTTTTTTTTAATAAAATGTGTATAGGTGTCCTGCTGCCCAAGGTTATGAGCAAAATGGTATACAGCCACGGTGGGGGGAGCGGGGGAAGAGGGCAAGTGGGGCTGAAAGGCAGCCCATGTTCCACCAACAAGAAGCACTTTCAATGGGTCTTGAGCTACAGGAGCTGCTGTGGCCCAGAGGGAGAGGCCTGTTATTCTAAATCCTCTGCTCTGAGGGGTGCCTTTCCCTAATTCAAAACAGCAATAGAGGGTCTGTGACCAGCATGAAACATCACTGTCTGTTAACAGACTCATCCCACAGATGAACCATCCAGAACGAGACAGGATGTCAAAACAGCAATCCTAACATCTTGTAAGACCCCCAACTTATCAAAGAAATGAGTCAAGTAGGTGTAATGAACTCTTAGTGAGGCAGGAATGAGAAGGAGCACATTTTAGAAAGATTTTCAAAAGAAGGGTTTTCTAGTTGATCCCTAATAAAATCTGAGCAGACTTTTCTGATTAAGCGTCCAGCTAAATTTGCTCTTATGCAAGGCAAATGTTCTCAAGAAGCTCATCCTTGAAGATAGTTAATTGAGAAATATTAATGACTCACATGAAAGAACATTAACCCATAACATTTACATAAATATGCATATCAGGTGAAAGTAAACGCATTACAAACGTAAGTGCAATTTAGTAAAAGGAGAGAAGGAGGCTTGGGAATAGCAGGATCAATGGAGCAGAGAAACCATGGTGAGTTCCAGGGGGTAGATGAAGGCTGCCAGAAAGTTCCAGTCATGGTCACACATTCAGGGTGACATCACTGGGCTCAGTGAGGGAATGAAAGGTGACAGCGCAATATGGGGCTTCTTATACTAATTGTTGCAAACCTCTCAACAGTGTGCACGGACACAAATATTTTAGAAATATGGGAAAACACATCAGTAGATGTGTGCACAGTAGATACTGTGCTTTTTTATTTTGACTCATGAAAAGCATTCCCGTCAGTGTAGCATATACCACGGTGGTGCAACTGGCAAATGCCAGAGTCCTAAAATTATTCTGTCAACTGCAAGGGAAGAAAAAGATGAAGGAGAGACCTACAGATTAAAAAAAATTTAGAAGGAGGGCACCTGGTGGGCTTGTGACTCTTGACCTTGGGGTTGCAAGTTTGAGCCCCACACTGGGAGTAGAGATTACTTAAAAAAAAAAAAAAAGTTTAAAAATACCTTAAAAGATAATCAAACAAATGCAATGTGAGGACCTTATTTGGAACTGTGTTGAAACAAACTGTTAAAAAATTATATGACATTTATCAGACAACTGACAAATTTGAACACTGGACATTTAATATCAAGGCATTATTGTTAAATTCTTAGGTATGAACATGGTATCCTGTTTTGCTAAAAAAAAAATCCCTGGGGCGCCTGAGTGGCTCAGTAGGTTAAATGTCCTACTTTGGCTCAGGTCATGTTCTCACAGTTTGTTAGTTTGAACCCCGTGTTGGGCTCTGTGCTGACAGCTTGGAGCCTGGAGCCTGCTTCAGGTTCTGTGTCTCCCTTTCTCTCTGCTCCTCCCCGCTCATACTCTGCACCTCTCTCCCTCTCTCTCAAAAATAAATAAACATTAAAAAAAAAAACAAAAACCTTATCCTCTACAGATGCATGTTGAATTATTTATGGGTGAAATTACGTGATGGGTAGAATTTTCTCCAAAATAATAAGGGAAGGGGAAGAGGATGGGAGCCAGATGAAACAAGGTTGGGCAGGAGTTGAATGCTGAAACTGTATGATGAGTACAAGGGATTTCAATATACTATCCTGTCCATTTTTCTCTATGTTTGAAATTCTCTATAATGAAAGGTTTTTTTGAAATTCCATGTTATTCCAATAAATCCTATTAGCTGTACTAAATTCTACAGCAAAAGATAAAATGTTAAAAAGAAAACTAGTCTGTTAGTGCCCTAAAATATTGAACTTTTAGTCTATGTGACATTTAAAAAAAATTTTTTTAATGTTTATTTATTTTTGAGAGAGAGAGACAGAGCATGAGTGGGGGAGGGGCAGAGAGCGAGGGAGACACAGAATCTGAAGCACACTCCAGGCTCTGAGCTGTCAGCACAGAGCCTGACTCAGGGCTCGAACTCACAAATCGTGAGATCATGACCTGAGCCGAAGTCGGACACTTAACCGACTGAGCCACCCAGGCGCCCCTATGTGACATTTTTGAAAAAGCGTTATACATGCATGATTAATTACACTTCTTAGAATTGCTTAAGGAAGCGATTAAAAATGAACAAGAAAGGATAGTCAAGACTATACAGTTCATCCTATAAAAAAATCAAATTAAATAAATTGTGGCTTCATAAAAAATATTTGTCTATTTAAAAAGATACTGTAGGAAAGTACTTAGCAATACGAAAGTTGTTTTCAAGTTGGGGGAAAACATGTTAAAATAGTACATGTAGTAAAAATCACACTTGTTACTTAAAAAAAGCAGGAATGGGAACATAGAAAAGGACATTCAGTCAGGTTAATGGTCATCTTTTAATGAACAGGGTTATGGGTTTTTCTCTAGCTTCTTTTTGTAAACAGTTTAAGAATTCTCCATCACAACCAAGGCTTGTTTTTGTCATTTCAAAAATCACAGACACATTATCGTAAACGGATTAAATGATAAAGAGGTGTATTTGTTTGGTTTCACTCCAGCAGCACTGGCCTTACTAAACACACACACACACACACACACACACACACACACACACACACTAAAAATCCCATACTTGAAACAAGGACTATAATTAGGAGCACTTCAGAAAAAAGTTCCTTGGGCAGGAAACAATCATCTATCTGAAAACAAAGTTCTCTCAGAAGAGAAGCACACACTCCTGTCCCACACCTGTTATGAACACACACTGTCAGTGGCTTTGACTCTGGGTCTCTAGCTGTAAGAGCAAATAGTTTAACAGCAAACATATTCTATCCAGGTTAAGGTACCATAGACCTGTGAATGCATGGAGACATACCCAGACCCTGTTTTGGGGTCATGGTGAGAAAAGGGCTTGTTAAACAGCTCGTTTCTCGAGAGAGAGACACATGACCTCTTCTTACCCATTCACTCCCTGGGAGAGACAAAGAGCATCTCTCACTGAAATCCTAATGTTTCGGTCGGAAGTGACCAGGTCACTCACTGCTTTTGTTACCCAAGACAGCATCTAAGAATCTCACCTCATAGTCTTTCCTTGGAAGGATCTCATCCTCCTCCTCCTGTGTTTCTCCAAGGATGGTCTAGAAAAACAGATCCACAAAAGCAAGACTCTTTTAACGGTTAAAAGTAAAAATAAACAGAAGTATTTATGGAAATTTGTTGCTAATTTCCAAATCGTCTCGAACTATTATCAAATGGGAACAAGACCTCAAAAAAAAAAAAACACTTTTCGGATAGGGGGTGTTGTGGGTGGCAATCTACGGTCATCCAGCTGAGCTCTTTGTTTCTATTGATGTGTTCTTCAAATAACGATTTCAGGACACCTCAAAGATGTCCCTTGCCAGCTAAAGGGGGGAAAAATCAGGTTCCATCTGACAATGTGGCGAATCTGAAAACAGAAGGGACCTGTCAACTCTGGGACACAGCAACTCAAGTCTTCCCAGGGTGCTTTGCAGAGGGAAGGTGGATTATCAATGACCCAGAAAAGGTGAGGGATACGGTGAGAAAGGGCTGGGGAAACTAAGCCAGCTGCATGATAAGCACAAAGTCCAGCGAAGGGGCTCATTCTGAAAACGCTGGTTTCATTCAAAACTCTTTTCACATGGAAATAAAAGAAAACACGGAGGGGATTAACTGGAGCGGGCCTGGATATTCCCTCAGATTCCAGGGAGGGGTTATGAGAAAAGACCCCAGACTTGGGCACGTGAAGCCCGGCAGATGCTTCGAGAGCTTAGGATGCAGTCCCCAGACCCCACCCGCTGCCACCTGAGGCCCCAGCGCGGCTCGGCCCCACCCCCCGGCAACGCCTCTCGCCATCCCATGGCAACCGCCCCCTCCCCAGGCGGGCTCCGCCTGCTCCTTACCAGCTCCTCGGGGGTGCGGGTCTCACGCTCACCGCAGCAGCAGCACCACCTGCAGCAGCAGCACAGGGACCCCCTGCACCCCGCCATCTCCCTCCTTCACTGCCACTCCGGAACCCTCCACCGACCCCCTCCCACCCAGAATCCGCGCCTCACGTGACTGGCCCCGACAGTGTCACGTGGCCCTCTCGAGCTTGGGACCGAGACAGGGAGTGGCTGCAGACGGGTGGGGCGAGGGCCCGCGTCACATGACGGTGGAGGGACCACTTCCAAAGAGACCTCTGGGCGCGGCCATATTGGGGATGGAGCTTCCGGTCTCCCGCACGGATGTTTTCCGCCCTCTCGTCCCGCCTCCGTCTGCTCTGCAACCTGACACCTGCGCTGCGCCCCGCCCCCCGCGCGCCCCGCCCGTCCTCCGGCGCTCACACAGCGGTCACGCAGCTGCGGCGGGTGCGAGGGCTCTGAGTCACCCGCCAAGGGAGGGTGAGTGGAAGCGAGGCGTGGGGTCGCCAGGGAGGGATATCCGGGAAGTGGGGACCACCCACCGAGGGGCGGGGAGCGAGGGAGGCCCGGCCCGGCCCGGCCCTCGAGGTGGTGGGCTCCAGCTCTTCGGCGCACGCCCCCCGGGGGACCTCTGTAACCTCCAATGGCTGCGAACCTCAGTGACTTCCAACCCTGAAACGAAGACTCCCTTGCAGTCTCCGACCTGGACGGAGGGACCCCGGGGAAGAGGCGGCCCTGAGACGGGGGTGGTGACCCAGACCCTCGGGACCGGGTCTGGGTCCGCGTCCGCGTCCCCGCCCCCACCATGACCCAGTGACCCGGTGACTAGATTCGCGGTTTTGGAAGCCACCCGGGTGCCGGTGGCGTTTTTCCGGCTCCAGCCTTTTAAACCTGCCTCCCAGCTGAGCACCTGTGGGCCGCTGGCACTGCCGTCTGCGGTGCCCACTGCGTCGGGCTGCGCACAGGTGTCCACCCCTGGCCCTTCTGGGAGCGATGGGTTTTGCATTCGCGCACTTCGCGGTGCTTGGCACAGATTAAGCGAGTGGTCAGTAAATGTCAGAAGGTTATTTTGAGAAGAGAGTGACGGTGCCTGACCTGTTGGCGCTGAGTGCTGGCTTTTATCATCGTGGGGATGCCATAGGCAGGATATTGGGCTCTCCTCTCAGGGCACTGGGGTGGGGGAGGTGGGTAGGAGAGGAGACAAAACCGTGAAGCCACAATTACAGCCCTGTGTTGGGTGCTATGGGAGTCCAGCTTAAAATGGGTAAGTAGTGCTGGGAGGTAGAAGGTTGAAAGAAGGCACATGCCTGGCACGTTCTAGGAATGCTGTAAGTCTTTATTAAAGAAATGAAAGAGCAGGTAGTTCGTGGGTGGTTCTGCTTCCTGCCCCCTCTCCTGGTTTGGTTCCAGCAGACAGTTAATGAGCCACTCTCTTGAGTTCAGGAGGAAGGCCAGCTAGGCCCATCTTGACATTCTTCCCTTCTTCACTCACGTTGGCCATTCCTGCCGAGAACCTTGAGTTTTAGGATCAAAATGGGCATCCCTAGGGAGAAAAATCGTCGGTATGAGTGTTTTTACTCTGGTCCTGACTCCTTGACTTTGGACGTGCAAACTTGTGTTATGTGCACTTGTGTGTGTTTCGGGGGAGAGGAGCAGTGGATTTCATCAATTTCTCAGGAGTCTAGAGCCCCCAAATAGTTAAGAACACTGGCTTGGCAGTGGATGATCCCTGAAAAGAATGAACTTGGCCTGGTTGTTCCTCTGATGACCCCAAGTCACCACACATTGGATTTTCGCTACCAAAAGTGTGTGTTTGCACATTGCTGTGCAAGAGTAGCGTTCTGTTTTGTTTTTAAGAATTTGTCTTATTTTCCCCACCAAACCGGCCAATGACGCCGTGCTCTCCGTTGGCCTGCCTGTGGTTGCCAAGGCTCAGGGCTTCCTATGTGGTTGCTGTGCAGTCACTATAATTACTTTAACTGACTTCAGTGGTGTGTGTAAGGAGGACAGTCTGGAAGGCAGGCACAGACCGGACAGCTTTTGTTCTGAGTTGAACATAAATTCACGCCCTTACTGAATTTGGGTCTGTTTCCTTGTGGAACCTACTCAATGTCAAGTTCTAAGCCATGACGCGTCTTTTTTTGGAGAAGCGTGAACTCAGGAGAAATCTGGCTGCCTTGTCATGCCCGCACCCTTCCATCCTGCAAGCACACAAACCGTTCCAAGTAACAGGAGATATTCCAGGCAGGGCCAGGCTGAGCTCTGCCTTCTTGGGAGAGTGATCCAGTGACCCTGAACGTCTGTTGGTCTCATATCCACCAACCCCTGCAGCCTCCAGTCAACATCCCCCTCCTTCCAGCTTCTGCTGCTAGAGCCCCAGCGCTCGCGCTCTCTCTCTCTCTCTCTCTCTCTCTCTCTCTTGCCTAGAAGCCTTGCCCCCGCCCCTTGCGCAGGGCCCCAGCTCTAGCTCTGGGCTCTTCCCTTGTCACACCTCCCTCCGCCCAGACAAACACACTGGCTGGGGGAAGGTTCCTCCTGTTTTGTCCCCACCCACTCTGGGTCTGAGCTGGCGGAGATGGACCATCCAACACCCAAGGTCCTCCTAGCCAGGCCCCACTGCCCCTCCCTACGAATGTGGGCTTTGGAGGCCAGCAGCGGGAGGTTCTCAGTGCCACCCTCCATCAGGTAGCTGTCACCGAGGATCCACGGGCTGAAAGAGCGTGTTTCTGTGCCGGGTGGGGGCTGGTTTATTTAGAGCCAGGCAGCTGTGGAGGGCAAAGCTTTGAGTGAAGCAGTGTAGACAGTCATAGCTGTGGTGTGTGCAGCCCTTGGGTGGGGGCACCGTCACCCTTACCCTCACCAGCCTTCTTCCCGCGTGGAAATGCAGCATCTCTCACTTGACCCTGCCACTCCGGGTCCTGGCTGCCTGCCCTCTGACGCTCCTGCCCTCCACCCCGTGCAGCAGGAACCCGGCCATGGTGAACGAACCCAGAGGGGATGGTGGCCCCACGTCCCGCTCGGAGGGCAGCAGCAGTGGCAGCGAGAGCTCCAAGGATAGTTCGAGATGTTCCACGCCGGGGCTGGACCCCGAGCGCCACGACAGACTCAGGGAGAAGATGAGGCGGAGGATGGAATCTGGTGACAAGTGGTTCTCCCTAGAATTCTTCCCTCCTCGGACCGCTCAGGGAGCCGTCAATCTCATCTCGAGGTGCGCTGATGTCCTTAGGAAATAGGGGCCGAATGAGGGGGGTGGGGGAGGCAAACCGGCAGCCCGGGGGCAGGGCCACACTTTGACCCGGCAGAAGAAGGCCGCCAGAGGGGGTGGAAAAGAGCGGGGGGGGGGGGGGGGGGGATGGGGGGCGGGGGGGGAGATCATCTGAGCGCCAGCTTCAGACCCTGCAAGCAACTTGGAATTTTTAGAGTCACACACTGCACGCAACGGGTTAAAAATGTTCATTCTCTCAGACCGCATTCTTTGGCGGAACTTGGGGCTGGTGCACAAATACAGTTTAGGAAGTCATAAAGCAGCGGCTCGGAGAACATTTTCCACAAGTTAGGAATTTGACTTAGGCCTCTTGAAATCTAGAAACGCGAGATGAGTTACGTTAGCAGGTTATGAATTGCAGTTCCTTTTTTAAGAAAGAAAGTGTCTGCTTTTTACCGTTTGTATCTTCCACGTGTCGCTCGCTCTCACGGTTTTGAGGTTTAAAGGCACAAGGATGTTTAAATACCCTGTTACAGCTCGTGCACGTGTGCACACCTGTGGCTCTTCGGGAACCGTGGCCTTGTTCCATAAGGTCGCTGGCCGCTGCACCGCAGCCGGGAGGCAGCATGAAAGAAACCTGTGTCTGCCGACCCTCTTTTCTCCCCGTTCCTAGAGTGAGCCTCTGTTTGCCACTCTGAGAGTTCCCCAAACCTCTGACCATCGAAGTGTCTTAGCTCACCCGAGATAATGAGTGTGCAAACGCTTTGAAAAGGCTGATGTACTGCTCTCACACGAAAGGGTTTCGCTGTTGCTCATCAGTTACCTCTACAGTCGTCATCATCATCATCGAAGCTCACACTGCCTGAGTGCTCGGTGTGTACCAAGCACTTTTCTAAGAGCTGTGGAGCTGTCTATGGTAGTACTTCCGTAGTGTTATCACGAAGTAGGTACCGTTCTTCGCACGTTTTTGCAGTGAAGAAACTGGGGCTCAGACAGATCAAGTAATTTTCCCGAGATCACACAGCTAATAAGCAGCAAAGCCAGCAGGAGATGAATGGAGGTGGCCCGATTACCACCTGCGTGTGATGGTTCCCTAACCCCTGGGCCCCAAGGGAAGGTGGTGAAGGGTAGTGTGCTCTCAGGAGCCCCTCTTCAGAAAGAAATTCCATACAGGTTTGATCGGATGGGGGCAGGTGGCCCCCTCTTCATAGATGTGACCTGGCACCCGGCAGGGGATCCCGGCTCAGACAAGGAGACCTCCTCCATGGTGATCGCCAGCACCGCCGTGAACTACTGTGGCCTGGAGACCATCCTGCACATGACCTGCTGCTGTCAGAGCCGGGAACAGATCACAGGCTATCTGCACAAGGCCAAGCGGCTGGGCCTGAAGAACATCTTGGCGTTGAGGGGAGGTGTGGAGCCCGCACCCTGCTATCTGGGATCTCACTTCCTCGAAGGCCTCTTCTGTCCCTGGAGCGGTCCTTTACTTTTCTCTGGGTCCCACACTGAGCGCGCTCAGTCCCCTCCCTGCCAGTAGTGTCCACGGGCACTGTGGGTAGTGAGCACTGTGGGTACCACACACGGAGCCGCTTCTTGACCTCCTGACCCCGGCGTAGTTCAGGCGGGAATGCAGCCAGCGCCTGATAACCCTCTGCCCTGGCCGCACACAGCTTCATCGATCGCTGGCTGTACCCAGCCCTGGGCCCAATCAAAGAGCGTGGTTCTGGCATCGATCCCAGGGGTGAGACAGTCGCCGGTGCCTCTAGTACCTGCTGTCCCACCCAAGTGTGAGGAGGAGGAGCCGGACGGGTGGGATTCTGTGGCCTCGTGCCCTCCACAAGAACTCACTTGAGTAGACATTCTCCCGGGAGGCAAGAGGTCCAAGAGGGCGGGAGAGTAAGCAGTAGGGTTGGGTGAGGGTGCCTGAACACAGCCAGATTGGGGTAGGGAAGGGGTCTCCGACGCCCCAGGCTAACTGAGGAGGCGCAGCTGCCCCCTGGTTAGCCCTGCCGGCGCACTGCCCGCAGAGTCGGTGCTCGGTAAGCGTTTGGCAGGATGGCCACGGTCTTCCTGGCCACCATTTGCCAAGTGCCACGCTGGGAGGAAGGGACGCGCACCCTGGAGGAAATCAAGGCTCTACCTCTGAGGAGCTGACAACCCAGGTGGGGGGTGGGGAGAAGGAACAGAAAGGCTGTCTGGAGGGTGGGTGACACCCAGTGACTGTGACCTCTGCCACCCCTGCAGACCCCGTGGGTGACCAGTGGGAAGAGGAGGAAGGAGGCTTCAGCTATGCTGCAGACTTGGTGAGGCACATCCGAAGCGAGTTTGGAGACTACTTTGACGTCTGTGTGGCAGGTGAGTGGCTGGGCCTTCCCAGTGCATGGGGACAGGGGAGGGAAGGAATGACGCGCCCAGAGGGCACAGAACGCCCACCAGCACTCAGTTCAGGACCCGATATCCCAGGGCGCCGTGGGCCTGAGCCTGTGCCAGGTGAGGGAGGCTCAGGGGTGCATCGCCCTTGCTCTCACTGTCTTGCCCCACCCTTTGAATTTTTATTCCTCTGCCTTTTTGCACTCTTACCTTGCTTCCTAGCCCTATTCTTCTTCTTTAAACAAAAAGAATATTTATTAAGATGGTGGGGGGGGGGGGCAAGGAATCTCAGAACCCCAGTCAGGAAATGGCATCTGACCTCACTAGGCCCCGGCTCAGAAAGCAGTCAGAAACCAAGGCCTCCCTCATTCTGTCTGGAGCCACATAGTCCCCCCACCCCCACCCTGACCCCCTCTCTACCTCCCACCGCACATTTGCTCCATGCTTCCGGTAGTTCTGATAGGTCTGCTTTTACACACACTGACCAGCTGCCAGCCCCTAAGTGTACGTGATCACGTCCAGCCAATGGTCCAGACTGACCGACAGGTCTCAGTATCGGTTCTGAATTCTCAGGAGAGAGCATTGGATCAGCTCAGCGTCCGTTCTGTGGGCTACAGCCAAGACGCAAGTTGCACTTGCCGGAAATGGCCTTCCCTCTTACCCCCGCTTACTGGGATTGGGCCTCAGCTTCTCAAACCAGGGCTTGGGTACGGTGAAGCAAATGTGCCAGGGATACCAGAAGTCCAGGGATTGCTTTGACACATCATTTAGCGTGACAACTTTTCTGAAACATTTTTTGGGAAAATCCTATCATTTTTATATTAAAACAAACATAGCCACATTCTGGAGTAGCATGTCCAAGGGACGTGATTTTTACAAAATAAGCCACGTGGCTTCAAGGTAGCTAGTTGTTGCCTATGGCTTTGGGTTTAGTCCCAGGCCCCCATGTACGTATCCACTTTTCACAGTCAACAGGCGTGTTTAGGTGAGTGTAGGAGGCCCTGATGAGGAGTCAGGCACATGGCGGGCATTGCCACCTGTTCAAGTGTTAGCTGCCCACACTGGCCACCCTTGGGTCAGTTAATTGAGGAACATGCACATGTGCAGTAGGCATTACACGCATGGAGACTGGCTGAGCTGTGAGCTTGCAGGTACCGAGGGGTCTGGTGCTTCGCCTGTCATAAAGTGGGCGAGAAGGCTGATCCCAGGGTTGGAAAACAGCAGATTGGGGCTGTGACAGAAAATACAGTAAATGGAGCAAAATCTAAATGTAAGTATGTGCTGTGTTTGCTGATACTGATGATTTACAGCTCTAGTCTCAGCTGTGAAAATCGCCTTGTTTTTGAAATTCCTGCTGGAAGAATAGCTTGTTATTGAAAGTGAAATTGTGGTGCTCAGTCCCTCCCATGTTTCACCCCTTGAAACAAGAGTTTTTATCTTCCCTTTTGACTTGCAGTTTCTTCAGAACAAAACTGCCTTTATCACAGCAAAGCAGGCTGTCTCTCCGCAGCCTGGCTCAGGGTCCTGCCCAGGGCTGAGGCTGAGGAAGCCAGCACTCCTGATAGCTTCATTTTTTTTTTTTTAAGATTTAACATATATTTTTAAAAATTTTTTAATTTATTTTTGAGAGAGAGAGAGAGAGCATGAGCAGGGGAGGGGCAGAGAGGGAGAGAGAGAAAGAATCTCAAGCAGGCTCCGGACTGTCAGTGCAGAGACTAACACCAGGGTCCAGCTCAGAAGCCTTAAGATCACGACCCAAGCCGAAATCAAGAGTCGGACACTTAACCGACCAAGCCACCCAAGCACCCCTCACCAGGACATAATTCAACTTTGGTGATACCTGGGGCTCATCATCAAGAAGACAGAGGGGAAGCAAAAAAAAAAAAATTTTTAATAAAAATATAAGAAGACCAGAGTCAGGAGTATGCATGCAGTTTCTAACCAGATTCTGCTTCCAGAAGCTGTGCACCCACGGGCAGGGCATTCTTCTGTGGGCATCTTTTCACTGGACAGTCCCCGATGATATTTGTATTCCTTTCCTCTGGCTTGATCCCTGTTAGAGATCTGGGAGTTCATTATACTGTTTTCATTACTTGGGAGTAGTAAGTTTTCAAACTTCTGTAATAAAAAGTTGAAAATGGGAGCACCTGGGTAGCTCTGTCTGTTGAGCATCCGACTCTTGGTTTTGGCTCAGGTCATGATCCCAGGGGTCGTGGGATTGAGCCCCGTGTCATGCTCTGCGCTGAGCATGCTTGAGGTTCTCTCTGTCTCTGTCTCCCTCTCTCCATCCGTCTCTGTCTCTCTCTGTCTCCTCCTCTCCCTCTCCCTCTGCCCCTCTCCGCTGTAGCTTCATCAAGGCCTACCGTCATCCTTTGCAGGCAGGGCCGCTTAGGGAAGCAATCAGTTTCCAGAGCTGGGGAGGAGCCTAGGTGACATGTGGTCCCACCTCCCGAATCCCATCCTCAGCCTCCCCGGCAGCCCCAGTGCTTCACCCTCCAGGAACTTGTTACCTGGTGGGGCTGCTCGCTGGGACCGATACTGGCTCTGTCATCACAAGCGACAGACTATGACTGATAAGGAACTTGATGCAGGTGAATCCCTTCTCCCCGTATGACAGACCATTGGGCTTTTGGCGGTAGTTACGGAATTCCGTCCATTCTTTCCTTCAGGTGGAACATCTCCACTTTAGTCAAGGCTTCCCTCTGTGTGCATGGTTTCGAACTTTCAGTCTCTTGGATCCCTGAATAATTTTGATGTTCAATTAATCCACTGCCCAGACCCCAGATGCCGCCTGACCCGTGCTGAATGTGGTACTTCCTCTTTTCTGTGGCCACAAAGTGCAGGCCTGGTTTTTTGCCCGGCTGGTTGCAAGGGACGTGAGGCAGGTCAGGGAGCTGTCCCCCACAATTCTTTGGCGGGTGGCCATAGGCTGCCTCTCACCGAGGGTCATGTCCGGAGTGAGAGGCACATCCCTGCGAGCCCAGCCACCCACTGTTTCGGCCCGTTCGTGCTGCAGTATTGCAGGGGACGAGTCCAGAACCCCCGAGGCAGAGAACTCTGGGTTCCCAGCTTTCTGGTCTCTTCGTCATTCACCTTGAGCAGGTGGGAGCCAGCCTCTCCCAACTGTCATCCCTATCGGCAGGTTACCCCAAAGGCCACCCCGACGCAGGGAGCTTTGAGGCCGACCTGAAGTACTTGAAGGAGAAGGTATCCGCAGGAGCCGACTTCATCATCACCCAGCTTTTCTTTGAGGCTGACACATTCTTCCACTTTGTTAAGGCTTGCAGCGAGATAGGCATTACCTGCCCCATCCTCCCCGGAATCTTTCCTATCCAGGTGAGGGTCCCAGGAGGGCTGTCCTAGCATAGGCCAGGGCCCTGGGGTGAAATTGAAATGCCAGGTTCCTGGTAAAGTGCTTTGATGCTCATTGGATTTCCCTTCTGACAGATGCTCCAGTCCTTGGAAAATGCCACCCCATTTTGATTACCTCGTCTCCCACCCTCCCAGACAGCAACAGGGGCTGTCGGAGGGGCCTGCTGACAAGTGTCACTAAAGGGGATAATCACTGTCGTTATAAATCTTGGTTAAGTCAATGTTTCCCAAACTCGGCCGTCATCAGAATCATCTGAAAAGCTTTTTCAAAATGTAGGTTTCCAAATCCCATGCCTAGAGGTTCTGATTTAATAGATCTGAGGTAGGGCCTGGGAACTCTCACGTTACTTAAGTTTTACAGGCCGTGCTGATGATCAGTGTGGCTTGGGAACCACTGGCCTTGATGCCCACTATGTTATCAGTGAAGACAACTAGGGGCGGAAGGGCTGGCTCAGACCGAGGGCAGGAATGCCGTGGGCAGCCGGTATGCTCTGTGGAGTGGAAGAAGCAGGACAGGGCGAGGGCACGTGTACAGTCTGGTCTGACCTCCCGGAGTCCCTCTGTGCCACGCGACAGTTGGCCAGGAGGCCCGGCAGGGATGGGGAGGGCAGTAAGTATTTCGGGGAAGAGACGGGCTGGGAGATGGCACCCAGAGTCCCCTGTGTCTCGGGCAGGGCTACCACTCCCTTCGGCAGCTTGTGAAACTGTCCAAGCTGGAGGTACCGCAGCAGATCAAGGACGTGATCGAGCCAATCAAAGACAATGACGCTGCCATCCGCAACTATGGCATCGAGCAGGCTGTGAGCCTGTGCCAGGAGCTTCTGACCAGTGGCTTGGTGCCAGGCCTTCACTTCTACACCCTCAACCGCGAGATGGCCACCACAGAGGTGCTGAAGCGCCTGGGCATGTGGATTGAGGACCCCAGGTGAAGCCGGCGGCCCCAAATTCAGGCCTAGGAGCCACAGAGGAAGGTCGGGTGGGCGGAGAAGTCAGTAATCACAGAGTGAACATGCCCTAGTGGTGCTGGCCGCCACAGCCGTCCAGAGGGAGGTCTCCCCTGGCTAGCGGTACACTTAGGGTTCCGCCTCAGGGGGAAGTCCACGCACAGAGTGAGAGCAGAGGTCTCCATCCGGCTCAGTGGTGCGCCCCTCTTTCCTGCGTCCTCTGGCCAGTTGCTCATTCGTTCTGTCTCCATTCTCCCCCAGGCGTCCCCTGCCCTGGGCCGTCAGTGCCCACCCCAAGCGCCGGGAGGAGGACGTGCGTCCCATCTTCTGGGCCTCCAGACCAAAGAGTTACATCTACCGCACCCAGGAGTGGGACGAGTTCCCCAACGGCCGCTGGTGAGCACCTGGTGGGGACCCCGTAGCAAGTGTGAGTGTGTCCTGTTTCTTGGGAGGGAGCTGAAGGGAGTTTGCCTGCTTCTCTGCATGCTTTCTGGGGAGCAGTCAGGGACAGGATCCGCAAGAATGCCCCCGGGTGGGTGGGGGCGCCTGTCCCTCCATCAGGAGCCCCGGGTCAGGAGTGTGCCTTGCCCTCCGGGTGCCTCCCTGGCCAGGGGCAATTCCTCCTCTCCAGCCTTCGGGGAGCTGAAGGACTACTATCTCTTCTACCTGACGAGCAAGTCCCCGAGGGAGGAGCTGCTGAAGATGTGGGGGGAGGAGCTGACCGGGGAAGAAAGCGTCTTTGAAGTCTTTGCCTGCTACCTCTCGGGAGAGCCCAACCAGAATGGCTATAAGGTGAGGGCCGCGGGGGGCCCTGTTAGGTCCCCTGCCCTGTCTCCCTGTGGGCCAGGCCTCAGGGCTGGGACTCATGCCGCCCCCTGTTTACCTAAGCCTCACCTCTCTCTGGACACAGCACCTCAGCAAAGGGAAGGGTGAGCTGGGAAGTCCCCGCCCGGGGTGCCCGGTGACAGGCGGAGCCCGCAAGAGGGAGGAAGGCAGGCTGCCGGGCGTGATGCCGCCCCAGCCTGGCCCGCCCTCTCTCCCAGGTGACTTGCCTGCCCTGGAATGACGAGCCCTTGGCAGCCGAGACCAGCCTGATGAAGGAGGAGCTGCTTCGAGTGAACCGGCAGGGCATCCTCACCATCAACTCCCAGCCCAACATCAACGGGAAGCCATCCTCTGACCCCATTGTGGGCTGGGGCCCCAGTGGGGGCTATGTCTTCCAGAAGGTGTGGCAGGGACACATGGGGCTTCCCCACCCCGGCCGGCATCCAGGGGTTCCCCAGAGAGGAGGACAGAGAAGCCTTCCTCTCTGGGGTCTCTTTATTCTGAGAGGTAGAGCGGATAGGAGCTCATGCTCTATGTCAGGCAGACCTGGGCAGGCGGGTCGCGTGACCGCTCTGAGCCTCAACTGCCTCCTCTGCAAAATGGGGATAGATCCCGTCACGTTCTGGGGCGGAAACGTGACAACGCATGGGAAATGCTTAGCACGTGGGAAGAACGCGGGAAGCGTTCACGAAATGGAACTGTTACTGGTCTCCTGAGTTGGCACCTTCCTCTAGAAAGGGGTGCTAGAGGTAAAATTACATTATAAACTAAAGCCCGTGGGCTCTGGAATTTCAGAGACGTGGATTTGAGGACCAGGTCTGCTGCACCTTCCGTGCGGCCAAGTTGCTCAACGTCTCTGAACCTAGTTTCCCCATGTGAGAAATGGGGACAATAGTGCCCCCACTCAACCCCTGACGGGCAGCTGGGGTTCAAGAAGCCCTTGCCATCAGTGTTACCGTGAAGGGAGCGGGGAGGCTGGGATGAGTCAGGCCTCTCTCCCATGTCTCAGCTCGTCAGACTGGGCCTCCCGTCCGTTTTCTGAGATGGCTTCTCCGTGGAACCTTCCCTAGTGGCGAGAGGGGGGCAGGTGTCCCTCAGACCTGTCCAGACTGAAACACCTCAGATACCTGCTCCTGTCCCCCTTGCCTGGATTCATGATGCGATCCGCACGGCCACGCTAGTCCCAGTGCCTCAAGTCCTGCCACACGTGTGGGCGTGGGCGCCTCCCCGGGACGGTCCGGAGGGCCAGCGCCCGGTGTTGCGGAGCACGTGGTGTGCTTAGCAGCACACGGAGCAGGGTCGTGCGAGGCCCGGGGCTGATGTGGCGGTGCCCGCCCCTCTCCCGCAGGCCTACTTGGAGTTCTTTACTTCCCGTGAGACGGTGGGGGCGCTTCTGCAGGTGCTGAAGAAGTACGAGCTCCGGGTTAATTACCACATCGTGGACGTGAAGGTAGGCCGGCTTCCGGGGTGTCGACAGCGCTCAGCAGGCCCAGACACCCGGGGCTGAAGGCACCACGCTTACTCCTCCACTCAGCGAGCACCGAGCGCCGAGCCCTGGCCAGGCACGGAGGAAACGGATACACGTACACAGAGCCAGGCCCCTGCCCTCAGCTCAGAGCGCCCCCAGCCTAGGGAGGGGGCCCAGTCAGTGGGTAATTACAAATCCAGCTGCACTTTTAACAATAAAGTTCAGTATGGGATGCTGGGACCCAGGGGAGGGACGTCTGACCGGGGAGGTCAGGGAAGGCTTAGAGGGGTCCCGTGTGGCTGGCTGGACTCTTTGAGGACAAGGGCAAGGACATCACGGGGAAAGGGCAGAGGGTGTGCGAAGGCATTGTCTGCACAGCCCGTGGGGACGCCGCGGAGTGGGTTCAGAGTCAGGCTAAGTGTCGACTGTCCGGCTTGGAAGCTGGGTTTTCCCCTAAACACAGGAAGGAGCCTTTCCCAGCAGCGGTAGCTTGGCTCCGTGTTTTGTCGTAGGCAAGTCAGGGCGGACGGTGGTGCGAATGGTAGGGCCAAGGAAGACTAGAGTCAGAGGCCCCTGTGGTAGTCCGGTGGCAAAGACAGGCCCGGCTGGGCAGCCCCGAGGGGACGGATTGCAGAGTAAGCCGGCAGGAGCTACCGGATGTGGGGGATGGGACTGGGGGGGAGTGGAGCTTGGAGGCTGGGAGGAGGAAGGAAGCAGCCTGTGGCCTCTCACAGGGTGGCAGAGCTGGGAGGGGCAGGTGGAGGGGATGGAACAGAGCGCACTCCCGGTGGGTTGGGTGAGCTGGGTTCGCAGGCACTGGAAGGACTGCAGGTGTGTGGGCCCGGGTCTGTTCTGACCCCCTCCCCCACCCCCACCCCCCCATCAGGGTGAAAACATCACCAATGCCCCCGAGCTGCAGCCCAATGCAGTCACTTGGGGCATCTTCCCTGGGCGAGAAATCATCCAGCCTACAGTGGTGGATCCTGTCAGCTTCATGTTCTGGAAGGTAAGGACGCTGGGAGCGGGCCTGCCCTGCCCACCTTGCCAGCCTTAGGCTGGCAGTGGCAGCGGCAGCTCAGGGCTGGCGGACTCTGCCTCGAGGTGTTGAGTCCTGGGCTGGGGGATGGGACGCGACCCTGGCAGTGAGCCTCGTTTCTATTCCGGGAAATGTCCTGTTGGGCAGCATGGAGGCCCTCGGGGCACTGAGCGTGGAGCCCTGACCTGCGGCTCTGTTAACCTTGCGCGTGTCTGTGGGTGTGTGTGTCTGTGTGTGTGTGTGTCTGTGCGTGTGTGTGTGTGTGTGTGTGTGTCCGCACGTGCCCGTGTGTGCAGGATGAAGCCTTTGCCCTGTGGATCGAGCAGTGGGGCAAGCTGTACGAGGAGGAGTCTCCGTCCCGCATGATCATCCAGTACATCCACGACAACTACTTCCTGGTCAACCTGGTAGATAACGAGTTTCCGCTGGACAACTGCCTGTGGCAAGTGGTAGAAGACACGTTTGAGCTGCTCAACAGACCCGGGCCAGAGCAGGAGACAGAGACCCTGTGATCCCGCGCCCTGATGTTCTTGGCCTGAGGCCACTCGTGTCCTGCCTTCCTCCTCCCCAGTCCTGGTTTTCCTGGGGACCCCTCTTCTCCTTCATCTCTCCCCGAGCCTGGCCTCCACTCCTCACACGGTGATGGCAGCTAGACTTGGTATGAGGCTTGCCGGCTCCGGCTGGGCCTGAGTCCGCCCCACGTCGGAACGGGGCGTTTGTGGCTCAGCCTAGTGCTCTTTGGTGAGAAGCACCCCCCTCCTGCAGAGGACCGTGGGGGGTGGAACAGCATCTTCCCTGACAAGGAGAGAGGATGGTTGTTGCCGACTGAGGCCTCGAACCAGGGCAGCCCCTGGGAGCCGGCCTGGGGCTGCCAGTGACCTTGCACTTGGGACCCACGGGGATGGCAAAGCGAACCTGGGTAGCGGGCGCGGGCAGTGCTGCAGAAGAGACATAGAGCGAGGGCGCTGCACCCTCATCTCCGAGGTGTTGGCCGCCGGGCACTTAAGTGCTCGTGGGCGGGAGGGGCAGACCACTGCCCTGCCCACCTGCCCGCGTCCCAGGCCTCCGGACAGGCCTTGGCCTGAAACGTGATAGCGTGGGCATTTCTTGCCAGCGTCTGCCTGCGAGCCAGCCGGGCTTTCACCTTTCCACAAGGCTGCTTTTTGAAAGAGCCGTTTCTATGTTCTGGCGGCTCGAGAGGGAAAGTGTCTCTTAAAGGTTGAAGGCATCTATACCCTTCTACTTGGTGGAGCCCTCGGCCTTCCCTCCCCCCAACCCCCGCCATGGAGCGCTACCCTGTTACCGTCAAGGGCAAAGATGAGGCTCCACTGAGCAGGATTTATTTCTTCCTGGCTTATTTTTTTAGATGGGACCTTTTCCTGCCAGCTGCTCTGTCCCCTCTGCTCCCTCCTCCCCCCCCCCCCCCACACTCCCTCGCCATCCCCAAAGCTGTCTGCCTGGCCCTGCTCCCCTGGAGTCAGCCCTCAAGCCCCACTGCTCAGGGACAGTGACCAGGGGATGCACAGAAGCTGGTCCCTGTCCCCGTCCCTGCCTGCTGGCCTTCGCTGGCTCAGCAAGGGTGGGGGTGGGTGTCCAAAGAGCAGCCTGATGGCAGAAGAGGCAGGCACAGTCGTGGGTTACCTACCCTCTTCCTTCCCAGGGTGGCTGGTTGAGGCAGAGGGGCAGCCCTTAGGAGAGACTGAGCAAGAGAAGCAGCTGGGACCAAGGAGGGTGTTTTATTGTCCTTCAGAGCTCTGTCCCCAGGCTGTGGGATGAGTGCCTGGTGGCTTGAGCCTGCACTCCCCGGATGGGTGGGACATGGTTCCTTCCTTTCGAAGGCTGGGCACAGTTCTGTTTTTATTTCCATGGGAACAAGTCACAGCTGCAGCTGGGCCCCTTGCCCCGCCCACGTCCACCCCAGCAGCTTCCAGCCTGCTCCCAGGGCTCCCGATGCCCGCCTTGCTCAGGGGGTACCGGGCTGCCGGTGGCTCCTCTCTTCCGGCCCCTGGCTGCCAGCTGTTGGCACCACTTCTCAAAGGCCTGGAGCCAGAGAGGAGAAAGGAAAGGCTATTTGGCCCCCTCCTGGGTCAGTGCTGTCTGTGCTAGGCGAATGCCTGTGCTCAGCTCCTTCTGTCCCCAGAGGGAATAGGAGATCCCTCCCTCCGCTCCAGCTACTCAGCCAGCTCTGCCCCAGGCCAAATGCAGAGGCTCAGAACAGCTCTGATCTGTGATCTGGGGAGCTGTGTTCTGAGTGGGGCAGATGAGGGAGTGGGCACCCGGGGACCCATACCCAGCGTGGGCTGGCGTTGAGTGGCAGCTGTGCTGTGACTGAGCCTTGTTCCCACGCTGAGTGGCAGGGTAGGACTGGGCTGAACACATGGCCAGCAGCCAAATCAGAATCCAAGCTGTGTTTTCTCAAAGGAACTGACTCCTCCCCGGGAAACGAAGGGGCCTCCAGCTCAGAAATGTCCAGGTGTGGCCCTAGTTTGGGAAGGCCTGCCGGGGGGGGGGGGTACCCCCCAGTACCTGGGAAAGGACCCGGCCGCCTTCCTGTTGCTGCAATCGCCGAGCCGCCCGCAGCCGCAGGACTCGCCGCCGCCACACGCGCCAGGCCCGCTTCAGGTGCCACTGCCTGAGCTGTGGGGACAGGTGGTGAGGCCCCAAGCTGGCCCGCCACCCCTGTGCCACGTCTTCCCCTTAACACCCCTGCAGCACAGGACAGAGGGGCCGTGATGGGGCGGGGACGGGGGTATCCCCTGAGGTGTGTTAACGCAGATCCCGTCGCCTGACCCCACGGATGCAGACCAAGATGCTTCGGGAGGCTTCATTTCTAGGGGTTAGGGTTGAGGTGCGATGAGCTGAGAGATCAGCACAAGGCTGGGAAGGGGGGGGCGGGCGGGGCTGAGCCTGCTCACCAGCGTCCGTGCCAGCTGCTCCTCTCCCTGAGCGTCCACCCAGTGCTGCCATGTTGCCGCCAGGCACCTGGCCTGCTGGGAGCCCTGGAGCCGGCGAAGCAAGGCCTCAAGGTGCCAGCGCTGCAGGTACCTCCTCCTGGTGGGGTGAGGCCCTGCTGAGCACCCCGACAGCCCAGACCGTCACGAGCCCTTCATGACCAGGTAGAAGGGCAGCGCCACGGATCCCCCAGGATCCTCCAGGAATGAGCGCCGGCCAGAAAGAGCCCAGCTCCGGCCGTGGCTCAGGCAAGCCCCGGGGCCCTGCCGCACGCACGCACGGACGCACGCGCAGCTGATCTTACCCCAGCTGCCTCTCAGCGGCCACGCCTTGGCCTTTGAGGACGCTGGCCTCAGAGCTGCAGTCCCCTCCTGGTTTTCCGGGCGGCGGGCCCTGGGCCTGGCTGGTGCGTCCAGGCCACTGCAGCTGGACCTGGAAGGCACGGCAGAGGCGAGGCTCTCTGTCACCTGGAAAGAAGAGGTTAATAAAGAATAAGTACATAGAACGGATTTGCCACCTCGCCGGAAGCTGATTTCCAGGCCTGCGAGATGATGGACCCCAGGGGCAGGTCTCCTTACTCTGAGCCCAGGACATTTCTCTCTGCTCCTTCGGTCCACCGCGGCCGTGGTGCCGCGTTGGGCTCGGCCGCGTCCTGCAGCGGTGGGTCTGAGGGAACAGCCGGAGAGCAAAACCTGAACCCGAGGGGTTTGCACCCCCTGGCACTCAGGCGACCTGGCAGGATCCTTTCCTGTCCTGCCCCAGAAGCAGGGCCTCCTGCTCTTGCGCGGCCCTGGGGCTCCCAGGGGGAGACGGAGAAGGTGTAGCATGGCCATCGGTACACATTACAGCCTCTCCCCCGTTCTCCCCAGCAAGGCTGGAAATTCAAGCGGAGGGCAGGCCAGTGACAGCCACCACCTGGTGACAGCGTACCGGTGCCAGCACAGCCTGTGAGCAGGTTGCCCCCCTCCCCGCCCCCACTTAGGCTTTACAGAATGAGATTACTTGTCTGAGGCCCCCTGTCTCGGGAGCAGTGTGACTCCAGAGCCTGAGACCCAGCTTCTACTCGACTACAGGCCAGGGGCTGTCCGAAGGCCTCTGCACCACGAGGTGGCAAAAAACCTGCTCGTGTCGATGGGGGAGGGCTGCCTGGCTGCGTGCGTTCATGTGCTAGAAAGGAGAGGCCTGGAACCAAGCACCCTAGTTCTCATTTACTTTTGGTTTCCGTATGCCTGTTTCTCCACCAGCAAATGGGATCCCCGCCTGCCTTTGCCGATAAGAATGGAACGATAACGAGTTAATTTATTTATTTTAAATGTTTATTTGGAGAGAGTATGTGCACGTTCGCACGAATTAGGGAGGGGCAGAGAGCCAGGGGGAGAGAGAATCCTAAGCAGGCTCCACGCACAGGGCAGAGTCCAACACGGGGCTCATCTCATGACACTGGGATCATGACCTGAGCCGAAATCAAGAGTCAGGCGCTTCACCGACTGAGCCACCCAGGCACCCCAGGATGTTAATATATTTAAAAAAATTTTTTTTCAATGTTTATTCATTTTGGAAGAGAGTGCGGGCAAGCAGGAGAGGGGCAGAGAGAGAAAGGGAGAGAGAATCCCAAGCAGGCCCCAAACTGTCAGCGCAAAGCCCGACGTGGGAGCCGATCCCACAAACCTTGAGATCATGATCTGAGCCAAAACCAAGAGTCGGATGCTCAACTGACTGAGCCACCCTGGCGCCCCCGGAATGTTAATATTCTTAAGCACACTCTGAAAATAAAATTGTCTTGTGACACAGATCTAGAAATAAAATACTCTGAAACCCCAGAATCTGCTGTTGCCATAGCCCTATACGTGTGCATACACGGATTCTGCAAATAACCAAGCTAGCCCCTTATTCCATTTTAAAAAACAATTTAATCTTTTTTCTTAGACTCTTTCTAGAATTTATTTTATGCTTCCTAGCATTCTGAAACAGGATTCTTGATGATTCCAATTCCTTTTTAGGAACACTAAGTGTCTGGCCGGTAGCTCTGGGGCTGTGTGTCCTCCAGTGACACGTCCCAAGGCTGCTATGCTGTGTTATTCCTTGTCCCCGGCTCTCACTGTGGCTTTGAATCAGTCCTGTTTGCCATCAAGCTCTTGTCGCCATTTGCTAGTGTCAGGACTGTTTTTTTTCTTTTAAAGATATTTAAAACTGAAAAAATTATTTTTTAAATGTTTTATGTTTTATTTTTGAGAGAGAGAGAGACAGCACACATGTGCAACCTGGGGAGGGGCTGAGAGAGAGGGGGGGAGAGGGAAAGCAAGAATCTCAAGCAGGCTCTGTGCTGTCAGCACAGAGACAGACGAGGGGCTCAAACTCATGAACTGTGAGATCATGACCTGAGCCAAAATTAAGAGTTGGATGCTTGGGGTGCCTGGGTGGCTCAGTCGGTTAAGCGTCCGACTTCAGCTCAGGTCGCGATCTCGCGGTCCGTGAGTTCGAGCCCCACGTCGGGCTCTGGGCTGATGGCTCGGAGCCTGGAGCCTGCTTCTGATTCTGTGTCTCCCTTTCTCTCTGCTCCTGCCCCGCTCATGCTCTGTCTCTCTCTGTCTCAAAAATAAAGTATTAAAAAAAAAAATTAAAAAAAAAAAAAAAGGGTTGGATGCTTAACCGACTGAGCTACCCAGGTGCCCCCCAATTGTTTCTTTATTTTTAAGTAATCTCTATACCCAATGTGGGGCTCAAACCCACAACCCTAAGATCAAGAGTCACATGCTCTACCGACTGAGCCAGCCAGGTACTCACAGAACCAACTGTTTCTGGTCTGGAGAGTGACTGGTGGTTTATCTTTGGGTGGAGAGGGTTATGAAAGAAACTGTTTTTTCCATTTATATTTCCTGATTTCCCCGTAGTGACCATGCGTAATTTTTCCAATAAAGAATAAAAAGGACTTGCTAGTTGCTCCTGTTCCCCTGCACCCATCTAGATCTAGGTTGCACCGTGACATGTGTGAGTTTAGGTGCCCATCTCCCTGGTAGATGGTGCCCAGAGCATTTGTCTTTGGGGCAGATCTGCACTGGGCTGGCACTGGCTGATGGGCCCAAAGATGGCAGTCTTCCAGAGCCAGGAGACCATCCCACAACCAGGTAGGGGTGTTGTCCCCAAGGTCGGTGGGCCCCCGGATAAGCATCCAGCCACGCTTGCCACCTTGGGCTGAAACAAGCTGATTCTGAGGCCACTGGCCCTCAGGTCATTTTCGGACCTCCCACCCCACCTAGGCTACCTCACCTGCTTCCACGGGGCTGGAGTGTCCATCAGTGCTAGGAGGCGCCCTCTGCTGGCCACCCCGGGCCGCTGCCTGCGGTCAACCGGGCAGGCCTCCTGGGCCTCTGCCTCCTGTGGTTCCAATTGCCCACTGAGCAGCACTGCCCGCCACTGGGCCCAGCAGGTCCACAGGAGGCGTCTGGACGCAGCCTGCCGGAATTGGGTGATGGCGGCTCCCCGGACACGGCCCCTGGCTGCTGCCTGGGCCCAGGCCTCTAGGACCCTGGGAGAGAGGCAGGAGCCCATGTTTGTGGTGGGCTGTAAGGAGCCCTCCCCTGCCCCAGGCCAAGCCCCTGCCAGTGCTCCTCCCCTCATCCCTCTTCTGGGGAGATCCGGTTCGAACAGGCACCGAAAGCTGCAGAACATCACACGCGGGGGGACAAGCGCCCCGTTGAGGGGACAGAGAGTGGGTAGTCCTGCGGCCACACTGCTCCTCCCCCTCCTTCACAAGAAAGAGCACTGTCTGTTGAGCACCTGCTGTGTTTCTGACCCCTGAACTGAGCATTTGCGTGCGGTATGTCTATAAGGCAGGCCTGTTCTCTCCCTTTGACCTTTCAAGTTAGAGACTTGCCCAAAGAGGGGTCACACTGCTGGGAAGCGCAAGTCTGGAATTGGACCCCAGCACTAGCCCCAGCGGCTGGGATCACCTCTCCCTCCGACCCCCGCCTCCGAAGCCCCGTCACCAGCCACCAAATACCTTCTACCTGTGCCCCAAACAAGCTCAAGACCTCAAAAACAAACCCAGCTGGAAGCACAGTGTGGGGCTGCCCGTGGGCCGTGGGCACCCACCTGGCGCTCAGCTTCTGGGCAGCATGGGCTCTGCTGACTCAGCGTGGGTGGGACCCACGCACCCACCGCGTCCAGCACAGAGCTGCTCTCTCTTCCGCCAGCCGGTGGGCCTTGCAGCGCCGGCCCAGAGCCACTCACCTCCTCAGCTGCCCGTCCGTCGGGCCCCCCCGTGCACGGCTTCTCCAGTGGGTCACGGGGACCCGGGCCACGTGCTGCCCCTGTGCCCAGGCTTTGGCTGCTCCGGCTTCCCGCCACATGGAAAATGTGGTCCCCAGGGCCCTTCTCGGGCCATCCCGAAAGGCTCTGGTGGCTGGGAACACCCCTGTGTCTCTCACAACTCCACACGGGGCCTGGAAATGGCTGCAAAACAGGAGCAGAGGAGGGGCCCGGCGGGCTTTCGGAGTCAGAAGTCACAATGTCAGAGGTAATACGCGGCTTTGCACATACAACCCTGCACCTTAAAAAACACACGGACCCTGGGGCACCTGGGTGGCTCAGTCGGTTAGGCATCCGACTTCGGCTCAGGTCATGATCTCACAGGCCAGGAGTTCGAGCCCCGCGTCGGGGCTCTGTGCTGACAGCTCGGAGCCTGGAGCCTGCTTCGGATTCTGTGTCTCCCTCTCTCTGACCTCCCCCACCCCCGCTCCCTTCATGGTCTGTCCCTCTCGGTCTCATAAATAAATAAACACTAAAAAAATTAAAAATGCACGGACCCACGTGTAATAGGTCAAAGTGCTGGCTTTTAAGAGCTGCTGCAGGAGCCAACTGACTCAGGGCGGCAGGGGCTCTCCGGGAGGTTGTGGGAACCCAGCGGATGTGGGGTCCAGTCTCAGTCAGTCCCAGTGCGATCGGGGGAGCAGCCAGGCCTGGTCTCCCTTCACAAGCCCACTCCGGGGCAGGAGGTCAGTGAGGGGAGCACAGCACCCACTCCAGGAGGGGCCAGAAAAAACGATGTCCACTGCTCAGGGGTGAAAGCCCAGGAGTCAGCCGCTTGGCGGTCTGTGGCCGGTGGCCCGTGTGCGGACACCGTGAACGTCAGGGTATTTGTGGCTGAACGGTGGGAAGAGGCGTCATCTGCCTGCTCTGCTTTTATTTTATAACATTTTATTTATTTTTGAGATAGGGAGAGACAGAGCATGAACAGGGGAGGGTCAGAGAGAGGGACACACAGAATCTGAAACAGGCTCCAGGCTCTGAGCTGTCAGCACAGAGCCCGACGCGGGGCTCGAACTCACGGACCGCGAGATCATGACCTGAGCCGAAGTGGGCCGCTTAACCGACTGAGCCACCCAGGCGCCCCCCGCTCTGCTTTTAAATACGCACGAATGACGTATAGGCGTTTTACTAGAACATCTCTGTTCAAGATTTCACTCCTTTGGCAATGGTATAGAGGAGAGCCTGCCTGTGTTTGAACAACACATGGTATTGGAACACACGATATGCTGGGTGTTTGAGGAGCTGAATTCCCCCATCTTTACCGTGTCCTCTGAAACCAAAGGACTGACCCGGTCGGGAGTCGGAGATCTGGGGCTCATCAGGGCATCGGGTGGAGTTAAAGCCTTGCCACCACCCCCCCCCCACCCCCCACCACCACTCAAACAAAGCAGGTAATAGAAGGTCGGTGGTCGTGGCTCTTTGGCTCCTTCTGGGCTCTCTCCCTGCTTCTTCCAGAGAGGGTGTGACCCTCATCCCCCTACCAGCAAGGCCCACCCACCTCTGCAGTAGGGGCTGCTCTGGCGGGGCCGCTGTGCGTCTCCGACGAGCTGCTGCCCGTCGCCAGTCCCGGAACACGGACCTCCTCAGGCCCTGGAGTTGCACCTGCACCCACTGCTGGTACTTTTCGTGCAGGAGCTGCCGCCCTGTGGCCAGAGAGAGGCTGAAATGCCACTGCGTGTTCATCCCAGCCTCGCCCCTCTGGCCCCGGGTGACTGTGGGGCCCTCCTCAGCCAAATGCAGACAGAGGAGGCCCCCTAACCATTGGGGGTTATGGGGCGCCTGGGTGGCTCCGTCGGTTAAGCATCCAACTGTGGCTCAGATCATGATCTCGTGGTTCGTGGGTTCGAGCCCCATGTCGGGCTCTGTGCTGACAGCTGGGAGCCTGGAGCCTGCTTCGGATTCTGTGTCTCCCTCGCTCTCTGCCCCTCCCCCGCTCATGCTGTGTCTCTCTCTGTCTCTCAAAAATGAATAAAGGTTAAACAATAGACAGATAGATAGATAGATAGATAGATAAATGCTTCGGTTACAAGTGTCCAGTGATGACCAGATCAACCCAACTCGCTGTTTTTCGTTTCTTGGCAATGTTTAGGAGTCAGGAGAATTCATGTTAAAATCCAGACTTCCAGCTTTTCTTTGGAAGCTAGGTCTGACCACACTGGGACAGCAAGTGGACTGGAGCAGCAGCTGTCCTCAGTGAACAGGACACGGGTTCTCCAGAACCACCGGGTCCCCACCTGCCAGCCCATCGATACGATGCATCTGTGCAGTGGGAAGCCTCGAAAGGGGCCCCCGACGATCCCCACCCCCCATGTCGGGCTCTGAGGGCACCATGACTCAGCGCTCAGACCCATGACTCCTGAAGGCCAGGTGAGGATAATGAAGATGAGGACAGAGGCGAGGACAATGGAACATCCGAGGGGAGCTGGGTTCTGAGCCAAACGCTGCACATGGATGGTCTCCGAGTGTCCCCACAACTGCCCCCTGAGGAGGGTGCCGCCCCGATTCCCATTTTCCAGCTAAGTAAGTAAGCTGAGATTCGGAGAGGTTAAGCGGCTTGTGTAAGGTCCACACAGCTGGGGAATGGAAGGGCAGTGTTCACAGTGTCCACGCCCCCAGGTTCTGCTCTGCCCCTCCCCATCCCGGGTGAGCTCTGTGGACATCCCATCACCGGACCCTGTGCGGGAGGACACAAAATCCTGGGTCGCCCCGATGAGCCCTGGCCCTTCTCTCACCCGCGGGGGCCCGGACCCAGGCCCTGACTCACTCTGCCAGCAGCCGTGCCAGCGGTGCAGGGCGCCCCGGACCAGTGTGCGACCCCGGGCCCAAACGCACCGCTCTGCCTGCAGCCTCTGCGCCAGCCGCCGCCGCCACAAGCCCAGTGCGGCCCTGCAGCTCCGCTCCCAGGCCCAGCCAACAGCCAGCTCTCTCTGGGCCCCTTGGGCTGTTGCCCAGTGGCTCCAGCCGAGAAGGATGCTAGGAAGCGGAGAGCCCACCCTGAGGATGGGCACGGCCACCCCAGGCTCTCCCAGCCCTCCCCTCCGTCGGGAGCTTCAGGTGACTCTTCTCCCTGTTTCCATCCTGGGGGAGGGCGGGCTGCTGGGGGCCGGACCGCTCAAACGCTACTCTGAGTGTCACGGTGACAGGCGGTAGGGATAAAATGGGATCCCGGACCCCAGCGCCAAGTCCTGGGGCTCAGCCACTGGTGACAAACATTGCTATGTGCCAGGGACTGTGCTAGGGGATTACAGGCCCCTACCTTGTCGATTCCCATTGGAGTACTATTATTATCCCTGAACAAATGGAGAGACGGAGACTCAGAGGGGTTAAGCAACTTGCCCAAGATCACACAGCCAAGCCAGCGAGGGGCAGAGCTGGGATTAGAACCCAGGCAGACCGACCCTTAATTAAGCATTGTGCTACGAATGAATAAATGAATGCGCCACAGCTAACAAAGTCTCTGGGAGAAACGATTACCCCGTAGAGTGCCTCAGGCCCCCTTCCCTGTCAGCAGGGCAGGCCAAGAGGGCAGGAGACGTCCAGAGGATCTGAGTCTGGGGGTGTGAGATGGGAGCCCTCTAGGATGCAGACCCCAAAGGGATGAGTGGTGAAGGACAAGGACTGATGGGAAGGGGGCTGGGAGACAGGATGTCTATGGAGTGGTGGGCAGCATGGCTCATCCCTCAAGGGGAGGGGTCCCTACCGCCTCCGAAGAGTACACCGGTGCCACCTCGCTGCCCTCCGGGACTGCTGTGCCCGCACCTGCCAGAGCAGAAGGCACCGCCTCTTCTGCTGCCGCCCAGCTGCCCACACAAAGCTCAGCCGGAGCGTCTCCAGGAGGGTGGGGGCCCTGGAAACCTGGGGAAGGAGGGATGGAGTCCTGGATCCCTGGGCCCCTGCTCCGTCCCCACCCTCTCCTCCCACCTGCCACCCTAGCCCGTCCCCACCCCCGGCCCCTCACCTTCTCTAGTGAGCTTCGGGGTGTGCTGCAGCCCGGCAAGTCCTCCCCCCCCGGGATGCTGCCCAGGAGCTCCGGGGCCAAGGTGGTCCTGGCACTGTCTGATGGGGTGCCTGGACCCCAGGCCCTCAGGCACCAGCCCTTCAGGATACGCCGAATCATCTGCTGCCGCATGCCCTGGAGGAAGGAGCTACAGGAAGGGGCAGGTGAGTCCCTGGGCCCCAAGCAGGTGCTACCCCCCAGCTGGGTCCCTGCAAAAGCGCTGGGCTGGAAGGGAGCCACTGTGTGCCAAACAAAGGCTAGAGCACCACCTCTCAAAGCCAGCTGCACGTGGGACTCTTGGGGAGTCCTGGGAAGTACTGAGGCCCATTGGGATCCCGGCCCCAGAGTCTCTGACTTAACAACCTAGGTGGGGCCTGGGCTTCCTAATTTTCCCAAAGCTCCCAGAGTGACCCTCGTGAGCCTCTCGGGCTGAGACCACTGCTACACCTGCATCACCTGGCTGATCCCTGCCACACTCCTGATGGGGATGGAGCTGCGCCCCAGGCCCCAGGCCCCCAGATTCAAGAGGCCACAGGTATAACCACTTCTGCCTCTGCTCAGTTAGGAAGACAGGGAAACTGAGGCTTGGTGAAAGGTCATTTCCCCAAACTCCAAATAGCAGAAGATGTGGGTTCCATATACTCATTTTATTTTCTTTCTTTTCTACAATTATTGTAATGTTTATTTATTTTTGAGAGAGGGTATGTGTGCACACGCGCAAGCGGGGAAGAGGCAGAGAGAGTTGGAGACAGAATCCCAAGCAAGCTCTTCGCCGTCGGCACAGAGCCCGACGTGGGACTGGAACTCAGAGAGATCTGAGCCGAAATCAAGAGTCGGACACTTAACCGGCTGAGCCACCCAGGCACCCCCAAATACTCCTTCTAGGTCACAGGGTGGCCCCAGCTATGTCGTAGATAGATAGGGACTGCTCCCTGATGCCCAAAGGGTAGAGGACGGACTGGAGGAGGGAAAGCTGCCTTCTGGGAGATCACGGTGAACTGACTTTCCCGAGAGTTCTAGGGGTACATTACAAGAGACTGAGGGTCCCAGCGGACCGAGCGGGCGGGGGATAATGGATGCTAGGCATGTGGCGTTCAGTGACAGAATTCTTCTCCCTACAACTGTTGGTGTACATTCCACCTGTCGTATCATCGACGCAGCTGGTCCCTCCTGACCCCCTCCACCCCCCTCACCCACCACGACCATCCCGGGGACTCTGAATCCCGGCCGCGACTGTCTTGTGCAAAAGCAACGGGGACCGTCTTCCTCCTACTTCACGTGATTTAGAGCAAGCTGTTCGACCCGCGGAGCCTCAGTTTCTCTAGTTGTATGATGAGGCAGATAGGGGCACTTACTCCCTTACAGGATTTTTCCCATGCCTCTGACGTGTCAGATACTTGCCAGGCACTGGGGGACAGAGGTGAGACACACACGGTTCCTGCCACCCGGGGGCTCCCACCCGGCCGGGAGATGAGCAAGAAACCGACCTCTCTCATCAGGGTTCCAGCCCCTCGGGGAGAAGTCTGTGTTTGTGCCCCCTGCTACCCCGTGGCTCCTGCAGCTCTCTGCTCCATCACGGCCTCCAGGTCCCTGGGCCACCTCCCCGCAGTCCCACACCTGCTGGGAACCACAGTGTGCCACGGGGAAGAGCGGGGTCTGGCCTGTTCCCTATGGGGCACTCCTGCCAGTGCTGGGCACCGCTCACGTGCCCACCCTGCACGCATCCCCCAGGTCCAGCCCCGGGCCACAGGCTCGCGGACACCTACTCAGCCTTCCGACGCTGGGAGAGCCGCGTCCTCCAGAGCAGCAGCGCCCGGCGGAGGGCCAGTCTCCGGCAGGCTTCCCGCAGGGAGCTGCCACCTTGCACCTGGGCCATCGTCCCCAGGCCTTGGGCTGTGGCCACGCCAGGGGCTGAGCTGCAGAGGGCCACGTTCCCTGAGAAGCAGTCGAGGGATGAGTCAGTCCCGTCCCCAGTGACCTCCTTCCACCCAAATCTGTTGGTGGAACCCACGGCAGTCACAGAGGCTGTCACAGAGGCTGCTGCCTCACCTCCCCCCACCCCTCCTGAGGACCCTTCCCCTCCCAGGCACTGCCTCCTCCCACTGCCTCCAAATCCTCCCTTCAGAGGCCCCATCTTTCCCTTTCAGATTTGGGGTGGGGGACAAGGTCTGTGCGTCCCCCAGACCAGGAGCTTCCTGAGAGCAGGGACCACATCCCCCTCTTGTAGAAGACAGAACAAAGTCCCTTGTCCAGAGAAGCTCACGACTGGGGATGAGAATGGGGCCCAGCCAAAGCCTGCCCACTCCGGGGACCCCGCCTGGACCTCCCGCGCCCATCAGACTGCACTCCCCCAGAAAGCTCCCTGCGTCACCATCCCCCATCCCAAGAAGCCATCGGTTCAACCGGGGCCCATCACAGACGGAGCTTAGGTGATGCTGTTTGCTGGGGTGGGAGGGAAAGGGAGCCCCTCCGCCCGCCACTCGCTTGCTCACCTGCCTTCTGCCGGCAGAGGGACAGCTGGGTCACCTTCGCTCCATCTGAGGCCTGGAGCTGCTTCATTCGCACCCACTGCTGCAGACATATCCTCAGGGTCCTGGCCCGGCGGTGAGCCAGGCGGTCCCGGTACCGGGCCCCTCTTTGCACAAACTGCTGCCAGGCCCCAAAGCACCTGGGGAGCCGAGAGAAGGTGCTGGTACTAAGAGCGATGATTGCAGCAACAGCCGCCTGCCCCATACCGCATCACCTCTCAGAGCCTCAGGCTTCCCGTATGTAAAATGGGGCAGCTGTAAGGACTTACTGCGCCACCTGCTCAGGCCGCCACACCCGGGCCTCTGGGTGCCCGGATGGCCTCAGCAGCCTCCTGCCCGGCCCCCTGCAACGGCTCTCCAGACAGCCGCTGCTCAGTTGCCAGAGTGATCTTTTTCAAATCTCAAACGCGGTCAATCTCGCTCCCCTGCTGAAATCGTCCGGTGACTGCCCCCTTGCTCTTAGGACAAAATGTCAGCTACTCTGCACGGCCCACAAGGTCGCGCAAGGTCTGGCCCCGGCACGGCCCCCGCGGGGCTCCAACTTGACTGGTGTCCTTTGCGCTTCTCATGCTCCTCTGTCACAGGCCTGTGCCTGTGCTGTTCCCTCGCCGGGCACTCTCCTGCCGGCTCTCCCTCAACTAACCGGCCAAGCACCCAGCCTCACGTCTCCGCTGAACCCCAGTCTAGCTCAGCAACCTTCACTCAAAGGTCTCACGGAAAACTGCACTTGGCGGTGTGTGTGTGGTGGGGGGGGGGATGCCTGGGTGGCTCAGTCAGTTAAGCATCCAACTCTTTTTTTTTTTAATGTTTATTTTTGAGAGACAGAGCATGAGTGAGGAAGAAGCAGAGAGAGAGGGAGACACAGACTCCAAAGCAGGCTCCAGGCTCTGAGCTGTCAGCACAGAGCCGGATGCGGGGCTTGATCGTGTGCCCTGAGCCAAAGTCGGCCGCTTAACGAGCTGAGCACCCCAGCATCTGACTCTTGATTTTGGCTCAGGTCACGACCTTGCAGGTCGTGGGTTCGAACCCCACATTGGGCTCTGCACTAACTGTGGAACCTGCTTGGGAGTCTTGCTCTCTCTCTCTCTGCTCCTTGAGCTCTCTCTCAACAAACAAACAAACAAACTTAAAAATATATATATGAAAAATGAAAACCGCACCGGGGGGACATGCAGTCAGCAGGATGCAGACATCGACGGGTTAACTCTATTGGACCAGCGGCCTGGTTTCCTCAACAGATAAACTGCAGAGAAAAAAACTAGAGGGGACCCCATAATGAGGGGCGCCTGGGTGGCTCAGTCAGGTAAGCATCTGACTGTGGATTTCGGCTGAGGTCATGATTGCAGGGTCTTGGGAGAGAGCCCGGAGTCAAGCTCCATGATAAGTGTGCAGCCTGCTAAAGATTCCAGCCGACTTCAACATGTTGCCTTTCTTTCTTTCTTTTTTGAAGGCAATAGATCATATTTTAAGTGAATCTAATGAATCTAATGAATCTAAGTGAATCTAATGAAATTCCAACGCCTATTTTATGTTATTTTTAATGTTTATTTATTTATTTTGAGAGAGAGAAAAAAGCACGAGTTGGGGACGGGCAGAGAGAGCGAGCGAGAGAGAGCGAGAGAATCCGCAACAGGCTGTCTCTGTCAGCTTGGAATCCAACTCGGGGCTCGAACCCACAAACGGTGAGATCATGACCTGAGCCGAAGTTGGAAGCTTAACCAACTGAGCCACCCAGGGCACCCCCCCCGCAACATCAATTTTAACTTCTTCAAGTACTCCAAAGAGAAAATATTAAATTTAATGTTTCAACAAGTAGTATTTTCTATAAGTAGTCTGTGGGCTGTCAGAAAAAAAGTCCCCATTAATGAAGCACTATTTGGGTACAATATAAAGAAAAGAAACTGATTCTTTAAAAACACAGTACAAAGTTTTGGCGTTTGAATGAATGTCGGCCTCTTCTGGGTTGTCATTTAGGAAGCTGGACACATATTCTGGTGAGTGACCACCCCTCAAAATATTTTGTATTTCTTATTTTGGAATCGTTTTCAAAGACTGTAACGTGTGGACTTGATTTAGATCCCAGTTCAAACAAACTATAAGAGAATGCATACCTATAAAAAACAATTGAACATTTGAATGCTGACCAGGTATTCTCTGGTGTTAAGGAACGACTGCCCATTTTTCGGGGTGATCGTGGCATTGTGGTTGTGTCATTGAAAAGAGTCCCCATCTTTTAGAGATGCTACAGAAGTACTTACAGATGAGACGCTATGATGTGGGCGACCTGCTTTAAAATAACGTAGGGGGAAACAGTTGGGGCACAGATGAAATGAATTTTTTAGGAGGTGATTTTCTTGAAGCTGGGTGATGGGGACCCTGGGGTTTAGGATCTATTCTAATTTTTGAATTTTCTTTAAAAATTTATTTTTTTGTTTTTGAGACAGAGAGAGACAGAGCATGAGCAGGGGAGGGGCAGAGAGAGAGGGAGACACAGGATCCGAAGCGGGCTCCAGGCTCTGAGCTGTCAGCACAGAGTCCGACGCGGGGGCTCGAACTCACAAGTCACGAGATCATGGCCTTGAGCCAAAGTCAGACACTCAACCAACTGAGCCACCCAGACACCCTCTCTCTCTCCTTTTGTATAAGATATAAATGTCCCATAATAAAACGTTAACCAGAGAAAACCCCTCTTACAGATCTGTGTTCCTTCCTTTCACAACACTGAACTCAGCGGGACTGGAGCACACCCTCTGTGACTGCCATGGTTCCACCAGGGTGGCGGGGGCAGGACTACCACTGAGCTTTGCTTTGGACCATATTCCAGAGTTCCGGGGAGGTGCCTTCGGCTCTCAGCAAACCGCAGCTGTTTTCATTTCTTATTTTTATCACTGTTTCTGGATACCAGGAGTCAAGAACGGACTCAAAGGGTACCTCCCAGCTGCGTCCCAGCCCCTGCCTCCAGGAGAGGGGTCCCCACTCCACATTTCTTCCCCTTCTCCCTACCTGCCGAGCCAGGCTCTCTGCTGCTGGGTGTCCAGCGAGGCCACCTTGGGTGCGTCTGCAGCATGAGAGCACCGGGCCTGGGGGGGTCTCCCCTTCCTCTGAGTCCTCAGCGTGGCCCTGGAGGCCTCTCCCTGGACCCTCCTCTCCTGCCTGGCCCATTCCTTCTGATGGCACCATAAGAGGAAGCCTGGAAAGCGAGGAGAGAGAGCAAGAAGAGAGAATGAGTGAGTGGGGAGGCTCAGGGACAGGAGGCGGCCACGTTGCTCCCCATCTCTGGACCTCAGTTTCCCTGTGAGTGAGGGATGGCTGAGGGACTTTCTGGTTCTACCATGCAAGCCTGGGCTGGACCCGAACTAGCATCGGTGGCACCAATGCAGGACGTGTGCCTCTCATACTGCGTGTCCTCTAGCTGGCCACTTAACTTCTCTGTGCCTCAGTTCCCCATCCGTAAACTAGGCACAGTGCCTCGCCCGGGTCCCCCAAGGCTCACATGAGATCATGTCCAAAAAGCCGTCTGAGTAGATGCTCAGCAAACCTTCGCTCAGGACCCCCTGCCCTGCCCAGTGTGGGGGCTCAGCTCCCTCTCCCCTGCTTCCCCCGCAGGCCCATGGCTCACCAGCCAGTTGCTGCAAGGCCTGAAGCATCTGTACTTCTCCATCGCCTCCATCTGGTCCCGGCCAGGCTCCCGCCTCCTCCCTCTGACTCCCTGGACTGAGAGTAAAGTTGCCCAGAGAGAAACCGATGCCCAGGCATCAGAGGGAGGGCGCACAGTCCCAACCCGGCCACGCTGAGGATGCGCTGAGCTGGCCCTCCCCCACCCCCTTCTCATTTCACTCCGATTATCTAAGCAGTCTGCAGGGAGGTTCTGTTTCTGCTCCCTTCTCTTCAGTGCTATTTGGGCTCTTGCAACAAACGTGTGTTAAAATAAATGTTATCAGTGGGGCGCCTGGGTGGCTTAGTTGGGGGGTTCGAGCCCCGCGTTGGGCTCTGTGCTGACGGCTCGGAGCCTGGAGCCTGCTTCGGATCCTGTGTCTCCCTCTCTCTCTCTCTGCCCCTCCCCTGTTCACACTCTGTCTCTCTCTTTTTCTCTCTCTCTTAAAAATAAACATTAAATAAATAAAATAAAACAAATGTTATTGGAATAATGATGTCAAGCACGTCTAGTTAATTTGCAAACGAGAAAAAAAACAAAACAAAACAGTACACTCCTATGGTGGAAGATTGAGGGAAGAGAGAAGAAAAGAGTCAACTTGAATTCCACCGCTCCAGAGATAAGCACGACCTGCTTATCTTAGCATGTTTTGGGGTGTGTGTGTGTGTGTGTGTGAAATATTTACTTATGTTCATTTTTAACAGCAGTAAAATACACCAAACATAAAACTTAACCACCTTAATCATCTCTGAGTGAGCAGTCCCATAGTGCTAACTCATTGAGCAACAGATTTTTCCTTCTGTACTGTTTCACGTGCAGAAAGCATATCTTACATACTATTTTCATTCTCCACCCCCCCCCCCAATTTAACGTCATCATAACCATTTTTCCTTGTCAGCAAAAATTCCATGCAAAGACCCGTGAAACTACTTCTAGGAAGGGAGAGGGATGAAACTTTCAACCATTTGGAATGTTCTTCAAAGCAAGCACGCATGACTGTTACAATTAGAAATAACACCAATAAAAGCCACTCGATACGAAAAATTTCCCAAAAAAGAACGGGGAGAAAATTGTAAAGTCTTGACAAACGTCACACGGAACGGTTGCCAAATGCTCACCACGTTGTTAAACCGTCATTTTCTCAATCGCTATCGGGCATTTAGGCTGTTTTGAGGTTTTTACCAGTATAAATAATGTTGCAGTGGACGTACTTGAGCAGAGATCTTTGTCCACATCTGCTGGTGTCATTCTCATTCTCTTGTGGGGGAGTCGAGAAGGGGACACTGAGGCAGGAAGCGGGGGGAGGGAAGGCCCCCAGCGCTGCCCAGGCCACACTGACCAACTGACCACCGGGGTGTCCCAGACTACCTGCTTCTCCAGGCGGGGTCTGCCACCGGCTCCCTTCCTGAGGGGCTCTGGCCTTGGCCCGTCCCAGACGGTGGGGGTCCCGGCCCAGCCTGGACGCAGGGCTGCCCTTGCTTCTGCTGCAGAATCTGGTTTCTCCACTGGGGCAAGAGAGAAGGGAAAGAAGGATGTGGGCCATAGCCTCAAATGTGCCCCAATGGTGGACAGGAGTGGGACATTTCTGTGAGACTCCAAAGTCTCCGGTCTTAACCTATAGACTACCTTGCCCCTTTGGGAATTAATGAACGCATGGAGAAATGCAGCGCTTTCCTTGGGGGGCAAAACCTGGAGCTGGGCCCTCCCAGAGCACTCCCTTCCCAAGGAGGGAAGACCACAGACGTGCCCTCCCAGTCCTGGCTGGCTAACGGTTAGAAAAACATAGCAGCTACTCATCCGGCAGAGTGCTTCCTATGTGCTAAGTAGGGTCCTAAGTCCTTTATATTTATTAATTTAACCTCACAACAATCCCGAGAGGTATGTACCATTATTTTTATCCCATTTCGGAGCTGAAGACACGAAGGCACAGAGAGGTTAAGTAACCTGCCCAAAGCCACGCAGCAAAAAATTTGTGGAAAAAAGAAAGTAGCGGAGGCTGGATTTGAACTCGGGCAGAGCTGGGTCAGGTGTCTGGGCGGGCCATCATCCACTGTACTGCTGATCACTCAGGAGGTATAAAACATGTGGCCTCCTCCCCAGACACACCAGCCTTCCATCACCTCCCCACGGCCCAACCTGGAGGCCCCTGACCTTTCGGAAGCTCTGGGCCAGCAGGGCCTGAGTGTGTCGCTTCCATGCCACCTCCAGCTGGGCCTCCCGGAGCCGCAGTGCCCACCGAAGCGCCCGCAGGCCCCTGCGCAACAGCCGCCGGCGGCCCAGGGCCACCGCCGCAGCCACGGCCCGCCGCTTCCGCACCCGATGCCACCAGGCTCTGAAACATCTGAAACACCCCCCAGCAGGGACAGGGTGAAGGAAGTCCCCTCCCCCCTTAAGTCCTGTGTGGATCTGCCCCCCCGCCCAGGGCCTGCCCTCCACCAGGTGCTTGTCTCCACTGGCCCAGGCAATTTGGAGAGCAGCTGTCCCAGGAGTGTGGCTGGCACCCCCCCTCCGCACCCCCACAGCCCATGGCCTCACCGGGCCGTCCCGGACTCCAGGCTCCCAACGTTTCGGGCTTTGTTCTTGGAAAGCAAAAGAACAGGTCTCGGTTCTCAGGCTGAAGAGCAAGCAGGGCGGGACACCAAGCCTGCCTGTCCCCGGCCTCCCTCCCTGGGGGCGGGGAATGTAACAGGGGAGGGGCGGCCAGCTGGCAAAGGGAATTCCTGGGAGCACTCCTGAGGTCCCCCGGCTCCCCCACCCGGCCTCCTCTAGCCTCTACCTGCAGGGCGCTCCTTGCTGGGGCTGCATCTGGTGGGCAGGAAGCTGTCCTCTCCTCCTCCTTGCTGACCAGCTCCTGCAGGGCCACCTCCCTTCCTTCCTGCCCAGGTGGGCCGCCCCGGGCAGCACGGGAGCAAGCTGAAGAGCAGGGTCTGGCTTCCCTGTTACCCACCCCTGGAGGGAGCCGGGGGTCCCTCTTCGGCCTGCTGCCATATGTAGGCCCCGGGGAGAAGTTCTCTCCTTGCCTCGCGGGGTTGGCCAGAAGGGCCCCCTGCTTAGGGTCGAGGAAATCCCCTGTCGGCATCCTCAGCGTGGCCTCCGGTGACGCAGGCTTACTGCTTGCCCGACTGTCTGAGAGGCCAGCCTGGGCCCCCTGTGTCCCTGGGAAATCCGCAGTTTCCCTGAGGCCTCGCACGGGTTTCTCCCTCCCCTCCCAGGATGCAAGAACAGGCTGGCCGGGCCCTCCCTGCCCCCCGCCAGCCCGGCCACTGCTGGTCCAGGGGTCCCGGTGAGCAGGGCCTGGGGGTTCCTGGGAGGCCCGGCACCTGAGACGGGCTACCTCGTGCTCCAGGTGTCGCACAGAGGCCAGCAGCTGGTGGATGGCAGTCTGGGATGGGGCCCGAGCCTGGCTCTGGACCGGGACAGTCAGGTCCTCCAGGGTGAGGGGCTCCCCCATGAGCCTAGGGGGCCAGTTCCCCAGGACACACCAGGGTCCGGAGCCTGGAAGTGTGTGCCCACTGAGAGAGGCGAAGCCTGCAGCAGGCTGGACGTCTGGGCAGGGGGTGTCTGTGCCCAGCCACCGGGACTGTCTCAGGCTGGTGAGTGGGTTAGCCAGCGACGCTCGGGATAGAGGGCTTCCCTGGGGTATCAGGTGGGGCCAGAAGCTGTCCAGAAGCTCTGACCGGAGGCGGGGGCTGAGGTGACTCCTGCCTTCGGCCAAGCTGGTCCCCCTTATGCTCAGGTTACTCTGCTGGACGACAAGCTCTCGAGCTCTCCCCTGGGGCCTGCCGGCCGGGGTCTGCAGGTTGCTCTGCTGTTGCAAGCCTGAGTTCACCAGCCGGCCAGTTGCGTCCTTCAGGACGAGGCTCGGGCCGGCCAGGTTGGTCTGGACCCGGCAGGGCTCCTGGCGCCGCTCTGCCCCCGGGGAGCGTATGGTGGCAGGCCCTTCCCTCTCAGCCGGGCACTCGTGCACCCACCGGCCATGTCCGCTGCCCCGGCCGACACCTCTGCTCTTCGGAAACCTCCGTCGCTCTTAAGAGAGGACAGAGTCGTGAGCCGAGGGTGGACGCGGTGGTCAGTGCTCGGGTGGGTTGGGGGGAGCGGGTCAGAGACAGGATGCCAGGCAGGAGGGGGCCAGGACTGAGGGGTGGTCTGACTCGATGCCTGGCTGCAGGGAGCAGGGCTGGGGTGCGAGGGGGGAGGAGGGCAGAGGGAAGCAGGGGGACAGTAAAGAGGCTGTTGAGGGCATCCCAGGCGAGAGAGGACAGGGCTGGGATCAGGGATGGGGGAGAGAAGGACGCAGAAGCGGATCTGCCGTGGAGGCTCGGGGCTGGGGGGCTGGGGGCCGTGAAGGAAAGAGAAGAATCAAGGATGACTGATTCCTGGCTTGGGCAGGGGTGATGGGGAAGCAGCGCTGGGGGTCAGGGCCAAGAACCACACAGCAAACAGCTGCAGGTGAGCTGCTCTGGGTGACTCAGGGTGGGGCTTAGTCTCCCCAGCTCCCGGGGCCATGCGTCAGCCGGAGACCAGGAAACACCTGGGGACCTAGCAGCTATATTGGGCCATAGGAGGTGTGCGTTTGAAGACAGGAACTAAAGCCCAGAGAGGTTTGGCAACTTGCCCCACAGTCACGCAGCTAGGACTTGGAGAAACTGGCACGTGCATCAGAATCTGAATTTGTCTGGGGGCGGCTTCCAGCCTTGGCTCTGTAGCCAAGCGCCTTAGCAGGGGGCGGCCAGGCCCACTCCTGGTCCTCCTCTTCCTGGCCTCACTTCCTGACATCCTGACTCTCCCTCCGTCCCAGGCTAGGAAGACTTCGTCCCGGCCCAGCTGGCCCTGTACGGTTAACCTCTGGAATTAGCGAGGCCCTGGGCTGGCCTGGCGGAAAAGAAGCTCTGGGCCAATAGCGAGAGGGGACCCTGTTCCCGCCACATCCAACCCAGACCCACCAAGCCTCTTGCCTGGCCTCAGGGGCGTCGCAGGCCTGGGGGGCACATTCTCCTTGCAGCTGGCGTCGTGTCTCAGCTCCATGGACTCGAGGGCAAAGCCAAGGCGGAGGCGTCCTTGGTCCACACTAAGGCCAGCGGTCTGGCCTGTTTGATCGGATAGGTCCTGAAGGGCAAGGACAGGATGCCCAGCTCCCACCGGGCCACACCCCAGCCCTGGCCCGCACCGTACCCTCCGTCAGCACCTCTGCTTGCCCTGGGGCCCAGCCTCAGCTGTCCTGGTCAGGCCCCCACACCGCCACCTTCCCCTGATGATTTTCGAATGTCCTCCAGCGCCCCCTCCTTCTAACACTGACCCCAGACCTCTCTGTGGCCCCTGCTTCCCAGACAGCCCTCCTGGGGGGGGGGGGGGCTCTCTCAGACCACTTCCTTCCTTCTCCCCGCCGACCCCAGAACACTGCAGCCCAAAGCTGAACGGGACTGAAAACAGTCTAGGCCCCGTCCCCTCGTTCCTTGAAGGTTTCAGCTCTGGCTCACTGTGGCAGTCACCAACACACGCCTCAGTCCTTGGTGATCTCACCGTCCACATGGCTGATGCCTCTCACTCCTGGCCTGCGGAGTCCTTGACCTCTTCCTTTCCTGCCATCTTGCCCTTTGTCCCACCTCAGCCATCCCCTCCCATGGTGCCCCCAGGCTCTAGCATCCTAAATAACTGTACCTGCTCCAGTTCTGGAGCCCACCCCCACCTTCTAGTGCCCATGCTGGTGGTCTTTCCCCCATCAGACCCCATCCTCTGGCCCCACCACCTCTGACTGTCCCTTGCTGCTTGCTGTCTCTCCCTTCCCTCCACGTAAAAACACCCGTGCGCACACCTCGCCCCTGGACCGCGCCCCTCCTCCCTCTGCACAACACTGATGACTGGTTTTCACCCTACTGCTGCACCGACAGCCTCGCTCCAAATGACCGCCTTTGATCCCACGTGGGTGCAAAGGCTGCTGGAGAATGAGACTAGTTCCCTCCCCCCTCCCTCCTAGATGCCAATCACACTTTCCCCTCTGTCCTCAAGCCCCTGCCACCTCTTCTCCCCTCCCCTCTCCCCCCAGCAGACCTTACTTTCTGTTGCACTCACAAAATAGGGCAACAGAAGAGAAATGCCTCCGTGTTCCTTCCTGGCCAGCTTCCAGGACACAGCCTTCCCCCACCTGCCCTCCCCCCAACTCCCCGCTCCATCCCGTGCGGTCCTATTCCCAGGCTGACCTTCCCCTGCGCTCTGGGGGCCATCCCACCTCATCTCCCCAAGGAAAGCACCCAGAGCCACCACTGGCCTCTGAGGTGCCATTCTGGACATCAAGACAGGCACCCATGACCCCCACAGCCCCACGGCAGACTCAGGCCCGAACCTGGACACAGAGCTTGGGGGGTGGGACACAGGCTATGGTGGGTCAGGGCCATGTCCTTGCTTCGAGAAACCACACCCCCATCAGTACTTCCCCCTTTTTTACAAGGTCATTCCCATGAGCACTTAAGCAGGTGGTTATTTCTTCCAACTTTATAAAACAGAAAGCAGGGGCGCCTGGGTGGCTCAGTCGGTTAAGCATCCAACTTCAGCTCAGGTCATGATCTCCTGGTCCACGAGTTCAAGCCCCGCATCAGGCTCTGTGCTGACAGCTCGGAGCCTGGAGCCTGCTTCAGATACTCTGTCCCCCTCTCTCTGTGCCCCTTCCCCACTCGCACTCTGCCTCTCTCTCAAAATGAAATAAATGTTTAAAAACAAAATTAAAAAAAATTAAAAACAGAACGCAAAACCCCCACCCTCACCCCCACCCTTCTTGAGCCTCAGGTCCCAGGTCATCGCTCCCTCACACCACACCCAAGTCCCCCTATTTCTCTCCCATCTCCAACTGCTGGCCTCGCTGCACTCGGCACCCCACCCCCACCTGCCCGAGGCTGCTTTCCTCCAGGTGATCCCCGAGACATCACACCCCTGGCCGGCCCTGGGTTCTCTTAAGGCAGCAGCAACAGCAGGACAGTGGTCACTCACTCATCTTCCTGGGACCCCTTGCTTCCCTGACTCCAGGGTGCTCCCCCCTGGGTATCGAACCAAACGCAAAGGGAGTCACTTATATCAAGAACAGAATGGAGACAGGACAACGCAGGTGCATAAAGGACACTTAACCTAACCTTACAGGAACTCACAGCTCTTCTCAGAAATCAGCAGAGGTCACCAGCCAATCCCCCAACCACCAAGTCTGTTCATGCCTGTTCAAGTCTCTCTGGACGTCCTTGTCCCCCTGACTTAGCTACCCTGATCCAAATAAAAATGACCACTAGACAGCCAACCAGCTCTAAAAGCCAGATCACTTCTGTATTTATCCCATAAAAACCCTTTACGAGCAATCGGAACTCCTTGCTTCCTGAGCCCTGAGTTTCCTGCCTTGCAGGTTGAGAGCCTTGCAATTACTCAGGCTTCCTGCTTGTACTCAATATGCTGAGTTTGGCTTTTGACTGGGTTTCCTTTCCTCCCTCCTGCCTGCCAGCTCCTTCCCAGTCACCTCTGCTGGTTCCTCCTTTGCTGAGCTCTTGCCTTCAAGGCCCCACAGCAGGGTGCCTGTTACGTAAGTAAAGTTCTCTTGGAACACAGCCACATCTAGTGGTTTAATGGCTTGTCTCTGGCTGCTTTCTTGGTACAGGCAGAGTAGTTGCAACAGAGACCTTATGGGCCTCAAAGCCTAAAGCATTTACTCTTAGGCCTTTACGAAAGTTTTCTGATCCCTGTCCTGCATCATCTGGCCCTCAGTTACCTTATCGGCCTCACCCCTAGACCCCCTTGCTCTCTCTGCTCCAAACACACCAGCCTCCTTGCTGTCCTTCAAAAATGCTGTGCATGTTGCCGCCCCAGGGCCTTTGCACTTGCTGTCCCCGCTGCCTAGAACTGTCTCTCCCTCTCTCCTTCAAGGCCTGCCTCAAACGCAGCAGTGAGCCCTTCCATGACTGTTCTCCCAGACTTTAGCACCCTCTCCACTCTGTCCTCTCTTTACCCTTCGTGGTTTTTCTCCATGACTTGCCACCACCTAACAGACTAAAGAAAGTATTGTTTGCTCCTATCCCTCCAGGGGTCTATGAGCCACTGTTATTTTTTTTTTCCCCCTGCAGTATTTGCAGCACATGCAATAGTGCTGGGCACATAACAGGGGCTTCTACACCGTGTGAAACGAGCGACTGACCGTGGTAAACCTCATGCAGCTTTAGGAGACACCCTGTCATTTAACCCTAAGAACTAGAGATGAGGAAACTGGAACTTAAAGGGGCTCCCTGCCCGGCCCAAAGCCTATAGCTGGTCAGTGGCAGCAGAGGGGCCACGGATGGAGGAGGGGCTGATTCCAGGCGCATGCTCATAACCAAGACCACCTGCCCCCCACCTCTTTCCAAAGGAGATCTCAAACAGCTCAACCCACAGTATCCCTACCTTTAGTGTCCCCGCCCCGTGGCTGGGTTCATCTGTTCATCTGCGTGCTCCTCACTCCCACCCTCTGCTCCCTGGCTACCCACCCCCATCCCTGTCCAGTTAGGGACATCAGAGCCTCCCTCCTCTTCCCCCCAAAGAACCGGTGGTCAGTGCTCTTGGCCTCTGGGACCCGTCCTCCGGGCGTCTGTCTTCCTCAGGTCCTCCGCCTGGTCCGGTTTGAACCTGGAGGGGACCTCCCGCGAGGGCTAACGACCCAGGCGGGTAAGGTGCGGGACGTCAGAGAACTCGCGGAGCCTGGGGGCGCGCGGGCGGTTCCACGAGTCGCGAGCGTGGCCGCAGGTTCCCACGGCGTGGGCTACAGGGCACGAGCGGAGCGCGTGCTCCTCCGCCGGAGTCTCGGCTCCGCCCCTCATCCGGGGACTGAGATCCAGCCTCGTGGCTTCGTGCAAGTGGCTGGCGTGCGGAAGACGGGCCAAGCTGGCCGTGGCCGTGTACCACTGGACCCGCCCGGAGTGCACCCTCCCCACTCCTCCAGTGCCCCGTGAGGCCCGGTCCCACTGCCCTCTCGGCATTTTCCACCTGCGACCTTTGCCCATGCTGTTCCCTGGGAGTCCTGCCTTGCCTTTCCACCCTCAGTCCAGATTTCATGCTTTCTCCTCCCCGAGATGGGAGGGCAAAGAGCCCTCGGCCTCCGGGCAGGTGACCGGTGACTTACCTGGGTGCTGCAGTTGTGTGCCTGAGGCAAGTCCTTCGATTCTCTGACCCTCAAGCTTCCCATCTGCAAAAAGGGTGTGGTAAGGCCTCCTCTACCATCTCACAGGTTTGACGTGAGAACTTCATAAATAAATGCCAAAGAGCTTCTTAAAGTCTAAAGCAATTCTTAAAGGAGGGGGTATTTATTACTTCCTGAGTCGGTGTATCCGACATTTCCTCCTAAACCTGGTGTATTGGAATCGTTTGTTATTTAGATCTTGGTGTTCTTTGATCTCAAGTAGTACTTTATGCCTTAAAGGCAAGTTGGTCTGATACTAATTTAGTAAAGTTTTTTTTAAATTATTTTTTAATGTGTATTTATTTTGGCGGGGGGGGGGGGGGGGGAGAGACAGAGTGTGAACAGGGGAGGGGCAGAGAGTGAGGGAGACACAGAATCCGAAGCAGGCTCCGGGCTTAGCACAGAGCTCGAGGCTCCGCCCGGAGCCGGACACGTGGGACACAAACCCTCCAACTGAGAGATCATGACCCAAGCCGAAGTCCGAAGTCTGACGCTTAACCAACTGAGCCCCCAGATGTCCCTAAAGCTTTTTTTTTTTTTAAGATTTATTTTTAAGTAATCTCCGCACCCATCGTGGGGCTTGAATTCACAACCCTGAGATCAAGAGTCCTGTGCTCCACAGACTGAGCCAGCCAGGCTTTAACTTTTTTCATTGTTGTACTTTCAGCTTTCCTGTGTTCTTGTATTTTAGGTGTGTCTTGTATTTATTTATTTTTTTAATTTTTAAATTTTTAATGTTTATTCTCGAGAGAGATAGAGAGTGACACACACACACACACACACACACACGGAGTGTGAGCGGGGGAGGGGCAGGGAGAGAGGGAGACACAGAATGTGAAGCAGGCTCTAGGCTCTGAGCTGTCAGCACAGAGCCCGACGTGGGGCTTGAACTCACGAACTGTGAGAGCATGACCTGAGCCGAAGTCGGACGCTTAACCGACTGAGCCACCCAGGAGCCCCTAGATGTGTCTTTTATAAACACAATAGAGCTGGAAGTTCCTGGAAAATCATTTACAAGGTATGATCATGATGTGTATCTATGAAAACATCTATTTTTGTGTTAGCTAGTGGTCAGACTTCATGTTTCTTTCTTCTCCTTTCTTGCCTTTTGAAGAGTTGCTCACATAGCAACAACAAAGGAGTTGATCAAGGCTTTCTTTTTCCTCCTTTTTTCCCTCCAATGGTGTCTTGGAAATCACACATTCTACTTCTATTCTTTCAGTGGTTCTCCAAGACATTAATTTAACAAAGCCTAAAGTTAATCCAGTGTTTACTTTCCTTCCAGACAGAAAAGGTCTTTATTACACTTTGTCCCTGGTGAGCTCCTCCTGAAATATACCAGCATTTTTCTGAACACTAAGCCACATGTTTACTGTTTCCTTTGTGAATGGCAGATCTTCCCCATGGAAAAATGTCCTTCTTCTACAAGAAGATTCTTTATACGTTTCTGTATCAAAGGTCTGTTTGTGATAAACCCTATTGTCATTTCTCTGAATAGGCCTTTATTTTTCTCGTTCCTGAAAGATAACTCCTAGTCCACAATTTCAGGTTTATGTTATTTTTCACATCACTTTGAACATATCGTTCCCTGTCTTCTGACTCCTTTTGATGCTGTTGAGACATCAATTGCCAGTGTAATTGTCATTTCTTTTAGGACAACATCGTTTCTACCTGGTTGCTTTTGGGATTTTTGTTTTTTAATTAAAAATATTTTAGGGGCACCTGGGTGGCTCAGTCAGTTAAGCATCCGACTTCGGCTCAGATCATGATCTCACGGTCTGTGACTTTGAGCCCCGCGCTGGGCTCTGCACTGACAGCTTGGGGCCCGGAGCCTGCTTATGATTCTGCATCGCCCTCTCTCTCTGCCCCTCCCCTGCTCTCTCTCTCTCTCTCTCTCTCTCTCAAAAATAAATAAACATTAAAAAAATTGTCAATGTTTATTTTTGAGAGAGAGAAAGAGAGAGGACGTGCACAGGCAGGGGAGGGGCAGAGAGAGAGAGGGAGACACAGAATCTGAAGCTGGCTCCAGGCTCTGTGCTGCCAGCACAGAGCCCAATGTGGGGCTCGAACTCATGAGCTGTGAGATCATGACCTGAGCCGAAGTCGGACGCTCAACCAACTGAGTCACCCAGGCGCCCTGATAATGTTTTATAATAACGGGTTGGCTCTGTCCATAGTTGCTAGACTAATAGGTATGAACGTAAGCCCTCAACTACCTGAAGAACTGGACCCACAGAGGTCTGCTGTTGCCAGAGGAAAACCTCTGTGTTCCTTCCTGACAATTTTTTCAAAACTTGTAGAAAGCACTCAATAAATGTTTAGAGGACTAATAATGAATCAATAAAGGAATGGGCGGTCAGACAGACTGGTGATGGGACTCACGACATGCTACCCCCAGAATACGGCATCTTGGATATCGTGGACATCTTGGCATCATGGACATCTTAACCTGAGCGTTTGAAAAAATGGCAGAAGCAGGAAAGTCACTCTGACCCCTCCCCCTGTCGTTTCCTGAAACAGGTCCCAAATCTACTACGTGAAAGTTACCCTTCCTGAACCAGGAGGAAAGAGGACATTCTTATCACCGGAGACAGGGAACGTATGGCCAAGAAATCTGTAGAAACCAACCTTTGTTAAACGGACCCTTATATCCCTAGACACTTCTTCACCGCTCACTACCCCAGCCCACACCCCTTTGTCCTGTAGGTTCTTCACACATTTTTAAAAAATGTTTATTTATTTTTGACAGCGAGCAAGCGAGCGGGGGTGCAGAGGGAAGGGGCAGAAAGACAGGGAGACAGAGGATCCAAAGCAGGCTCTGTGCCAGAGACCCCCGCCCCTGACGTGGGGCTCGAACTCTGAACCTCGAGATCATGACCTGAGCCGAGGTAAGACGCTCAACCGACTGAGCCACCCGGGTGCCCCGCTCACACATTTGTTTCTTTGTGTGAAAGGTAGAAACGCTTCCTGCTGTTGTCACTTCAGGCCTTCCTTCTCTTGTGAAGGTTCTCGTAGACGTGTAAACGTCCCATAAAACGTACACGATTTCCCGGTTAATTTTGTCAGTTCACTTTTCAGACCCAGCCAGTGACCCTAAAAGGGTTGAGGAAAACTCTTTCCTTACCTCACCCCCTCCCTCTCTCTGAATAATTAAACGTGGCAACACAGGTAATGAGAAACACTGACGTGACACATTTTCAGACCTTACTAATCCATGAGTCAGGCACTATTATTATCCAACTTTTCAGATGAGGAAACTGAGTCACGGTGAGGTTAGGACACTGTCCTGTCTCTTATACAGCCAGTCACAGGGTGCAGTAGGGATTTGACCAAGCCTTGCTGGCTCTAGAGCTGTTTTGGAGGGAGGCTGGGAGAGTTGGAACTTCCAGGCTGTTCTGGAGACTCGTCCCCTGGGCCCAAAGCAAGGGCCCCGCATGTATGGCTGGCTCTGGTCTAGTTTGGGCCAATAGAAGACCTCGATCTCTCCCAGGAGGAGGAGGGCTCGTCTCTGGCTCCCTCATCTGGAAGGCTCAGCGTTGTGTAAGCAAGAAATACAGGATTTGGGAACTAGACCAGTGGCTTCAGCCCTCCTTAGCCAGAGACCAGAGGCAGGAGGAAATCTGCTTCCTGGGGCGGGCAGTTTCCAAAACATACCCCTGAGCTGCCCTGTGGGGAAAGGCAGTCTCTTGTATGCTGTCTTTTTTATTTTAATTTTTTTAATGTTTATTTTACTTTGAGAGAGAGAGAGAGAGAGAGAGCAGGGGAGGGTTGGAGAGAGAGGGAGACAGAATCGGAAGCAGGCTCCAGGCTCCGAGCTGTCAGCACAGAGCTCGACACGGGGCTCGAACCCACCAACAGCGAGATCCTGACCTGAGCTGAAGTCAGACGCTTTACGGACTGAACCCCGCCCCGGGCACCCCTTCCATGGGGTCTTTCAACCCCACATGCCTGGTAACAGGGGCCTTGAGGCTGGAACACTTCCTTACCAAGAGATAAAGAGCCCACCCCACACAGCCCGTGCTGACCTTGTCACCTCGAGCGGGAATATCTTTCCCAGTTTCAGGCCCAAGGTGAGCTCTTTTGTTCTGCTTACGGGTGCGTGTCATAGGGCAGCCGGCCAAGCCCCACTGCTAGATCTGTCCTCTCCCTCTCCTCCCTCTCGGGGAGGGGAGCGTCCTGCCACTGTGGCAGGAAGGCGGGGAGAGCGAGCCACTGGCCCCGTGCCAGTTACTGGGAGAGGCCTGCTGGCCACGGGGGACTGCCGCCAACCGCCAAAACTCATCTTGCTGCCTCCTCGGCGTGAGCAAAGCATGATTCATCCAGTGCTGGACTGCATCCCTTTCCCGGGTGCCTCTGGCCACAGGGTGCAGCGGGCAGAGCTGTCTGATGTCCTCCCTGGAACTGATACCCGGTGCGTGGTGTTCTGCTCAATGTGGCCACTTGTCCCCACCCCCACGTCCCAGCCCAAGCCACCAACATTGTCCTTTCAGAGCGTCAGATTGTGTCCCATTCTGTGCAAAGCCCTCCAGTGGCCCCCATCTCACTCAGAAAGAGCCCAAGTCTGGGGTGCCCAGGTGGCTCAGTCAGTTAAGCGTCCGACTTCGGATCAGGTCAGATCTCATGGTTTGTGGGTTCGAGCCCCTCATCGGGCGCTGCGCTGACAGCTCAGAGCCTGGTGCCTCCTGCGGATTCTGTCTCCCTCTCTCCCTGCCCCTCCCCCACTTTCTCTCTCTCTCTCTCTCTCTCTCTCTCTCTCAAAAATAAACATTAAAAAAAAAAAGGCGCCAAAGTCCTCGAAATGACCTACTAACCCTTTGCCAGCTGGTCCCTGCTGCCTTTCTGACCTCATTCCTCCATCCCTCCCTTGGCTCCAGCCGATCGGCCTCCTGGCCCTCCTGGCCATGCTCGGTAACAGGCTGGACAGGAACACACCCGCTCAGGCCTTCCTATGAGCTGTTCCCCTGCCTGCAACCTCACGCCAGGTGCAATCCCCTGACACTGGGGCTTTTTTTTTTTTTTTGGTCTGATTCTGGTAGCCCAGCATCTAGAAACCTCCCAGTTCCCATAGGCTCTTGGCTGCTTGTTGAATGGATGTTACAAAATCAGTCTTGAGACATGCTGCGTGGAAAGGGGGCACCCTGCCGGTGGCCCTCGCTCTCTCTGGGCCTCTGATGGCACTCTTCTTGCAGGACAGTCCTCCGGCTCCTGGGGCCACTTGGTCTGCATGGTCAGGGCGCCAGAGTAGCCTGGAAGTTTAAGTCACAGTCCCCCGCCCCCGGAGCAGCCCTTGGCCAGTGACCGGAAAGCCCAGCTCCCTTGCTTTGTACTGAGTCACACGCTGCATTCAGGGTCTGCTTCTGGGGATGCCCACCTAGGATAGGAACCTTCCTCTGCCCCCCATAAAGATCCGGTCAGACTTGAGGGATCTCTGGCTATACTATCCCCTCTGCTTGACACAGGCTCTCTTAGCTGTCCCCCCCCACCCCCACCCCCCTCACCTTTTCATTCCCTTTGGAAATCTGACATATTCACAACATACACACGGGAGCACGTGCCTACTGGAGGCCTCCCATGTGCCAGGAACTGGTAGAAACCAGAGAATTGGAACTTGGGTTTTAGTCCCATTCCTCGAAGGCCACACCCCTCCCCAACCCAAGGCCGCCTCAACCATGACCTTGAGGGGTGTTTCCTTCCAGTCCACTCTTCAATATTTCACCACACGTACCCTCATGAACGACATACAGGATTGCTTGGAGGTTTTTAAAGTCATGCTAACACTCTCATATTGCACACGCCATTCTGCAACCTGTTTTGCTCACAACAGGGGGACCGATGTCCATAAGAAATAGGTCTGGGGCGCCTGGGTGGCTCAGTTGGTTGAGCATCCGACTCTCGATTTTGGCTCAGGTCATGATCTTGCAGTTTGTGAGATCGAGATCCACGATGGGCTCTGCACTACCAGCGAGGAGCCTGCTTGGGATTCCCTCTCTCTCTCTCTCTCTCTCTCTCTCTCTCTCTCTCTCTCTGCTCCTCCCCTGCTTGCACTCTCGCTCTCTCTCATAAAATAAACTTTAAAAGAAAAAAAGAGGGGCGCCTGGGTGGCGCAGTCGGTTAAGCGTCCGACTTCAGCCAGGTCACGATCTCGCGGTCCGTGAGTTCGAGCCCCGCGTCAGGCTCTGGGCTGATGGCTCGGAGCCTGGAGCCTGTTTCCGATTCTGTGTCTCCCTCTCTCTCTGCCCCTCCCCCGTTCATGCTCTGTCTCTCTCTGTCCCAAAAATAAAAAAAAAAAAAAAAAAAAAAACGTTGAAAAAAAATTAAAAAAAAAATAAAAAATAAAAAATAAATAAAAGAAAAAAAGAAATTGGTCTGGTTTATTCATTTGAACTGCTGAACCATAGCCACAGGATGAATACAGCACGGATTATCTATCCGTCCCCTTCTGATGGTGAAGCTAGTTCCAGGTTTCTTACAGCTGCAGCCACTCACCAACCCTTGGTCCAGAGCACAGGTTCGGTCCCAGAGGTTCCTTTCGGAGCTCCTGCCTCCTGACAGCGGACTCCTAATGTCTATTCCCTGAGAGCAGGCACCAGGGTTCAGCCCTGCAGCCCCAGGCACTTGCCGCAGCAGGCACTAAGCCCCTTAGGACAGATGGACACAGGAGGATGGTGGGGTTGTGCACTAGGCTTTGATCTCTTTGTGCCGGGGACAATCCAGGACGGCCTGGGGAAGTCCAGGCACATGAGGCCCGGAGATCAACACTCAGTCCAGTGGGAGTGGAGCGGGACCCTGGCCACGGGACGCTTGGGGCTTCTGGACAGGTGTTGGTCCTGCTCAGCCCTCACACCAAGACACAGGGTCTGCCAGGGAGATGTCACCCTTTGCCTACTGACCCCACGTCATCACAGGCTCAAGGAGCAACCCACCAATGCTGTTACTTTGGGAACTTTCCAAGGGCCAGGCATTGCACTCTTTGTGTGTGGCATCACCCTCCGGGCAGGCATTAGCCCTTTTCCAGAAGACACTGAGGTCAGAGATGTTAAGTTGCTCAAAGGCACATAGCCAGGAAGTGGCAGAGAGGGATTCAAACCAATACCCAAGTCATCTGATTCAGAGACACACATGCCCGTCTGCCACACCAAAGAGGGCCCTCCTCTGCCCAGGCCCCGGCGAGGGCAAAGCTGGGTGCACGGCAGGCCCAGCTGGTCGTGAGCCCAGGCTTCCTCCCGCCACGACAGAACTGGCAACTAAGCCCAGTTTCCCTGGGGACTCAAAGGAGAAATCTCAGGAATGACAGGTCCCGGACCCAGCCCGGCTGGGAGATTAAACGTGGCTCAAAACACACCCAGCTACAGATTCCCCAAGCTTTTAATGCCGTGGCTCTGGGAAGGGCAGCTGGAGGCTGCAGAGGGTCTCAGGTGCTGCCGACACCCCTCCGTCTCCGGCCCCAAGGTCCCCAAGCACCGAGTGACCAGGCAGCGAGAAGCCCAGGGACCTCACTGCCACGCTGCACTGCTCCTGGGACTGAGGGCTGAGTACCACTTAAAGCTCTCAGAGCTTCTGCGGGTGGGGTCAACAAACTGTGGGCAAGGCCTGGCCCAGGCGGAGCTCGGCCTGGGGCTGCACGGGCGGGTGAGGAGAGACCAGGTTCCCAGCCTCACTGGCACGGGCCAGTGAGCTACCCTGAAGGGAGAGGAGGTCTCAGGGAGTCTGGGACAGGTATGCATGGGGCTCCTGGCCACTCGGGGCACCTGATTCAGGCAACCCCTGAGATGAGGAACAGGAGAACACAGTCCAAGGTGGGCGAGGCGGGGGGGGCATCTAGAACACCATCCGAGGCGCAAGGAAGGTGGTGCAGCCTGAGCCGCCTCCACGGTCTGTCATACTGGCCCCAGGCTGGGGCCCGGCAAAGCAGCCTGGCTTCAGTACCCTTGCGGGGCGTGACCCCTGCTCTCCGAGCCTCCGAAAGGGTCCGCGGGTGCCTCTGATGAGTCAATCGTCTGGTAGTCGCTGCGCTCCTGTGACGGTCCGAGGAAACCTAGGGGCGGGGGGACATGGGGGTAGGGGAGAAAAAAATGAAGGGTGAGGACTCGCGATGTTCTACCCACCCACCCCCACCAGGAGGGCCCTGGGACAGGGATGGCGAGAGCACCGCCTCCAAGCTACTGGCATATGTGCAGCCAATCCTCCCATATCCCTACAGAGCAGGCGTCTTGTTGCCCCCGCTTTACAGACGGGAAAACTGAGGGTCAAAGAGGTGGACTGACTTGCCTGCGAGCAGGGAGCTTGAAGCTGGGGACACTAAGAGTCAAGCCAAGGCAGCACGAGTGCTCTCGGCCACCACGCTTGGCCCTGCACAGTGCACGCTTAGCAACTCGAGGAGAGGGTGCCCAGCCCTGGGCCCACAGGCTCCTCTCCGAGGCACAATGGACACCGTGTTACTGCGTCCAGAAGGCCCAGAGCTGGCACAGCCGCAGAGCCCAGAGCGCTGGGCTGGGGGTGCCAGGTAGGTGAGAGGGTTCGAGGTGCCCATGCCCTCCCTCCCATCCCTGCCCTGCACATCTGTCCCGTGATCCGGAGCAGGTCCCAAGGGCTAAGGGCGCCAGCTCCTTCATGTGTCCAACGGGAGGAACGTTACTGGCTCCCCCAACCCCCCGGCAGTGCTGAGGTCAGCCAGGGGGAGGCCACAGGCCACCCCTGCCCTGGCCCGGCTGCTCCCCTGGGCAGGTCATGGGCCCCTCTGGGCCTCTCTTCTCCAGACGGAACAGGGCAAGACTGCCCCCCAGCCTCCCCCTACTTGTCTGAGATGAGATGTCAGAGAGAACAGGAGAACGGCCTGGCCACCATGAGAGGGGTACAGCTCAAAGCCGGTGTTGGAGGGGTAGCAGTGGGCCGGGGCGGGGTGACACAGATGTCAGCAGGGAGAGCACCCGGGGCTCAGCCGAGGCTCCCGCGGCCCATGCCATGCCAGCGCCTTCTTCCTTGGCCACCCAGACCCCACATGGCAGGAGGGGAGGCTCCAGGCTGCTACCGCCCAGAGCTGCCTCGGAACTGGGGCACACCCAGCCGTATCCGTGCTCGGGCTAAGAGGGGGGTCCGGTCGCCACCCCCAACTCTGCCCGCGGCCTGATGCCGGGGAAAGCTCCCAGCAGGCTGGATTGGGAGCACAGGGCTGGTGCAGCAGAAGCCAGAGCTTGTACGTCTCCTGGTCTGGGGTTCAGCGTCCACACCACACTCCTCCCTGCACCTTGAGCCTTTGTCCCCAGGGCAAGGACGGCCCACTCGGGCAGGGGCTGTGGGCCAGGCTAGACAGAGTCAGGGGAGACGAGGAAGGCGCTGCCAGCACCTGGGCCGGGGACAGGACAGTCAGGGAGCCGGCCGCAGGTGGTGGCCTCACCAATATGGAGCAGGAGCTCACCCCCGCGCTCCCGGTACATGTGGTAGACGAAGCAGCAGGACAAGGGCTTGAGGAGCAGGCTGAGGATGGCCATGCCGGCACCAAAGCGCTCCGTGTCCGAGAAGCCGGTCCGCTGGTAGAAGATGCTGATGTGGACGATGTCCAGGAAGATGGTGGCCGCCAAGCCACCCAGAAACTGCAAGACAGGCCAGGCGCAGGGCCCGTGGTGACCACGTGTCACCAGGGCTTAAGAGCGTGCCGGTGCCCTATCATGCCCTCATGCCCCCGCCCCCCGACCGGAAGCTCTGTCTGTGCCCTCCTGTGTCCTCAGGCTTTGCTGCAAAACACATCAGCAAGCAGGCAGGACCCTGTGGATGAGGCGCCTGCCCGAGGACTGTAGCACCGAGTACGGGGACGTGGGGACGCGGGGACCCGGTCCGCACCTAGCCTGTGGCTCCACCAGAGCCCCACCCCCCACCACTGCCCCTGTTGCCCTTGAGGCCATGATGGGGCACGAGCCTTAGCTCCAGAACCTCCAAGACAGAGGTCCCTTGGAGCTCACCCAATCTGTCTCCAGCACCAGGGAGGCCCTTCCTCGGTCATCCTGACGGGCCGGTGCTGGAGCGCCCACCGCCCGCCGGGGCGCAGCGGGTGTCCATGACAGGGCTCAGCAGGGCTGTGTCCACTCTGACCTCGTAAGTACAGGAGCTCCCTCTTCGTGGGTCTCCAGCCCCATCCCTCCCCACCAGAACCTAGAGGCGGGTTACAGGAAAGGGGTCCAGTGCCATCGAGGAGCGGCCACTCTGGGGCGCCTGGGGGGACCCCACCCGTGCCACTCTCTCGGGGAAGGCCCCGAGCAGACTCGGGGCGCTCTGGGCCCGGCAGGCCGAGAAGCAGGCCAGGCTAGTGAAGACACACGCGGGCTGGTAGCCTGGGTGGGCTTATTCACAAGGCTTTAGAGAATGGAAAACGGGGGCACGAAGAGGAGAGAGGATCCGGATGGGTGAGGGGGAGACCGGGGGGGGGGGGGGGGGGCCACGACCACCCTGAAGCCAGTCCTCTCGCTGCGTCCCCCGCCTCACCAGGCTTATGGCGTCGATGGAGTCCCTCTGAGCAACGGCCCACACGCCCAAGGCCAGGATGGTGAAGTTTGCCCAGGGATAGGGGCCCTCGAACGCTATGCAGCCCCTGTGGGAAGAGGCACCGGAGTCACATGAGGTGACCGCCCCCCAGGTGCCCGCCCCCTCCAGCTCCCGGGCCTCAGGACCCTCTGACGTGCCGTCTGCTCGGCTCCAGGGCACCTCCCCTGCCCTGGAAATGTCAGCAAGCAAATCCCCGTGGCGTCACTTCCCAAAGGGACCCCGAATCCGGCCATATCCCTCCAGCTCCAAAACACCATCCTCCCCTGGATACATCCAGGGATTGATCTCTGTGGCCTCTGCCCACCGGTCTCTCACTTCCATTCCTGCCCTTCCAGGGGCGACGATGTCGCTCTCCTGCTAAGAATTCTCCAGCAGTTTCCCGTCCCACTTGCAGTGAAATACAGACCCTTCCCGTGGCCTAAGGAGCCCTGTGGGATCCGGCCCGTGACACAGACTCTCTTACGGCCCAGCCACTGCCCGTGCTGTGTCCTCTACCCTGAACACTTGGCCCTGTTGTGTTACTTTAGTCTCAGCCCAAACGTTACCTCTGAGACTCTTTCCCCGACCACCTAATTTTAAGTACCACCTTGTCACTTTCTAACACAACACCCGCCCGTATCTTCTGTTCTGGGGGATCGTTACCAACTCCCGACGGATGTGTTTACGACCTGTCAACCCAATGACGCTATTAGCACAGAGGCCCTGCTAGCGACTAGCACAGTTCTAGATGCTTTAAAGGAACTCATCTATGTGCATTTATGTTCGCAACTCTAGAAAGGGAGCACAAATTACCGGCCTCGTTTTTAAACATGAGGAAGGTGAGGCACAGAGAGATCAGGTAACGTGCCCAGGGCCACTCGGCTTCTAAGTGGGGGAGCTGGGATTTGAACTCCAACAGCCTTAGCCCTTTTGCAGAAGACACTGGAAGACACCGCCATTGACGCAGGCAGTGTACCTTGAAGTCTGCAAAATGCACACAGAGGCTCACCTGTTTCCAGTCCTGGTTTGGCAGAGAAATCTCCCCAGCAGCTCAACCGTCTATTTCATTAGGCGGCAATTATGAAAATCAGCCCTGCAATCCTCGAGCCTCCCTTTGTGGCCCCAGGGAGTGTGGGATGAGCACTGCCACGCCTCTCCCCCACAGCTCCTGAGGGATGCGCCATCCATATACCCATCTGACAGATGGAAACCAAGGCCCCAAGCGGTGGGTGGGCCACTTGCCTAAGGCAACCCGGCTGGACCCTGGCTGGGCCAGGACCTGCCCGGGTCCATCTAATCCTGAATCTGCCATCTCTGGGCAGGAGTGTGATGGAAGAGTAAGGGTCTGTCCCCAAGCAAGTGACCACCCTGCGTCTCTCAGCTCATACAATATCTACTTGCTGAGCCACTGAGCTAAGCCACAGAAGGCGCTCAGCCCAGCGGCCAGCCCCGAGACACCCTCAATAAATGTTAGCGGTTATGACAGTTTCTAAAGCTATGCTTTCACCTTCCAGCGACCTTACAAGGTAAGGAGGGGTATCGGTAATACCGTCATTGTGCAGGTGAGAAAATGACTCAGGGGGTCTAAGTTTCCTCTGGAAACTGCCTGCCCCTCATACATTCTTGGGACGTGGGGAGCTTGCTGAGGACGTTCTTGGCGGAGGTGCTATTTGGCTTTGGAACTGGCCAGGAGACCCGCGGACAAGACCCAAGCGACACACGGACAAGACCCTGGCGATATGTGCACCCAGATCCCGGGAGACAGGTGGACACACAGCCGGGACACCTGTGGAGTCACTCACCAGGTCGTCAGCAGCCAGTGAACCAGGAGGATCGTCTGCGGCACAGAATAGGGGAGAGGGAAAGAAAAGATCTATGAATGTGACCACCAGATGGCTGGGGGGGGGGGGGGGGCGCGGCGGAGCTTTTGCAGCCAGAAAACACAGGACGCAAGCCCCTGTCTAGCACCTAAGAGGGCTTCGCAAACACAGGAGGGGAAGAGCAGGAGGAGAGGAGGGTTGGGGGTGGGGAGGCAGGCCTTGAGGGTCTCGGCAAGGAACGTGGATTTCATCCTCAGTGCATGGAGGGGACGCCACCAAAGGCTTTTCTGCAACGAAGTAACCTGGTATGGTTTAAGAAAAAAAAAAAATCCCTCTGGCTTCTTTTCTAAATGTCTACACTATTCCACCCCTCTTATCGCCCCAGATGTCCTTAAAATCACAGCCCCCATTACTGGAACTGGTCTCTCCTCCTGGTAATCAAAAGGGCCCTGCTTGGAAAGCAGACGGAGGAGGGAGCAGATGCTATGGGGAGGGCAGGGCGGCTGTGAGTTGGCGTTTCCGAAGGAGGGCACTCGGTGTTAAGGGGTAAGCGGGGACCCGCCAGGCAAAGGGGAGGAGAGAAAGGTGTTCTGAGCTGGCGCGTGACAACAGGAACGGGGAGGCAGGAAGGGGAAGAGGGAGTGGTGCTGAACCCATGGGGGGCCAGGAGCCCCAAGTCAGGAGCTTCAATGGGGTCCCAGTGGTGGATGGGGGACCCTGAAGGAGTTACTCAAGGGATTGGTGGGGGTCAAGCTGGGAGGGGGGGGAACGCCGAGAGCATGGGGAGGGGATAGCGTGCCCGCCGGCCCGGAGAGCGGAGAGCCAGGGCAGGCAGAGCACGGGTGTATAGTGAACGGCCCCGGCTTCTGGACTGGTGAAAGGGCAGAAGTGGGGGTCGCCACCTGCAAGAAAGAACCCTGGCTAGGGAGGGAGAAGCCCCTCGAGAGGAGTTACCACTTACTGTGCACATACTCTGTGCCAAAAGCCTTACACAACCTCCTTGGGGCCTCAGAACAGCCTCTGGAACGGACACGAAGCTCATTCCCATTTTGGGGGGCCTGGCTAGCTCAGTTGGGGGAGCATTCAGCTCTGGATCTCTGGGTCATGAGTTCAAGCCCACGTTGCGTGGGTAGCGATTACTTCATAAAATTAAATAAAATAAAAGATCATTCCCATTTTACAGATGGGAAAACTAGTCTCCGAGGAATATCAAGTCGATCCGGATTCCATAGATGGCAAGTGGTAAAACCAGAGTTCAATTGTAAGTGTGCCTCCAGGGCACCCAACTTTGCAGCGGAGGCCCGGGCTTTCAGCGGAGCAAAGCCATTTGAACTTTCGACAAATGTGGACATTTTCTGCACATGGGGGAGGTGAAATCCAGAGAAGATGGCTGGGATGTTCCGCCCCAGTGCGAGTGAACCAAAAAAGCTTTGGTGCCATGGCCCAAAAGCTCAACAGACTAGGAGAATAGTTCTGTAAGGACTGATGCTCCTGACTTTATGGAGGTCCCAAGACTCTGAAAAAAACAAGTCTGTACAGTATGGAAGGCTGGCGCTAGAAGGAATCTTCGAGGGGCACCTGGCTGGCTCAGTCGTTAGAGCATCTGACTCTTGACCTCAGGGCTGGGAGTTCGAGCCCCACGTTGGGTGTAGAGATTACTTAAATAAATAAAACTTAAAAAAGAAAAAGGAATCTTCATGACTGGCTACCTTTGTTTACTACCGAGCGCTTCCTAAGTGTCAGACCCCCGTACTAGGTACTTTCTATACACGGACGCACCTCATTCTTACAGTCCGTGGAGGTGCCATTTACAGTTGAGAAAACTGAGGCTCAGAGGTAAGTCAGTGGCAGAGCCACTCAACAGATTCAAATCTGACCATTAGCCCAGTGTTGTCTGACTGCCAGGCTTCTCTGGGCCTGGGCAGATGTGCTCTTCCCGTTACAAAGATGGGGAAACTGAGGCAGAGAAGTCTTAGTCTGCCACGGGGTTGTTAAAATGTTTTTTGCAATGTTTGTTTATTTTTGAGAGACAGAGAGAGACAGAGCGTGAGCAGGGGAGGGGCAGAGAGAGAGAGAGGGAGACAGAGAATCCGAAGCAGGCTCCGGGCTCTGAGCTGTCAGCACAGAGCCCCACGCGGGGCTCGAACCCACGGACCACGAGATCATGACCTGAGCTGAAGTCAATGCTTAACTGAGCCACCCAGGCACCCTTTCCTTTTATTTATTTTTTTAATGTTTATTTATTTTGAGAGGGGGGAGGGGCAGAGAGAGAGAGAATCCCAAGCAGGGTCCGTGCTGTCAGTGCAGAGCCTGACACGGGGCATAAAGTAGGGCAACATGAGAAAATAGAGGATCTCATGAACCATGAGGTCACGACCTGAGCTGAAATCCAGAGTCAGATGCTTAACCGACTGAGCTACGCGGGTACCCCTGCCATAGGTTGTTTTTTTTTTTTTTTCCCAGAGGCTTAAGAGATGCGATCTCATGGTGCTCCTTTTCTCAGGCATTTAAACTTTAACCCGGCATCCCTGGCACCTGCTAGGCACCCGCCCTGGGGACTCAACGGTGAGCAGAGGAGATGTGGTGCCCTGCGGGCCTTCCAGAACTTTTACATGGTGGAGGACACCTGCTGATCAGATCATCACCTTAGAAACGAAGGCTCCAGTGAGAACCTCTTCCAGAAGGAGGGTGATAGCAAAGGAACCGGAGACCCATTCTACAGCCGGGTGGGGTGGGGCCGTGGGGTGGTTCTGAGGGAATGACTTTAAAACAAATTTTTTTTTTATGTTTATTTAGTTTTGAGAGAGAGAGAGAAAGCACGAGCAGGGAAGGGGCAGAGCGAGAAGGGAGACACAGAATCCGAAACAGGCTCCAGGCCCCGAGGTGTCAGCCCAGAGCCGACACGGGGCTCGAACTCGTGAACTGCAAGATCATGACCTGAGCCAAAGTCAGAAGCTCAACCCACTGGGCCACCCAGGTGCCCCGGGAGTGACTTTTAAGCAGGGGATTAACTAGGGGCAAAGATCAAAGAAGAGCCTTTCAAGCAGAAGGGACGGAGCCTGCAAAGGCTCTGTGGCAGAAGGAAACATGGAACCTTCTGGAAACTGAAAAGAAGCCAATGCAGTCGGACCGAAGAGGAGAGCAGAGGACGGACAGGAAGCTGGGGGGTGGGCAGGGCTGGGCCTGGGAGGTGTGGGAAAGAATTCTGATCTTTATCTCAAGAGCTAACCACCACCACCCGGTCTGTCTTAACAGGAAACCCTACCCACAAGAGGGGAGAAGTCTTGCCTCGAAGGCCACAGCACGTGACCAGTCGCGAGAGTCCTGGTGTCCGGCTTTTGGACTAAGAGAAGACACTGAGAAAGACAGCACAGGGGAGGCAGCTCACATCACCACCTTCCTCCTGAAAATCAACACCTAAGCCTTCCGCACTGCTGGCTTCTATTCCAGGAACCGTCTTAATTTCCAAGTGCTCTGCTTCCTCCATTCAGACCATGCACACAACGGGCCCCGCAGAGCTCTGCCTGATTAAGGGGAGCTGGATGAGGAGCAGGCCCCCAGGGTGCCCGCCGATGCCCAGGCAAGCCTGTGGGGAAATCGCTCTGTGTCACCTGTGAGATAAAGATTTGTCCTGGAGCCGAAAAGACCTGTAAATGCAGCGAGCGCCTGCCTAACGTCCAAAACTATGCCATCTGTTTGGGGAAGAAAAGAGTGCAACCTGGAAATACTGAGGATCCTTGAAGACACAGGGTGTCCCCACCATGTGACAGACATCATTTTTGTTTTATAAATACTGAAGAAATTAAGCACCTTTTGATCATGTCTCTTAAGGCCCTGGGAAAAGGAACCCACAGAAGACTAAGCCTCAGTTTCCTCATCTTTGTAGTGAGAGGACACGCCCACCCAGGCCTAGAGTCCAGGAGAGCTCCAACCAGACACCGAGCCAAATGGGCCCTGCCCTTCCCGACACAGGAGGGAACAGTGACTCATCTCAGCACAGAGAACTGTCTGCCGGCTGTTGGGGAGGTTTCTGGGAACCAAGGGGACACCAGGGATTCTCAGGTACTGCCTGAGAGACTGGGGGATGGGGCGGGGGGGGGGGCGCTGGGCTCTGAGAACGTGCCTGGGCAGCCCTTCCTGGCTGGGCAAGAGGACAGAGACCTGAGCTCCTGGACTCTTCATACAGTGCTCGGCACAGGGGGCCTGCCTGGCTCTTCCCCAGGGAGCATCCAATGTGTCAGAAGACTGGGGAGGGGAGGGCCAATGGGCCACGGCAGCCAGGGGTCACAGGATGCTGGACTGGAGACCTGGGTTCTGATCCAGGGGCCATGTCCCTTTGTGTCTGTGCCCCAGGGTCCTTCTCTGTGAAATGGAGGCAATACCTATGTCCCCATATGTCCCAGCGGGGTGCCTCAACTGTAGAGAGACAGCGTCTGATAGTTACTGTACGTATCCAGTCATGCCAAGTACCCCCGTGAACAGGCATCTTGGAACAGCGTCAATAACACAATTCCTGTTACTGATGAGGACCTGTCTGCCATGTGTCTACACTGCCCTGAACACTTGGACCATGTCACCCTGCAACTGTATGGGGGAGAGAGTATGAAGGTTCTTTTACTTGTGAAGAAACGGAGGCAGTGAGAGATTAGGTCACTGGCCCAAACTGGAACACTTATAAGCAAGAGAGCTCAGATGCAAATCTCCGAATCGGTCTGTCTGGTCTGAGTTTTTCTGCTAATAAAAATGTAATGCCCCAGGGTGCCTGGGTGGCTCAGTCAGTTAAGCGTCCGACCCTGGATTTCGGCTCAGGTCACGATCTCACGGTCCATGAGTTCGAGCCCCACGTTGGGCTCTGTGCTGACAGCTCAGAGCCTGGAACCTGCTTCAGATTCTGTGTCTCCCTCTCTCTCTGACCCTCCCCCGTTCATGCTCTGTCTCTCTGTCTCAAAAATAAACATTAAAAAAAAATGTAATGCTCCACCAACTTCTGGACCACTGGATCCTTCTCTTAGCACCCTAGAAGGTAGCGTTTATTTTTATCCTCTTTTTACAGCGAGGAAACTGATACTCAGGTTAAGAAACCTGTTCAAGGTCACACAGCTAATAAGTAGCAAAGTCTATGCTACACGGTCGGGATCTGGAGGAGAAAGGCAAGGGTGGATGGAAATGAGGTTTAAGCAGAAGGGAAGGCTAAGGGGAACCCAAGCGGTCATGTGGACCATGACTTAGACCCCTTGTTTGCCACTAGAGGGCCCATGGACGAATGGGGTTGGGTGTGGGGGAGATTCCTAGACAGGTGGTAGACAGAGCTAAGGTCAACCTATACAGATCAATGTCTGGAATATAGTTCTATGAGTCCTGTGTAAACATTCAGCAGCCTGTTACGTGAGGCAGTAAGACCGCCCAGGGCAGCTAAGGCTGAGGGACCCACGTCAGGAACGCCACAGCAGGGAGGCAGAGTCGGGCGGTGGTTAACTGCCTGGGCAATGAGGCCAAAGATTTGGATCTGATCCTGGCTCCATGATGTAGAAGCTGTGTGATCTCGGGCAAGTTACCGGATCTCCTGGAACTGCTGTTTGCTCATCTGTGAAGTAGGGACAATAACGCCCGGGTCATAGAGTTGTCATGTGGATCTAGCGGCACAGGGAGGTAGAGAGGTACGTGAAACACGCAACACAGTGCCTGCCAGGGAGGCAGCCCTCAGCACACGGCCATCCTCGTTACTCCCGTCAGGAAGTCGGCTTCCTAATTTTTAACCGAATGCTGCTATTCCCTGGCCCCTCCTCCCGAAGATCTTTTCTCACAAGACCTCACGGACCCAAGTCTACTCTGTTCTCAGCTTGTCGCAATGTCATTTCTGTAGCTGAGGACTTGCCTCTCGGATGGGGCTCGGTTAGGGGCTGCCCTTTGGGTAAAGGGCCTGTGGCAGCTGTTTCTTTCACCTGTCACCACTGACCACTCTGGCTGGGCTGGGCACAAGCCGGCATCCAACCAGTTGCCAAGGAATGTATGAAATGAGGGGGTGCGGGGCCACAGGGGTGCGTTTTCCCGGCTCCCCGGGGGTCCTGATCTCAGAACATCCCACTTTGGTGCCTCCAGGGAAGGAGTCAACAGCCGCTCTCCATAGGGTGGCCGGATTTAACAACAACAAGACAGAACGCCCAGTGAACTCTGAAGTTTGGTTAATAAACAGTTTGTTAGTATGTCCCGAATATTGCCTAATACTTATGCCTAAAAGTTACTCGTTGTTGGTCTGAAATTCAAATTCAGCTGGATGTCCTGTATGCTACCTGGCAAACCTGTCCCCTCAGAGCCTCCTAGTACTTCCTTATCTCTGACTGGTAGCATCAGTGACCTTTGGAAACATGGGGTCTTGTTTCTGCCTAGGGAACAGCCAGCCATGTCACTCTGGGGCACCGAATACCAGGACATAACCTGTGGGTGCATTTGGCCTGTTAGGCACATGAAGTTGCTCAAAAACAAAGGAAGCCCCAAAGGGACTAAGGCTCCCCCAGTGGATGGAAACCATCAAGGCAGAAGTCAGTCCTAACTGGAGGCCAGGAAAGGACCTGGCTTTGAAGTCTGACCCCAGTTGGTCCAAAGCCTGACTCTGCCACTGAATCCCTGTGGGACCTCGGCAGGTTACTTATCGGACCTGAGCCGGAAGTTTGCTCCTCTGTAAAAAGGTGACAGTATTGGCTTTCTCAGAAGGTGGCTGCGATCGAAGGTGGCTGCGATCGAGTAAACAACCTGGCTCCTGGGAATGAGGAGGGTTCCCTGCCCTCTCCATTCCCACAGCTCTGCCCCTCACCTGATTCTCTCCTAGCGATTATTGTAGGCAAATCCGTCATCAGAGAAAAGGCAGCCGGCACTGACTCACAACTGCCCGGAACACAGGGGATGTTGACCCCAACAAACCGCAGCTGCCCTCCTGTAAACCTCTTAGGCTGGAAGCTTCAGGGAGGCAAATGGCATTAAGGAAAACCTGCCCATGTGGAGTCCGAACACGACCCCGTCTAACAATCCGCAAACGGATCACGTGTTGTCTTGTAGCCCTCTAGGCGTTAGATTCCTTTGGTGCTGGACGCCACGCGTGCTAAGTGCTTCGTCACTGGGGAGTAAGAGGCCATTCCTGGATATAGCCTCAAGGGGGAGGGCGCCCAGACCCAAAATGGCAGGTCTGGCCCAAGGCTCACACCTTGCTGCCCAGAGCTAAAGGTCCCAGCCCCTCGCTGGCAAACTCAGCCCAGAAGCGGAGGCCGCCGGCGGTGGGCGGGGAGAAAATGAAGAAGCCGCTGGCATCTTGAGGAGCTGAGGACACGCCACAGGAAATGAAGACACCCCAGAAAGGCTCTCAGCGTCCTCCTAAGTGTATACGGTGGGGGTTTTCTGCTTTTAAGTAACTTCTCTCGGAGTTCCCGTTTTCTTAAGAAACAGGGACGCTGCACTGATCAACTTTGGAAAAAGCACTCGTCTGGGAATTTCGGCTTTTCTTAACCCGATTAAGCCAACAAAGCCGCAGGGCGGTGCTGGGCGTGCAGGTGAAAGGTCTGCCCCCCTCTCTCTGGGAAAGGGCAGGTGTCCAGCCGCCGAGACCCCCGTCGGGCTCTCAGCGCCCGCCCCCAAGTCCGCCCCTCCCACCCTCTCCGGGGGGAATTCTGGGCTCCTGGGCCGAAGCGATCCTCCCGCCCCCGCCGCCTCCAGCTCCCTCGCGGTCTTCCCTGCCGGCCCTTCCCTGGATCCCTTTCCTTTTCCGGTCTGCGCATCTCCTTCCCGGCTCGGCTCCACGCACTCTTTCTCTCTACTACCCCTCTTGCCCCAAGCTCTTGATCCCCTCACCTCTAAAATCCTTCTTGGAAAAAAAAAGCAAACGCCCGACACACTCTGGAGGGCCCGCCCCGCCCGCGCCCCGCCCTGCCCGTCGCCACCTTCAAGTTCACGGTAGGGAGCTCCATCCCGAGCTAGGCGGAGGGCACCTGCGCCGCGGCCGCGGGGGCTCCTGGGCTCCGGGGCTCCGAACTCCGGGCGCAAACTTGCCTTGCCCCGCCCCGCCCCGCTTCGGCCACTCCACCTCCAGAGCCGCTCCGGGCCACGTGAGGCGGGCCACGTGATCGCTGCCCCGTTGCTAGGAGACGGCGTCCGGCGGCGCCCGCCCTCCTCCGGGTTTCCAGCTCCGGCCGCCTCGGAGGCAGTTCCCGCAGGCGGTTGGAGAACGCTGGGGTTCGTGTCGCCAAGGGCGCAGTATCTCGCCTGGTTAGTAACCTGACAGGTGGATCGAGGGGACCACCTGCAGCTGAAGAATTGGGGGGACCGTCCAGGTGCCCACAGCTGGTGTCTGGTCTCGTCCCTGCGGGTACCCCCCTCCTTGCTTCCTGGCGTCAAAGTGGAGACACTGACAATACCTACCTCATAGGATCCTGGTGAGGTTAAATGAACTGATTCCTGTTGATAATGAAAAAATTATTCTGACACTTGCTGGACGGGTAAGGAAGACTGTTGCCGTAGGGGTATTGCAATGGGGAAGCCTGAGGAAGCTCACCTCCCAGGACAGCAAGGACAGGCGCAGAGGGAGGGTCAGTGGATGGAAAATACCAAGAACAGACATCAAGGGTAGGGAGATTCTTGCTAAACTGACCCAACAGGATTCTTGCTAAAGGCGGGCGAGGACACCAAAGGTGGGGGATAGGGAACTTGATCAGATATGGAGAGTGATCAGATATCAAGGGTGGGGAGAGTCTCACTAAATTGATTTAGCAGGGTTCTTAGGGCTCTGCAGTCCCAGCAAGGATAGGCTGGATACAGAAGGCCAGGCCTAGTCTGGAAGAGGGCTCAAAGGAACCTAGCTAAAATTTGATCACGGATAGTGTCTTTGTGAAGGTAAAATGCCCAGAACAGTGCCTACCACTTAGTAAGTGAGCAATACACATGAGCTGTTGTTATTAGCGAAACAGAAGGTTATTATCACTATACTGGTTGGGCCCACTTGAGTCAGTATACCAAAAGCTAGCTGGAAAATCTAGCTGGAAAACCAGCAGAAAACCTACAGGACACAACTGTCTCCAGAAAGAAGAAGATTGGAGAGCAAAAGATTGTATCTAAACACTGTCTGCCCCTCAGCTGTAAATGGAAAGAATTGAGGAAGGAAAGGGCCGTCTTACCTGGCACCCCTCTTAGACTGTTGACCACCCTCTCCCCAACCCAGACAGGAACATTAATTCTCCCTACCTCCATCCCCCTCCCCACCTCATCCTTCACCCGTAACCAGAGAAAATTTTCATTTGGAGAGCACCAGCTTCCATTAGAGTCACTTGGGGTAAGAGACCCCCTCGGATGCGTCTGAGTGCTTGTTCTTGCTTTTAGGAGGGAGAAACCTCATGGGAGGCTACAAAACTACCTGGGATTGGCGGTGGGAGGTGAGGCGTGGGAGGGTCCTGAGATCAAATCAAGACACATCCTCTGGAAGCGGCTGGGTGGCTCAGTCAGTCGGTTAAGCGTTTTCGACTCAGGTCATAATCTCACGGTTCATGGGATCCAGCCCCAACTGGGACTTTGTGCTGCTTGGGATTCTCTCTCCCTCTCTCTCTCTGCCCCCCGCCTGCACACACGCACTCTTCCTCCAAATAAACAAACAAACCTTAAAAAAAAAAAAAAAAAAAAAAAAACAAGACACATACTCTCTCCGGACATGAAGGGAGACTTTTGCAAGACTCCAGGGCCCACTGGCCTAATTTAATGCCCTTTTGGAGATGCAGTCCTCCAGCCCAGGGGGCAGAGAAGCGCAAACTGGCCACCGTGGTTGAGAGCTGGTAAACAGCTACACCTAGTTTGATTTTTTGTGATTTAGCACACAGCGGAACAGGTGTTTGAATCCCGGCTTTGCCACTTACTGTTTGAACTTGGGCAAGTTGCTTCACCTCTCTGTGCTTTAGTTTTTGCAAGTGTAAGAGGAAGATCGTAATGGTAACTTCCTCAAAGGGTTGTCAGTAATTAATACACAAAAAGCGTTTAGAATAGTGCCTGGCAGATAGTAAGCACTAAATCAGGATTGGCTGCTATTGTCATTAAGTATTAGTTATTGTTAATTATTGCTGTTGGATACCGAGAAGAGAGTAATTCCTCAATAAATGGTGGATATTATAACACTATATTATTATTTATCAATTTTTTTTTCTAAGAAAAAGTCCCCATCCGCCTGAGATCCTAGAGGTGTTTCATCCAAGCCTGTAGGGGTGTAATAAGACTGCAATCCCATTAGAAGGAGAAAATAAAAAACAACTCCTAGGATTAAGACTGACATTTATTAAGTACTTATTTTGTGGCCCACGGTGTGAAAAGCGTTCTGTAGTAAATGCTCACAATGACCCCATGGTGTAGGTGCTATCCTGATCCTTATTTACAGTAAGATGATTGAGGTTAAGAGAAGTTGGAAAGATTATCCAAATCACTGGTGGGTATGAAACTGGCCTGGGGACCGAGGAGGTCTGGCTCTGGGACCCTCCCTGACATTCAGCCCCTCGGTTCCACTGCCTCCATCTTGGGAGGGAAAATACAGCCCCGGCTGGGATGCAAAGGACAGAGGGAGGCGAGGAGGCAAGACAGATTGCGGATGAAGCACAAGGCTGGGTCTGTGGAAGGTCCTTGCCGCTCACACAGTGACACTGCATTCATCCCGACCAGCTGGGGCCAGAGGCATGGGGGAGGGGGCAGAAGACCCAGCTGGCTGGGGTTGGGGGGGTGGGGTAGCTCATAGGAACAAAGGAAAGTGACTATTCTCAAAGGAGTCAGAGTTTCTGCCATGACCCAGTCCCGACTATGGAAGGACAAATGCCCCCCTCCCCAAATCCTATCCCACAAGGCTTTGGGGTCATAGCTTTAGTGAGCACAGTTTTGGAATTCAAGTTTAAATCTGTCGCGTCCCTCACCAACCGTGTGTGCCTCAGCCAAGTTTTATCTTTGCACTTTCAGTACAGAGAGAGACATGAAGAACACCGAGTCATTCATTCATTCATTCATTCATTCATTCAGGGGAGAGTTATGGAACACCTGTTTGGGTAAACATCTGGGAGCAGAATGACCAGATCATATGGCAAGTCATATTTACCTTTAGAGGAAATTGCCAGGCCACTTTCCAAGGTGATTGCAGCGTCCTATCTTTTATTCTCTGTAGCACGTAGCACTTATCACTGTGGGAAGGTGTTGCCCTATCAGTGTACTTGCTTACTGCTTATTATCTGCCCCCCCCACCCCCCAACTAGACTGTAAGCTCTAGGAGGGTGTGACATTCTCAGTGCCCAGCCCCCTGCCTGGTGCCTTAGTAGGCACTCAGGGAATGGACCGACATACACCAACTGAACGAATATGTGTGCCCCACCCCCGATCACAGACATCTGAAAGACCTGCCGCCCAACCTCCTGCTTATCCTCAGCGTCAGGCTCCGTCCAGGAAGCTGGGTCAGTGGCGCTGGTTGTGGGGGATGCAGATAACAGATAAAACACTTAAGGCATTGGGGGGGGGCGGGGAGGGGCTCTGGGGTGGCTCAGTGGGTTAAGCGTCAGACTTCAGCTCAGGCAGGTCATGATTTCACGGGTCGTGGGTTCGAGCCCTGCGTCGGACTCTGTGCTACCAGCTCAGAAGCTGGAGCCTGCTGTGTCTCCCTCTCTCTCTGCCCCTCCCCTGCTCATACTCTCTCTCTCTCTGTCAGAAATAAATAATAAAGATTAAAAAAGTAAAAAAACCACACCTAAGGCAGGGAAGCTACTGGGACTCCATTTTGGAAAGGCTCATCATGGCTTTAATCCTTGCTAGGGTAGAAACTTCTACCTTGTTGATGGAAACATTGTTACAGTTTGGATGACTTAACCCAAGTTGCAATTAGCAAAGCTTGCATGGGAGCCCTGTAAAGAAAACATGTGAACCCGCCTGGAGTTCTGTCTTTGGGGGCCAAGGATTCCGTCCCAGGTACAAGCCCTTTCCGTGATTCTGGAGATGAAGGTGAGCATATGTACCCCCCATACTTCTAGAACAATGAGGCACGGATCAGGTGGATGAACCCAAAAGAGTCAACAGTAATGGCTGGTTTTTATTTTTTTTATTAAATTTTTTTTAATGTTTATTTGTTTTTGAGAGAGAGAGAGAGAGTGAGACAGAGCACAAGTGGGGGAGGGGCAGAGAGAGAGGGAGGCACAGAATCCGAAGCAGGCTCCAGGCTCCGAGCTGTCAGAGCCCGACGTGGGAATCGAACCCACAAACTGTGAGATCATGACCGGAGCTGAAGTTTGACGCTTAACCTGACGCTTAACTGACTGAGCCATGACCGGTTTATAAATAGGCTTTCCTCAAATTCATTTGTGTGGTATGGGATGGGGGAAAGGTGAAATCTCTGGAGAACGTTTTGAGGGGGTGATACTGTTTAATCAGAGGCATTGCAACGTGGGTATCCCGGGAGGTTGCTCTCCCCGGGTGCCGTCTGGGTGGCACAGGGAGCATAGGGGCTCAGCCCCATGATGTACGAAAGAGCGGGTCCTTCACCTTGACCACACCTCCTCCCCTTGAGTAACCCCCCCCCCCCCACCTGCCTAACAGGACTCGGACCCTTCCTCAGCCAATCGGCTGAGGCCATAGCCATTACCTCACCAACTGCCCCTAGGCCCCAATAAAACCTTTGTCCTTTTGAAACTCGCTCTCTCTCCCTGGTATCTCACCGCTTGTCGGTGCAGGTAGGGGATTGAGCTCGAGCTAGCTCGAATAAAGGCTCTTTTGCTTTTGCATCGGACTCGGCTCCCTGGTGGTCTTTGGGGATCACGAATTCTGGGCATAACATTTGGGGGCTCGTCCGGGATCCCCAAGACCCCCAAGGGACCCCCGACCTGGAGAGCCTGACTGGCCATGGTTAGTGTCTGTCTGTTTGTTCTGTCTTTTCTGTGTGAGCTCATTTCTGGAATTCTGGTAGTGCCCGACGCGGTCTAAGTGGACGCACTGGAGGACCACGGGCCGGGAGTTTCGGAAGACGTTCCGATCCTCCCTTCTGGAGGGACGTGGAATCCCCTCAAAGGTCTGAGTCAAAGCGGGTTGCTCCTGCTGGTCGGCGAGAGGCCGTCGTCTTTGGAGGGACGTGGAATCCCCTCATTGGTTTTGGAGGGACATGGAATCCCCTCAAAGGTCTAAGCTAGCTTGCAGTTTTGCTTCCACGGAGTTGGAAGACTTTCTAGGAGCCCTCTGTTTGTCTGTTTTTGTGTTTCTCTGTTTTGTTCTGTGGACTTACTGGACGGACGTTATGGGACAGACTCAGACTACTCCTCTAAGTATTATGATTGATCACTTTAAGGATGTGAGGGGAAGAGCTAACAACCTCAGTGTGGAAGTCTGAAAGGGTGGGTTGCAATTTTTTTGTTCTAGTGAGTGGCCAACTTTCAATGTCGGATGGCCACCAGAGGGGACCTTCGACCTCCCTACCATCCACCGAGTCAGGAGTATCATCTCTCGGCCTAAGACGGGCCATCTTGATCAGCTCCCTTACATTATCACTTGGCAGGACCTTGTAGAAGACCCACCCTCTTGACTTAAGCTCTTCCTAGCCCGCTCCCTCCGGAGCCAAAACCCATTCTTGCTTTGCAGGGGACAAAGAAGAAGAAAAGTCTTACCCAGCCTTCAGCACCCCTCTACCCTGTCCTACAGGGGGGTACTGAAGAAGAATTAATTTTTCCTCCCCCGTATAACCCCTCTAGGATGCCGGAAGAACACCATCCTCCCTCTCCGGGGGAGGCAGACGCTGTTCCGAGAGCGGGAGGCAGAAACGCTCCAGTGGGAAGCCCGCCCTTTACCAGACAAAGGGCTCAGAGGGACCAATCTGCCTCCACCGCCGACTCCACTATTCTGGCCCTGCGAGCCACCGGACCCCCAGACGCAGAGGGGAATCAGCTCCATCACTATTGGCCTTTCGCCACTAGTGACCTCTACAATTGGAAAGCTCAGAATCCTAAGTTTTCCGAGGAACCGGCAGGGCTTGTTGATTTATTAGACTCTGTTCTTTTTACCCATCAGCCCACGTGGGACGATTGCCAGCAGCTTTTGCAGGTCCTGTTCACGACTGAAGAAAGAGAAAGAATCCTCAATGGGGCCCGAAAACTAGTTCCGGGCGCAGACGGGAATCCCACCACCAACCAGGCTCAGATAGATGCCTCCTTCCCCTTAACTCGGCCCCAGTGGGATTTCAACACGGCAGAAGGTAAGGAGAGGCTCCGGGTCTACCGCCAGACTCTAATGGGGGGTCTCCGAATGGCTGCTAGAAAGCCAACCAATTTGGCCAAGGTAGGAAATGTACAACAGGGAAAAGATGAATCTCCGGCTGCCTTTTTAGAACGGATCATGGAGGCATTCCGTACCTATACCCCCATGGATCCAGAGGCTCCGGAAAGCAAGGCAGCTGTTATCATGGCCTTTGTAAACCAATCGGCCATAGACATTAGGAGAAAATTACAGAAAATAGATAGATTAGGAGAAAAAAAGTCTGCAGGACTTACTGGTGGTAGCCGAAAAGGTATATAATAACCGGGAGCCTCCTGAGGACAAGCAGGCTCGCGCCATGGCGGCTGCCAGCAGTAAGCAGACTCGAGACCTGGCCAGAATACTACTAGCTACCACTGCTGACTTCCCCGAGGAACAAGACCGCTGTCTCTGGCAGCTGGCAGACAATGCAAGAAAAGGTAAAAGAACCACCAAGGGGGGGAAGCAGAGGCTGCAGAAGGATCAGTGTGCATACTGCAAGGAGATAGGGCATTGGGCCCGAGATTGTCCAAAAAGGGCTGGCGGGAAGGGAAGCAAGACTGATCGAGTAAAAGTCCTAGAGCTAGATAAACTAAGTGATTAGGGGAGTTGGGGTTCGGACCCTCTCCCCAAACCCAGGGTAAGTCTTAAAGTGGAGGGGACCCCTGTTGACTTCCTTGTCGACACCGGAGCACAACATTCGTTCCTCCACACCCCACAAGGAAAACTAGCCAGCAAGAAGTCCTGGGTACAAGGGGCAACTGGTATGAGCCAGTATTCATGGACTACCCGAAGAACAGTAGATTTGGGAACGGGCCGGGTATCCCACTCCTTTATGGTAATACCAGAATGCCCCTACCTGCTGTTAGGACGGGACTTACTGACCAAGATTGGAGCTCAGATAACTTTCAGACAAGGGGGGCCTCAGGTCACCGATGGCAAGGGCCACCCCATCCAGGTCCTGACCATGAAACTGGAGGATGAATATCTCCTCCACCAGGAGGCGCTCCCGAGAGAGGATAATATAGACAGATGACTACAAGAATTCCCCTCGGTTTGGGCAGAGACGGGGGGGGGGGGGGGGGGGGGGATGGGACTAGCCGCTTACAGGACCCCAGTCCTGGTAGAGCTCAAGCCAGGAGAGAGTCCGGTAAGGATCAAACAATACCCCATGTCTCAGGAGGCCCGGAAGGGGATCCAGCCACACATCCGGAGACTACGAAGCCTAGGGGTACTAGTTCCTTGCCAGTCTGCCTGGAACACCCCCTTACTGCCGGTCAAAAAGCCTCACACAAATGACTGCCGACCGGTACAAGACCTCCGGGAAGTAAATAAGAGGGTCCCCACCATGACCATACAACTACCGGACCCGGGAGACCTGGTTTTACCAGACCAGCCCAAATACTCCCAGGAGGAGTTACAGCGGATCAAGAAACTCCCCATGGCCCAGGAGATAAAGGGATGGTGGTATACACCTAACAAGGAGCTCGTGCTGCCAGACCGGCTCGGAGTCTCAATATTAGAGCACATGCATCGGTCTACTCACATGGGGGCCCGAAAATTCAAAGACTTAATCCGACACGCCGGAATCAAGATTCACCAACAGGACACCAAAATAGAGCAAGTTGTATCTGCCCGCAAGACCTGCCAACTCACCAACGCGAGAGCCACATCAAATAAAAAAGGAACCAGGCTCAGAGGCACCAGACCGGGAGCCCAATGGGAAGTCGACTTCACTGAAGTCAAACCAGGAAAGTATGGTTTTAAATATCTTTTAGTATTTACAGACACCTTCTCTGGCTGGGTGGAGGCATACCCAACCAAGCATGAAACGGCTCAGACGGTGGCTAAGAAGCTACTAGAAAACATCTTACCCAGGTATGGTTTTCCTGCCATGGTAGGATCAGACAATGGACCAGCTTTTATCTCGCAGGTAACACAGGCAGTAGCCAAGGCGGTGGGGGCAAACTGGAAATTACATTGTGCTTATAGCCCCAGAGCTCAGGACAGGTAGAAAAAATGAATAGAACCCTAAAAGAGACCCTTACCAAATTAACCATGGAGACTGGCGGGGACTGGGTGACTCTCCTACCGTACGCCCTTTATCGGGTTAGAAACACTCCTTACACTCTGGGTTTTACTCCCTATGAGATCATGTTTGGCAGGCCACCCCCCTGTTATTCCCAGCCTTCGAGCTGAACTTATTGCTGAGTTTAAAGATCAAGAACTTTTTCTTTCCTTGAGCGGGCTCCAGAGGGCGCACGAGGACATTTGGCCGCGCCTCCGTGCCATCTATGAGGCTGGCCCGACCCCGACACCTCATCATCGGTACAGGCCGGGAGACTGGGTCTACGTCAAGAGGCACCACCGAGAGACCCTCGAGCCGCGCTGGAAGGGACCCTACATCGTGGTGTTGACAACCCCCACCGCTCTCAAAGTAGACGGCATCGCGACCTGGGTCCATCACACCCACGTTCGGCCAGCGGACCCCTCCTCGATCCGGAAAGACTTCGTCACGCGATGGGCCATCAGTCGGGACCAACACAACCCGCTCAAGCTCAAGCTACAGCGCATTCGACCCAACTAATATTGGTAACTCTGTTAACTCTGCTTGTCATTGCTCATGCTGCCGGGAGTCCCCACGCCTCCCAAAACATCACCTGGCAGATCATAGACACCAGCTCGGGCACAATACTTAATCAGACCTCCCAGAGCCACCCCAGGGACACTTGCTTCCCAGAACTTTGCGTAAACCTCCAAACTCTGTTCCCCTTGTCACCATAAATGCAGCCGGTCCCATGATTGGGTCCCTAAGCTACATGACAAGGGGGGAATGAAAGGGCGGGCCTACGCCGGCCGACTCCATCTTGTTCTGTGTCCTTCACCTTGACCACACCTCCTCCCCTTGAGTAACCCCCCCCCCCCACCTGCCTAACAGGACTCGGACCCTTCCCCAGCCAATCGGCTGAGGCCATAGCCATTACCTCACCAACTGCCCCTAGGCCCCAATAAAACCTTTGTCCTTTTGAAACTCTCTCTCTCTCCCTGGTATCTCACCGCTTGTCGGTGCAGGTAGGGGATTGAGCTCGAGCTAGCTCGAATAAAGGCTCTTTTGCTTTTGCATCGGACTCGGCTCCCTGGTGGTCTTTGGGGATCACGAATTCTGGGCATAACAATGTATAGTCCTTTTCCATAATGTTAAAGATGAAGCCAGGTCCACAGTCTCCACTTGAATATTCCTATGGCTTCTCAGAGCCCTGTGGACACTGACTGAGGGGACAAACCATGCAGGAAACATCTAAAAAGAAAAAAAGAAATGGGGCACCTGGGTGGCTCAATCGGTTGAGCGTCCAACTTCAGATCAGGTCATGATCTCACGGTTTGTGAGTTCAAGTTCGAGCCCCACGTCCGGCTCTGCTCTCAGCACAGAGCCTACCTTGGATCCTCTGTCTCCCTCTCTGCCACTCCCCTGCTCGTGCTCTCTCTCAAAAATAAATAAAGTTAAAAAAAAATAAAGCAAGGCTCTATCTGCTCTGTTTTTCTGCTACGCCCCCTTCACTCCTGTTCTACACTTTGCCTCTGAACAAGCCAAAGAAGCAATGTTCCCACTTCTAGGGGGGAAGCAAAAAAGCTTTGTCCTAGGCCTCAAACACCTGAGAACACCTAAGAGGAGCCAGATCCCAAACAGGTTCCAGGGCATCAGCTTCGAACAAACCCCGGCTGATGTTGACATCAACACCTCCTCCCTCCGGTGGTTTATAAAATAGTTCCTGTTATTCGCCCATCACCCACCTCATCTTTGATCGGACCCCTACCCTGGATTCCCGAAGGAACACTACCCTAGGCTCCTTTCCAGTATAACCCCCGCCCCCGCCCCGCCCCCACTCGAAGCAACCATGAGACTCACTCTCCTTTGGTTTCCGCATCTCCCAGACACTCCCATCTGTTACACTCTGTCACTCATGCTATTCATTAAACTAAACTCTGCTTTCACTCTCTCTGGCATGCATTTGATTTCTATCCTGCGCGGAGCCAAGGACTCTCTTGGCTGGGTCTGCGGCGCCCCCCCCCCCCCGCCCCCGCCCCACTCTGGGTTCTTAGTCCCGGCCTGCCTGCGTCAGGACCACAGCCATCGCTTTCCCATGGTTGCTTGCTCCTTTGGGTAAAGGTGGGTGTTTTTGGATCCCTGCCTTGCCTCCTCCTGGCACAGCTCCTGGAACTTCATAAATGCTCAGTAGGCAAATAGCTACCCTCCTGCTGTGAAGAAAACCACAAGTGTCTTTCGGCGTCTCCCAGCACGTCTGGGCCCACAGTGAATGCTTTTTGAACAGATGCACCGGGGAAGACCCCTTTGATGGGGAGCAGAGGCCCATCCCCCCCTTTCCTACTAGCAAAGACCTCAGCATTTCAGCCTGCTGCCCACCACCCTCCCAGCTTCGACACCCTCCCCTCCCCTGCGCTGCCACTTTGCATCTATGACACTTAATCCCTCCGCATTTTTTTCTGCATCGAGACAATGGGAACAGTGATAATCAGTCCCCCTGCGCTGCTGCGTGAGGCACAAAGGAGACTCCGAATATGAAAAGGTTTGGAGATGATTTCCCCCTGTCCTTCAGTTCTTAACCCAGGGGAGGCCCACCGTTGTGAGGGGGTGCAGCCACTTCCTTTCCCAAGGGGGTAAATCCAGCTGGAAGAAAGAGAGCAGAGAACATCACCAAAACACCGTCTGAAAGTCACATGCGCCTGTCACAATGCAGAGTCCTCCGCAAGAAGCACATTAGAGAAGGGTCTGGAAGCAGAGCCATGGCCCCTGGTGGCACATCCCCCTGGGGGGCTTTGATCTGGAGACCCATCCTCCAGGGCGCGTGTTAGCTTGTCACATGTAACCTGCCGGCTCTGTGTTTCTCGGCCTGAGGTCTGGCGGGGTTGGGGAAGGCGTGGGAGTTTTGTGGGTCAGTGCTGGCCTTTGGATCTGTGGCTATACTCTTCTTTCTCCTTCTGAGGGCCAGCTGCTGCCCACCGACTACAGGAAGTAGTCTACTACAGTAGTAGTAGGACTGGGGTGGGAGTGGCTCTCTTGGGCTCCCAGACTTTATTCCCTGTCTTCAGCCCAGTCCTCGGTTGATGCGCGTACCAAAACTATCAAATGCCATTATGACTCACCAGTAAAATCACTGTGTCCACAGCACCATTTACTCAGAGCCAGGAAGGGGACATGGTCCCGGGGGAGGCATGTGCCCAGAGGGAGTCAGGTTGGATGATCCTGCTACATCCCTTTTCCTGGATTTTCTGGAGGTGCCTGGACATTGCTGGGAGGTGGGAGAGGCCTCCACTCTAGAGGACACGTTTGTTTTTTGTGATTAGTCAAAGGGGGACTGATTCCAGGGTATTTGTCCCATTGGCACACAATTCGAACTTACAGCAGCATCCATGGCTGAATTTAGAGGCCCCGGTCAGGCTCCTTGAAGACTCTCCCTTGAGCCTTAAAATGAAGCCCGTAATTCCTGATGGTCCTATAGCTTTGCCACCTCATCAGGGTCCTAAGAAAATGACTGCGGGTGAGCCCCACCCTGGGAAGGCCCTGCCAGACACGTAGCGATAGTACCCTGTCCCTCCAGACACCCGTGTGCTCAAGTCAGGCATCAGAGAACACATCAGAGCGCTCCATGGAACTCTTGGCGAGCGTGGGAAAGGCAGAAAAGGAAATTGTGTCCGGTTCCAGGAAACAGAGGTTGTGTTCGACAACAGCCAGAGGGAAAGCGCACTGAAGAGGCTGTGTTGCCCAAGACAGAGCCACGGCGCCCCTCCCCGCGGCTCTGTCCTGTGGCATTTTCTTCATTCGCCTCGTCCATACTCCAGCAACCCTCTTTATGCCATCGTGGTTGTGCGTTCCCAGGCTCTCACTATGCACCCCCTGCCTCCCACTGCCTGTCCTGTCCTGGCCTCAGTTCAGGCTGTCGCCTCTTTCCCCGTCAGGCTTCTCATCTCTCCACGTGCTCGGGGTAGAATTTCAAGAAAGGCATTTGAGGGCTCTGGCTGCACCTTGCTGATCGCTCAGATACACGCACAAGGCCAGTTATGGGCCCTGGGCCCTGCAGCCCCCAAGTGCCTATCTGCGTGGGGGTTATCCTGGTGTTTGCTTTCACCCCCTTCTGCTGGGCCAGCTCAGAACCAAATGGCTTTTGGGTCCAGGTCTGCGGCAGGCTCTCTGAGGTCTCGCGTTCCTTGCCGGGGGGACAGTAAGGGAGGCTGTGAGCCATGCAGGGGGAGGGATCAGAAAAAGGAAGCAGGGACTGGGGTCGGGCAGGGTATCTCCGCAGGTTTCACCAGTTGGGAAGCCCCTGAGAGGGAAGCTCAACCCCCTCCCCCTCCACACCGCGGGGCCTTCTAGAAGGCAGCATGGTGAGGGCATGATCTTTGGTTCTGGCAGCCCAGGGCTGGGGCCTGCCTGGCAGAACTCCTGTCCCCTGCCGGCCCCGCAAGCAGCCTTGGTGATGCCAGATGCACTGTGCAGCTCCTGTGACCCGGGGTCTGGGTGGGGGTGGGTGGGAGTGACCAACCCCTAGTAGGTGCTCAGCAAACTTGTGGCATTTGAGAGGCAGTGTGAAATCGGGGGACATAATCGAGTTTTTGGAGTAGGAAACACCTGGGTGGGGTCCCCGATACATCTACTTAGTTTTCCTGCTCTGAAAAAGGGGCTCTAGTAATACCTAGCTACACAAGAGGAGGGTGCTTCTGGCGGTGAGGACCGCCCTGTAGATAGAGGCCACAGTTGTGTTTGGACGAATGTGTTCCCTCTCTAAACATGACTTCCGCTTTGTGCCAGGCACTGACACAAGGTCAAGGCTGGGGCATGGAGAGACAGTTCAGGACCGCCATGCACAGAGCTGCCCAGGCTCCCCACTGGACTGACCAATCACCAGTGGGGAAGGGTCCCAGGTGTCCCGCCATGGTCCCCCAGGCACAAACATGTGGATTTCAGGATACACCATCCTGGAGGGGGAGGGTGCAGAGAAAGGAGTTTCTCTGTTTAGCCTTTTGCCTACGCAAGTGTCCATCACACCACCTTCCCCCATCCCACGCCCGCCAGGATTTCATGTCCTGAGACTAGGACTGGTGTGTCTGCTTACGTAACAGATGGCAGTCACTGCTGCCATCTGGCACTCAAGCTGGCAAAGCAGCGAGGGAGCCCAGAACCTCAAGACGCACCAAAGACAACTCTACCACGTGCCCGGGTGCTATGATCCAGAGCTGGAGAGCTGAGCTTCGCCTCTCCGTCATGGTCAGCTTCCTGTGTCATCTTGGCCAGCGGGAGTATGTGAGGATTTCATCACACACTAATCTAGGTGCCGCTGTGAAGGCATTTTGCAGATTCGGTCAACATCTACAAGCAGGTGACTTCAAGGAAAGGAGAGTACCTTCAATAATGTGGGTGGGCCTCATCCAACCAGTTGAAGGCCTTAAGAGCAAAGACTGAGGTCTCAGAGCAGAAGAAAGGTGGTCTCAAGACCATCATATCAACTCCTGCCTGAGTTTCTGGCCAGTTGGCCTGCCCCATGGATTTTAGACTTGCTGGCCCCTATAATAGGGTGAGCCAGTTCCTTAAAATAAATCTGTATAAATAGATACAGAGAGAAAAGAGATATATAAATACACAAAGATATATAAATACAAATAAGCTATTGGCTCTGTTTCTCTGGAGAACCTGGCCAATACACCCCCCCGTCCAGCTACCTGATCCCCTGAGGGCAGCACCCAGGCTGCCGGCAGAGAGCTGAAATCCCTGTGGCCTTGAGTTCAACTGGCCTTGACTCCTCATTTCAGTACTGCTCTAACCCCTCATCAGAAGAAATGGATTTGAGTAGCCATCCCAGGGCAGGAGGGGTTTGTAAAAGCCTAGCATACCTTTCTGCAACCATGGACCCAGGGGTCAGCAGTATAGGTTTGGGGGTTGGCAAACCATAGATCATGGGCAGATCCAGCCTGCTGCTCTTTTGTATGAATAAAGTTTTATTGGAACACAGCCATGCTCATGCATTTGTGTATATCCATTCACAGCGTTGTCTGTGGCTGCCTTGCCCTGCAGTGGCAGAGCTGAGCTGCTGGGCCAGCAAGGGGAGGACTTTTGAAGCTTAGATGAAACGGAACTTTTTGGGCTTGATTCCCTAAAACCATCCCCAGAGAGAGGTTCGCCAGCTACTTGGGGCCTGAGTGGGGGAGGAAATTGAGTTCTCAGGAAGATCTGATGAAGCAATTCTCATACCTAGGGCAAGGGGCTTATTAAACATGCAGATTCCCAAGACCCACCCTTAGAGATTCTGAGTCACAGGCCCGAGTGGAGCTCAGAAACCTGGGTTTTCTCCCTAGAGGATCCTGATGCTGGGAATCCCAGGCCCATGCTGTGGGAAACCTTGGATTAGGGTGTTTCTCCCATCCAGGCTGCAGAAGCCAGTCCCTCAGTGGTGCCTGGGCAGGGAGCGCCCCATAGGGACACCAGGCCCTTAAGAGCATCCCATATTGGGGCCCCTGGGTGGCTGAGTCAGTCAGGCGTCTGACTTCGGCTCAGGTCATGATCTCAGGGTTCAAGCCCCGCATTGGGCTCTCTGCTGTCGCACAGAGCCCACTTCAGATCTTCTGTCTGCCTCTCTCTGCCCCTCCCCAGCTCACGCTCTCTCTCTCTCTCTTTCTCAAAAATAATAAAATAAGCATTAAAAAAAAAAAGGGGGGGCATCCCATGTCTGTGGTTACCCCGGCCCCCAGGAGACTCTGGACCTGGCTTGGCTTCAGGATGTGGAGTCCCCTAGAGCTGTTACACAGCCTTGGTCTGTCTTATGATCAGCCAGGCCTAGCAGGGCCTGGTCCTGCTCCAGTGGCTGGAGCTGCCACAGAGATAAGAGACGTCTTTCCTGGTGTTAAGCCAGGCCACTCCCTGGCCAATTCATGCCCTTTCCCATGATGGCATCTGAGCCTGCTTAGATGGTGGCGCTTTGTTCCTTTCCATCCTGCTGAAGCTGGCGTCTGCTGTTCTCTACACGTGGCCACCCAGGCCCTGGATGAGGGCCAGCCTGCGGTGACGAGCCTTGTGATCTCTTTGGGACCTCAGCTACCCCAACCCTAAAATGGAGAGGGAGCTCAAAATATGACATTCCCACCAAGAGGCCTAGTTAAAGGGTCACGATGAGGTCCAGGTGAGGACAGAGACTCTGTCTCGTTTCCCGCTGAGCTCAGAGCAAATGCTCAAAGATGTGGCTGAGGAAATGCTAGGCTTCCGGTCCCCTCCAAACGCCCCGCGTGTGCTCCCTGCCTCTGCACACACAGATCATCTCCTGGGGAGTCAGAGAGAGACAAGAAAGCAGCTAATTAACCATTGGCTCTTTATTTACAGCTCACGGGAGCACATGCAACACGTCATCACGGGACTACAAGGGCCTGGCACCTCCCCCCCTCCCCCTGCTGCCCCCACACTTTAAAGAGGAACCACAGCACCCCAGGGAAGTTCCCAAGAGTCAGAAAACCCAATGACTGAGGGCTCCAGGCCCAGGTGCTCTGCTTGATTTCCTCTGAAAATAGACCAGTTCCAGCCCTGCCAGGGCCTCAGAGCCTGGGGGTTTGTCCACCCGCTGGTTATTAACTAGGCAAACCGGATCTCAGATCTGCCAACTCCCACACCCAAATGTAAAGGCTCTGAATTAGCTAGAAGTCCCAGACCATCCCACTTTTCTGGTTCCCCCTATACATCCTAGACCCGTGTCTCTCAAACTCAATCGTGCACAAGAACAGCCTGGCTCTTGTTAAAATCCAGACGGCCGTGCCCCCCTGCTGCCCCCTAACCCCCTCCCCCACGCTCCTCACTGCGTCCCATGAGAGGAAAGGTCATCGTGGAGGTGATGGTGCCAGTCCCGTGAAATCCCCAGTAAGGAGCCTAAGTGGTTTGCTTTCTGGCTCCTCCCAGTGTCCCTCCCAGCGCCCACTTTCCTTGCTGTTCTGCTGTCTTACAGAGATGTCTTTGTAGGTTCCGTGTATGTTCACTGACTCTCCTGCTGCAAAGCGGGTCCATTTCCAAGGAGCTGTGGGCCCACCATCTCAACACTAGATTTTACTGGGTGTGTTGAATATGGCTTAGAGTAAGGATCCATCTGGGGGGAGGAAGGGGTTGTGGCTTTGGATTTGACTTGTGGTTCCTGTCATTCCTCAAGGGGCAACTGACGCCGTCACTTTCCCTATGAGGCTCGGCCCTCATGTCCTCTGACCCTCAGCCCATTCCCAGCAGGCTGGGGAGCCACTCTTAGCATCGCTGGACAAATCCCAGAAAGGAGTCATGTGGGAACCGTGGGCATGGCTGCCTCTGGCTGAGTCCAGAATAGGTTTCCAAACTTCTTTGACCACAGAACCCCGCCCTCTCTTTTCTAAAGGAGCATCTCCTGGCCCCAGTGTTCCAGGGGAAGGAGCCTGAACGGTGACTTTGAAATGATCCTTGAGTATATGATGAGTCATCGTCAAAGAACAGAACGCCTACTAATACTATCCTAGGAAACAAATTAGCCCACACTGGGGGCTTATCATGTGCCTGGCACTATTCTAAACATGCTCTAAGGATTTTACGTTTACTTCTGGCAACAACTCTATGAAGGGAGAGTCATTAAACCAGTTTACAGATGAGGAAATCAAGGCACAAGTAACTTTCCTAAGGTCACCAAGGTGGTAAGAGGTGGAGCAGGCTGTTTGCTACCAGCTGCACTCCCACAGTCAAGAGGACAAGGGCAGAGTTCAGGCCCAGCTGTACATTAGAGTTGCCTGGGGGAGGCTTGGACACAAATGAAGCCCAGACGCAACCCAGATCAATGAAACCAGCACTCGTGCCACTCTGCCGGTGGGCCTGGGCATCAGTACCTTGGAAAGCTCCCCATATTCTTCTAACGGGAAGCCAAGTTTGAGACCAGTTTCTGTAGCAGGAACCTGTAAACTAGCGCCCGTGGGCCAAATCCAACCCACCACCTGCTTTGGGATAATCTGCCAGTTAAGAGAGGTTTTTACATTCATAAATGGGTTTTAGAAGATCAAACGAAGGCTAATAGCTTGTGACATGTGAAAATTATATGAAATTCAAACCTCAGTGTCCACAAAGTGTTTTATTGGAACACAGCCTAAAATATTTAACTGCCCTTTATGGTAAAAAGTTTGCTGAATCCTGGATTAGGGATTCTGTACCAGCGAAAGAAATGTAAGATAGACCTAAGGAAGAACTTCCTGGCAGAGGGGTTTGTTAAACACAGGGGGCTCTGGGATCCCTAACTCTGGTGTTAGGAGCTTTGCACCCACAGACCACCTTGCAACCGCGACATGCAGGTGGCTAGGGCAAAGAGCTAGACTCCTCTGAATTTCCAACCGTGGAACTCCCCTAGTAGACAGGGATAGTTCCATGGGGCCTTCTGTGTTTTCCATTGCTGATGTCCCCGGGCCATCCTATTAGCCCCCAGACACAAGCGATGGCAGACATAAGCAATGCTGTGCTTCCTGCCTGCAGCCACCCCCTTAGGGTTCAATCACAATCTCAGATCAGCCGCCCCAAGTGAAGCACACACAGCACGGGCGTTGTCCGGTCTTAGACAAAACTGCCGGTGGATTTGATTTCCAAATGGCCGGCTTTGATCTCTTTCAGTTCCCCTGTCCCACCCCCACGCCCCAGATTCCTTTGCCCATAGAACTTGAAAAGGGAGAAATGAGCAAGGATATTTGGTTTCTCCTAGATCTGTCTGCTATGCTTGGTGCCAGACCTCTGACCCTGACTGATTTTCCCAATGGAGTAAACAGCCCTGACATCACGGGTATGGTCCCTCTGGCAGGTGTCCAGGCCAGCGAGGAATTTGGACAGGGAACGCTTTTGTCATTTGCAACCTGGTTTGCCCTGGACCAGAGGGCTGACCAAGAAAGAGGTGCCAGGTGTGTATAGGGGGGATTTAAGTGGCTCTCCTGAAGTGGCCCTTAGAGCCAAATCTGCTGGGAGAGATGTTCTGAGGGCATCGTGGGTCTAGCTTATGGGGGGGGGGGCAGGTAGTTTCAGACAGCACCTTGACCTCAGAGGTACCTCAACTCCTCAGTAGGCTTTGCTGCAGAAGTGTGGTGTGGGGGTCTAGAGATGTCTGTGGGAGGCCTGGAAACCACTAAGGCAGCATGCAAAATGGGTGCATATTTTGAGTCCATATTGGCATTCGATTCTGAAAGGGCATGAACCACAGAAGCTTAAGAAGCTATCAGGGCAACGGCAAAGCACATGTCCTGGGACATGCACTCTTGTTTCCCCCAAACACATCGTATCTCAGAATACCAACTCCCAGAGGGCAGCGACCAATCTTCCCAGGTCATGCCTTCCCGGCAAGCGGGAGCTTAATGCATGTTTTGTTTTTAAAGATGATATACCTTTGTCCAGGGAAGGCAGAGAACAGTTCGTTTTTGCAGACTTCATCCCAGGGAAAGGAACTGCCAGGGAACGCTTCTTTCCCACTGAAAGCCCTGGAGAACCTGGGATAAATCCTTGGTTGTGGACAAGCAACCACACGTTGGGCCTGGGGAACCCGACAGGCTTGGCCTGGGTTCAAATCCTGGCTCTGGCATTTACTCCCTAGGACCTGGGTGCTCTCAGTGGGGTCCCCATCAGCATCAGCATCAGCAGCATGTCCCCCCCCCCCCCCCAGAGCTTGTTAAAAATGCTGAAGCGACTGAGCCAGAATCTGCATTTGAGCCAGATCTCCCTGGGGGTTCTTACACAGGTTAAGGTTTGAGGAGCATTGATCTGGGACCCTGGACAAGTCATAACTAACTCTGCCTCGGTTTTCCTCACCTATAAAACGGTGATAATGCCCACTCGGAAAGGTCATTGTGATAACTAAGAGAGATAACGTATGGCACGCATTTAGCACAGTGCCAGGTACGGCAGAGGTGTTCCCGCGTTCACCTCCTCGGGTTCTCTGGTCTCTGGGAGTGGTCCCTTTACGCGCTCGGAAACCTCTCCATTGCAGTGCTGAGGTCGGGCAGTAGAGGGCAGTCTCGACATTGCCATCGCGGAGTACGCGGTTCCCCCGGGATCGCGGGGGCCTCGTGGGTCCTCCGGAGGCCGGGAGGTGGGCGCAGGTGTGCCGCAGCTCGGCTCCTGGGCGGAGAAAGTTCGCCCAGGGCTCCCCTGCCGGGGCTGAGTGTCCTGGGCTGGCGCCTGCAGCCTCGACCATCTAGTCCCCATCCGATCTCGCACGGCTAGTTCTGAACAAATTGCCCGGCTTCTCCAAACCTCGGCGCGCGCGCGGTCCCCAGGCCGGCGGGGAGGCGCCTCGCGCAGAGCCGTTAGACGTTGATGAAGGATCCCTGGTCGCCGTTGGCCGTCTCCGGCTCCACGCAGCGCCCCTTCCTCCGTGTGACCCTGCGGTTCCGGTGGAATTTGGCATAGCAGCGCAGCCCTGAGCGGAGAGAGTCAAGGCGGTCAGGGGGGGCCCACCGCCAGGGCCCGCCCCTTCCTTCCCCGCATCGCATCCTCTGGGACCCCCGCCCCCACCGCCCCGCACACTTTCACCAGCCCTTCTTTGTGCTGCCTAAAACCCACCCACTCAACACACGGCAGCCCGAGTGGGCTTAGAAAAGACAATAGGCGGGGGGGGGGTGGGGGGGGTGGGGAGGAGGAAGGATGCAGAGACGGAGCACAGGGGCTGTTCGGGGCCATGAAGCTCTTCTGTGATACTGGAATGGTGGACACATGATGCATTTATCAAAACCCGTGGAATGCTCAATGCCGAGAGTGAACCGAATACACACCATGGGCTTTATCAAGACCATGGTTCTTCAATTGTAAAGAGCATACCACACTAATGCAAGATAACAGGGGAAACCGTGCAGGGGGGTGGGGGGGAGAGGGCACAGGAGAACTGTATTTTCTGTGCAAGTTTTCTGTAATCCCAAAGCTGCTAAAAAAGATGGTCTATTAAAAAAATGTGTAAAGGGATGCAGATTCTGCCCTCCCCTATAAACCTCCTGTGGCTCCCCCTGGAACTCAAATAGAAATCCAAACTTCCCAGTCTGGCTTACAAGACCCCCTGGGACCTGGACCCGCCTCCCGTCTGCCCTCTTCACTTCCCACTCTCCTCTTCACCAACTCCAGCCACACTCAGTCTTCTTGCTTTTCCTCAACACCCAGTCATGCTCTGCCCCAGGGCCTTTGCACTTGCTTTTCTCTTAGCCAGAATCCCTTTCCCAAGCTCTCTGCATCCCTGGCTCCTTCACAGCCTTCACGGCTCAGAGACCCTCCCTGACCACCCAAATTAAAGTCAGTGTGGCCCTTCTGGCCCACCAGTGGGAGGGTTTCTTAGCTGAAGCTCTCTCTGTCATGGCCACCAGCATCTACTGGGATACACGGCAGGTAGATGTATTTTTCATTTAAGGCCTCAGAAGGCCACATCCTCCTGGTGGTGGCAGGTGGAAAGAGATGTGAGTGTGGCCTGAGCAATCCCACCACTTCAGGTTAGGAGTGACCTCAGGGAGAGAGGACATTGCTACTTTAAGATTCACTTATGTCACCATCCAGAGAATAAAGGAGCAAGCTGCTGGGTAGAGTTTGTGCTTAGTGGTCTAGAATTTACACCTGGGTCACTGGGCTTCCAGACCTGTGGCCACACAAGTGACACTTGGAAAGGGGAGGGGATTCATGAGCAGGAGTACTAGGTTCCCACAGAAGCCCCTTCAGAACCCTCCAGAACCCAGGCTGGCCCTGACTGCTGGACTTAAGCCCTGGGCCCCGTGTTCAGCATTTCAGGGTTTCTCAGAGGTCCTCAGGACTCTTGGTCCTCAGGAGGGTTCCTGGCCACCGCCTAGATCCCTCTGGTGTGGCATCTTGGTGACAGCCGCCTCCTGGACCATCTTTAATGAGCTGCCTGAGTTGTCACTTCTGTTCTTTTTTTTTCTGGAGCCTGAGTCTCCCAGGAGGAAGCAAGCGTTCCTTCCAGGACCGACCAGTGCCAGAGGGATGAGAGGAAAGGAGCAGATGGGGCTTTGGATGCCGACGTATCTTCCGGATGCCTGGAAAGCTGCCCCCTCCCGCCTGAGGTCCAGGGGAGGAAAGAAGGAAGGATTCCTGGATGGTGGGGCCACCCCCTGAGCACCCGGCCAGGCACCAACCAGGCAGGTGCAGCTCAGCAGGGCCGCATCCCCCCCACCTGGGCGCTCGGGGTTGGACCTGGAGGCCAAGGATTGAGATCGGACCTCAGAAGTGTTCTGGCCAACCTGGACTGGAGTGCCCTCCTGCCGGCTCCATACCTCAGTCTCCTGCTCTGTGAAATGGGTCCCCAACCCTGCCTACACGTAACAGAAGGCAGTTTCCCTGCACCCTTCCCACCCTGCCTTCTCCTCAGCTCCCTGTCGGTCCTGTCTATCTCCACTCCTGTCCCTCAGCATCCTGCAGCAGGGACCATGTCACTCTCCCACCTAACACCTGCCTACGACTTCCAATTCTAACTCAAACAAGGCTGACAACGTCCCATGTGATCCTCCCCGCTAGCTTCTCCCACCCGGCCCTTGGGCCACCTTCTCTGTTGGCCACTGTATGCCGGGCCTACTCAAACACACCAGCCTTGTTCCTCCCAAGGTCCTCGCCTTTGGCCTGCTTCTTGCTTGGGGGTCTCTCTCCTGCTTCTTGCCTGGGGCTCTCTCTCCGTCCCTATACCCTCCATCTTCTGGAGGCTGGTCCCCACTGTCCCCTCCAGTCTGTCCTTCCTAAAACAAATCTGATCCTCATCAGACCACCTGGATTATTTTCTTTACAGCCCTTATTACTTTCTAAAGACACCTTATCTCTTTATTTGCTTAGTATCCGTTCATCCCATTAGAATGGAATCCATGGGTGCACTTTGCCGGTTCTCTTCGCCGCTGAATCTCGAGTGTCCAGAACGGTACCTGACACTCAATAAATATTTCTTTACTTGGGGACGCCTGGGTGGCTCAGTCCGTTGGGCGTACGGCTCTTGATCTCGACTCAGGTCATGATCTCACAGTTTGTGAGATCGAGCCCTGCGCTGGGCTCTGCACTGACAGTGTGGATGGAGCCTGCTTGGGATTCTCTCTCTTCCCCCCTCTCTCTCTGCCCCTCCCCTGCTTGTTCTCTTTCTCTTTCAAAGCAAACAAACAAAATATTTCTTGACTGACTAGACCGTGTAGGTGTATCGCTTTCACCGCAGATAATTTTTGAGGCTAATCTGAGTAAAAACAGGGCTTGTATCTCAGGATGGTCAGTAGAGGGACCGCGACCAAATTCTCCCACTCAGAACATGTGAACACTGATTAGCTAGTGAATGATACCGAGCAACTATTGTTCACATTTGGTATTTTATCTTTAAAAGCGTACTTCTCTTTTAGAGAGATATACTGAACTAATCACAGGTGAAATGTCTGTAAACTCCCAAGAGTTGCTTCAAAATCATACTGGGAACTGAGTGGGGGGGAGAAGTGGCACAGATGGGCAGTGAGTCTGTAAATCCTGATGCAGAATGATGGGAAATCACTCTGGGGGGCTAACGGTTGCAATAATGATTTCTAACGCGTATGTTTGAAATGTTTCAGAATGCAAAATTAAAAGCATTCCCCTACTTTTCTGGCTGTGTGAGTTCGGGCAAGTCACTTAACCTCTCTGTGCCTCGGTTTGCTTATGTGCGGAAGGGGGATCATAATAGCTCCCTTTCCCGGGACGCTTGTGCATGATTATGGGAGATGGCGTGAGTGAAGTTCTCGGCACAAGAGCCTGGCACAGCGGGGCACACCTGGGCAGGTGGGAGCTCAGAAGAGTTAAGGACGTAGCTGGCCAAGTGCATCCTCCCCTGGGACAGTGCTGGGAAATCCACCCCACCCCTTGTTATCACACTTGGAAGGCCTCCCCAGGGATAGAATTCTGGTATGAAAGTACCAGCCTCCTCAGATGTGATCTTATTTAAAGAGATGCGCGCCTCTCCTCCCTTCTCCCACCTCCAGATCACAGGAGATCATGCCAGCTTGTGTTTCAAGAGGTGAGAAAAGCACATCTGAGAACCAATGCCAGGAATCAAGACTAAATGAGTTCACAGATTGGGAAGGCACCGAGCAAAGCTGTTCTTGCTCATGTTTTCAGCTCCCGAGGCCCTCTTCCACCCTCTTCTTGGCCGCGGGCCCCTCTGCCCACCCTCTTCAGAGCCCAGGGGACCCCCGCCCCCCAGGAGTGCGGGCTCACCTTCCATACACATGCAATCATCAAAGCATTTGTTGTTGAGGCCGCGGTTGTGGGGCGTGCAGAGATGTTCCCGAAGGTCACAGCAGCTCCCTGCTCACACAGCAAGTGCGCGGTCAGCCACGCTTCCCCGGACCCTCCCACCGCCGAGCCCGCCGTCCCACTAGACAGGAGATCCATCATCTCTGTGGCAGGGCCGTGGCCCGGCAGGGTGGGCCATCTGGTGCGCAAGGCTCCCTACTGGGACCACCTATGGATGCCATGGCCGAGGCCCCCCAGGGGCGGGTGGCAGAGACCCCAGCTGCCCCAGATGGGCAATTGATAGAGCACGGGCAGAGCGAAGGCGGTGTGGGATGGCCTCCCAGGGAGAGGGGGCAGAGCAGCTGGGGGGGGGGGGTGTGGAGCTGGGAGGGGCTTCAGGGATCATCGCTGCCAAGGTCCACTTTGACAGATGGGAAAACTGAAGCCCCTCCCCCCCCGCCCCCCGCCGCCGCCTCGGGGGAGCAGCAGGGGGGTGGGGGGGCGGGGGGGCCAAGGTAGACCCCAGGCAGGGCTTTGCCCGCCACACACCGAGCCAGCTCTTAGGAAGACTGTCCAGTTGACCCCAAATCAAGCCTTTTCTTTGCGCTCAGGGTGAAAACCATGTGTTGCAGAGGAAACGGCCTGTCCGGGAGCTGGTGGTCTAAACACTGGGGATGACAGGGTCCCTTTCCCTGGGTTGCTATGAGGAGCAAATAAAGTATGAGTATGACAGCGACACTCAGGAAAGAGGTAGCTCTGGTTTTTGTTATTTCTCTCCCTTTTAGGGCCACGGACCCACAGGCCCTGCTCACGTGCCTTGGAATGTCCCCACACCCGTGCAGCCTCCCCTCCACCACCCCAACCCTGACCCTGCACCCAGCCGTGTGCCCTGAAGGCGGATGCTGGCTCCGTACCTGGCAGGCAGTCTTGATGATGGTCGCACGGCTCACCCTCAGCCGGTGACGTTCCGTTACCATCGCTGGAGAGTTTACCCCAGTGTTTCTCTGGCAACGAGAAGTTCTGCAGTCAGAAGCTGACGCCAAGCAGAGCAGAGAGACTCGGCACGTGGGCGCCGGGGACTGGGTGCTCACGCTGCCCCCGGTACGGTGTGGCGTGGACAGGACTGTCTACCTCGCTCTCTCTGCCTTCGTCTTCTCCTCTCTAAAATGGGCTCAACAGTTTTGTTTTGTTTTGTTTTTTCAGGTAAAACGAGCTGGTAGAGGAAAACGTGTGCCGTGTGATCGGCACTTAAGAACAGCCTTTGCCTTGTGGGTGTCAGTGCCAATTTAGACGCCACGCCCTCCCACTCTGGACACCTGTAGGTCAGGCTGGGCTCACTGGGACCCCCACCGTGACAGACAGTGAGGGGGGTGAGGGAGAACCCAGGAGTGGGGGTGGAGGGCTGGGCGGACGTACCTTTCTTCTTTGCAGAGGGCCAGACTTCAGGTTTTAAGTCTTCATAATCGGTCCAGTCGAACAAGGCCATGTCCAGTGTGGGCATCACCTCCCCATCAGGCCTGGGCTGAGCCTGCAGGAGGGACATGGAGAGGAGGGAGCCTGGAGCTCCCAACAGGTGCGAGTCGAAACATGGGACCCCAGAACCAGGGGGTTAAGGAAGGGCTCCTTAGAGGCTAGCTCGTCCTCTGCTGGGCAGCCTGGAATCCCAGCCCTGGGGACACGGGGACAGCTGCCTAAGCAGTTCTCTCACTCTGCAGCCACCACCCCAGTGGGATGGTATTAATGCAGACAGGTGAGTTATCCGCCAGGCCCCTGAGGGAGGGACCGGGAAGGCATTCGTGCCTGCTCAGGGTTTCTACACCTATGCAGCCGGGGAGTTGGGTGAAGCCCAGCCACTCGCTTTCCTGTCCCTTCTCTCCTCTGACAAGTCATTGGCTCTGTAGCACCGCGAGGCCGCCGCTCAGTTCACCTCGCAGCCAGCGGTCTCGGGGCTGGATCAGTGCACAAGGACGCGTTGGTACGTGTGAAAATTTTCCCCGAGGTCCCTGCTCTTTTCCATGCGGACCCGGTGTGCTGAGCTGGCACCTGCTCCCTTGCCTGTCCCTGGAGTGAACCCTAGGACCACTTTGTCCCGGACAGTAGCAGCCCTTTTAGCAGAGAGCGGCTGCCGGGCTGCAGCTGAGTTGGACAGGCATCAGGAGACCTGGTCCGCCTCTAGCCCCGGTGGCCTCATCCCGCTCCCTCCCACCCCTGTGCCTCAGTCTCCCTAAATATACGATGAGGCTCTTCTGGGGCCCCTTACCTGGGGCCACAGGGATGTGACAGGCAGGATCAGGGACTCTTCTGTGGCAGGTGCTGCCTCAAAGGTGGTTAGGTAGAGGATGGTGGGGGCCAGGCTGGTGGAGGATTCCTCCATCGTGGCATCCGGTGCCTGGTCTTCGGACGGCTCTGCCTTCTTCATCAGGGAGCTAGGACCTCGGACCAAGGCTCGGCCTGAGACACGGAGTGGGAAACACAGGAGCTTTATCTGCTCACCACCCTGTGTCAACCCACAGCACAACTCACATTTCCATCTGCAAACAAGGAGGCAGCAGGGACTATGTGCCAAGCCATGGGCTCAGCCAACACTCCTGTTGCCCACCTTCCTGGGGAGGTGGAAACGAGGGACTGGGGTGGTGGGGAGAGAGGAGGGAGGTCTTGAATGAACTTGCAGTGTTGCCGCCAGGAGGCAGCCCAAGGATGCTCTCTCTAAAGCAGCAGTCCGGCCAGTTCAAGTCAGGTTACAGCCGGGGGCGTAAGTGCAACAAGTGCGAACTGGTGGGATTGACCACGGAAGGCTTCCCGGAAGAGGTGAGGTGTGAGTAGGAGAGGCTGAGAGGCACTGCACTGGGGAGAGGTCTTTGAGATGGCAAGATCCACAGCTTGTCACGTACAAGCAAGGGCTTCCTATGTGGTGATAACCATCGCCCTGTTGTATGCTGGGTCCTTCCTTACAAGCATTATTTCATCTAACCACGGTAGGAACTCTTAGGAGATGGGTGCTCCTTCAGGCTTCATCTATGGGGGGTGGTATGGACACGGAACCACAGAGAGGTTAGGCAACTTGCCTCAGGACACACAGCTAGGGGACAGCAGAGCCTGCATTCAAACACAGGTCCATCTGAGCACAAGGCCGATGCTTTTGGCCACAGATGCCACCCCCCAAGACCCGTGGGCATTGGGGTAAGTTGAGTGTGAGGGGACAGTGTGCAGGATTGGAGGTGGTCAGGAACAAAGGGGCTCTGAGAGAAGCTGGAGGCCCCGGGCTCACCCTTGCCTCTTTTTTCTCGGGCAAGATCTGACTTTGAGTTTGATTGGGTCAGTCGGGGCCACCCCACCCTCCGGAAACAAACCCCAGAGAGTAGAAAGGGGACTTAGGGACCATTGAATCCACTCCATTCATTTTACAGACAAGGCAACTGGGGCCCGGTCAGCCAGAGCTCCGCAGCAGGTCGGCAGTACCGGGCCTGGCCTCCAGCACTGTCCCCTCCTCCATTCACCTGCCACACTGACTCTCTTGGGGTGGGGGTGGGGCCCTTGGTCCGATGGAGCTGGGGCCTAGAGTTGAGCCAGGATGAGTTCATGCCTTGTGAGTCCTTGAGGATGCCAGCCTCCCCCACCCAACCTGACCGTGACCTCCAAGGGGGTGGGAGGCTGAGTCTAAGCAGGGATCTCTCGACTGTGTTCTGTCCACTCGGGGGGGGGGGGGGTCTCAGGAGGCCTAGCAAGGAAGACCCCAGCGGTTGCAGGAGGTGGGGGTGCCCAGCCTCCATCATGCTCCTCTTGGAGAACACCTGCCCCACATTTGCAGCACTTGGTCGGCCCCTGGTGGCCTTGGGGCCAGGTCAGGCAGGAGGAGCTGCCTGGGCCCAGCTGTTGGGACATGTTTGTTTAGGGACTGAGTGGGCAAAGGAGGTGGCGCCCGGGGCCAGGGGGCGGCTAGGCCCTCACGGGGATTTGGGGATGTGGGAGAAACTTAAAGAAGGTGACCAGGGCCGCGGGGGAGCACCCCAAGAGACACACAGGACAGAGGCAGGAGGGATAAGGACGCCACGTCTCTCCCTGGGTCATCCGTGTCCGGGTCAGGGGACGGTGACTCCACACTGAGAGCAAGTTGAGAATTAGCTAGTAACAGCTACTGCTCACGGCACGTGATGCTTGTCAGGTGCCATTCTAAGCATCTAAGTCCTCTATGAGCCCACACTGAGGGTAGATGGAGCCCTCATCCTCGTTTTGCAAAAGGGGACACCGAGGCACAGAAAGGGGACTTGTCCCGGGCACGCAGCTAGTAAGCGGCAGAGACGCAGCCGAACTGGGGCAGACCTAGCTTCAGAGTCTGAGCTCTCAGTCCCCGCTCTGGGATTCAGAGTTGAGTAAGTGTTGATTAAGTCCCCTGGTTGGGGACCGAACTAGTCTATCTCTACTCCGGGCTTATAGTAGGGTGGATTTCGGTCAGACACAAGGCAGAGCTTCCTGACTTAGGAGGATCATTCCCACGCGCCACCACCAAGGCTCTCCCAGCTCCCTCCTCTTACCAGATCACTCCGACTTTTGAGAGACCCCCTCCCCTCCTCTGGGGCTCCACTGCCTGCCCTCTATGGAGCCTCTGGATATCCTCCCCGGCTTCTCACACCATCGACACTTCTCCACTTCCCTTGTGCCCGCCCCCACCCCCCTCTTGGAGTCCCCTTGGCCATGGGGGTATGCCCTTCCCTCATCCCCCCACCCCTCCTTTCCATGACAGGACCCCACCCCCTCGCAGACCTCCGGCTACCTCTGTGCAGTTTCAACCTTTCCCTGCGTCTCTTGAACTCCCTGCCACGTTTCTTGACCCTCTCTGACCCGGGAGACCGGTTCTCCTTCTCCGGGTAGGGCAGTGCCAGCCCTAGGAGCGGGCCCTTGTCCTCCAGTAGGCCTGCAGGACTCTGCCCGGGCAGCGGCTCCCCTGCCCCTGGCAGCCTGGAGGTCTGCCTGGTGGTGGTGACCACAGCCCCATCCTGAGCCCGGCCGGGCATGCCTGGGCCCCGCTCCTTCTTGCCCAGGCCCCGCCGGCGGTGGTGGCTGGCCTGAGGCATCCACAGTGCTGGGCCCTGGAGGTCGATGTGATTCTCAGGAAGGTTCCGAGCCGGGGTTCCAGGTCCCAGGGAGCCTGCCAGGCTCAGCTCCGAGAGCACCAGGAGGGCGAGGAACAGCATGGGGACAACGTGGGTGCTGGGCTCGGCCATGAGCTCTGGTCTGTAAGAAAAGCAGCACCATGAGCAGACAGCTCAACAGCCCTCCTCGTCTTCTGCTTCCCCACTTCTGCAAATCCCCTCACCCACATCATCATAGCCCGGTGTCTCTCAGCAGGGATGGAGGGGGACTTGGCCCCCAGGGGACATTTGGCAATGTCCGGAGACATTTTTGGTTGTCATAGCGGGGCAGTGTCGCCCCTTCTGGGGTCAGGGATGCCGCTAAACACCCTACAGCTAGCACAGGATGGCCCACGAAGGAGGCTTGCCGGCCCAGGAAGACCACAGCGCCGAGGCTGGGAAATCCTGGTTTGATTGGCTTAAGCAGCATCCAGGTTCCAGATTCGTCTAGAATTCTCTTTGCACAGACCTCTGCCCTTTGCCAAGTCCCCCGGAATGAGCTGCGTTCTTCCAAGCTCAGAAACAGGCCTGTCCTGCCCGAGGCTTGACTCAAAGCCCAACTCCGAACAAACAGAACAGCCTCTTTGGGCGCGTGCCACGGGCAGGGATCGGGTTCAGAGCTTTGCGGGAACTCATATCACTTTGTCCTTTCAACAAGCCTCTGAAGTGGCTCCTAGCATTTTCTGGAACAGCCACTAAGGCCCAGAGAGGTTAAGCCACACCTAGTAAGTCTCATACATGTAATTGCTACGTCTGTGCTCTGCACCTCCCTCGTGGCTGTCCCAAGACCGCTCGGTCCGTCTTTGCTCTTTTCTTTTCCTCTAAGGGGCTGGGAGGTTCTGACACAGCCCTGTCTCTGCCGGCACTGAGCAACTTGGGAAGAAGCTTGGCTCTGACCCCTGCAGGGTGGGGTGAGCTGACCCTGACCTACCCTCAAGATAACCCTTCATTGCCCACCAGAAGTGGGGCCTCCTCAGGGCACACACTGCTCCCCCCGCCGCCCCCCTGTGGGAGGAGGAAGCAACCCCTGGATGTTCCAGAAGACGTCGGAGCTAAGGCTGTGGCTGTGGCTGGGGACGGTGGGGCAGGTGCCCAACTCTGGCGACCACCCCCTGTGGCCCCACCTGCCCCCCACAACCTCCCTGCCCCCGGCTCCCCCACCCACAGCTTCGCCTTTAGCCAACTCCCAGTGAGGCTCTCAGAACGGGCGGGGAGGGCAGGCCGGACAGGGAGGCCGGGGCCCCACCAGGCTGACCCACTCTGAGGGGGTGGGGGGCCGAAGGGGGGGAACAGCTCCTCCCACCTTGCCTGGTCCCAGGGTCCTTTATCCTGCTCTCCTTTCATTCCAGCCTGGAGTGCCCTGGTCCCCTGCAAGGCCCAGGCCCTGCCTCCACGGCCTGCAGCTCCGATCTTGCTAGAACCACCGACTGAGAGAAAGAGGCCATCCTATTTCCTCCAATCCCGGGGAGCCCCCTGCGCGTCCCGGGAGAGCCTCAGGAGCCGTGTGGGACCCTGGGATGGCATGGCGTGACAACTCCTGTCTTGTCACACAGCCTTCCGTGCCTAAGACGGTAAACCATGAAGCCCTGGCCTGCCTTGCTGTCCATCTCAGTGGCCACACGAGGATTCGGCCCCATCAACCTCACCTCCAGCCTTCCCATAATGAGGGCTCTGGAGGCCGGGGCTCAGGCAGCCAGGGCCTGTGCTCCTGGGCTCCTGAGGCAGCTGGGCGGGAGGAGGGGGGCCATTCTAAAGGCCTGTCAGTCAAGTATTGTTCTGCCCCCGGGGAACCCCTTGAACCCTGTTTCCGGGCCTGAGGCAGATGCAGACTCCTCTCCAGGCTGGTTGGCCAGGCTTCGCTCTGCCTGGGACTGAGAAAGGCTTTGAGGCCGTGTGGGATGCTGTCCCCCACCCCGCGCGGCCCTTCTGTCTCACAGGGACAATAGCCTGAGAGAAGCCCACAGAGTGCCCTCACCGGCAGGGGTGGTGGGAATAGAGAGGGGTGAGGCCGGTCACTCCAGAAGTGCAGGAAGAGGCCAGATGAGGCAGAGGAGGAGGGGTGGGCAGACCCACAGGCCCTCGTGGGCCAGCATGCTTGACGCGAAGCAGGTCGGTGACTCTGAGAGCCAAGGTGTGAGCTCGCTGACCCGCCTGGGGAACTGTCTCAGACGACAGCCCCTCCTCTGCAGAGCCGGAAGAGGAAGCCCATCGCCACGCCCTCAGGCATCATGAGCCCACCCCTTGGCATCTCTCTCTCCCACCGGGGTCCTGTTGCCAAGAGTCTTCCAATGGCCGTGGGTCTGTTTACGGTACCCCAACTGGCTTCAGGGCCATCTTTGTTCCCTCCCTCCCTTTGCACCCCACAAATCACGCGCGAGCCAGCCTGGGACAAGCAAGAACGGATTTCAGTGTGCAGTGCCGATCGATGCACCCACTGGGAGCCATTTCTCTCCCCAGACCTTATCGGCACCGTCCTGCCCCCAGAGCAGCTCGTACTGCTGACAGATTCCTCTGACCATGACCCTCGCCTGCTCGAAACTGTCCTTGGCTCCCTATTGCCTTCCCATTTAACGGCGACTCTTTACCTCGGCACTCAAAACCTTGTATAACGTGACCCCGACCTGGCTTTGCAGCCTTGGCTTCTACTTCCTCCCCCTCACGGTCAACAGAGACTATTCTCCGGGCCCCAAACACACCCCACCTTTCCTATCTCTCTTCTCACTTGGGCTGTCCCCTCTGCCTCAAACAACCCCCTCTCTCCACCCACCCCCCCATCTCTCTCTGTCCAAATCCTGCCCGTCCTCTGGGGTCCATCCCAAATGTCCTCTCCTCCAGGAAGCCCTGTCAGTCCCCCAGTTACAAATGCTCCCCACCGCGCCCCCACATATGTGTGCCCAGCTCCTGAAGACCTCATGTGCCATCTTGTGCTGGGGCAGGCTTTTTTAAAGACTGACTGGACAGAAAGATCCTAGGGGGCTCTGTCCCTCTCTTCCCTCTGTTCCCATCACATCTACAGGACCCTGCAAATAACAGGCACTGACAGTGGATGGGAATGGAAGTGGACTGAGCGCAAAGTGACCCTGAGCAGAAGAACATGAATAAATTCCTAGGGTGGTGTGTGTGTGTGTGTGTGTGTGTGTGTGTGTGTGTGTGTACGTGCGCGCATGTGTGGGTTTGAGAGAGAGCATGAGTACTGGAGTGAAGGCTGGGCATCCTGGCACCACTTTGCCCTGACCACTGCATGAAGCCCTCTCTCCAAGCCCACGGGATTTGTTCGCAGGTCTTGGCACAGCCCAGCAGCTGAGATGCCAGCCTGGCAAAGCGCCTCAGGAAACGTGGGCTGCTAACAGAAGTCGTGCCAGGGATCCACAGCGATGAGGGGCTCCAATCCATTTCTGTCACTCTGAAAGCCAGTTGGAGGCTGCATTACAAAGCGCCGAGCATCCAGGCAAAAAAGGGGCAGCAGGCCCCCCCTCCCCCACCCCCATCAGCCCTGGAGGGTTGTCCCCGCCTGCAGCTTGCTCACAAAGTCCGCCCTTCCGGGCCCCCGGGGAGGATGCCCTCCGCAGCAGCCTGGAGTTGCCCTGGATGAGAGTTGTCAAGGGGACTTCAAGACCATCCGCGACCCAGAGATGCCCCTCTCGTAACTGAGATCTAAGTGACTCATTAAAAGCAAAACAGAACAAAAGCAAATGTAATCACAGGAGCTGCCGCTGAGACTGATTTCGTCCACTTCTCCCTGCGTCCCTCCCCGCTGCCCTGCACAGCATGTCATTTTCTACATTTTTAAAATGAGGAAACTGAGGCTCCGGGAGGGTAAAGCCACACATTCAAGATGATGCAACTCACCCAGTGCACGTGGACGGTCCTTGCACACCACCGACCATGCACTGAGCTTCATCAGGGGTCACCTGCCTCCCCCACATAATCTGTCATTGCTGTGAGTGCAGTCGAGGCCCAAGAAGGGGACCAGGCACTGGCAGCTGGGGACAGGGAGGAAAGAACTTATCTCATGTCCTTAAGCTGTCCCTACACAGTGGGGACAATTGACTGGGAGCTGTCTCCGTCCAAAGGCTGCACACGCGAACGAAGGCACTTAATTGAGGCTGGAGTCTACCGTGATTCCTGAGCCCCTCCCCTCCCAACAGCCTGGCATTTAGGGCCAGGAGACTAGGGGGGTTCCTGTCCCACCTGCCTGGCAGACAACTGTGGAGCTGGACTGCCCCCGGGGCATCCCAGGACAGCGGTAGGGCTCACATTCCTGCCTTGCTGATCAGCTCACCAGCCGCAAGGTGGGTTGGGATGGGGGGAGGGGGTGGGGAGGAAGAGGGATGGGGGGTGGGGTAGTAGGGCTGGGGGTGGGGGGTGGGTCTGATGGGGATCCTGGGCCAGGAATATCAGTGATGCTCTGATAGAGCAGAGGATTACCGAGCTCAGTCTGGGCTGTGAGCCAGACAACCACCCCCTGGGAGAACTTGGCCCATCAACCCCTCTCCCGGACGCTGAGTCTCCTCCTCACGTGTGAAAACGAGACATCCGAGCCACCATATTTGCTAGAGATGCTTCAGGGCTTCTTTAAACGTTTGATTCTAACATCACTTTAAAAAAAAATGTTTTAAACTATTCTGAAAGCTGTAGCAAAGACAACAGACACTCTCAGACACGCTGTCTACTCAAATTTTAACACGAGCACTGCACCATCGTCACTCGGGCTTCTCCTGGGTCACTGAAGAGTGTTCCAGGGGCTCAAGGTGAGCAGTTGAAAAGAACCGTTACGGGGGCACCCAGGTGGCCCGGTCAGTTAAGAATCCGACTCTTGCTTTCGGCTCAGGTCATGATCTCATGGTTCGTGGGTTTCAGCCCCGTGAAGTGGGGAGCCTGCTTGGGATTCTCTCTCTCTCTCTCTCTCTCTCTCTCTCTCTCTCTCTCTCTCTCTCTGCCCCTCCCCCACCCCTCTCAAAATAAATCAACTTCGAAGGGAAAAAAAATAATAAAAGAATTGTTGCCATTCGCAACTACTTATGTACGGGGGGAGCAGGGGAAGAAGACCATCGTATCCGCAGGTGGGGTGGCCTCAAGGACCTTGTCCGCCCAGGGAGCCTGGGAATTTATGACCTACAGTGACAAGCCTTCTCCATCTGTCTGACAGCCCCCCTGTGGGGGAGGGGTGCCGGGTAATATCCTCTAGGATTCGAGTAAGCCCCCAGGGGCTAGGGGCATGAATTCAGAGGACATACTGGTAAATGCTAAAAGGTAAAACAAATTATATGATTAACAACCCCATGCCAGGGCTGGCCCTCCCTCTCCCTCTCTCTTGGAGGAGGCCTACTGTGCTCTGTCCATTTCTCTAAAAGTGGCTGACCCCTTGGGCACCAGTGAGACCCTAACCCACAGGGATGGGCACCTTGAGACCAGTACAGGGTCTCTTTGGGACGATCGCGGCATTTCTATCTTTTTAGACTTCTGCAGAAGAGAATGCAAGGTGCTGGGGGTGGGGGCTAGACAGGGAGGTGTCTTAATTCCTGCTATTCCTCTGGCCACAGCTTGGGTCTTGAAATGACCCTTTCCATGGAAACACCCTAACCCTCTCCAGCTCATAAGAAACTTGCAGGCAACCACCCGCCGCTAAACTTGAGCAGGAAAGGACCTCTGACCTCTGAGAGACCAAGAAACATCTCTGAGATCTTGCTCCCTCGAGAGAACCCAGCTGGGAAGGGACATGCTGAAGTCACCCCAGACTCCCTTACCCTGGGGGTCGCTCTCTCTCTTCTCAGGCTTCGGTGATGAGCCCTCAGGCTCATGGGGACATGGCCCGGATCCTGGGTACTAAGGGCTGGATCGTGTTCTTCTGAGCAGCAGCCTCAGGCAGGCCCGGCCTCTGTGTGGGTGCCCGCTCGCCACAAAACCCTGGCCATGTTCCCTGCCGTGTTTTGGGTGACTGGAACAGCTTCCCACGCTGCCCTTCTGCCTCTGCTCCTGCTTTTCACCAAAACATTCTCTGTTTTGTGGTCAGAAGAACAAATCTGGGGGCGCCTGGGTGGCTCAGTTGGTAGAGCGTCTGACTTTGGCTCAGGTCATGATCTTGTGGTTTGTGGGTTCGAATCCCAAGTCGGGCTCTGGGCTGGTGGTGGGGAGCCTCCTACGGATTCTCTCTCCCTCTCTCTCTCTCTCTCTCTCCCTCCCTCCCTCTCTCTGTCCCTTCCCCACTTTTTCTCTTTCAAAATAAATAAATAAACCTAAAAAAAAAAAAAAGAACAAATCTGATGACTGGCTCTACGGCTTAAAACTCTTCAGTGGACATTTTTACAACCTATCCAGAAGACAAGGGATTAGCTCTTTAATGTATAAAGAGCTCTCCCTCACGCCCAGCCCTTGACACCCCGAGCCTGGGAGCCCTGGGGCAGCAACTGTAGGCCTAGAACCCCGACTCAGCAGTGCTTAGGACGGATTTTTCTCAATGCAGGAATCATCTCTGGTTTTACGTTCCCATGTGTCCATGAAGATTTTAGGAATGTCCTAACTTAGAACGGATCTGCCTGACTCCTCCCTCTGGTGCCCCGTCCTCACCCTGGAGGCTGGACACTTTCTGGAATGGCTAGAAGCGGAGAATGGAGGTGGCCATCCCCAGGCCCTCCTCTCTCTCAAAATAAATAAACTTCAAGAGAGAGAGAACAAGCTGGGGAGGGGCAGAGAGAGCGGGGGACAGAGGATCCCAAGCAGGCTCTGCGCTGACAGCACAGAGCCAGATTTGGGGCTTGAACTCACTAAGCGTGAGATCACGACCTGAGCCGAAGTCGGATGCTTCACCAACTGAGCTACCTAGGCCTGCCCCTCCTTCTGTCTTTGAACAGTGGGGCTCCCCAAACTGGAGCTCCAGCGGAGGGGGTGGCCGGTCTTAGAGCTCCTGGCCCCCTGGGAGCAGATTCCTGTCTTCTTTAGAGGGACCTGACTCCCCCGGGGCTGGAAAATGAGTGATTTTGCTGGTTCAATCAAAATAGTCCTGGTGTAGATGAGAGTGGGGGAGGGGTAGATGGGTGGGCTTTTCTCAAGGCAGTTCTGAAATAGACTTTGTCCCTCTAGCTGTTCCCACCATCAGAACTCCTCGGGAGTCATGACATCCCTGTCTGCGAAATGGGATCATCAGGCTGTCTTGAGGTATGATTATTTAGGAAATCAGTATTTCTTCGTGCCGCGTGTAGGGCAGAAGGGACTTCCGGTGTGCCTGGAAGCCGGGCAGTGTACGTGGGGTAGAAGGCAGCAAACGAGCTCACTGGCTCCTCTTTTTGTAACCTATCCAGCAGACAAGAGATTAGCTCCTTAATATATAAAGAGCTCTCACCCACTCCCAGCCCGCGGGTTGCGGGGGGGGGGGGGGGGGGGGGGGGAGGGGGGGGGGAGGCGAGGTGCGTACTTGGGCCTTGACAGTCCTGATCTAGTCCCCACCCCTCTCCCTGTCCAATAGGAAGAGGACACAGAACAACCAGAGCCCCACCTACCCTTCCACAGGCCTTTGAGCCAACCCAGCCTCCTGCAGAGGACTCTATCTTGAGGGAGGCGGTGGGAGGAGGGGGGGTGGGGAAGCACCGGCTGCTGCTTTGCAGCGGAGACTGTAGGGGAGAATGACACCAGGCGGTCACCACCGGCTGAGCCCCTCTGGGTGCAGGACCTGGAGGTCACGTAAAGGAGCCCGCTCCAGTCTCAAGGAAGAGAGCTTCGTCTCTGCTCGGGAAACTGCCAGTCCAAATGGGGATACTAACCCTGGCCCTAGGGGGTTCCCAGTGTCACAGGGGAGATCCACGTCTTGCCTTGGAGGACTAGGATCTAGGGAGGACTCCCAGACGGAGAAGAGAGACACCCCTCCCGCCCACGGGGAGCTCTCAGTCTAAACAAGGAAAGCGACTCCTGCCCCAAGGAAGCCTGCAGTCTGAAGAGGTAGACTCAGGGGCGCCTGGGGGGCTCCGTGGGTTGAGCGTCCGACTTCGGCTCAGGTCATGATCTCATAGTTCACGAGTTCAAGCCCGGCTCGGCTGCTGTCAGCGCAGAGCCTGCTTCGGGTCCTCTGTCCCCGCGCTCTCTCCGCCCCTCCCCCACTCACGTGTGCACAAAACCAAACAAACCTTAAACAAAGAAATCAAGAGGTAGATTCATTTGCTGCCCTTAGAGGTTCCCGATAGGAGAGACGTACCTCTGGCCTTGGAAATTCCCATAGCATGGGGGGAAACATACCCTTTGCTGGAAGGAGCTTCTAATCTGCAGGCAAAGACATAGTGCCTGCCCTCCAGGTGTCCCCACTCTGACCTGCTGGAGAGGCCGGAGGTCCAATGAAAGCTCGAGGCACAAACTAGCACTGATTCAAACAGGTGTCGGCCCAAATCCATCAAGCTGAGCCATGGGAGAGCCCCATGGAGCAGGTGGGAAGAGCTGTGTGACCTTGGGCAAGTCATTGAACCTCTCTGAGCCTCGGTTTCTTCTGTAAAATGCCAGGGGTTGTGGAGGAGGAGAAGTAAACGTATAGAAAGTGAGCAGAACCCAGTCCGGGCGGGATAAGCAGTAGCCCTTGTTATAATGGGGAAGGGAAAAAGAGAGAGAGGGGGTGGTGGGTGGAGGGGGGGGAGAGGGGTTGGTCCTGGAAGCATTTGTGCATCTGTGCCTGTGTGGGTCGAGGGGGGGCAAGCGCAGGTGGCCATGTCCTCAGTCCTCAGTGGGGTGATCGATGGTTTCCCGTGGGGTAGGACAGGACAGGCCCAGGCCAGCCTGGAGAGGACCATTGTCTTGGTAAATGAGGTTTGGCTTCCCCGCAGGGGCGGCCCCATCTGCTTTTATTGTTTCCAACAGTAGCCTTGGGAATTGGCAGCCCCCCCAAGGCCTCACACCTCAAAAAACCTACATAGGGGTGTGGAGTTGGGGGACGCCTCAGAGCCCCCGCCCACCCACCCAGAGGCTCCCGGCCTTGGGCTTTTCTCTCCCAGTGTCCCACGTCCACCTCCTGAGCCAGTGTCCTGCCTCCTGCTACATTATAGGTAGCCACTCCTCTCCCCGCTCCCCAAACAATCCTCCGCCCGCCCTCCCCTTCCCCAAACTTCATTATCTCGGGACCCAGACAATTTAACACCACTTGGTGTTTGGTCAGACCCATCGCTTAATCATCAAGTGACAAAAATGCCCGCTGTTGGCTCTGGCACAGGACAGCGTGGGGGCAGGAAGACACCTGGTGTCAGACAAGCCTGGGGATGAATCCTGGCTCCAAGCGCTTAATAGCTGAGTGACCCCGAGCAAGTCAATTAACCTCTCTGGGCGTCAGTCCCAGGTTGTCTGAGTATCATTTATTGGCCATTTACTAATCTGGGCCTAGAGCGTCAGGTGCATTATCTAATTTAGCGCTTTGAAGTGGGCAAAAATGACTCAACATGGGGCCAAATTTGGAGGGATTTGCCCAAGGTTACACTGCAGAGGGAGTGGTAGGGCTGGGACTTGATCTCATGGTTGTCTGAGAGGCAACCGTGCCTGTACTGTCAAAGGCAGGGTCTCTGACCACTCCTCATGTTACCCTCAGTGACCCTCAGTGTAGACGCTGTGACTGTCCAGGACCTCCCGTACTGGAGGCCGTAACACAGAGCCCGGCACAGAGAGAGCCTCTAAGAACTTGTAGTTTCTACAATGACTTCCCCTCAACTGCTCTAGATTCTAGGAGGGGCCTTATCCCTTGGACCCCCCCACACCCATCCAGTGACGGGTACCAGATGGTCAATGCCGGACCACGGTGTTGTGTAAGGAGAGCTGTCAAAGCTGGTGGTGAGGGTGGCCTGGCCTCTAGTGGCAACGGTTCAGCCACCCTCCCGTGTCCTTCCTGGGGACGGCCTGTGTCCTTCCTGGAGATGGCCTCTGCTCAGTTGGCCAAATGGCCCACTCAAGAGGAAGGGCCGACAGAAGACGGGCAGAGGGGCTGCAGCGGGAAAAGAGGCAGGTCTCCTCCGAAAGAGCCAGAATAGGGATGCTCATCTAACACCCCCCTTGGGAATATGCCCAGGACCCTCTCTGGAGGGAGCGCCACTCTCCCCAGGCTGTAGAATCAGGGAGGCCAGGATGCCAATCTCCGCTCTACCAAATTCCTGGCTGAGACCAGTGAAGGAACTCCCTCCAGGTCACGTAGCTAGCAAGCCATCAGCCGGAATTCAAACCCATTCTGCAGGACTTGGGCAATCACTTCCCTCTCTATAATCAGGCACAGATATCCTCATCTTTCAGGGAGAGGAAGAACCCAGTACCCCGGGGGTTTTCCAGGAGGCTCGTTCCCCCTCTGACCTCCCCAGCTACGGTCTTTTGCTTCAGGGTCACCCCTGCCCCTGGCCGGGCCGGCAGGACCCGGTGGGACCCAAGGATAACCTGTGGCTTGCAATTTTCAGGTCACTCCCATCCCCTTGACCAAACGTTCCAGTCGGTACAACACGTGTGCATGCAGCACCCACTGGGTGTCCTGGGACCACGAACGGAACGAGACCCAGCCCCGCTCAGGGGAGCGCAGACCACGCAAGAAGGGGAGGCAAGGGGGGAGCAAGAGGGCTTCCCGCAAGAGGGGACATCTGACCTTGGCCTGCAGGGAGGGCAGGCTTCAACTGAATACGGGCAGGGGAGGAGACGTTTCAGAAGGAGGGAAGAGCCAAAGACTCAACGAGAGTGTTGTGCGTGGCAGGTAGAGTTGTTAATTTGGTGCCAACAGGGAGCTATTTGAAGGATTTGGGGCTGGGGAGAGGGGGCCGGTTGGACGGGCGGAGAAGGCGCCGTCGTTTTCGTGTGGGTGAGGGGCAAGGAGCGAATTTTGGAGGGGTCGCAGAGGCTGCCGAGCTGGCTTTCGCGAGGAGGCAGAGCCGGCAAGGGCGCCCTGGGTTGCCAAAGCTGGGCCTGTCCGCCAGGCGGGATCACGAGCAGGAGGCTGGGTGGGGTGCGCCCGTGTCCCTAGTCCCTAAGTGCCAGCTCTGGCCACGGCTGAAAACAAGAACTTAGCCGGGGGAGCCTAGAACGTGCTGGCTGGGAAGAGGCTACCCTCTGCTGCAGTGGCCCTCATTGAGCCACTGCTGGATTCCGGGGGTGGGGGGGGGGGTGTGTGTGTGGTGTGTCCCCTGTTATGAGGACACAGATGATCCGGTGGTCAGAGGGTTTGGGCAATTACACAGCGGGTCCAGGATACAGCAAGACAGTGCCCCCAGGGGGAAGGAGATGGCTTGTGTGCAAGTGCCATTAAAAAAGAAATCGGTGCAAGACAGAGGTTCAGAATTGGGAATGAGTCACATGGACGCCTCATGATGAATGACCAGCTGTTGGCAACATTGTCACAGTGACACTCATCTCACTTTGGAAGCAGAGACCCTATTCACCCTGACTTTTTAAAACTGCTTTTAGGACAAGCAGAGAGGAGGAGCGAGAAGAGGGGACGGTGCCTGTGACAGCAGGAACCCTGTAAATGGGTGGGGGCGGTTGCAACTGTGGCAGCCACGCTGGGGGGGGAGGGGACATTCAGGTTTCCCTGCAGTGTCTCTAAGCCTTGAATTGGGATCCATTTCCCCCCCTTGCTGGGGAGCCTCCTCCCCACCCCAGCCAGGGACCGAAGCCTCCCCCACGGCCACCAAGTGTGCCCTGTGCTGGCATCCAATCTGCTTTTTTTTTTTTTTTTTTTTTTCTCACTGTTTCAACACACATCCCTGTGGGTAGGTGCTGTTATCCCCATTTTATGAAGGGGGCATCGAGGCTCAGGAAAATGCATTCCTTTGTCCAAGATCACTCCCAGGGCCTCTGTCTGCCTGATCCCTGGGGGATGATGCTGAACCGCACCGCCACACTTCCTGCGGGCCCCCGGCTGGGGAGGAGGGCAGCGGGGAAGGTGCGCTGGGCAGGAGACCCGATGGAGGCGAAGGCCGAGGGAACCCCCAGTGGAGGAAAGCAAGAAGACTTGGCGGGAAACCCGAGAGCCCTCGCATCTCAAACCCCGCAGGCAGCCGAGACCCCGGTGCGCAAATGGAGAAAAAGCCAGCGGAGGAAGAGGGCCAGAGCGGGGCCGTCGAGGTTGCTAGGGCGCAGAACCGCCCGGGCGCGTGGCCGCCGGCGGCGCTGGCAGAGGCGCACGCCGAGCCTCCTTCCCCCGGAACACACCTTAGCCCCCCAGGCAGCCTCGAAAGGGGCAGGAGGGCACGCCTGTCAGCTCTGCCCGGGGCGCAGGGAGTCTTCGAAGCTTCTTCGAATGGTGGCGGATTCTCCGGTCCGCTCCCGCGTCCTGGAGACCGCCCAGAGACTCAGAGACAGAGAGACAAAGAGAGACTCGGTCCCAGAGGGAGAAGGGCTAGCGCGGAGGAGGAGAGAAGGCGAAAGCCGCGACCCAGAGAGGGCGGCCAAGGCGCGCGCGAGGCAGAGTGTCAGAGCGTGAAAAAGTAAGCGTCCGGCGGAAGGTGGGCGGACGCGGGGGCCGGGAGCAGAGCCTGGAGCCCAGCGGTGACGCGGCGAGGGGCGGAGGCGGCGGACACACGGACCGACGGCTTCGAGGGCCGCGAGGGCAGGGAGGAAAGCAGCATCCTCACCTCCAACCACAGTCCCCCGCGCGCCCTGCCCCTAACCGCGCCAGGTAGCCCACCTTTGTCCGGGCACGCTACCAGGTGAGGAGGGAGGGCGGGGCCAGGGGCGGGCCAAGGCCGTGCCTTACCTGTCCGGCCGGCGGGGCGGGGGCCGAGGGGCCCGGGGCCGAGCGCCTGCGGGAGCCGAGCGCAGCGGAGGGCCGAGCTGCGAAGCGGGGACCGCGAGGCGAGGTGCGCGGGCGGCTGGAGGATGTGCCCAGGCTGAGAGGGGCTGGAGGGAAGGGGAGGGGGCCGGCGCGCGGGAAGGGGCGGGCGCGCTGGGAGGAGGCGGGGGAGGGGCGGTGGGAGTTGGCTCGGCCGCCCCCGGCTGAGGGGCAGCCCCCGGCCCGGCTGGGCCCTGCGCGCTCCCGGCCGGCGCGCCCTCGCCAGCTGCACTTGGCGTTCCGGGCCCGCTCCCCAGAGGCCTAGCCGCCGTCGCCGCGAGGGCGCGGGGCAGACAAAGGAGGCAGACAAAGGCGGGCGCAGCCGGGCGGCCGAGCGGGCACGGGGCGAGGCGAGTCCACTCCTCCCGGTGCGTAAGAGTTGCCTCGGTACTGCCCGGAGCGCGTGGGACGGGCGGGGCGCGGGCAGCGGTGGCGCATCTGGAGCGGCCCCGCCGGGAGCGGGCGACAAAGGGCCGCGGCAGGGGGTCCCCGGCGGACCCAACAATGGATCGGAGCTGAGCGCTCAGCTGCGGCCGCGTCTGGCCGGGCAGGGGCCGGCCAGTCCCCAAAAGGATTATTCCGCCCTGGCTGTCAAATGGGACGGAAGAGATGCCCGGTGCGAGGGAGGCGGGACGGGGCACCGCGGAGCCTTTGTAGCCTCGGAAAGTGCGCGGAGCAGGGGGCGGGGTTCTGGAGAGGTCGCTCTTGGTTGTGGGGGGTATAGGGGGTCTTCAAACCGTTACCAGGTGAGAATCCCGGGCCTTGACGGCCGCACTAGTGTGTCTCCCCCGGTGCACACCCTGAGAAGGAAGGGAGAGATACAATCCTCCTACCCAACACGCGCGCGCGCGCGCACACACACACACACACACACACACTCGGTCTTCCTCTCGCCACGCCCCGTCCAAAGTCCGGGTGGTGTTCTCGTAGCCCGGCCCAGCTGGGACAAAGCCAGCCCCCAGGGCCGGCTCATCCATCACCGCGCGGGGCGCCGTGTCCTAAAGACCCTGGGAGTCCGGGAATGCTGTGTTATGAGTCCCGCGGCCCCCATAACTCACCGCGGGGTCAGCGGGGCCACAGGCACTGCCAAGATCAAAGAGCTGTTGGGCAGGACCCGGGCGCGCGTGAATCGCCAGTCTCGCCTGGAGCCCAGAGCTCGCCCAGCGGCTTCCATTTCGATTGTTTTCCTCTTCCTCCAGAGTGTGGCAGTTATGGCTCAGAGGTTTAAGGAGCTCCGTTCCTGGGTCAGGCCAGATACCTGGGCTCATCTGCTGATGCCATTCCGGGCCACCTGGGGCAGTCGCCTAACCTCTCTGAGCTCATCATCCCTAACTCTTAGGGTTCAAGGATTCTGTTGGATGCAAGGAGATAGCGTTCCTAAGATCCTGGCCCCATGGGAAACACTCTAGAAAAATGACCTGCTATTGTTATGTAATAGTATCAGCCTGATGGGCACCAGGATGGACTGTGTTCTGAGCAGAGACGAGACATGACCTGACTTGGGCTTTAGGGACGAAGTACCAAGACATGCCACAATGTGGGTGAATCTTGAAAACACTATGCCCAGTGAAACAAGCCAGACGTGAAAGGCCACATGTTGTATGATTTATATGGCATGTTCAAGATAGGCAAGCCCATAGAGACAGGAAGTAGACTAGTGGTTGCCTGGGGCTGGAGCAAGGGGAGACGGGGTTTTTCTTTTTGGAGTCATGACAACGTTTTGGAATTAGATGGTGGTGATTGACGCACAGCGCATTAAAAACCACTAAATTGCATGTTTTAAAGGGTGAACTTTATGGTTTGTGAAATACATCTCAATAAAGCAGTTATTATTATTTTTAAAGTAGTAGTCGAGTTGGATCAAGGGTTCTTAGTGTGTGGTCTGGGATGACTTCAGAGAGCCCGGGAACCCCTGAAATTGTGGAAGACGTTCCATGTCTATGGGTGGAAGCTCTACGCTTAAGAAGAGATGATTTGTAAGATCCTCCTGACCAAAAAGGGGTCAGCAACACTGGGGGGGTGGTCAGCAAAACACTGGGGAGGGAATGGCATGTATGGGCTCAGCCCTGGCTGAGGTGTTGGAAGTGCCCAGTGCTGCTGGCCTAAGGTCAGGGCCCTGGCTTGGGTCTGAGGTCGGCCGTGGATCTGGGGAGCTGTATAGGTCACGCCTCGCGCCAGAAGACCAGGTGAGGGAGGGGAGGAGCTGAGTGTGGGCCACATTCCCTTGCCTTTAGGCATCTCTGGCAGGGGGGATGCAGGTCCTTCCTTAGGGCACCTTGGGGCACCTTGGGGACTGCCTTGGGAAATGGAGATGGGGAGGGGGTGCAGTTGAAAATGTTTTAGATGGGGTTTTGAAAAGCATGGTGGCTGGTCCAGAGTGTTTGTTCTAGGGGCTTAGACAGTGTGTGCAGATGTTAATATCATTGCCATAATAGCATGAATTGTGCATTTATATGCCAGGCATTCTGCACTTTATATATATATATATATATATATATATATATATATATATAAAATTAATATATTAATTAATATATACAATTATATATATAATTTTATTTTTTATTAAAAAATTGTAATGTTTATTCATTTTTGAGAGACAGAGACAGAGAGTGAGTGGCGGAGGGGAAAAGAGAGAGAGGGAGACACAGGATCTGAATCAGGCTCCAGGCTCTGAGCTGCCAGCACAAAGCCTGGCCCTGGGCTTGAACCCACGAACCATGAGATCATGACCTGAGCCGAAGTCAGACGCTTAACCCACGGAGCCACCCATGTGCCATATATATATATATATATATATATATATATATATATATATATATATATATATAAAAGTTTATTTATTTTGAGAGAGACAGAGATAGCAAAAGTGGGAGAGGGGCAGAGAGAGAGGAAGAGAGAGAGAGAATCCCAAGCAGGCTCTACAATGCCAGCACAGAGCCTGATGATGCAGGGCTTGAACCCGTGAATCTGTGAGATCATGACCTGAGCCCAAACCAGGAGTTGGATGCTTAACCGACTGAACCACTTAGGCGCCCCTGTGCACTTTATATTTTTACAACCATCTCACTTGTTCCCCGCCCAACCCTATGGAATCGGTGCTCCCATGATCCCATTTTACAGGTGAGGAACCTGAGATTCAGAGAGGGAAGGGACTCACAGCTGGTTAAGGAGCAGTGGTGGGGAAAGACAGCACGTTAGAGGCGCGAGCAGCCCGGTGGGTGCAGGCGGTACCTAGTGAGCATTCCCCAGCTCTTGCTTCACTTTTGAAAACAGCTCTTTGCACACCGCTACCTGTAGCTCGAGCACTGAAATCAGAGGCCTTTGTTCTCATTCAGAATAAGTTAGGATTCAAGTCAGGCAAATGGCAACGAGCCACTGTCCGCTATCATTTCATCTGTTCTTTCTTTCATTAATTCATTTACTCGCGCTCATCGAGAACCTGGATTGGGCCAGGCACTGGGTGAGGGGCTGGACCAAAAGAATGAACAAGGCTGAGGCTCTGATCAGGAGGTGTCCCAAACGGCTGCATCCTTGAGCATCGGGGTACCAGTGGATTGTTACTAGGCTATATGTGGCTCACTGTCTATGGCTCCCCCCACTCTCCTGTGTTTGGTGTCTTAGGAACCTTAAGCAGGTATGGGATAAATGATCTGTCATGTGATCAGCCTAGTGGGTATGAGGGGACCTTGGCAGCATCTTAAGGGGCTGGATACTTCATTGTCTATTGTTTTACTCTGTTCACTTGTTGCATATTTGTTCAGTGAACTCCAGGGATCCTCCTTTGCCCACGCAGGCCTTGGTCTTTGCAAGACTTTCTTACATCTTGCTTTCTCTTAGTTTCAATTTAAATGTCTCTTGGGAGTGATTTTCTTTCTGTCCTCATTGCAGACCCTCAGGGACCTGTTCCAGTTGGCAAATAAGCCCTCTCTCCTCCTAAACATCCATCCTTTTCCTCCCAGATGCCCTCCTACATATTGTTATTATGGTGAAAAATATGCAAATAACTTGGAAAAACAGTCTCCCAGCAAATGGGTATTCAAAAATGTAATAAATTAACCCCATAATGTAATCTTGGTCCCAAGACTATCCATCATGCTGATGTGCTCAAGATCTAGAAACCCAGATGCCACAGAGCCCTATGGATAAAAATGACAGATGTCTTCTTAGAGCTCCCCTGCCCCCTCTCCAGCTTCTTGGCCCCCGTGGAACCCAAGGCCATCAGAGGTTTAGGGAACATCTGTCCAGCCTGTTCATTTCAAAAATGAGGAGATAGAGGCCTTTTTGGGGTTAGGGGTCAGATCAGTTTGAGTCCCTCCTCACCTGTCTCCCAGCCTGCATTCCTCTGCTTGTGGCTGACTCTGAATCCAAAGCCCCAAATGTAGGCATTTTGTCCATGGGTTTCTAGTTGACAAGGCAGGTACCCCAGTGTCAAAAGCTCTTGGGACCTCGCTTTCTGCATTTGAAAAATGTTGAGTGTTGGGTTTTATGTCTGCCAAAGTGTCTCTGAAGTTCCTTTAGCTCTGTGTGTCAGGGGACCTACAGGTGGCTTGTGCTTTGTCTTCTCAGGGCAGGGGGCTAAGGCTGGGAGCCTGGCATGAGTCCTCGTGTCGCTCACATTGTACTCTGGAGGCCATCCCATGGAAGCAGCTAGACTCTTGAGTTTCCCAGCCCAGGATCCAATCCCAAGAAACCCTGTACAAGAAATTGCCCCCCTAAGACTGCCACTTCCTGTCACTAATGGACAAAATGCTTGAACAGCCTCCAGAGAGGGGCAAAGAAGGACTCTTGCTTTCTCCAGGGCCAAAGTATCCATAATGATTAAATCGCAAGGAGCCAGGGGACACTGTTTACAAGCCAGTGAGCTGCTTAACTGGCTCTGTGTGGAAACGGTTCTCTCCTTCATGGCATGATATGGGCAGTGTCCCCAAGTCTTGAGAAGGGCTGCTATGCCCAAAATGTGCCACCGAGTGCGTCAATTCCTGAAATAAACCATCTTATCCTTTTGGGTTAAATGTGGAAATGGTATGAAATGCAGACTTTCTTTGGGAACAGCCCAAACTACCGTGGCAATTCCCATATGATTTTGGGCATCAGGGTCCCTGGGGAACTTGTTAAAGGGCCCATACCCTGCTTTGCACCCAGACTGGTCCAGTAGGTCAGAGAGGCCTGGGTTCCAGGAGTTTAATGGGCTCCCCAGGGATTCTGATGCAGATTTCCAAGGACTGCTTTGAGAAATGCTTTGCTGGTATTCCTGGCTTAATGGGCCAAGTCACTTATTCTCTTCCTTATCCCCACCCCATCAGAAGTGGGCAAGTGCAGGTTTGAAGGCATCTGGAGTGAAAACGGGTGCAGATCTCCAATAGGGACCTGTAATTGATAAACATTCCTGGCTAGATCTGGGTACCCACAGCTGGGTGTGACTCCTAACAAGCTCTTCTGTCCCTAGAGGTCAGAGTCAAGGTCCCCAGGCTTCTGGTCCTGATTTGTTGCCTGTAACTGTGCTGCAACTTCTCTGACCCTAGTTTCCCCACCTGTAAAATAAAGGGGCTGAAAATAAGTTGAAGCCCTGGAATCAGGTTAGAAGTCAGAACTGGGTTTGTATTCCAACTGTGTGATTTGGGCAAAGTAGGGAGCATCTCTGAGCCTGTTTGCCATCTATAAAGTGGGGCTGTAAAACGGGTGCTTAGCTCCTAGGCTGAGTTAGTGTTCAATTCAAGTTAGTGATTATTTTAATGTTAATATTATTATCTCCCAGGGGGCCTCTCAGCGGTTCCAGAGGCCATGTCTCTAGGGGATTCCAGAACCGTAAAATGTAGTGGGCAAAGACAACTCCGCGCGTCCCCTCCCTCAATAGATGTGTGATTCGGGAAGGTTACTTCACCCTTCTGAACCTCGTTTGGCTCCTCTATAAAATGCGGACAATCACAGTAACTGTCTTACGGAACTGTTTTGAGGATTTAGTGGGATAATCCACAGGCACACTTAGCCCGGTGCCTGGCACACGGCTGGGTCCCTATAAAGGGCAGCTACCACTATGATGCCCGGGCCCGGGAGGTTTTATCTTCTTGGGAGGTAAACCCAAGCTGCATTTAGTTTCTGGGTGAGGGCGGGAGTGAGGACGTCCCCGCCCCGGAGCCGGCGGATTCGCTTTCGGTTGGGCAGCTGAGGTCCGGGGATGGTGACTCTGCAGTTAGCAGTAGATGTCGCTGTCTTAAGTCCCCAGCTGTACCCTCCACCTGTTCCTCACCAGCAACACCTATCCGCTCCCTCCCAACGCTTCCCAAAGCGAGACAAACGCCCTGGGGAGCAAAATACGTGGCGACCTGACGTGGAGAGCGAAGGGGTCTTTTCTCGCGCCGACCCGGAGCCTAAGGGAGGCGGTACCGCGCAGTCTCCGCGTCTCCCGCCTTGGGATCTCTGGCGGCGAGGCCGGGCCCCGCCCCCTCCCAGGCCCCGCCCCTCCGGCTGCCGCTCCCTCCCGCCTCCAGGTTGGCTGCGCGGGGAAGTGGGCGTGGCCGGAGGCGGTCGCTAGGACCTGCCCGAGCGCCGCGGAAGTCTCGGAGCCGAGTCCAGGCCGCTGGTTGAGCGGGAGGCGCGAGTGGTCGGGTCGGTGGTTCCCCGCACCGGGGGAGGGGAGAGGGGCGGGGTTCCCTCCGAGGAGGTTTCCGGCCAGGCGGAGGGCGGCGTCTTATTCCAGCCCGGTTTCGTTCTCAGCGTGTCCGGTTTTGCGCCCGCGGGCCTAGGCAACCCGCCGTTCCCTCTGCGGCCGTGCCCTTTTGCGAGCACAGCTCTGGCCTTTCCTACCGCACCCCCCCAACCCCCGCCCCCGAGACAGCAGGGCGGGGGGCCAGTAGACAGAGCTGATCCGGGCGCAGCTAATGTCCCCGAGCTATGACGCCAGCGTGGGAGGTCCCTTCTAGCTGCCCAGATTCTGTGTGAAGGGGGACGTCCTGCCCCGATTCCCCCAGACGGAGGGGAGAGGGGGTGGAGGCAAGCGCACCCTGCGGCAGTCTGATCCGTTAGAACCAGCCCCCCCCTCCTGCCCCACCCTCTAGGTGGCGGTAAGGATGACCACACTCACGCGACAGGACCTCAACTTTGGTCAAGGTAGGGAGGCTGGACTTGCGGACCCAGGGTGGGGGGGCGAGGGAGGGCCTGGGCCGGCGGGCTTCCCAAGCTCACCGGCTTCAGCCCCTTCACAGTGGTGGCCGACGTCCTCTGCGAGTTCCTGGAGGTGGCCGTGCACCTCATCCTCTACGTGCGCGAGGTCTACCCGGTGGGCATCTTCCAGAAGCGTAAGAAGTACAACGTGCCTGTCCAGGTGAGCCCCCACCTCTGGTCATCCCCGAACTTCAAGGTGGGTAGAGGTTGGATTTTTGAACTCTTCCTCCGCTTTCAGGCTGAGCCCCCTCACTCCCCAGCGGCCTGGCCTTGCCGTTCAGTTCCCAGCCACAACTGCAGGGACTTTTCTTTCCATCCCTCTGAACTGGGAGTTCCCCTTGCCCCAAGTTAGGGACCAGACTCTCGGGTTAGAGTTGCCCCTGGGGCATGGTTGTATTTTAAAGAGCTCCTGGGACTGGCGAATGATTGGTTTGGGGAGGGGATCCCTGTAAACCTCAGGTATCCCTGCTCTCTGCCCTCATTGTAAGGGGTTGTTTTAGGTTAAAAGGCAGACAAAAGCAGTAAACAAATGCTACCCTGTCCCCAGTCTGTAGAAGTGCCGGCCCTTAGAAGGCACTCAGTAAACATTAGAATAAATGAATGACCCAATACTGAAACGTGGTGGGAGATTGAAGGATATACGAGGAAAAGGAAAAAGAATGGCATTTACTGTGCACCCTCTGTGTTGTACGGGATTATCTCACTACTCATCATTTTTTCTTTGCGAGACCTTTCACAGATGAAGTAATTAAAGCTCAGAGAAGTTAAGTGATTTACCTGAGGCCACATAGCTCTTAGTCCCAGATTCTCAATTTTTGAAAATTGATTAAAATTTTGGATCCCTTCTCTGGGAAAAATGCCTGTATGCCCAAATACACACAATTTAGGGACTTCTCAGCCTCTAGAGGAGCCCGCAGACCCCACTTTAGAAACCCCTGATGCTATATTAAGTGCTAATGTTGAGACTGAATTCTTCTACGTTCTGTGTGGATAATTCGCAGTTCTCAGCCCCATGATGGGAAGTCAATCTCTTGGGTAGGGAGCCCTAGGGAGTTGCTGGCCTCTCTCCCTGGGCTCCTGGAGGTAGGGGTGTTGGGTGGTTTCCCCACTGGTGCTTTGGGCCTCACCAGCCATCGTGCGGTTGTGTGCAGATGTCCTGCCACCCGGAGCTGAACCAGTATATCCAGGACACCCTGCAGTGTGTCAAGCCACTGCTGGAGAAGGTGAGGACACCAGGCTGCAGCCTACTTCACGCCCAGTCTGTTCCTCCAGGGCTCCAGGACAGGGTGATGCTGGGACCGTGCGGGGTCCCTATGACTCTATACCCCAAAGCATATCTCCTGTTCCCTGGAGACCACTCCTGCCCCAGGATAGACCTCAGGGCACGTGAGCCACATTCAGGGTATGCTGGGCCCGGGAGCCCTGTTTTGTGGAGTTGGTCAAGTGGAGCCTGCCCCAGAGGGTTCTGGGTTCTTCTCACTTCTGTTTCTCTCCCTGCCCCCAAGTTCTGTCTGGGCTTGCCCCCTGAGGGTTTCCTCCTTTTATCTTGTCCCGCTCTCCGAGATGTCCTGGAACCGCCATGGGGCCCGGACACTCTCTCCCCTCCCAGCCTGTACTGCTCATGTCAGCGATGCCTACTTGAAATTCTCAAAGCCCAGGAACCCTCAGCCTAGAAGCTGAGAGGGGCTGTGGGCGTGCCCTTGCCGTCCTTCCTTGGGCAGGGAGGGAGGTGGTGGTGGTGGGTGGGCTACCTGGTCCTGGACTAGGGGATTCCTGTCCTTGCAGAACGATGTCGAGAAAGTGGTGGTGGTAATTTTGGACAAAGAGCACCGCCCAGTGGAGAAATTCGTCTTTGAAATCACCCAGCCTCCGCTGCTGTCCATTAGGTAAGCCGCCTCTCCCCGGACTCTTAGCTAGCTGGCTGGCTGGTATGAGGTCCCTAGAAATCGCCCCCATACTCACCCCTTTAGGGCAGCCCCTGAATACCTCAGCTTGGCCTGTGTTCTGAGGTCCCTACTTGGCTGCACCAAGCCACCTCTCTCCCTTCCTGCCTTTTAGAACCCCTCTGAAAGCCCACCTCCTCCAGGAAGCTCGGTAAAGAGGAGAATGGCAAGGAACGCTATCCTAACGCGGCTGGCCGCCCTGTGGTCTTCATGTAACCTCTGTGAGGTCCACACTTGGCAAACCATCGCTTTGCTGAATGGCTATTCCCAACCTCCTTTTATGGACGGAGAAACCAAGGACCAGAGAGATGACATGAACCACTCAGGGTCACCCAAATGGTGGCAGAGCCGGGGCCAGACCCAGTTTTCTGACTTCCTAGTTGAGTGTCCAGCCCATAGTCAACCAGAAGTTGACCTTGGGCAAGCGTGTTGGCTGGTCAGCTGCTGGTTTCCTGGTGAGGTCAGGGCACTGTTATCTGTTCCCACTTGCTGTGTGGCCTCAGGCAAGCCCTTTCCCTTCCTGGCTTGGTGTCCTGGGGTATGAGGAGGCTTGGGCTGTGTCCTTGTTCTCAGACCTGGCTGCACATTAGAACCACCTGTGGGGGTTCACAGTGCCCCATTTGGACTTAGTTTGGGATGGGACTCAGCATGGGACTCAGCATTTTTTTTTTAAGTTTATTTATTTATTATTTTGAGAGAGAGAGAGAGAGAGGTGGAGGGGCAGAGAGAGAGGGAGAGAGAATCCCAAGCAGGCTCTGCACTGTCAGCGCGGAGCCCGGGGCGGGGCTCGAACTCACAAACCGCGAGATCCCGACTGGTTCCGACGCTTAACCGAGTCACCCAGGTGCCACATTCGGCACTGGTTTTAAACTCTCCAGATGGTTTTAACTGCGTAGATAGGATAGGTGGCCAAGCCCTCCAAAGCCAACACGGTCAGAAGCAGAGAGGGCCCCTGGACCCCCAGGTCTGTTTCCAGGGTTGATTGCCTGCTGGTGGGAAGGGCCGCCAGTGTGACGGGAGCCCCTCCTTTTCTCCTTCCAGCTCAGATTCCCTGCTGTCTCATGTGGAGCAGCTGCTCCGAGCCTTCATCCTGAAGATCAGTGTGTGTGATGCTGTCCTGGACCACAACCCCCCAGGTGTGCTCGCCCCCACCCCACTGTCCTCGGGCCTTTCCATGGCTACCTTGGCTCGGGCTGCATTCTCCGGTCCCTACTTTGCTGTATCAAGCCACCTCTCTTCCTTCTTGCATTTTAGAACCTCTCTGAAAGTCCACCTCCTCCAGGAAGCTACCCTGATGGACTCCACCGGGGTTCAGTCTCCCTATTGACTGTGTCTTGTCTTAGCACTTGGTTTACACTCTCCTCCCCTCGGGCGGCTGCTGAGCCAGCCTGGGAGCGGGGAAGAGACTGTGCCCAGTGGCAGGCGTGACGTGGCCCAGCCTTGACCAGACTCTTGCTTCTTTAGGCTGTACCTTCACAGTCTTAGTGCACACGAGAGAAGCTGCTACCCGCAACATGGAGAAGATTCAGGTCATCAAGGTGAGAGGAGACCCGTCTGGTGGGCAGGGAGACAGCCGGGAGGCTTTGAAAGCAAGATGCCACAGTTCTGAGTGGGCCGGGGTGTTGCTGTTCGCGCACCCTCAACATCGTTGGTGGCGGTGCCTGGCACGCGGCAGGTTTTTGTCGTGTGTTAACTGTGTGGCCGAATGCTGGTCGTTACCCAGCCTGGGCACCCAGTACCGAGAGGAGGGTGGAGCCATGTCCTGGGTCTGCCAGCTCAGTGGTGGCTCTCAAGAGAGGGCGGGGGGGGGGGGGGGGGGAGGTCTTCACCCGCCAGTTTCTGAAATGGTGTCTGGGGCTCGTTAAATCACCTGGGTGCCCCGGCCAGCTCGGATCCACGGGCTCGGCCTCTCGGGTGGAGGAAGCCGGGAGTCCGCAATGCTGGTAGCTCCCTAGCGACTCTGGTGTTCCCTGAAGTCTGGGGACCCCGGCGCTGGAGAGGGAGTGGGTAGCAAAGTGAGGACAGGCCACGGCCCAGCCCCCTTCCACCCGCTTCCCTTGGTCCCCACCCTAGGACTTTCCCTGGATCCTGGCAGATGAGCAGGACGTCCACATGCATGATCCCCGGCTGATACCGCTAAAAACGATGACATCAGACATTTTAAAGGTGAGCTGCATGGGGACCCGGGGAGCTTTACAGACGGTACGCTGAGGCTAATGGCTCAAGGCTCGGAGGAGATGACCAGGGAGTGCCTGGCGTAAGGCTCCAAACTCCCTTTCCCTTAACCCGTGGCTGTGCCACACTGCCCCACCGCTGGCAGGGATCTGTCTGCCTGGGGCTTATGGGCCCTCCTGAGGACGTGCCCTGGCTGTGCTCCTGACCTTGGCGGTTTATTCCTGTCCACTAGATGCAGCTCTACGTGGAAGAGCGAGCTCACAAAAGCAGCTGAGGGTGTGATGCTCCGATCATGGATGTAACAACTATGGGACACTGGGGGCCCCCAGCCTAGGGCGGTGCTGAGGGACACCCCCTCCCCCCGATTCCAAGTGCTCTTATTGCCTCTGTGTATGGACCACCCACTCTCCGGCCCGGCGCCGCTCAGGTCTGGTTGCCTTCATGGAGGAATTTTCCCCAGGAGGGCAGGGAAGGATGCCGGGACCTTGATTTCTTGGCCTCCTGGGATGTGGCCGGCCAACACTGTCTGTCTGAAATACTGTGCTGTGAGTTGTTTCAATAAAGAGCCCCAAGGGCTGAGCTGGGCTGTCACTAACTGGAGAGGGACAGGAGCAGCCAAATTAACTTGGGAGGAGGGGCTGCTTCTCTCCCAAAGTGCCAGGGACACCCCCACCACCCGTAAACCCAACCCCAGGCTGGTTTTACGGAAAACATTTATTGTGAGAAAATGTCAGAGCAAATGACTGGGGGCTCCCACAAACTGGTGGGTTTCCCCAAGGTTGGAACTGGGGCAGGAGCTCCAGGGGCAGGGGCCCTCGCTGCCGGCTACACGCTCCGCCGGAGGAGACCTTTGGCAGTCAGTTGGCCCAGACAGAGGACGGATGAATGGCTATCAGATGACAGGCTGTCAGAAGGGCCTTCTGAGGTGAGGGAAGGAGGGCAGGCAGACAACCTTCTCCTACCCCTCTGTGGTCTCAGGCTGAGCTGTGCAGGGGGCCAGGTTCCTGGTCATCTTCGGGCTGATAACGATGCTGCTGTTGGTGACGCGGGGCCCATACCAGCCTGCCCAGAACTGGGTGTCCTTGCCCCCGTGCTGGAAGAGGATGTGGCGGACGCCCGGAGGGTAATCTGAGAAAGTGTAGGAGACCTGGGGGGTGGGGAGAGGAAGAAGTGATCGCCCGGACTGGGGAAGGGACGAGATGGGGTGACCACCCCGCTGGAGAGGGGAAGAGCCAGGTCCTGCAGGGGAGAGCCCCCCCACCCCCACCCCCCGGCTGGACACCACGGGCTCCAGGCAGGAGAGCTGGGGCCTTCTGTGCCCTGAGGCTGACCCTTGTTTCTTTGCCCTCGTGGCCCTGAGAGAAGCAGGTGGTGAAGGGCAAGCAGGTGAGGCCTCACCTCCGTCCACTTGGCATTGTTCCATTGATCGATGGTCACGGGCGGGGGCTCGAAGGAGGCCAGGACGATGTAGTCGGCTGAGGCCAACTGTACGCGGAGGTGGTAGGTACAGCCACAGTCTGCTCTGGCGGCGAACCTGGGGGAGGGTGGGGCTCAGGACTGTGCACCCCAAGACAGAAGGTGGCCCTGGAGGTGGGGGAGGTGGCAGCCCCATAAACTGGAGCTCTGAGTTGGATTTCCCTGCTCTGCCCCTGAGGCCCCGCTGGTTTCACTGCTCCCTGGGCCCTACTGTGCCCTTGGGGCAGTGGAGCAAAGCAGCATCCCTTTTGGGTATCCTGTGCTGATGTCCCTTTAACACAACAAAAGAGTCCTTACGGATCAAGGCCTGGGCTGCGGGAGCTGTGTCACCTGTACGTTATCATGGATCAGACTGGAGATGTGGTGGGAGATTTAAGGGGTGGCCTGTGTGACAGGGGCTGGTATGGAGCTCACCCTCTGGCTGTCCACCCCTCTGCAGCTTTGGATGCCCCTCCAGCCCCATCCGTGATGCTTTGAGTGGCGGCCTAGGGCCTGGCTGGAATTGGGGTCCTGCCCCTGCTGCTTTGGGCCAAGCCAGAGTCTTGCAGAGCTCTGGGTGCCAAGTAGGAGCCTGGGAAAGAGCTGAGGGGTGCACGGCGAAGGGGGAGGGGAGGCAGATAGGCGGGAGGCGTGGAGCAAAGTCCGGGGAGGGTGCGTCCTGGTGTCTCTGCTGCTTCAGTACTTGTTTGGTGACACTTTATCTGCGGGCTTCAGTCTCCCCATCTGTAAACTGGAATTAACACGTGCCGATGCAGGGTGGCAGGAGGGCCCAGAAGCACTGAATGAGCAAGTGCCGGGTCCACCGGCTCTGGGGGCAGCCCCGACCCCAGGACACTGCCAGGCACAGACTGGGCACTGCCTATGGGTGTTCCCAGAAAGGAAAGAGGGGAGGACGCAGAGCGCGGCCCGAGCCCTGCTCACCAGTCCTTAACCACGATGTCAGGCCGAAACGTGTCTAGCAGCTCCTCCCCGTAGCCCTCGGCCTTGAGGTCCACCAGCTGGGACTTGAGGCACATCCTGTGGAGCATAAGGAAAGGTGGACATTTCCCGGGTGTGCGCCGTGGCCAGGACCCAGCAGTGTCCCCCGGCTGCTGTGGGACCGCGGCCACTGGCTGGTGCTGGCCTATGAGAAACACATGGGGGAGGGGTCTGACCCACCTGTGCCTCGGTGGCATGTGACCCCAGTCCAAGGGTCCCAAAGAGGGCACCTTGGTGAACTCGTATTCCTAGATTAGGAACCAGAAGATACCTCTGACTTACCCTAATCACCACCCCCACCCCGCCCCCCCCTGCCATGAATCCAGGCCGCTAAGGACTCCTGTTCTAGGCTTCCACTTCCTCCAGCTGCAGAGAGAGGCCCTCGCTGAAGCTTGAGGTTTGGCAAAAGGTGTCCTGACCCCCTTCCCCCTCGACACTGCCGGCTCGGTGGTTTGTCCCTTACCCAAAAGATGTGACAAAGTACTTCTTGACTCTGGAGTCGGGAAAGTCCGTCCCGTGGTCTCCGGGGAGGCTCTCCACCTTCCAGCGGTCTCCGCCGTTGGAATCGATCTGCCAGGAGGTCATATCCTCTAGGAGAAACGGACCAAGGTCAGATTCCCCTGGGTAAGTGTACAGTTGGCCCTTCCCTCCTGCTGTCAGGAGGGAGGGAGGTATAAGGCTGGGCTTACTCAAGCTCCCATCTCAAGGCGAGCACCCCTCCAAAGTGCCTTTCCTCCAGCACATTCCCCCGTCCCCACCATGTGGGCTCTGATCCGGGACCCTCCCTGTCCCGCCTTGTCCCTGACGGGCTCTACTTGTAGCATAAAGCTGGGAAAAATAGAGAGTATTACCAGAAATTCTAAACTAGCCTTTCCTTCCTTTCGTTCACACTGTTGCTGGAGGGCTCTGGGAAATACCCAAGTTTCAGTTCTCAAAACATGAAGTTATGAAGGGCCTGTGATGGTACTCCTGTTCTTAATGGCTAATGTCAGTTTGTCCCAACGTGGCCCACTGACTTGACTGACGTTTCCCCTGACACCCTAGCTATGTAACTGAGATCCAAGGGGGCCCGAGGACTGGTTTGTGGGTTTGGTGGCAGGTCATGGGAACCTTCTGGGCTAGCTCAGACCCCCCTCTGCCCAGGCCAGGAGGGATAACCGTGAGGGTGGGCGTCTTCTGCATTGGTGGCATGTGGTGGCCCCATACTCGTGATCCCCACCAGGTTGGCCTGGCAGGTTCCGGTCTCCCCGTTCAGACATTCCGACTGAGCTGAGAGGACCTTAAAAAAACAGCAGTGTTTCTCTACCAAGGCTTTCCAGAACAGTCACCAAGGGAGCTTTTCCAAATTGCTCTCTTCCTCCCTCTACTAGAAGCCCACACCTATTCCCTGGGTGCCCCGGGGCCCACCAGTAGAGAACCAGGGGAACAACACAGAAATCCAGCTGTGGGCCTGAGCCAGGCACAGGCTGCAGGCGGGCTCTGTGGAAGCTGTGTGAGCTGAGCCGGCAGCTCAGCTGGGTCGCTTCGGAGTGGAATCTGGGGCAGGCAGAGAGATTGGGTGTCTGGGCCACTGTCTGTGGGGCCTCAGAGAGGGGCCCGAGGGCCCTTATCAGTCAGGACCAGGCCCCAGCAACTGGGCAGTTCTGGATTTTCCGGTAGGACGCTCATCACGGGCCTAGCACTCCCCATCTATAAAATGGAGCCAACCTACTTATTCGGTCAACTCTCAGGATCCTTGTGAGGGTCAAGAGAGAAAACCGACGTGAAAGGGGTTCCGAGCGTACAAACTACGCCTCAGTCGATTGCTGCTGTAGCCCCAACAAGAAGCCCGGTGCCTGGGATGTGGTAGGTGTTCAATGAAGGGAAAAAACCACTGGCAGACATAAGAGAACATTAAGAGCTACGCAGGGGCCTCAAATTATGCAGTCACCTCTTGAAATCCTTATTTCCTTCATCTGGGTAATAGGGATAACAGGAGGATAATGACATTTGTGAAGACCTCAGTCCAGTGCCTGATGCAGAGGAAGCCCCTCCAGAAATGTTAGGCAGCTTAGACCGAACTCAAGAGAGGACGGTGAATGTGTAGTCTGTTCATTCAACAAACGTTTTCTGAGCACCTGCTATGTGAAGGCATCATTGCGGACACTGGGCGGAGAGGGGCAAGCAAGACCCATGAAGTCTGGACCTTGAAGTCTGTGGCAGAGGGGGAAAAAAAAAAAAACGACCAAGAGATAAATAAGGTAATTATAGGTAACGAAAGTGTCATCAAGGAACTGAACAGAGTGGATGTGATATAGATAGATGCGGGGCGGGAGGGGGTGGGGGTGCGGGCAGGTGTCTGAACTGAGACCTGAAGAATGAGGAATCAGGGGAGTGTGGGAGGGGTGTGAGAGAACGTTCCAGACAGTGTGGGAATCGTGAGGGTAAACAAGGCCTCCTGAGTGGCGGGAAAGGGGAGGGAACCGGCCTGGGGGCAGCCCCCCCCCCCCCCCGACCCACCTTCGGCACACGGATTGCGCAGGAGATTCCTGTGGAGGCTGCGTAGGAAGTAGAAGATCTTCCAGTCGGCCACAGCCTGGTCCCCGTCCTTGGTGATGAAGCCCTCACGCAGGCACTTGCGCTTCCAGAGGGTCACCAGGTCGATGAGGTCTCGCCAGAGGCTGCAGACCAGGCGGCAGCGCAGGAGCAGCTGGCGGGCGGGCACGTGCGTGAACACCTCCAGCAGGATGTTCTCGGGGAGCTCGTTGATGCTGACCGGGGCCATGGCTGGGGTGAGGTAGGGTGCACACACAGGCCTGTGGGGGGCAACACTGGTTACGAGCCCTGACCGAGCAGGTGGACCCCCTCGGATTCCCAGGGACCTCAGCCAGGGGCTCTTTTTTTTTTTTTTTTTTAATTTTTTTAACGTTTATTTATTTTTGAGAGAGAGAGTGTGAACGGGGGACGGGCAGAGAGAGAGGGAGACACAGAATCTGAAGCAGGCTCCAGGCTCCGGGCTGTCGGCACAGAGCCCAACGCGGGGCTTGGACTCAGGAGCTGAGCTGAGCTGTGAGATCATGACCTGAGCCGAAGTCAGAAGCTCAACCGATTGAGCCACCCGGGCTTTTGAAACGAGAGGGGTAGACGGCGCATTTGAGTGTCCTTCCAGTACAGAGTAGGCTGTCAGAATACGGAGTGGTCACATGCTACGCACATTTTTAAAAGAGTATAGTAAACACATTAATAGAGACTTTAGGAGCTAATATTTAAAGGGGCCCTTCCCGCCCCCCCCCCCCCATTAAAAAATAATTGCCTAACGGGGCGCCTGGGTGGCTCAGTCGGCTTAGCATCGACTTCCGCCGAGGTCATGATCTCACGGTTCGTGAGTTCGAGCCCCGCATCAGATGACTTGGAGCCCCACTTTGGGTGAGCACAAATCCTGCTTTGGGTGAGCCCCACTGCTCGCTCGCTCTCTCTCAAAAAAAAAAAAAAAATGTAATGGTGGACCTGGTGGCCTGGAAGACCTTGCCGAGGCCACGCTGTTGCCTGTGGGCTCTGCAGGAGTTTGTGGTGATGTTATTTTGGTGCTGGGAATTCACTATCTGTCTGGGGACGTAATAAAGATTTTATATTCCACGTCACAACTTCATTAAGCGGTGGGGCTAGTGCTGAGAAACCAACTTCCTCTCCCCAGATTGCTCACTTTGGCCTGGAAGCCAGATGTGCTGAAACACCCCAATGAAAAGCACCCCCCCCCCCCAACTCCATTCTGGTTAGGGCATCAGGCCAGAACCCACTTTGAAATGCTCAGAAACTGCAAAGCAGATTGAGGGAGCCTGAGCAAGCCTGCCTGGGTTTGAATCCTGGCCTGCAGTGGCTAGCGTGGGGAGCTGTAAAAGGAGCTAACAACTGTCCCAACCTCAGAAGGGCCAGGAGGACTGAGTTAGCACAAGCAAAGCACTTAACATAGGGCGGGTAAAGAAGTGCTCCAGACCCCCATTACTTACACTTCTGTCGTTAACAGCAAAAACAGTCCAGCAGCTGTAGTTACTCGCCCCCAAGAACACCTTCCACCCTCTACACCTGAATTGCACAAGGGTTCTGGAAAATTCACAGTGTCACCCTGGCCTGAATCTTGCCTGCTTATCCAGATCTCTAAGGAGATCCCCTAGGAGGGGAGGGAAGGCCAGCCACTGTCACTCAGATGGGCCTCATCTGATTACAGGTGGGAGAAGGAGGAACTATTCTCCCACCCCCAGAGTTTCTGAGATTTCTCACTTTCCATAGCAGCCTACAGTCTTCCCAAAGCTACCGTCCCAGCAAAAACGAGGTGGGCGCATCATCTAGTTCCTGCCCAGAGAGGAGCGTTTCAGCAGGGCAGAGAACAATAAAAAAGTACTTGTACCTTGCACAATAATGCTAGGATGGGAAAAACTGCGTGTGGCTAGGTCTTCCGATTTTTCAGAAGCAACTCTAAACGATTTTGAAAATACGCCACCTGTCAATTTTTAAATGTTGGCAACTTCTAAAGGCACTGTCTTCGCCAAATAAAAGTCGCTGGGTCGGAGTTAGAGGAGACTTAGGTACGAATAGCTCCTCACCCAGGCGTCCAGAGTCTGGTCTCTGGCTCCGGTTGAGGTTGAACGTTATCACCAGCACCCGCTCCCTTGGTTTCTATACTTCAAGGGTCTCCGACGAGGCCTGACTGGGGCAGGAGGCGAAGCCACCCCGGGGCACCCTGTGCTTCTCACGTCCCCAGCCCGAGTCGCGACCTTCTTAACACCCCCTCCAGGTACTGTTAGCATGCCAACTTCTCGAAAGCAGAAGCTGAGGCTTGGGAAAGTTTGGGGCCGTTCCCGGGCCCCCGCCGGCATGGTACTGCCGGGAGGTCCCAGATCGGCCCCTGGCAGGGTGTCGCTCCCAGGCGGCACGGCCCGGAGCCGGAGCCAGGACCGGGCGGCGCGGGATCCGGCCCGGCTCGTGACCAGACCTGGGCGACAGCGCCCCACGCTGCCCCTCCGCCTCGCGTCGCCCCCACCGCCGCCCCGCCCCCCGCCCCGCGGTCCCCGGAGTCCCCGCCCGCTCGAGACTGCGTCGCCGGCTCAGTTAATGCCCCGCCCCCAGCCCCTCCCTTCCCTTCCTCCTCTCCCCCCCTACCCCGGGGGGTCCCGGACACCCAAGCCCTACCCGCGCCTGTCCCACGCCCGTCCCCCGGGCTGGACTACGACCTGGACGCGGGGCGGGACGCCCCGCCGGACCTGAGCTCCGGGTCTGCCTGGACCCTTCGCCCTCCGCTGCGCCGTCAGCTCTCGCCCCGCCCCGCCCTCGCGTCACGCGCCGCGCTCGGACCGCCCCCCTCGGGTCCCGGGGCCGCGCCCACCGCCTCGCCCCGCCCCACGCCGTCCGGCCCGACGCCCGCTCCTTCCGCAGCCAAGGGAAGGGAACCCTGAGGTCGTCGGTGCCTCCGCGGCGCTGCGGGCCCTCCGGACCTCGGAGCCTTAAGCTCTCTTCTCCTCCAGGTGGTGGGCGGCCCGGCAGCCGGATCCCACGTCTTCCCTTTGCTTTCTCCTCCCTCAGGGAAGTCCGAGCTTTCTCCTAACCAAGCGTCCACCTGTGCGCGGGTCACCCTGAGACCTCTTTACCCGTTCCTTCCGGTATAGAGGGAGGTGGGGCTCGCCGCAGAGGGTGGTTGCTGGAACTCTGGGCTGGAGCATGGCTTTCACCTTCACTAGGGAGTGGCTTCGCGTAGGCCTCAATCTACTCAAAAGTAAAAACCTCCCTGCGTTTATGTCGGGATTAAATTTATTAATTCCTTTCTTCATTCAACAAATAATTATCAAGCACCTACTTAAGGCAACCACAAAGGGTTGTGCAGGCTGTGCACTGCGCCAGGGTGCCTGGCCCAGGCCATCCCGTTAACTCGTCAGGGCTGCATCTCCCCCAAAGGGGTCTTTTACTAACTGGTTTACCATACTGCTAGTGAGTGGTGTCCCTGCCAAGGCTGAGGCCCTAATCTAGTTTGCTACTGAGATAAACAGTACATTAAGCACCAACTGTGTGCCGCATACCATTCTAAATGCTGGGGCTTCATCTAATGTCAGTAAAACTCTTGGCCAAGTAAGTAAGCGGTAACTGGTGCCTGCAGTGAGATGCATACAAGGGCTACCCAGATATTCCCCCCCACCCCCCAGGGCAGGGCTTCCCATGAAACTTGCCTTTCCCCCTCAGAAACCACAGGGCACAGGTTGGGCTGGGAACACCTTTTATTTAGCTGCATGCAGCAGGAGCAGAATCACAGCACAGCTGTCCTTCCAGCAGGAGGGAGAGGAAGGAGTGAGGTTGGGCAGGCGGGGTGGGGGGGTGTTCTGGAACGGCAGTTCCAGGGGTGGGATAGGGGCTTGGGATGTTTTCCAAGCCACAGGGAAGGTGATCTGGGCATGGAGGTGGATGGGTGGTCCTTGAAAACCTCCCACTCATCTCATCCAGGGCTTACATGTCCCGGCTCTTAGAATCAGGGTCTAATCCTGCCCCCCACCTGCCCTGGGTTACCATGCACAGGACTCCAGGGGTCTTCTGGAGATCCTGCCTCCACCTGATACCCATCTGACTTCCGACTTCTCGGGCTTCATCGATAATGAGGTCAGTCCAGACCTGGCCTGGACCACAACCCATCTTGGGCCTGCCCATCTCAGGCCAGGCCTGAGCTTGGCGGGCAGAGCAAAGAGCTTGGGAGGGGCAGAAGACAGGCCAGCACAGCTCCTCTTCTGCTCCCAGATCTGTCTGAGCTATGTGGTCACCTCCCAGCATCTGCACGATCTAGGCCAGGCACAGGCTTGCCAGATGTCTTGACTGTCCTTGCTCTGAGGGCCCCCAGTGTAGACAGGGAGAAAGGGCCCAGGAGGGGAAGGTAGGAGACACGCATCTAGATTTGGCATCTGAGCTCGGAGACCACTCTTGGAGGAACCTGGGAGAACATCCTGTACCTCCCCAACCTCAGGGGCCCCATCTCTTAAAGGAGCCCACACAGGCCTCCCCTGCCATCACTCAGGCTGAGACCTGGGGCAGAGCGCTGGCCCCCATGGCATGTGAGGCTCCACAAAATAGGCAACTGAGGGGCAAGGATGAACCAGGAGGTCTGGGGGAGCCCGGCCCCCCTCCCCTTCCCTAACCCAGCCCTTCTCTGAGAGCAGTTTACCAGTCGGGGTTTGGCGGATCAGGGCTTGGGGGGCGTCAAGGCAGTGGGGGCCCGATGGTGATGCTGCTGTTGGTGACCCTCGGGCCGTACCAGCCGGCCCAGTAGTGAGTGTCCACGCCGCCGTGCTGAAACCAGATGTAGCGGACGCCGGGTGGGTAGTTGGAGAACGTGTGAGAGACCTGGCGGCAGGTGGAGGGAGAGAGGTCACGGGCCAAGGTCTTAATGCTGGCCCAGCAGTCAGCAGAACTGAGTTCTAGTCCTACTCTGTGATTTTGGGCAGACCCCTTCCCCTCTCTGCCTCAGTTTCCTCATCCGTAAAATGGAGCAGAGTCCTCCTGGGTCCGTCCACTCCACAGGATTGCCCAAGCGCAGCTCAAAGGAACTGAAGGAAAGTGAAAGAGGTCCAATACGGTCATCACTGCGCACGCGTGGCTATTTCAGTTAAAATTAATCAAAACTAGAGAAGATTAAAAATGTAATTCCTCAGTCACACTAGGGACTAGCTCTTATTAAGTGTTCGATAGTCACATGTGGCTATTGGTTACATAGACCATTTCTCCTGGACAGCACTGGTCTCAATTGGCAAACTATGGCCTAGGGGCCCACTGCCTGTTTTTGTAAATGAAGTTTTACTGGCACACAGCCGTGTCTATATAGCTGCTTTCACAACGCAACGGCCCAGCTGAAGGGTTGAGTACAGGTGATAGAGACAGCAATGCCTCCGAAGCCTAAAATATTTGTGTCTGCTGCCCCCTGGTCTAAATAGTAGGAATAACCGATATTAGTAACTAGAACCCGCCAACCTTTTCGAACATGGCTTTACCAGCACCATTTCGCTGATGTCTTTTCGAGCTCGAGCAGCTGGTGCCCAGGTGAGAAGCAGCAGAGCTGGGATCCGAACCCAGGCCCGTTCGACTGCAGTCTCAGCCTTGGGCAATATGCCACCTGCCCTCTTCCCAGTTCACATACCTCCCTCCACTTGGCATCGCTCTTCTGCTGGATTGTTGCCGGGTCTGGCTGGAAGGTCCCCAGCGGCGCATGTGCTGACGACAGGAGCTGAACACACAGCTGGTACTTGGACCCGCAGTCTGGCCTGGCTGCGAACCTGCGTGCAGAGGGAGGGCCCATCAGGGCCTCGGAGATGGGGGGGCAGGGTGGGGGCGGGGCGCCTGAGTGGCAGGCCCCCCTCCCCCAGGCCCTCGCCCCAGGCACTCACCAGTCCTTGACCTCGATGTCCGGCCGTGTGGTGTCCATCAGCTCCTCCCAATACCCTTCGGCCTTGAGGTCCACCACCTGGGACTTGAGGCAGGTGCTGGGGAGGGCGGGCGGAGGGATGGGAGGGGCTGGGGCTCAGCACTAGGGCACTGGGGGGTTAGGGCTGCCCCTCTCAGGGGCAGGAGATCCCTGGGTGAAGTGGCTTGGGCTTCCCCCCACCCCAAGACTTCCCCAGCCTCAGATCTTACTAATAAGAAGTCACGAAGTATTTCTTGACCTGGTCATTGGGGAATTCCTTCCTCTGGTCTCCAGAGAGGTTCTCCACCTTCCACTCATCGCCTCCATTCACATCCAGGCTCCAGAATTCAAAGCCCTCTGGCCAGAAAGCAGAACTCACGTCATACGGAAGCCCCTCAGTGGTCCCTTTCTCACAAGTGCCCCTTCCTCCTGGATCTGCTCCTTGGATCTCTGCAGCTACCCTCAAGCCTCACGCTGTGGGATGCTGCTGTCTTTTTTTTTTTTTACTTAAAAAAATTTTTTTTAATGTTTATTTATTTTTGAGACAGAAATAGAGCAGGAGTGGGGAAGGGGAAGAGAGAGGGGGAGACACAGAATCTGAAGCAGGCTCCATGCTCCGAGCTGTCAGCACAGAGCCCGACGTGGGGCTCGAACCCACCAACTGTGAGATCATGACCTGAGCCCAAGTTGGACGCTTAACCGACTGAGCCACCCAGGCGCCCCAACAGTAGCTGTCTTGTATTAGGTGCTTCCTGTGCGCCAGGCACCATGGCAAGTGATTGCCACTGGGAATCCCAAGACATGCGACCATGGGAGTGACCAGATCCCTTCTGTGATGGAGAACGCCCTGATGCCAGAGCCAGCCAGATCTGGAGCTAGTCCCAGCTCTACCAGTATGAGGCTGTGTGACCCTAGATACGTTGCTTTCCCTCTCTGAGGCTTGGTTTTGTCCTCTGTAAACTGGAGTTAAGAACAAGAGCTGGCAAACTTTTTCTGCCAAGGGCCAAAAGAGTTTAGGTTTTGTGGGCTACATACTATCTCTATTAGTCTTTATTTTTATTTTTATTTTTTTGATATATAACCATTTAAAATCACAAAAGCTAGTTTCAGCTCCTGGGCCAGGTGTGGCTAATGGACCATAGAGTGCCAAGGTCCATGGTCATGGCCATTGGGGAGTCAAGTGAGGCAGGCATCTGAAAGCTCTGGACGGCTTGGAGTTATTTCATTGTCATTGTGCTCCAGAATTTGGTCATATACTAGAAAATGAGGTTCCCATCCCATCCCATCCCATCCCAGTGCCTGGCCAATGAGTTACTATGCAGTAAGAGAAAAAGAGAGCTCTAGGTGATGTAGAAATTTTGTTTTACCTGTTGTTGTAATACGCTGGGAGGAAGAGTGGATCTCTCATCCTCCCATGAGTAAAGTCCCCTTTGCACTCTGGGACAGTCCTAGTCCGCCTAGCCCTGGAGTCTGGGATCCAGGCCAACAAATTATGGCTCTGATTTCCTGGTCTTGTGTCTTGGGCACAAGTAGTCCTGACTGGTCAACAGTCCCTCACTGGGGAAATAATCTTAAGAGTGGAATGCAAAATGCCACTCTCGACCTCAGTTTGCCCATCTGAAAAATGGGAGCATTAACAGCACCTACCTCTTGGGATTATTGTGGGAGGATTAAGGAGTTAAGCCATCCAAAGTGCCTGGTTCATAGTAAATGCGTAATGAAAGTCAGCTGCTGTCACAGCCGTGTGTGTTGGGGGCAGGTCAGACCCCACCCTACATCCCACCTTCAGCACATGGATTGTGTAGGAGATTCCTGTGGAGGCTGCGTAGGAAGTAGAAGATCTTCCAGTCGGCCACAGGCTGGTCCCAGTCCTCGGTGATGAAGCCCTCACGTAGGCACTTGCGCTTCCAGAGGGTCACCAGGTCGATGAGGTCTCGCCAGAGGCTGCAGACCAGGCGGCAGCGCAGGAGCAGCTGGCGGGCGGGCACGTGCGTGAACAGCTCCAGCAGGATGTTCTCAGGGAGCTCGTTGATGTTCCCCACGGCCATGGCTTGTGGCTTCTGGACAACCCCCTGTGGTTATTGAGAAGCTACCCTTCAAAGCCGGCCCCTTCCCCCAGAACAGAATATTTGCAACACCCCATGGTGGTGGAGGTTCCCATCCCAGCTCTGCCACTTGCTGTCTCGGGAAATTCACCGAGCGTCTCCGAGCCTCAGTTTCCTCCTCTGAAAAATGGGACCAGGAACTGTACTAAAATGGGTTCAAATGCCGTGACACAACAGATGCTCAATAAATGGTAACTGATTTTACTGCCACCATACGACAGCCTCTAAAAGACGCTAAGGAGGCCCAGAGGGGTGCCAGTACCTGCCCAAGGTCACATAGACAGAGGAGGGAAAGAGTCTTCTGATTCTAGAGCCGGCCTTTTCCAAAAAGCAAGTCTTTACAGTGTGAATAACAATGCGCAGCCCCGCAGAGCACTCCAGCAAGTCCTCCAACGGAGGAGGGAGAGAGATTGGGGGCAGGGGGGATAATTATCCTGGTGTCTGACGGAGGTCTAAAGAGCTCAGGCGACTTTCTCAAGGCCTCAGAGTAAATGATCCCCCTAGCTGGGACTGGAGATGGGGTGGGAGATGGGGAAAGAAAGGCCTTTCCAACACTCCCATCTCCATCCTCGCGGCTGGGCTTTCAGCCCCACGACCCCCGGCGCGCGCGCTTCCCACCCTGCGTTGTGGCTTTAAAGTGCCCCAATCCAAAGCTGGGGCTTGGACCCCTGAGCCTCGATAAGCGACCCCGGCCCCGGTTCCCTCTTGCGCCGCCGCTGGAGCCCGCGCCGCGCAGCCCCAGGCCTGGGCCTTGTCCGCGCCGGGCCGCCCTCTGCGCACTGCCGCGAGGCCGGAAATCGCCCTGCTCGCCCGCCCGCCCTCCGGCCCCCAGCCCCGGACGGCCCGCGCCCCCGCCGCGGCGCTCCCCGCGCCCACTCCCGCCGGGTCACCTTCGCTTAGCCGCCGCTGCCGGATCCCGCTGGGTCGCGGGGCTGAGCGGACCTCCGCCGGCAGTAGCGAGCGCGTACGGCCCCGCCCCGGCCCGCCAGGCCCCGCCCCGGCCCCGCCCCCCTTGACCCGCCCCGCGCCGCGCCCCCCACCGCTACGTAGGAAAATTACCTGGAGTGGGGCGCGGGGAGGGGCCTCCGCCCTCCTCCCTCCTCCAGGGCGGCGCGCCCCGCACCCTCCGCATGACCCACACTCGCGGTGCCCCCTCGCCTCCTCCTCCCAGCAGCCACCCCTGGGGGGAGCTGGGAGACACCCCAAATCGGATCCCCATTCCCATTAAAAAATCCGACTCCTGACCTTTCCCTGCCTCCTGGGTCCGCCTGGAACCGGTAGCCTCAGGCCTGGGGCCGACCGCTCCAGACTGCGGGGCGTCCCGGCTCCGGGCCAAAGGCGGGGCGGGGGCGGAGGCGGGGGCCTTTAAGAGGCGCCGCCAGCCGGGACCCGACCTAGACGCGGGCAGCGCCTGGACTCGCCGCCGCCGCCGCGGGACTCGGGCAGCCCCGCAGCCCCGCAGCGCTCCGGCTCCTCCTCCTCTCCAGACCGCCCTCCGCAGCGATGGACGGAGACGGTGAACCAGGTAGCCGCTGCCACCCGGATCCACTCGCTCGGCCCGGGAGGGGAGACCGAGGCAGGCGGGCGAGCGAATGCTACGGAGAGGGGGCATCAGAAAGCGAGGGGGTCCCGGCGACCGAGCGCGGCAAACTTTCACCCACGCAAAGCCCTTGAAACAGTTTTAAAAGAGCACAGCCCTGTGGCTGGAGGCCTCCAGAGGTGACAGGCAGGGAGGGAGGACTCCTGGGTCCTATTTACGGGGGGAGGGGGGGGGAGGGGGGGAATAGTGTAGGGGTAATCCCACATTCTCGCCTCTCAGCTTCCTGAGGGTCTGTTGGGTCCGGGTCTGGGACACATCTGGGACGCCGGAGGCTGCAAGCTTTTTTTTCCCCCCCATCAACTTCTTTCATTTGCCAGCTCTGGCCCTTGAACTGCGTGTATCCCTACGGCTTTCTTGGGGTTACCGGCCTCTCCTCACCCCATCCCTGCCTTCCTCCTTGGCTCCCTTGTCTGGAGGGACTGCTCTTCAACTGGGTGGCTGGTTGCCCAGTGGGGATCAGGCCAGCGGTGAGGGAGAGTTGGGGCACAGCTCAGAGCCCTCTGAGACTGCCCAGTCATCTTGCCTGGCACCAAAGACCCCCCTCTCCCCATCCCTCGAATTCCCTGCTGGGCCTGTAGGGGTTGCCTGCTGAGTCAGGGTGGGAACAAAACCTGCCTGCAGATTTCCCCACCCCGGTCCCAGCAGGCCCATCTGAGAGTGGGCCTTCCTGGAGGAGTCAACAGGAAACACTGATGCACGCTCCGGTAACCAAGCCCCTCTCTCCCCAGTCCTGAAACTCCCAGCTCCTTCAGCCCATGCTCCCAATCCGTGACCCCCTTGCCACGCCCTCTATAGGGCCCCAGAATGGGCTCCTGCTTTTTCCCAGGGCTCAGCTATTCCCTGGACTCCAGGGCCCAATGTAGGTGAGTGAATCAGCCTGGGAGGCAGCTTCTAGGGGCCAGATAACTTTCCGACAGCAACAATGTGGGGAGTTGTGTGTACTGGAAAGGGGTTGGGGGGGGGGGGGGCTGTAATTAGATCTGGGGCCTGGAGTGCCAGGCCTGGGGCCAGAAGAGGGGACTGGGCAAGGTGCACCTTTCGGGGGAGCATCAGGTGTCCACCAGGGCCAGGGCAGGGCAGGGGGAGGGCTGGAGAGGTGAGGACACTGGGGCTGGCTCCCCAGAGAGCTGTGGGCAGCAGAACAGGCAGGTGATGCAGCTTCAGGGCCTGGCATTTTCCTTTCTGTCTGCCCATTGTTCTTTCGTGTGACTTGGGAGAAGCGAGGAAACTGGGCCTCAGTTTCCTCTCTGCAAAAAAGAAAGGGAAAACCCCCGCATCATAAAGATGTGCCCCCCCCCCCCCCCAATGCAGCTAATAATGAAGGAAAGCGTTGTGCTCAGATTCACTAAATAAGATTTGCGGAGGACTGACTGTGTGCTCTGGGCTCTGAAGAAGAGGTAAACCCTGGTTCAGCTCTCAAGGGCCTGACTGTGGGAGGGGGGAGAATGTGCTACATGTGAGGAGGGGCGGTAAAGCCTGGCAGGCTGGGGTCCCGCCAACATCCAGACTTGGGTCTAGGCCCTGCCTGTTCTCCCCCCACCCCCGGTTCAGCCTGTTTCTACCACTGCCTGGGCTTTCCAGGCTCTAGCCCTTAGGAACCCCCCATCCTAGATCTGAGAGCACTAGTCTCCCCCACCCGCCCCCATCACCCAGAGTGGTCCCAGCCCCTCACCACCGTGTCTTCCTCCTCCAGAGATACTGTGCACTCAGTATCTGCTTACTCAAGGTTTTGATGGCCCAGCTGAGGCCGGCTGGGTTCCAGGAGATAGTCTAGCCTGCAGCTCCTGACGTCTGTCCACCTCCTTACACTTTAGAATGCTCTTGCCCCCTCCCCAGGGGATTGGAACATCAGCACTGTTCGAATGGCCTGGCACAATGATTACTCCCATTTTATAGATGAGGAAACTGAGGTCCAGGGATAGGACGAGGGAGTGAAAAGACCTTCCTTTCTTGAGCACTTATTACATCTCCCTGTTTGATATACCTGCTGTCTATTTTATTTGAGAGAGAGAGAGAGAGCGAGCCCCAGCAGGGGAGAGGGGCAGAGGGAAAGAGAGAGAGAGAGAGGGAAAGAGAGAGAGAGAATGAATCCCAAGCAGGCTCCATGCTGAGTGCAGAGCCTGGGGTGGGGCTCGATCCCAGGACCCCAGGATCATGACTTGAGCTGAAACCAAGAGTTGGGCACTCGATCGACTGGGCCACCCAGGCGCCCCTACCTGCTCTCTTTTAATGAGCCCCCACGTCATACTGCTGTGGCCAGCAGGGGATTACGATCCCTGTTCCCCTTTCCCTTCAGGCCTCAGATCCCCATGTCCCTGTCCTAATACTAGCAGCATAACCCTTGGTGAGTCAAAATCAAAGGCACCTCCAAAGTCAACAAACTATTTTATTGAGGGCATTTTTTTTTTTTTTTTGAGCCTGGATTTGAACCCAGTCTTCACTCATTTGCTGTGTGATCCTGAGTGGTTTCACCTCACTATTGCCTCCGTTTCTTTATCAATGACATAGCGACAGCAGGAGGAGCAACCTCAGAGAGATGCTGCAAGGATTTGGAATAAATAAAAACGCTGAGGACAATGTCTCGCTCTTGCTAAATGCCCAGGAAACATTAGCTGCTGACAGTGTGCCAGGGAGGGTTCGAGACGCCAGGCACTGGGGTGAAGCAGTGAGTGTCCCAGACCCAGTTCCTGCCTTCTTGCACTCACTCTAGTCCTGAGGGAGGTGTTTACAAACCAACACACCCTAAGACAAGCGCTAGGAGGGACAGGAACTCCACGGCTAGAAGATTTCGTGGTGGGAAGTCCGGGAACCGTCCCCAGAGGAGGTGAGGGGAGGCAGGGATCTCAGGGCGCGGTTGTAAGGATAAAGGAGTGGATGAAGTCAAGTTTGTGCAATTAGATGGGTGCCCTTACGATCAGATTATCAGTTGCTGTTAACCGCTCGGGTTTACTGGCCCTGCCAGGAAACTCTTCCGACTGGGCGCTGGTCTGCGGCCCTAGCCCCCTGGGGTCTCCTCCACTGGGCGCCGGTCTCTGGCCACAGAGCCTCGGGCCCCGGTTTCGGATCGTCCGAGGGTGGGTGAGGGGCAGATACCCGACACGTCGCGGTTCTGAAGCTTGGAGGGGGATATTCTGAGCAGAGTCACAGCCCCCGCCCCCCTCCCCTCCCCCGCCTGCAGAGAGCTTGGGCCAGCCGGAGGAGGTGAGCCCGGAGGGGCAGCAGGAGGAAGCCGGCGCGGAGGAGGCGAGCGCCGGGGAGGAGCGGCCCGAGGAGGAGGAGGAGGAGGAGGAGGCGGCGGCGTACCTGCAGGAGCTGCCCGAGCCGCTGCTGCTGCGCGTGCTGGCCGAGCTGCCGGCCGCCGAGCTGGTGCAGGCCTGCCGCCTGGTGTGCCTGCGCTGGAAGGAGCTGGTGGACGGCGCCCCCCTCTGGCTGCTCAAGTGTCAGCAGGAGGGGCTGGTGCCCGAGGGCGGCGCCGAGGACGAGCGCGACCACTGGCAACAGTTTTACTTCCTGAGCAAGCGGCGGCGCAACCTTCTGCGCAACCCGTGCGGGGCAGGTGAGCGGCCCCGGGGAGCTCAGCTTTCCCTGCTGCAAAATGGGCCGGAGCAACGCCAGCCTGCTTGGAGGGCTAAATGGGATAAAGCCCCGGCACGACGCCCCGCGGGGCAGCCCCGACAAGAATCCTGTGCATATTATTGGCTCCTGGGGCCGCCTGCTCTCTGGGGGGTCCCTTTTCCAGGTCCTTCCACCCTCACGATCTGAGGCAAGACGGGCCCCGTGGAGGACCCTCCCAGGAGGGAGAGAGAACCTGGGGACGAACAGGAAATTCCTCCCGTTCCAACCCCTCGCATCACCTGCCTCCCCACCACCCCCCCCCCCCACCCCGTTAAAGGACCACGTTCCCCTGCCCCGCAACTGATGGCGCGGGAACCAGCCCGGCCACACCCTCAGCAGGGAGTGGGTGACCAGGGTGGGGCTGTCGTGCTCTTACAGAGGACCTGGAGGGCTGGTGCGACGTGGAGCACGGAGGGGACGGCTGGAGGGTGGAGGACCTGCCCGGAGACTGTGGGGTGGAATTCATCCACGACGAGAGCGTCAAGAAGTACTTCGCCTCCTCCTTTGAGTAAGGAGAAGCGGGATGGAGGGCACGGGGGTGGGGGTGGGGGGAGGGGTCTCCACTCCCTCCTAACTCCAGTTCCCCAGGTGGTGTCGCAAAGCGCAGGTCGTTGACCTGCAGGCTGAGGGCTACTGGGAGGAGCTGCTGGACACCGCTCAGCCGGCCATCGTGGTGAAGGACTGGTGAGCGGCCTTGGGGGTGGGGCCGGGACGGTAGGGAGGGGAAGGGAGAGGGGGGAGGGAGGGAGCAGGGCTGTGGGGGGGGGGGAGGGGCGACCTGGAGCCGCTGCCCTGCCCCAGGGGCCGGGGCCTCCCAACTCTACTGGTTGTGGCTACATGGGCCACGGGGTTTTCGGGAGAAGGTGGAAACCCACCTGTCCTGCTGACTTTCAAAGGTGGGCAATTAAAAAAACAAAACTTGTCACTGTGGGCTGGCTTTAGCCCCGGGGGTGGGTCTGGCCGGCCTGGGGTGTAGTCCCTGGGGTTTGGACCTTGGGCGAATCCACGCTGTCTCTGGCCTCAGCTTCCTTATCTGTAAGACGGGGACCTTAGTAGTACCGGCCGGCGGGGTTGGGCGGAAATGAGAACTTCGGTAGCAGGCAGGGCCCGCAGTACCGGCTGAGCAGGGTCCCCCGGCCCTCGCTCTGTCCCTCGGGGCAGGTACTCGGGCCGTAGGGACGCCGGCTGCCTGTACGAGCTCACGGTGAAGCTGCTGTCGGAGCACGAGGACGTGCTGGCCGAGTTCAGCAGCGGGCAGGTGGCGGTGCCCCCAGACAGCGACGATGGCTGGATCCAGGTGAGCCTGGAGGCTCCGGGGGCCGGGGCGGGGCCTGGGAGCGAAGGGCGGGGCTCATGGAAACCCCGCCCATGGCACGCGCGGCCGGGGTAACGCAGACTTGGCCGAGAGGTGTGGGTGAGGGACCCTGGCTGAGACACCCAGAAAGGGGGCGGGCCAGGGGTTGGGAAAGTGCGCTGGGGTGGGGTGGCTGGGGGAGGCGTCAGGGCCCTAACCCGACCCTCCTACCTCCACCCCCCAGATCTCCCACACCTTCACCGACTATGGGCCCGGTGTCCGCTTTGTCCGCTTCGAACATGGGGGTCAGGACTCCGTCTACTGGAAGGGCTGGTTCGGGGCCCGAGTGACCAACAGCAGCGTGTGGGTGGAGCCCTGAGTGACCCCTCCTCCAACCTCAGCCCTCTTGGAGGTGCAGAGGCCTGGGGTAGATAGGCCTTAGTCAGTAGCCCCCTCACTTTTTCCATCCCCCACCTCACCCCCACCCCCACACACTCCTCTCCTGCCCCACTCTCCCAGCCCAGCCCCCACACTGGGAAAGAGGAGTTTTGCTGGCGTATATGTGCATCTAGAAAATAAGATGGGTGAGGGTATGGGCCTGGGTCGGGCCCACCGCTGAATCCCCTGCACCTAGTACAATGCCTGCCGCAAAGTGGGCACCTAATAAATATTTGTCCAAGGAAGGAATGAATGAACAAACGGATGAATGAACACCGCCCCCTTTGCATCCTCCTCTGTCTCTTGGGGGCCCCTGGCCCAGCCTGGAAAAATACTTGGTGGGGCTCCAGCTGCTCTGGTTTCCAGAGGCCCTTGGGCCGGTACAGAGCCAGCCAGGCCCCGGGCCGGCTGGACAAAGGCCGGGATTGTGAGGCCAAGGAGTGGGGAGCTGGGCCTGGCGCCTGACTGACACCCAAGCTGCCCAGAGGCCAGAACAGGGTGTGTGTGTGTGTGTGTGTGTGTGTGTGTGTGTGTGTGTGTGTCTGTCGGGGGCGGCGGGAGTGGGGGGGGGGTTGCCCTCCAGGCCTCTCTTGGTCCTCGTCCTGTTCCTTTCTGAGACCAGGATGGTGGGTGGCGGTAGCCTCTCACTTAGCACACGAATTCTCCGGGGCCCAAGGGATGGATGCCGGTGGCCCTGGTGGGGATGGGGAGCTGGGGGTGGGGGTGGCTAGGGGAGAGGCTTGGTGTCCCTCTTCAGTACAGGCACACTTCATGCTGTCCTCCCTGGCCTGGCGATGGATTGAACAGCAGCATCTGGTCTCTGGTCATATTCTTTCTTTCTTTTTTTTCTTAAAAAAAAAAAAAAAGTTTTATTTATTTTTGAGAGAGCGCCAGTGGGGGAAGGGCAGAGAGAGGGGGCAGAGGATCCAAAGCAATCTCCACGCTGACAGCAGTGAGCCAACTAGGGGCTCGAATTCATGAACCGTGAGATCATGACCTGAGCTGGAGTTGGATGCTCAACCGACTGAGCCCCCCAGCCCCCGCCCCCCCCCAGCCCCCGCCCCCCCCCCCCCCCCCCCAGCCTCTGGTCATTTTTCTAAGCCCTGCCGGGAGGCTGGCTCTAGCCCTGGTTTGAGGCGGCAAGGGTGTGGTGCCAGGCCCCTTTTTTGGCCTCTCCAGCAGCTCTCAAACCCAGCCCCTCCCCAGGACTCTCGGGTGTTGGTCCTGGGGCTGAATGAGGGTCTCCCCATAGCCTCTCTCCTCTAGGCAATGGTGACCAATAAAATCTCAGTGCCCACCCTGCCCCCCCCCCCCCCCGCCAGCTTTCCTTTGATTCTGATCCCTGCTGCCACCTGCTGGTCAGGTGGGATTGCAGGCTTTAAGCTGGGGCCTGCCTGGGCCTGGTCACTGGTTCGTTCCTTCACTCCCCAATCCTGAAGCCCCAGTCCCCGGGGCCGGGCTCTGTGCAGGGCCCTGAGATTCCAGGGGTGAGGAAGATACTTCTTGTCCCAGGAAGAGGGGGCATCCTGGGGTCCTGGGGCGCCTCCAGTCGTCTCAGCTCTGGGGGCATCCTCAGTCTGACAGGGGAGACAAAACCCTGATCTCGAGAACTCCCCAGTCTGAAGGTGGAGGCACAGCCCCTGCCCCACGGGCACCCTCAGTCCTTTCTACGGGATGTCACAGTCCGGTGGGGGAGGGCACTGTTCACACCTACCTGAGTTTCCAGTCAGGGGGCGTGATGCCTTGATGAGTTCGATGGATGCCATAAAGGAAGAGGCTTACCCCTTGAGCTTCCAGGTGTACGTGAAGGTGCAGCAGGCGGTGGTGCCCTGGGGCGATGGACTAGGATGGGCACGCGGGGATCCCCGTGAGGATGAGCTGGGGGAGGACTGGGCCCGTGCTGGGGCTACGCGAGGAGGCTGGATGGAGGTGCGGTGAGCATGAGAGGCAGGCGTTGTGCAGGTGCCTGTGAGGACTGGGTGCCAGGGCCGGGGTGTGGGGGCATGGAAGGTGCTGCAGGTGGGAGCTGGGGACATTCAGAAGAGAGGCCCGTGAAGGGTCTGGGGCTCTGGGCTGGTGATCTAGGGTTGGCAGTGTATGTGGCCAGCGGCCAAAGCCAAGGCCACTGTTGAGGGCTGGGAACAAATGTGGAGTGAGGCAGGAGAGGGCACAGAGAAACAGCCTTAGGGCTGTGGTGGAGAAGACAGAGCAGCCATGGAGGCGGGGATGGGATGGGTAGGAGGGGGCGAAGCCAGCAAGGCCATCTGTAGTCAACTCTCTGCACTCAGAGGAGGGAGCCAGAAGCCCAGAGACCAGATTCTCTGCCCTGGGGCCCCAGAGATGAGACTCACAGAGGAGACCTGAGGGGCTCAGATAATGGAGTGCTCCAGACCCACTGTCCCTGAGGGACAGTCACTAGAGGACAGTTGGATACACTGGTGGAATTCAGCAGACAGCAGTTCCTGAGTCACCAAAGAGCTGATGCTTCGGGAGCGGGGGACGGGCCAGAAAAGCACAGTGAGCTTTGCACAGGGCACTGTGTACTCACTGTGCACAGGGCACGTCCTGTCACTACATCCCCGTGCCCAGTCGGACATGGGGAAGGGGGAGAGGGCATCTTTACCCCTGTTGGACACGAGGATACTGAAGATCCCAGACCTCGCTGATGATACACAACTTCACTGGAGAAGCACAAGTTTCAACCAAGGTGGCACGGGCTTCAAAGAGTGTGCGCTTAACCCCTCAGTTTTATTGTCCTTACCTGCCCGCTCCCCTCCAACATTGATTCTAGGACTGCAGATACCAGCTTCAAGGGAGGGGAAAACCTTCAGGGGAAGGTTTCAAGGGGAAAAGCTTATGCTGTCCAGCAGGGGGTGCCTCAGGGCCATCTCTGGACCGTGGGGAGTGTAGATAGCAGACAGATTAGCCACATGACTCAATGGCACCTGAACATTGGCTAAGGAGAGAGAGAGGCGCATATTCCTGAAGGTCCTTTCCACTCAATCAGTGCTTACTGAGCATCTACTATCTTCCAGGCAGGGCAAAAACAGACGAGGACTCTGCCCCCTGGAATATACGGTCTAGGCAGAAAAACTTAAATGCAAGCAACTATATAAATGAATAAGGTAATTACTAACATGATAGAGCACTTAATATACATACCAGGCAATACTTTGAGAGCTTTGTATAGATTGATTCATTAAAATAACCATATGGAGTGGGAATATTATTACTTCTATTTTTATAGATGAGAAAACGGAAGCACAGGTAGGTTAAGCAATTTGCCTGAGGCCGTACAGCTAATACATGGTGGAACCGGAATTCTCCTCAGCCACTTAGGCACTTGACTTCTACGTGAAGTAAACAAACTACAAACTGAGGGTAGTCACGCCATCAGGGAGGACCTCTTTGAGGAAGGGACATTGGAAGGATGAGGAGAAACCAGCCATGCCGATATCTGGCGGAAGAGCATTGTAGGAGCAGTACGTGCAAAGGCCCTGAGGTGGGAATGAACTCATTTACAGGTTAGAAAGTCTGGAGCTCAGTGAGCAAGCAGGGAAGCTGTTTGACATGAGATTGGAGATGTAGGCAGGCAATTCTGAGAGTTTCCTGAACACCCTACTGTGTGCTCTGACATATAAGGTTTAAATGCTTTAAGGAAAAACCTTTGCTGTATCCAGTAGGACCTGAGAATGGGGAGTTAGACATGAGCAGCTTAGAGCCCAGGTGAGGAAACCACATTTCCCGAGAGTAACAGGATAACCAGGATGCTGATAACAACAATGGTGGGCATGATAACAAGCATCCATCGGGACCTGGTGGGAGTCAATTCCCGTGCTAAGCGCACAGCCTCATTTAATCTGCTCAGTGGCCCTCTCTGGTAGACACAGACACGTCCATTTTATAGATGAAAGAGTTCAGACTCTAAGATGTTGGGGAACTTGCTCAGGGACATACAGTGAGTAAACAGTTGTGGCTCTCCAGGTTGGAAATCCGGCTCACTACGGCTCAGGGTCAAAGATGGGCACATGCCAGGGGACAGAGCAATGACAGGAGCTAGGGGCTTTGAGGCGAGGAAGAGTGGAAACAGTGGTGACAAGGACGGTGGGGCTCCAGGCCTTCTAAGCATATTCTTGGTTGCCCCAGACGGAAGGAGGGGATCCTAAGTGTTTCTGGGCCATTTTGGTTAAGGGGTTGAGGTAGGTAAAGTGACTTTTCTTTTAGATTTCTTGGTAGAGCTCTTTGTTTAGTAATTTTTGCAATGGGAAAAAGTTCTCCTTCCCCTTTCTGATTTATTTTGTTTGTAAACCTGGATTTTTGTGTGCATGGTACGTTTAGGAGCGGTTGTATAGGGAGGAGGGAAGGAAGGACCAGTTCCTCTGAGCACCACTAGGTGTCAGCATTGTCAAGGGAGTTCCCAGGCTGGGCTTCTGCCGGGTTCTCTGCAGGGGAAGGGGCATCGGCAGGCAGGATTTGAATCCACAGCTGGATTGGATTTCTTGCCTGGGGTTGAGTCTTGGGCTGAGGGTCTGCTTGGGGCTGCTCTTATGCCAGAGGCCCCTGAGAAACATTTAGGAGGCTAGGTCTTCTGAGGCTTGAGTCCTGTAAGACTAGGAAGGGCTGGTGGTCTTCGGGAATCCAGCCCCAAATAGGTCTCAGGGCCTAGACCTCCCCCCTCAACTCTCCCACCTGCTGCCCCAGTTCATCCCGAGCTTGGCAGAGCCCCGGGCTTTCCTCATGGCCCTTCGCCTGCAGTGAACACAGAACACCCAGGCAGATCCAGTCCTGATCTCCTGGTGAGTAATGACTTTGCTATTTTTTCCCCCGTAAATTAAACCTAATCTTGTGTTGACTTTGCTGAACAAGGAGAATAATGAAGAAGATTAAGATGAGATGGTATTCATTCTCCTCCAACAAAAGCCAATTAATTGTTAGCAGGATTACCGCCCTGAGCCGGGAGCCAGCACAGACTCTGCAGACAGGATGGGCAGGGCTGTGGTAGGGGGGGAGTGCGGGGAGGGGGGGGGTCTCCTAGTGCTCCAGCAGGGGTCAGCCAGTGATGCAGCAGGAAAAATGTCAGTTAGATGTAAAGGAGAACTGCCTGGATGAGAGAACGGGCTGAAGCCAAGGAGGGGGCTGTGAAGAGTGTGGAATCCCTCTGCCAGGTGGGTTTTGTGAGACATGGGGAGAGGCTCTGTGGGTCCCTGCATGTGCAAGGCATTTGCTCCCTGAGGCCCCTGACCCCTCAACATCTCCATCCCAGGCCACCTGACACCCTCCCCTGCCTTTCCTCCCTCAGGGTATCGCCCTGTGACCTGTCTCAGCCTCATGAACTCCATTTCTGGGGTTGCCTTTGATAAATGAACTTGCACGCAGGGGTCTCCAGCCTCCTCCCCACCCTGCTTGCCCCCCTCCCTTCCTGTCCCAGGAATGAGGGTTCAGAGCATGGATTTGGAGACAGAAACACCTGGGTTTCACCTGGCTTTGCCGCTCGTCCTCAGCTGCAAAGTGGGATCTGAGTGCGGCTCCGAGGAGTTTAAGCACCCAAGCTTCCAGGCCCAGTTTCTGGCACCCAGTGAGTTCTTTGTACAAGATACGGGGCCGAGTGGGTCAGGTGGACTGCCACACCCCTGGGGCCACCATTGAGAGGCTCGGGGGCGGGGGAACTAACATTGTCAGTCTCCTACCCCGTCTACACTATCTCACGGGCTCCCCCTAGCAACCCCTGGGGAAGACTTCATTTGTCACCCCAATTTATGAAAGAGAAGTCTGCGGTGCCGAGAGGGGGGTCTAGGGGTCAAGGACACAAACCGACACCTGCGAGACCTGCAGAGCTGGCTGGGATGGGCCTGGATCCGAGGGGCCCCCGGGCAACTGTGCCCCTCCCCCCACTCCACCTCCCTTCAATGCACTTGAAAGGCGTTCAGCCCACACCTGAATGAATGAAACACTCCTCAATCGCCATTTCTGGCCCACTAGGTCCCCATTTCAGACCCTCTTGCATCCTGGTAACTCCCAGAAGGAAATGGATTGTGTGTGATTGCAAAATTCTTCTTGGTAATTCTTGGCAACTCACCCATCTTACTACGAGTATTAAGAAAAATCCACCCTTCCATCCAGATCTCGGGCCTCGCTTCATTTCCTGGGATTGATGAGGTTCTGTTGTTTTCTGAGCATAGCAGAAGTATTCCCGAAGTCCACATCTCATAGTTTATGATATTTCACACCTACTGAGCGCTCACCACGTGCTGGGTATTGGTGCATGGCTTTATTCAATCCTTGCAGCACACCTGTGCCCTACTTCCCTTCTCATTTGAGAGACCGTGTTGGAACTGAGGCTCAGAGAAGTGCAGTCTTGCCCAAGGCCACACAGCTGGAAGCCACACGTTACAGGGTGGGGATTCTTTCCACACCAGGAGGCTGTCCCACATCGTGAGACTTTTCATGGTGGATTCCGGTCCTGTACGCGGTGGGACTGGTGAAGGGCATGGGTCTCAGGGCCCTGTGAGCCAATGAGGTCCTTGTCCCTTGGGAGCTCGCTGACTAAAGAGGGAGACACCTAGGTCACCAGTTCTGACCCTCCCTGCCGTGTGACCTTGGCCAAGTCCCTTACCCACTCAGTGCCTGAGTTTCCTTGCCTGTAAAATAGGGCTGATTATAGTTCTTACCTCATAGGGTTGTTATGAGGACCAAACGAATTAATATTTGTAAAGCATCAGGTAATGTTTGTTAAGATCAGAGCCTGTATATGGCAAATAATATATGTGAGTTTGCTAAATGAACGGGGCACCTGGGTGGCTCAGTGGGTTAAGTGTCTGACTCTTGGTTAGGGCTCAGGTTATGATCTCATGGTTTGTGGGTTCAGGCCCCACATCGGGCTCCACACCGACAATGCAGAGCCTGCTTGCTATTCTCTCTGTCTCCCTCTCCTGCCCCTCCCCTGCTCGCACTCTGTCTCTCTCTCAAAATAAATAAGTACACTTAAAAAAAGAAAAGTAAAACGAATAAGTCTGGCAGTTGTAGTCCAACAGTAAAAGGGCTATGAGGAGGAAGCCCACTATCTTGTGGGAACCCAGAGGAGAGGCATCTAACTTGGATCTTAATCAGAGAGGGCTTCCTGGAGGAGGCAGTGAGTGGACTCTTGATCTGAGGAGTAGTAGGAAGGCAAATCACTTCCTTAAGCAGCTCTTAGCTCCATGTACTATCAGTTGGAGCTCTGGCACTAACCGGTCATTTCCTGGGGCTTTCTTGTCAGAATTTATCAGTGTGCAAACCACCATTAGTGTCATCTGCGTTTGAACAGAAATCTGTGTCCCCAGGGACCCATGATTGAGGGCAGTGCGCCAAGAAGGTCCTGAATCTTCTCTTAAGATTGGTGGGTGGGCAGGTGCAGAGAAATCTCTGGTGGTAGAAGGTGTAGCAAGGCCCTCAAAGCCTGCATGAAGAGACAAAGATGTCTTTGGAAAAAAGAACAAGAGGAAAAAAAAAAAAAAGAAAAAGGAAGGGAGAAGCAGGCAGGGAAATGATTTTCTCGGCTGGCGTTTCTCAGGGAATTAAATCTTGTTTTTCGTCACCACTGAGTGGAATAATCCAATATATTAAAGCAGATACCCCCCTCCTATTTATTGCTGTGACTTTGACCTAACAGTCTTGGGCTGCATTTGGAATCAGATCGTCCCGGGGAGGGAGAGGGGAGGGAGGCGTCAGCCCCCTGGATCAATTACTCTGCTCTCCGACACCGGAAAAATGAATTATTCCCCCAAAAGCAGGCTCCTCACCCGATGAATTCTGCACTGCAGAGCCGGTGGAGTTATACCAAATTGAATTTGGTCTTTGAGAGACATTTAAAACCAGGTGGAGTGTGCACATTGCGGGGGGGGGGGGGGGAGGGTCTGACAGCTGCCGGGACCTCTGTTGCCTGGCTGGGGAAGCCCCCTGCTCATAATGCTCTGGGGTGGGGGCCAAGAGGCAGCCACCCCACCTGCCCAAGGGGCCACCTGCATTCTGCAGGGGTGAGACATTTTGTTTCCAGCCTGAGGCTCAGAGAGGTGAGGTTGATTGTCTGAGGCCACACAGTGAGTGGGTAGCCATGGCAACCTGTTACCTTTTTGTCCCTTGCTCTCTGGGCCTTGTGGAAAATGGCCTCACTTCCCCCCCACCCCTCCCCAGCCCAACCTCAGGGGGGAACATATTGAGATTGGGAGCTTTTCAGTCTGGGGCATTCTGCCCATTCATAGCTGTGTGACCTGGGACGAAGGGTAGCTTAATCTCTCTGGACATCAGTGTCCTGACCCAAGAAATGGGGTTTACTAAAACCCTTGTACTGGTTGCCACTCTGTCGGTTGCAAATGACAGACACGCGATTCAGAGTGGCTTAATGAAAAAGCAGATTTGGGGCTCACATAACAGAAAAGCCCGGTGTAGATTTCTCCCAGGGATAGCTGGTTCCAGAGGCCCCAATGGCGTGTTCGGAAATTGGGCTTTGTCTTTGTATCTCAGCGCTGTGTGGCTTCACCCCAGGCAGGCTCGCTCTGGAAGGGGCTGGGCACCCCAACATTAAGTCCAGTGGGTTCACACACCCATCCCTGAGCAAGGCCTGGGGTGGAGCCACCCAGTGAGAACCACAGGCTGAGAGAAGGGGGCAGATGCTGCCCCCCTTGAAGAAGGCACTGGGACAAAAACCTCACACAGAGCCCCACCCCTCACAGGCCCCGGGCAAGAATGAGGGGGTGTTTGGCACAGCGCTTGGCATCATCGGGCAAGCATTCTGCCCACCACGGCCCTGCTGGGGTTGTTTCCAATTTTCACTGAGGAAGATGCAGTGTCCTCCTGGGCAGGTTACAAGGGGCTCTGCCCGGGCCTCCCTCTGCCTCCCTCATGATCTCCTACTTTATCTGCTCCCCCAGAACCTCCCTCCCCACCCCCAGGCCAGATCCCAGCCTTGGCCCTCTGCCTGGCCAGGGGTCCCCAGGGAAGGGGGGGCTGACTCACCCCACACAGCCAGGGGACTGCAAGGGCTGCACTTTCACTAATGATGTGGGGAAGAGAGGAAAGAAACTAGCCTGAGATGGAGCTATTTTAGCTGAAAAACCCTCCCCCTGGATTTGAGTAGGTTTTTCAGGGCTAATGCACTGGGGCCGAGGGAGTTGTTGGGGAGGGGGCTGAGGCTGGGGTTCTGCAGGGGCCGGAGGCCTGACCAGGGAGAGAGGAGTAGGGGTCTGGGTAGGGGGTCATGGGGGCTCTGTGCCCCAGAAGTGAGAGCTGCTCACCCCAACGTGGAATTGCCAACTCTCCAGTCACCCCTGCCCTCCTCATGCTCCACTGCCATCTGATCCACCTTATGTGGGTAATAGCCCCAGTGGCCAGGACAATTTTGCCAGGCTTGATTATCTTTGGCCTGTATTGTGAAAACACTGGCTATCTTGTTTTATTTTCCCTGAATATAAAGTCCCGCTCTGATATTGGAGTTGCCTTTTTCTGTTACAATGTTACACCCCCTGCTTCCCATCGCGGGCAGAGAGATTCTGATGCACTCCACCTCCACCGTATCCATTAGACACCTGCCCGAGGGATCCAGGAAGGAGGAGGAAGAGCACGGAGGACAGGAGTGTCTTGTTTCCTACCCACCATGAAGGGCTGGCACGTGTGTCTTAGGGGTTTTCACTCGGCATCTTTCCAATTACAGAGGAGGAAACTGAGGCTGTGTTGCAGGAGGGGATAAACAGGCCTCTCTTGAGAGCCAGCCGCCGCGGTTCTGGGATCAGGTGTGCAAGGAGAGGGAGGTGGCGTCTTAGCCCATTTCCCCTGGGTGGAGGAGAACCCAAGCTGGGGGGGGGGCGGGGGGGGGCGGGAGGCTGGGGTATGCAGGCATTGGGGAGGCTCCAGAGCCAGGAAGGAAATGACGTAGGAAGGGGGAACAGCTGGCTTCTAGGGGGTCTTCAGATGCCTGATCTGACCGCTTGGCCCCGCCCACCAGAGGCGTGGGAACTCAGGGACCAGAAGAAGAGGTGGCCAAGCCCCGAGGTCCCCAGCTTGGCCGTGAGTGCAGAGTGACCGGCTCCACACCTTGCTGGCTGTGGGACTCCAAGTAAGGCTCCAGACCTCTCTGAGCTTGTTTCCTCTTCTGTCAAATAGGGAGAAAGATGGGCCCTAGCTTGTTCGGTGGTCATGAGAATGAAATTGGGTGGTGTGTGTAAAGCACAGTCAGGGCTCAAAACACATATTAGATTTCATGGGTATTATATTTACCCCTAAGACATAAAGGCTACTCCAGGCCTCTGGAAGAGGGGCCAGGGCGAGAGGCCCTATGAAGAACATGGAGTGGGGCCATGCGGGGCTTCTGCCTGTGGTCCACGGGGGTTTGTGGAAGGGGCAACCGAGGCGGCTGGGAGATGGGAGCTTCTGGACCTGAGGAGGGGGTGGGGCACCTGGCACAGGGTGGAGGCTGCGTTTGGGGGAGTTCACAAAGTGCTCTGCCTCCAAGAAGGCTTTCTAGAATCCCTTCCGTCTTCTCTGCCTGCCCCCACTTCCCAGCCACCAGCCTGGAGCAGTGGGTGTGGTTGGGGAAAGTACAGGCAGAACCTGGGTTCAAATCTGTTTCTACTACTAGGAAGCTGGGTGGCCTTGGGCAAGTTATTTGCCTCTCGGAATCTCAATGAAATTACTTTTCTTTAAATTTTTTTTTTCAATGTTGATTTATTTCAGAGACAGAGAGGCAGAGCATAAGCAGGGGAGGGGCAGAGAGATCCAGACACAGAATCTGAAACAGGCTGCAGGCCCTGAGCTGTCGGCACAGAGCCCGATGTGGGGCTCGAACCCATGAACCGTGAGATCATGAGCTGAAGTCGGACACTCAAACGATGGAGCCACCCAGGCGCCCCTGAAATTATTTTACTTCAGTGGACGTCGTAACACCTAGTCCACAAAGTGTTCTGTGTAAAGCATTGGGCACACACTAGGTGCTCACCAAGGACAGGTGCCGATCTGGTTTTGATGTGTGCCGGGAGGGGGGGTCAGGCTCCTACTAGGTCAGCACATAGTGGAGAGGTGGGGGCCTCTAAATGGGGCCTTGCTGGTCACAGCTGCCCCGAAAGGCTGTGGCTTGGAGGACAGAGGGCAGAGGCTTGGATGTGAAATGCTGGGAAGGACAGCAAAAGGGTGAAAGTAGGGACATTGCCTGGGGAGGTGGTGCTTTAGCCTTGCGGAGCCCAGATGTGCCCTGACTTGAAAGCACTGATTGCAGGTAGAGGTGATGGGGGGGGGGGCGTGGCACATGCACCCATCTGCCTTCTTGGGTCTGGTCTGAATTCCTGTAGCTTCAGTTTCAGGTCCCATACTTTGCCCTGACAGGGCACTGGCCCTCCTTGTCTTCTGCCAGGTGCCCTACCCACCTCCCTCCCCCCACCCCAAGTAAGGTTGCCTTGGGTGTGAGGACAGGGAGAACGGGGTTTCCCAAGTCCAGAGTTCAAGTCCACATGCTGCTTCTTTTTCCCAGTGGCCTTAGGCAAGCTATTCTACTTCTTTGAACCTCAGCTTCCTTCCCTGTAAAATAGGATAATAGGACTTACTACATGGGACCGCCGCCAGAACCAACGAAGTGGGTGGTTGAGAAAGTGCTTTATGAACTGTTAATATTTTGCAAATAAGGTTTGGCTGGAAGAATTGTCTCTCTTACAAAACCCTCCCTTGGAGACACTGTTTTATCGAGATTCTGGGCTGCAGCCTCATGCCTCCCCACCCCCCCTTCCCTGCCTCCCAATTTCTAATGTCTGTTGGCCTTGGGGTACACTGGAGCTCTAGGCCTGACCTGATGCACTGGTGGATTTCTGGTTTTCCCTGGAGTTTGGTTAGCTGGGGGCAGTAACCTTTGCCCTCTCCTTCCCTGAGCCCTAGTTCCACTTGATCGGAAGTTTGTCTGGAAAGTGAGAGGACAGGCGATCCATGCAAATATACTCCAACTGGCCACTTGTGGCTTCTCCAAAGCTGGCATCTTCCTGAAATACTGGAACCAGCACACTGGTGGGTAGAGAAGGCAGCCCGTTGACAGCTTGTCCAGAACTCAACAGGAGAGCAGGGATTAACCAGAACAACAGGAACCTCAGACAAAACCTCTGGAGCCCAGCTGCTGGACTACTGCTTGGCTGAAGCTGGGGATTTTCTGTGTGCATATGGGCCGGGGGTCAGGGACCAGTCATACTCTTCCTTTGGGTGCCCCTGCCCTCTGCCCCCACTTTGGGATATGGGGAGGCAGAACCTTAGGGGGACATTTGGGCCTTTGTCATGCAGGTCACCTGCAGTGGCTGCCTTGGGTGAGGTGAGATTTTTCAGAGGAGGCCAGCCAGGCAGGGTGGAAGGAGATAACGCCTCTGGAACGGAGAGCAAGCAAGAGGTGTGGTTCAGCACCGCGGACAGCGCCCTCCCACCTGGACCAAAGAATCCAGGAGTGGAAATCCTGAATGGGAGAACTTCAAGTGGGCAGGGTATCACAGCCCAAGGGAAGAAGACGGGGGTAGGCACAAGGATTATTGGGCACTTACAGAAGCCAGCACAGTGCTGGACACCTTATTACACCACTCCAACTCAGCCTTATCTTCCTTCTCATTTTACAGCTGAGAAAACAGAAGCTCAGCAAGGTTAAGCAAGTTGCCCCAGGTCACAGAGCTAGTTGGTAGTAAAGCATGGACCTCGATCTAGGTTTGTCTGGCTGTGGAATCTCTTACTGTTACTCTGGCCAGATGGGAGAGGCACAGCCTCTGCACACTTGTGGCAAAAATGACCCCAAAGCTCTTGGGTTTGTAGCTGAGAGGCTGGGTCTATGTTTATGTGTGTGGCTTTGTGAATGCCTCTGGATGCACATGAGGGTGGCTTCAGTGGAGTGTGACTGTTTACAGGAGGCTGCGTCAGTCCCCAGGGGGGCTAGAAGATGAGATTTGGTGTCACATCTCGGAGACCCTCCCTCCTCCTGGAAGGAGAGCTAGAATTCACTGTTGGCCTTTTTTTTTTTTTTTTAAGCACTTAAAGAACAGACCAGAACTGATAGCTAAATTAAACCTGCTGAGAGCGCCTGTTTAATTGAAAATGCCATCTGTAATTTAAATGTCAGAATCGGGATGGTTATTATAGCCGCCTTGAAGACTGGAGCTCATTTCACAGTTTCAAAACAGACCAAGAAAAGCAGCAAATGGGCCATGGCCTGCGGCGTCGTGGAGCGATTAATAACTTCTCTGGTCCCGCTGAGCTCCAGCTCCCACCTCAGCCCCCACAGAGGGAGTCTGGCTGGGAGCTGGGAGCCTGGGGCTTGGGCTCCAGGACTCAGCCTCCTGCCTTCCCCACTCCACATCTCTGCTCCAGCCTCCACTCAGCTGCAGGGCACCTTTCCAAAGTGTAAGGCTCATCTTGTCCCTCTTCAGGGTCTCCCTGGCACTTCTGGGATGAAATCCCAACATTTTAGCCTGGTATTCAAGGTCTCTGGAAGAGACCTCTGGAAGAGGTCTCTGCCTACCTCTCCAGCTTCAGCCCCAGCCATGGCCTGCTGCAGACATCCTGAATGCCTTCCAGGCCTTTGCGCAGGCTGAGTCCTCTGCCTGCAAAGCCATCGCTTCTCTTGTCTACCTGGTAAGTACCATTTATCATTCATGGCTCAGCCCTAGTGTTATTACCTGTAGGAAGCATTCCCCGACTGTCCTGTAGCTCCCCAGAGCACTGAGCCAGGCAAAATTAAGGGCTTCTTTCTTGGTTTCCCATGGCCTCTTTGCTCACCTCCATAACTGACTTATCATGGTGCTGTCTTTTCCCCATTCTCCTTATACTACAAGCCTCTCAAGGACAGAGATGGGGCCTAGTTTATCTTGAGACCCCATGCCCTGCCCTGAGCAACTGTGACAGCTAACATTTATTGAGGTCCTACTATATATCAAGCAATGCCATCAGTCCCAATTTAGAGGTGGGAAAACTGAGGCATGGAGAGTAACTTGTTATAGGCCAGGCCACGACTAGCGGTAGAGCTGGGATTGGAGACAGTCTGCCTCCTGAGGCCAGGCTCTTAACCCACTATGCTATAGTGTCTCATGCTGGGCCCTCCGCGTAGAGAATGTTTGTTCACTGAACAGATAAAGAGCTCTCCAGCTGTGTTCCAGTCTCTACTTGGGGAGGAGATGCCATAACAGAACAATTTGGCGCAAACTTCAAGGGAAGTTAAGTCAGTCCCTTCCTCTGATGACTTTCCTGTTCTGGGATTCAGGTCTTGGGGCTTTTTCTTTGCATCAGGGACCTGAAGAAGGGGGTCACTGTGCCCAAGACCCCTGTGGATTTAAAGCAGGGCTCCTTGTTCTTCGTCCCACCTCTCCACAGGCAACTCTCTGCCAGCCCACACTCTGCCTATGATCCCCACTTGTTCTTGATGAAGCAGTGGCATACAGGGGGACAACTAGTCCTGGTGTCCCAGCCTTCTACTTACAGCCATGGGACCATGGCAGGACATTTCACCTTTCTGACCGCACCGTCTTCACCTTCGAAATGGGGTCATAGTAGTATCTCACCCAGAGCATTGAGGGTTAAGTGGAAGCATGCAGGTACAGTGTTTAGCAGAGTCCAAGGTATGATAGCTGTAACATTCATTCATTCACTCACCCACTCATTAGTTCCTTGTAGCCCATGTCCAGGGGGGTATCCAACTGTGTCCGCTCTGTGTTCCTGGGCCCCCAACCTTCAGGTCTGAGACATTTTAAACTGCTTCGTGGAAAGAGAGTCTCCAAGATCACACGCTTGTTCTGAGACTGGCACTACACCCATCATGCTCTCAAGCGTGGCCGCCGTCTCCCGACCCCTCCCGCCCACACCCCATCTTCATGTTCTATCTGCCCTCTGCCCTGCTCCGTACCCCAATGTTCTCTTCCCTGGGGTTGTCATGCAGCCAACTATTCCCTCAGCCACGAGAAAAACAGAGAAACTCACTCCTAATTAGATGGGTTTCCATCTCCCCAGGTCTTCACTTCTTGCATGTTCTTGACTTGTTAGAGGAAATCGTGTATCGACATTGGTATTGATTTGCATAATTCAGATATAATTAGGAGAAAGGTTTGCCGGAGTGGCAGCCAGCGAGGCTGGTGCTGCTATATCCTGCTGACCTTGGGGAAAACTTGGAACCGGGCCTTTTACCCTCACTAAATTCATGGCTCCCATTCTCTGCAAAGCCCCGTAGGTACTTGTCCCCAGAAATTTACTCTTGTGTGAGGTTCAAGGCAATAGGAAAACCCCCTTCGCCCCAACACATCTCCTTGTCTGGCCCTGCATCTGGAATTCTGACCATGAAGGCCACCCCATGGGGGCCTGCTGGGGACGTAGGAAGACATTATGTTGGCCAGGGGGACAGGGACCAGTTTGCTTATGATGCCCACCATCTGGAGGGAGGAAGAGGACTTCGGGGTAGTGTCATTTGGACAGTGGGAGGAATGGAAAGCAAAACCAAACAGAGCTTGAAGTAAGAGACTGGAAATTAGTGTGACCCAGTGAATTATATTGCTGCCGTGATGAAAAGTGGTGGTGCGTCCTTGGAAAGATTAGGAACATAACGAGGCAGGGAAATAGATGAAAATGCATGCCCATGCCCGCTCTGTTCTGGAACCATTTCTTCATTTCTTCATCTATTCATTCACAGATATTTATTGAGGGGCTATTATGTGCCAGGCAAATAGTAAAGAATCAGGTGTTGACACTGGGGAAACAAAGCTGGTCTCTTATCACTGTAACTGGTAGATTCAGTTCCTACCCACTCCGGCCCAGGAGGATGGATTTGGCTCCAGGACCTGGGGGTCAGGTTCTGGAAAGGACGAGTGCCCAGAAGACCATATGATACTTCCTTTGAATTGTGCCTCTATTTCACCCTTGAGCTGGTTCTATTCTAGAAAGGCAAATGACAGCATGGGGGTGGGGTGGGGGTGGGGAGTGGGGCTTCCCAATCTTGCAGGCGTCACAGGAAGCAAGGAGACGGGCAGGGAATTTCTCTCCAGACCCAACCCCTGCCCCCACTCTGCTCCAATGTGACCCCTTTTGCTCCCACACAGCCCCTGCAGAGTGGCCGTCACCAGAAGCCACATCCAATTTCCCCAGGGAGCAATCTCCAGGCCACTGATTTACTCGTTAGCTGTCACCACGGGCACTGAATAATAAGGCCTCTTTCTGCAGAAAGGATATTAGAGGCTGAGATGGGAAGGGCTAGGGCAGTGTGATATTTATTTCCCCAGCATTTGCTGCTATGAATCACAAGGCTGTCTCTAACCTGCTCTCACACAGCACCACAAGCCCATCCTTGGGTCCCAAGATACTTTCATCAGTGTCCCAGGGTGGGGGTGGGGGCGGGGGTTTGGTGCGGGTCTGGTGATCTGTTCCAGAGCCCGACCCATGATTCAGGTTTCTTGTCGTGCGTGTGCGTGGGCTGAGAGGAGGAGGCGATCAGCTGCCATCCTCCGTTTGCAGAGGTCTCTGTGATTCATTGATTCACTCATTTGGCAAACATTTTGGAACATCTGCTGCTTGCTGCTATGCACTGGGCTGGGGGTGGGCATTTAGGGGTGAACCAGTCAAGTCCAGCCCCTGTCCTGGGGCGTCCAAGTAGTGTGACATTTGCCATCTCCCTGCTACCACCCAGGAGGCGAGACTGGACGGGGCGCTGGTGGGGACCGGAAGTTGATTCTCCTGACGTTCTCTGTGCTGTCCCTCCCCCTCAACCCCACCCCACACCACCTCTGCCCAGATGGCTAAGCAAGATATTCAGTCCCTGAATGCTCCGGTGGTATTTCCCAATCTTGTGCCAGGACTCCTATGCTCTTCTTGGGCGGGAGAAGGAAACCTTTACTTTATCAGCACTGACCTTCATCAGGCCCTTCCTGGTGGTGATGGTGACTTACCTAATCTCGTTTAATTTCCACTTTGCAGATGAGGAAACTCGCCAAGGGTGGAGCCGTGGTGTGTGTGCCCTGGTGGGAGTATTTACCCCGAGGACACTGACAGGGGCTACAAATCAGGGCTTTCCCTGCTTTGGAGAACTGGTTCTTAAGCATTTACCAGCACATCACTCACTGCACCTAAGCGCTTTGACGGATACCGTCCTCTGAAGCAGCGGCAAAGGATGGGGGGCGTATTGGGGCCACCGAAGATGTCCTTCCTGCCTGTAAGCAGCTGCTTCGTCTGGGGAGAACTGAGGCAGAGCAGAAGGACTTCCCACGGAGGCGTCGGGAGTTTTCAGCCTCCGTTTGGCCACTTTTCAACACCACAGGTCATTTTGGGAATCAGGTGTGGTTCCCACTCTCCTCCCCTCCCACGTCCGGGCTAATGACGGAGTTAAGACCTTGCGGCTAATTGAGGCCTCAAGGTTAACTGGTGCTTTTATTGGTGTGAGCGATAGCTTTTTGCGGTGCTCTGAGGACAAGGCAGGAATCTGGCCGGAGGGAGTGCGCTCACAGGTAGACGCAGAGGCAGACGTGTCCTCTAGAATACCTTTTGTGTAAGGTATGAGGTTTCCTCCTCATCCCTTTGAGCTCAGCTTTAGTGTCGGGCCCCTCGGGGAGACCCTGAGCGTCCTAGCTACGGTATGTTTCTCTGCCTCCCACAAACCTTTCTTTTACTTTATTTTTCTGCTTACGTATTTCTTGTCTCTTTTACTAGAACACAAGCTCTGTGAAGATGGGAAGGAGGGACTTAGCAATTTGGGTTGCAATTTCAGACGCTGCTTCTCCATCGCGTCATCTCCTCATTGTGGGCCCCCCCCCCCCCCCCCCCCCGATCCCTGCTCGGGGAAGACATCACACCCAGCTGTTTGCTTTTCGTAACTCAGCGGGGGTCAGCATCAGGTCCCTGGGCTCCGAGTCAGAGCCCAGGTTTCGCATCCTGGTGGTGGTGCTTACCAGCTGTGGGATCATGGAGAAGGAGGAGAAGGGACAGCCCAGAACAGAAGCTTTGGGAGCAGAAGGAGCCCGCTCTCCCCAGCTCCTAGCCCAGCCTTCTGTGGCTCCGTGCTCTAGCACAATTTTCCTAGACACTCTGAAGCCTGTCTTGCCTTACGTTTTTGTTTTTTTTTAATTTTTACTTCTGTTGTTATAAAAATAATGCTTTCCGTTGGAGAAAATTTGGAAAATGCGGGACAACGTGAAGACTGACTTAAAAGTCACCTTTTAGATAGGAGAATCATGTCCCCTGTCCTTCCTTCCTTTCCTGAATTAGCCCCACCCACCTGAGCCCAAGACCCCACCTTCTCCAGCAATTACAAGTAACATTAAAACTGCCTCCTGGACCAAGTTATTACTTCCAAGAATAATAGTCTCTGTTACTACAAGAAACTAATTAACAGCATGCAATGAGGGGGAAAAATTCAATTAATTAGTAGCTTAATAAGCGCTAGCAAAGGCTTCGGGCTTAGCTTGGGAGTTGGGGTTGAGATGGGGGGGGGGATTGAGACCCCCCAGAGGGCAAGGAGTGGGGGCTTGAGAGGTGGGGGGGGGTGAGCGCTGGCCTTGGGAACAGGTGGGGTTCTGAGGCAGCCTGAGCAGCTGCAGGAGCGTCGTCCCTGAAGGAAGAATTTGTTTCTGTTTCTGGAGATTTTGTTCTGCCTCCTGGGCTGAGGCAGTTGGTAGCACTAGCGTTGCGGGACCTTCTCAGTCTCATCCCAAAGTCATGGTTCTGGGGCTGCAGGGAAGTAAGGGAAGACGTCCCTTGCTCTGTGCTGTGGGTGGAAGGGGAGGTGGGCACATAGGGTCTCCTCTTCTCCCTCACAGCCCCTCCTCCTGGAGCCCCGCCTCACCCCAGCCCTCCCGTCTCTCCGCCAGAACCTTGGACTCACCCCTGACATTGCCCCTTCCTCAAGCCCCACCTCCAATCTGTCCCAAGGTCTTGTGGCTGCTACCTTCCAAGAGGTGGAAGCACCTCCTGGCTGGTGCTTGTTCCTCCTCCCGGCTCCTCAGCCCCCATCTGCTCTTCCTGGGACCCCCCTGCAATAGCCTTCCCACATCCAGCCCCTCCCCACCCAGCAGCTGCTCTGATCTCACCTTGTTACCTTCTCACTCACCAGTGGTGGATCGGGTGGGTTCAAGGCCCCGCCTGGTCTGGCTGCAGCCTCCTGGCCCACCACCCGCCTCCACCTGCCCCCATCACTCCTCCAGGCCCTCTGTGCCCCCTGGCACCACACCTGCTTTGAGTCACTTGAATGGGGAAAGCTTGGCACTCAAGGCTCAGGGTGCTCCTGTTCCCTTCCCCTAACGTGGTGTCCACACGGTTAGGTGTGTTTGTAAAATTCGCTAATGGAGTGATGTCAACTGCAGCCCATTAAGACCATTGTCTCTGTCCACTCTGTCACTCTGCTTTCCCACTGCCCAACGGTCGGGGGGCTAGGGTGGCCACAGCAGCTTTCGAATCCATCTGAGGCAAAGCTGAGGGGAGATTTGTTTAGTGTGGGTTCAGCGGGATCTATGTATGCGGCCCCACAGTCTCTGAGTCTAGTTAAGGAGCCCTCCTACCACCCCACCCATTACTTGCCCAAGGTTGTGACATGAAGACATGGGCCAGGAGTTGACCTGGGAGGTGTGTGTGTCCTGAGGCACCCGTCTCAGAAGGTTTGGCACGTGCGGAGTGGGAAGCCAGTCACTGGGTGTGGAAATTATTCTTATTATTTTTTTAAAGTTTATTTATTTATTTTGAGAGAGACAGAGACAGCACGAGTGGGGGAGGGGCAGAGAGAGAGGGAGAGAGAGAGAATCCCAAGCAGGTTCCACACTGCCAGCGCAGAGCCTGATATGGGGCTCAAACCCACGAAGCCATGAGATCATGACCTGAGCTGAAACCAAGAGTCAGACACTTAACTGACTGAGCCATCCAGGCTTCCCTATGATTACTTTTAAAAGTAGGCTTCATGCCCGGTGTGGAGCTCAATGTGGGGCTTGAACTCATGACCCTGAGATCAAGACCTGAGGTGAGACCAAGAGTGGGACGCTTAACTGACCCAGCCACCCAGGCACCTCTGGAATGTGGAAATTCTTCAGTGTAGGATTCGGTTCTCACAGAGGCCTCGTCAAAACCAGTTCTCTCCAGTTGGGAACATCCTTAAGGACACGTGATCTGCGAGTATAAACGCACTGTGTGTATGTTTCCTTCCTCATTGGCGACCGTGTGAAATGGAATTGATTCGAATTCCTGTGTTTGTGGGTGCCTTCGTTTTCTGTTGCTGCTGCAACAAATTACCACAAACCCGGGGGCTTAAACAATGCAAATTTATTATCTTATGGTTCTGGAGGTCAGATGTCCAAAATGGGTCTCCCATCAAGGGTTGAAGTCAAGGTATTGGGAGGGCTGCCTTCCTTTCTGGAAGCTTTGAGGGAAAAATCTGTTTCCTGGCCTTTTCCAGCTTCTGGAGGCTGGCTGTACCCTTTGGCTTGTGGCCCCTGCCTCCAGCCCTACTGGGCTCAGTCCTCCCGCTGCTGTCTCTGGTTCTGTCCCCGCTGCCTCCCTCTTCCACTTTTAAGGACCCTTGGGATTACATTGGACCCACCCACTCAGAGAGTCCAGTATTGTCTATTTCAAGGTCAACTTTGATTCTGGCTGCCACCTGGTTGCCCTTTGCTGGGTAACCCAACATGTTCATAGCTATGGAGCTCAAGGCATAGCTGTCTCGTGGGGCTGTTGCTCTGCTGACCACAGCAGGGCACAGATCTGTAGCAGGTGTACAGACAATGAAGGTGCCTGTGTGTGAAGCCACATGCTTTATGGATCCCATATAACATGATACATTTGTTATATATGGGTGTATTATGTATGCGTGTGTTTGTATATGTGCATGTGTGTGTGTGTTTCACTCAGGCATGCTGGAAGAATGATTCTATCCTCTAGAAAATGATATTACAAAATCTTGACATATGTAGAGGGAATCCAAGAGTCTGCAGGCAAAAATGTAAAAAAGAAATATTGCAGAGGTGGGTTAGGCCATGATTAAAAATATACTCCCCCCCCACCCCGCCCTGGATTTTGTAGTATTTGTCAGCTTTAAAAAGTGTGTAATTTTTTTTTTAATGTTTATTTATTTTTGAGACAGAGAGAGACAGAGCATGAACGGGGGAGGGTCAGAGAGAGAGGGAGACACAGAATCCGAAGCAGGCTCCAGGCTCTGAGCTGTCAGCACAGAGCCTGACGCAGGACTCGAACTCACAGACCGCGAGATCATGACCTGAGCCGAAGTCGGACACTTAACCGACTGAGCCACCCAGGCGCCCCAAAAAGTGTGTAATTTGCAACACTTTTTCCATTCTTTAAAAAAAATTTTTTTTTTGACATTTGTTTATTATTGAGAGAGTGAGAGAGACAGAGCATGAGCAGGGGAGGGGCGGGGGGGGGGGTGGTGGACACAGAATCCAAAGCAGGCTCCAGGTTCTGAGCTGTCAGCACAGAGCCTGACGTGGGGCTTGAACTCACAAACCTTGAGATCATGACCTGAGCTGAAGTTGGACATTTAATCGACTGAGCCACCCAGACACCCCATCCATTCTAAATAAACATTAACTTCATTTAGTTCATTTTAAACTTTATTTGGAACTTTAACATTGATGTTTAGGCCTAATTTGGATTCTATTTTTAAGATCCCTGTCTCCCGCCCAGGTTATATAAACTGCAGGTCCTACAAAACTAGGATCCCCTGCTGCTCGTACCCCAGGACCTTTGCACATATTCTTCCCGATGTTGAGAGCTCTTTATGCTTCCCCCCACACTCTTCTCTTGGTTCTTCCTTTAGACCTCAGCTGGAACTTTATTTCTTCACAAAACTCTCTCACTGTGTGTCCTCCTCCCCAACTTGGCCCCGGGTCTCCTGGGTTTCTCCTTTGTGAATTATAGCTATAATCAATTATTTGTGAAGTTTCCTGCTTAGGCCTGTCTCCTCATGGGAATGTCCGCTTCATGATCTTACTGTCATTTCCCCCAGTGGTTAGCACAGTCTGGCACTCAGTCCAAACTCCGTAACTGTGTGCCGAATGTGGGGATAGATGGAAAGGCGGATGGATGGTGCTCTCAGGGTGAGGGAAGACGCATGCTCCTGAATGCAGATACCTGGCCGAGACCGTGCAGCTCGCATGTGCTGGAGCTGGGATTCAAACCCAGAACTTTGCTTTGTCAACGTATGTCCTTCTACCACACCGCACATTTGCAGCCCAAGGCCATTTAATGGGTGCCCACATGGGTGGCAGACCTGTGTGACGACCCATTCTAAGGCAGGAAGTTGGTGAACAGCTAGGCGGGATTAAATCCTGGGGGGGGGATAAGGAGCACTATCGACTGTCGTGGTTTGTCCTTGTGGGAGCGTTCTCTGGGAAAGGACCCCCTAGCTGGCCAGAGTCCCCCCTGCCTGCAGCCTGCCTGGTTGCAGAGACCCATCTTCCCATGGCCCCTCCATTATGCCAATCAAAGCCAGCCTCCGTGGGCCAGCCACTTCCAGAGGGAGGCCGATAAGGCGTTTATTGAATTTATGATTTTAATTTATGACAATTCTAATCCCATTACGGGCTCCCTTTTGTCTGCAGCCTGTGCAGTGACGGAGTTTAATTACGGCCGAGCAAGATTTCCCCCGCTTGGGGGACCTTTCCTGTCAGTCCTGGAGGTCCATCCCCGGTTGCTTGAGGGAGTTTAGTGGCTGGGGCTGGGGCAGGGGTGTGTGTGTGTCAGGAGCGGGGATGCAGTGGAGGAGAGGGGAGGCTCTCTGGTCTGCTGCTGTAGCACTTCCTGTAGTTGGCAGCCGCGTCGCGTAGGACGCATGGCGATGCCTAGTGAGTGACAATTAGGACTGCAGCATGGGGCTGTGCTGGGGGAGCAGTGCACAACCTGCACAGCTGTACAGACAGGCCTGGGGTGTCCAGAGATAGGTGGGGTCGTGGGAAAGACCAGGCAGTGTGAGCTTGGGGAGCTGCCAGGGCCTGTACATCAAAGGTTCTGAGAAAATGATCATCTTGGGGGTGGGGGGGGGGGGGAGTAAGTCTCCACTGCCCACTCCAGAAAATGGGATTTCTTCCAAGTGGTCAGGGTCCCCAGGGGGAGGTTCAAGACAGGGGAAGGGTCACAGTGATGTCACAAAGTCCCTTGTTGGCTTCTGCGGAGGAGGAATCATAAACAGCAGTCAGGGGTCCAGAGCTGGTCCCAACTCCGCAGGAGCGGCTGTGACCTTGGGTCACATTTAGCTTCTCTGTGACACTCCTTTGTCAGCTGGGAAGTTAGGGGCAGGATCAGGCCTCCCCTCAGCCCAGAAGGAGAGTGTAGGTGGGGTGGGTGTGCAATGGAGGCAGAATGATGGACCCACATATCGGGTCAGGAGAATCAGTGGGAGTTCCCGAGGCTGTGCCTGGTGAAGGCAAGAGGGCAGGGGGAGGGCCCGGACCCGGTCCCAGAGCTCAGGGACCGACAGAAGACTCAGGAGGAATGAGAGGACAAGCTTGTGGCCAGGAAAACCCTGGAAGAGACAGCAGCCTTGTATATGGCACTGAGACACCCTGCAACCTTGCCCCAGTAAAATGAGCATGAGAACGACCCCAGCCCGATCCAACCCCCTCCGCCCCCCATCCTCCATGCCAAACCGGAGAGGGGACCTTGGATCGCAAGGCTTCCTGACTGCGCGAGGGGGCAGCAGCATTTCACGTCTCTCCGGGCCTCGGGCTCTTATCTGCACCCGATGGGTGAAGCCCAGGTCGGCCTCCCAGAATCCTTTAGGTTCAGACATTTGCAGAGTTGATGTTAAAACAGGAAGACTTCCTGGAAGGGCCGGCCTGAAGGAAGGGGAAGGGTACGGCTTTTGGCAGGCCTGTAGGCTCCAGATCCTGATTCCTTAAGAGCCAGAGCGGGTGGAGGAAAATACAGGGGAGGAGGCAGCCTGGTATAGGGGTTGAAAACTCAGACACTTGCAGGGGTGAAGTGAGGGAACTCAACGGGCCAGACAGACAGGATATAATAGACTAGGGGGCGGCGGGGACCACGGCAAACTGAAGTGGGCATGTCCCGGCCATTGCTCGGCTCCAATGACCACTGCCATGTTAGGGGGCGCTAATCTTGGGTGGTCAGAGGGTCTCAGTCCCCACCTGGAAAAGGGGCACAGGAACATGTCTCGTGGAGCTGGTGCGAGGGCTGAGCGAGCTAATGAATGCAAAGGGCTTAGAATAGTGCCTGGCATGTAGTAAGTGGCAATTACTTGCATTGCCAATTACCATGAGCGTTGTTATTCTCTCTCTGCACAGGAGACCAGATGTCTTCCTTCCCCGACCCCCAGCACACTCCAGATGGGAGGGTGGCGGAGTCCAATCATTGTGATCTGGTTGTTGGGGGCTCTTTGGAGCACCGGGCTTCCCTGGCTGGCCGTGGCCGCGTCCCGAATGGCTATCCCAGACGAGGAACGCCTGGGACCTGGGGAGAAAGCAGACACGCTGGGGTTGTCGCTGCGACTTACCTGGCATCACCTCGTGAGGGTTTTTCTCTTACTTGGGGAGGGCTATTCCGAGCCTGAGACACGCGCCTTTGTAGGCAGGATTTGTCAGGCTTCGCTGGGCCGAGAGGCGGGCTGCCGAAGAGCCTGGGGAGAGGGGAAGTCACGCGGTGAGGCGCAGAAAGGCCCGTTGGAGAAGGGGTCTGATTGTGAACCTTCAAGAGAGTCTCAAACGTGTCCAAGGACGGGGAGGGAGAATTAGGAGCGGGAGTGATGGGGTAATTGTCTGGCCGGTTCCCCACGCTGCTTGCATTCTCAATTCCGCCAGTGCTGGCGGAAGGAGAGGGTGTGAGCGCGTGTGAGGGCACGTGCACGTGCGTCTGGCAACGGTCCCCTTCACCTCCTGTTCCGCCTCCCCCGACACACTCTCCCTGGCTGACCCCAACCGGCCGGGGCTACACTTCCTCCCATCTCCTGATTTCCAGTCCCGGATCTTTGGACAGCCAGCATGTGTCATTTGCCTCGCTGTGCCTCGTTTTACCTATCTGGAGACGGGGGTGGCCATTCTGGCCTCCGCCACTCCAAAGAGGTGTCACGAGGAGGCCTTCCGACGGTGGTGTCCTCAAAGGACCGACTTTGGCTTCGGATGTGTGTCTTCTCTCTTTGAAGATCTGAGTCCCCTGTGGTTTCCAGGCTTTTTGAAGCAGCATCGTATCTGATTCCCGCCGGGGAAGCTGAGGTTCAGAGGGTGTTTTACGGTATAGTTTTATTGTAATTTAGGTGTGGTGAGACCCATAGATCAGGAGACAACTGCTGTTGAGAATATAGTTTGTTCCTCACAGATCCCAAGAAGAGAGGGTATAGTGGTCAGAGGGATAAGAACTCTGGGCAGCCCGGCCCTGTCACCTGCCCACCCACCGACATTGTGTGTGTGTGTGCATGAGAGTCAGAGAGATGGAGAGAGGGACGGAGGGAGGGAGAGAGGGAGAGAGATGTGTCTCACAGAGCATTGTGACTCAGCTCCCTCAGGACCTCACGGAACAGGGAGAGATGGTCAGAAACAGGCCGTGTCCCCAGGTCAATACTCTTCATTCCCATCCAATAATTCTCCATGAAAATCTTGCTCTGTGCCGAGCATGGCCTACGGTCCAGGGCTAGAAGCCCTTTCCCTTTGTCCCCCAAGATGGCTTCACAGAAGGGCAAGCACCCCGGTCTGGGAGCCAGGACACTTGGCTCTGAGTAATAGCACCATCGTGACCCAGGACAAGCCCCATAAGCCTCAGTTTTCCCAACCGTACAATGGGTGGGCTGGGCTAGAGGGTCCTTTTATCTTTTTTTTTTTTAATGTTTATTTTTGAGAGAGAGAGAGAGAGAGAGAGAGAGAGAGAGCGCACACTTGAGGGGGAGGAGCAGAGAGAGAGAGGGAGAGGGGGACAGAAGATCTTAAGTGGGCTCTCTGCTGTCAGCACGGAGCGGGGCTCCAACCCACGAAACGTGAGATCGTGATCTGAGCCTAAGTCAAACTCTCAACCGACCGACTGAGCCACCCAGGTGCCCCTGGGCTAGAGGGGCCTTAAGATGCCCCCAAGTTTGACCCTCTGTGAGTAAAGTGCTCTGAGTAGTGGTTCCAAGCCTCCTTGCCAGAATTAGCTGGTGGGACCGGGGGCTTTTCAGATACAGATCCCTGGGCCCTCCCCAGACCTGCCAGATGGCACTGTCCTGGGAGTGAGACCCAGGAGACTGTATTTTGGAGAAGTGATTCTGATGTAGTTGGTTGTTTACCTGACATTTGGGAGCCACTGCCTAAAAAGTCTGGTTCCTCAAAGGGGACAACGAGCTTATTCCTGTTTGGGGCACTGCTTGCCTCTGCTCGCCTGAGAGCTAACGGGGTACATCACACACACAACTGGAGGCGGCCGTCGCTGCTGAGTCCAGACTCCAACATCAGGCTCCTGGTGGTGACGCTTTTGCATCCACACGTGGTAGGTGGCCCATAAGGGGACCCAGGCCTGCCAGCTGGTGGAGCATCTGGGAGCGGAGAGCTCTTCCTGGAGATCCTGCCAGTGCTTGGGGACAGGATGGGACCTGGGGAGGAGGGGGAGAGAGGGTGCAACTTGGGGACACCCCAGGAGGCCACTGGGGAGGGAGGGGGCACGTGACCTTGGCCAAGTCAGGGCATCCTTTTTGGGGCCTCGGTCTCCCCACCTGTAGAATGGGCGTGGCAGTGGAGGAGGTGGCTTGTCAGATCTTTAGAGCTTGGACATTCTGAATCTAGTCCAGCCCTCAGAGAGGGCTCAGCTGGGGAGGGGGCCACACTGCGGGGGGGTGGGGGGATGGTGGGAGGGTGGTGGCAGGGAGGAGGCGCTCGGCTTGCGGGAGCCAGGGGGCAACCGAGTCCCCGTAAGTCAGTCCAGGGGGGCCGGTGTAGGCAGCAAGAGCTGGCGAGGGGGCCGCTGGGGTAAGGAGGAAAAATGCCTCCGATGCGCAGCGTGAGAGAAGCCACAGGATGACTCTGGGATTCCCTGTCGCTACTGTGACGGGGAGGGGCCTAAAAGCATAGACCCTAGAGCTGAAGGCAGCGTTCCTCATGGTTACGAGCAGGCCTCCGGGGGGCGGGGCCGCAGGCCGACCACGTGACTTTGTGGCCTGACCGCCCCATGCCTCAGTTTCCTCACTTCTCAAAGGAGGAGGACAGTATCTACTTCACGAAAGTGAGTCCTCAGTGAGTTGATCAAGGTGAAGAAAGGCTGAGGGCAGAGCTGGCTGGTGGCCTGGGAAGCTGCCCCCGGCTTGCAGTCAGAGACTTGAGTTGGCTCTCTAGCTCCGCCCCTCCCTGGCTCCGCCCCTAACAGGACCTTGCCTGCTTTGCGTCCCCTCTCCTCACTGGGACACAGGTAGGGGTTGTCTTGTGAGGCTTGCGGGTGACAGTGAGGCTCCTCCCAGAGCGCACCTGCCAAGCATCTGGTTCGCGGGGTGGGGTAGTGAGCCTCGGGGCTGGGTCCTCCATGCAGGAGGAAAGACGGACGGTTGTCTCTCCGCCTTTCCTCCCTCCTCCCTCCTCCCCAGCCTCTCATCTGGCCTCTGCTCTCTCCCTTCCGCTTCCCTTGTACTTTAAGATTAGACTTTATCGCTTGCGTCTTGAGGACACGGATTGACACGCGGGCGTCTTCGCGCATTTCTCCCCTGCCAGCGTCAGCCCCCCCGTGCGGCTGCTGGTGCTGGACTTTTCACTGCAGTAGATGCACCAGGGGAGTGGGGGGGGGGGTCCTGCTCCTCATCCAGCTGTGTAGACATAGGAGGGACTTTCTTCCTTTCGATTTGTACCTCTTGCCTCCTTACGCCCTGTGCTAGACGTGGCCTCCCCCTCCTTCCTGTGGTGCTCAGGATTCTAATTAAGTGGAAAAGGCTTTTACTCCTTACAATTCTCCAGTTATGAATAATGATACTGGCTCATAAATGAAAATTGCTTTTCTATTTAAATTCTGGTGTTTTTTTTTTTTTTGGTTTAAAAAAGAAGGTAGGAAACCAGGGCTCTTGGGTCATTTGCAAGTTATTAATTTCAAGCAGAGCTCTAAGCTAGCTTATTAACGGTGAGGGTATTACAGCTGAGTTAAATGGCTGCGATATTAATTACCTTGCAGGCTTTTATGTATGGAGTAATGGCTTATTTCCGTGCTGGTGGGTGGTCTAGGTGAGAAAACACAAGTCCCCTTCCGGGAGGCAGGAGAGGAAATTGGTGGGATGTTCCTTTGGTAGGTATTGAGTCCCCAGAACTTGGTGCTGGGACTCTTGGTGTCCTGGGATTCCAGGCAAGGGGACTGGATACGCCGTGGTGCCCGGGTCAGGATGTCAAGGCCAGGCACAGGCAGGGGAGTGAACACTTCTTCCCAACTCGTGCAACTGTGTCCCCTCGGCCCTCACCTCCACTGGGGACAGGCCAAGTGGAGGTGGGTTGACATGGCGGCGGGAGCTATTTTGGTCACTCCAGCATCCCTACAACCTCGGTTATTTCAGCTCTGTTTTGGCCATATCGACACACTGCCTGTTCTATTATTTACTTACTATTTTTATTTCCACTGAGTCACTTTTAAAAAACTTAAATTTAGTTTAAAGGGAAACTTTATATCACCTCCATAAATGGGAAACCAGCATCCCTAGTCATAAATTCAAAGCAACATAAAAGTGAATACGTGACTGTTAAAATAAAAAATGTCAGCTCCCACGTGGGCAATGGCGCATTCGCCATGTGAAGGAAAACCTCAGTCAGTTGAATCTGACCTCCTGGCTGGTGCAGCATCAGGGTGGGGGTCAGGGGGTAGGTGACCCACCCGGAAGAACCAACGCTTTCTGGGTCCTTCCCAAGGAATTCAGTTGGAAGTTCCAAGGCTATAGGGGAAAAGGAAGATCTGGGGGATTTCTGTATATTTTGAACTTTATGGAACAGCATGTTAAGGGTATGCAAATACCCCACCAGCCACCATTTCTTCTCGAAGACTGATTGCTCAGGTGTATTGGGCTGGCAGTGTGGGTAGCCTGTCTGTGGTTCCTGCTCTCAGCTGGTCCTTGGGCTCCTAGGAGCCACAGCAAGAGTGAGGGGACTGTCCAGAGAGCACTGGCCTGAGAGTCAGGATGGAGGCAGCCAGGCACTGCTGTTACACTGCTGTGTGACCTAGGACAGCCCCGTGGGCCTCTCTGGACTTCTGTTTCTTCATCTGAGGGGGCGGAACAAGATGCATCCGGGGACCCTATGATGGCTGACTTTATGTGTCAATTTGGCATGGCTACAGTGTCCAGATATGTGGTCAAACGTTATTGTGGATTTTGAGTAAAGCAGTCTGCCTTCCGTAATGTGGGTGGGTCTCATCCAGCCAGTCGAAGGTCTCCATAGGACAAAAGACTGATCTCCTTCCAACAAGGAGGAATTCTGCAGCAGAGACCCGGGGACTTGAACTTCAGCATGGGCTCTCCTCTGGGTCTCCAGCCTGCTGGCCCATCCTGCAGATTTTGGATTTGCCAGCCTCCTTAATCACATGAGCCAATTCCTTAAATAAGTCTCTCCCTCTCTCTACATCTCCCATTTGTTCTGTTTCTCTGGAGAACCCCGACTGATACATACCCCCCCTTTAGTCATCGGCCCCCTCTTTGGCATCAGGCAGGACAGACAGATGCTCATGGAGAGGACGGTGGCCGGTCTCCAGTTCCCTCAGCTTTTTCTGCTGCCCTTGCGTGAACCTGACAGAAGAGCTCAGCTCAAAGTGGCTTGAACCAGCGAGCGGGTGTATCAGCTCATGCCTCTGGGGCCCAGTGGTAAGCCCGCCCCGCTGCTGGACTCAGCCTCTCAGTGGTCATCGATCGTCCGATTGTTTCCCATTGCTCCCCTCTCTTCCATTGCCGGTGTGGGTTTCGACTGGAGGACGGCTTCCTTCATGGCAGCAAATGGACTTCACACTTCCAGCTACGCCTCCCTGCACACCAGGAGGGAGATGTCCGCCCGGAATTCCAGCGAACGTCTTTGGCTGACTGGCCAGAGGGGTAACACGAATAGATGGGCTCAGACCTGGTTTGTTCGCAACCAAGCACCATGGTCAGGGGTGTGGGATGACCTTGTAGCAAGGGGGTTGGGGCGGGGTGGGGCTGGCCTCAGGCAAGCAGGGTGTTTTGGGGGTTTGTACAGGTGCTGAGCTCAGATGGAGCCCTGTGTGGTCCAGGCACTCTCCCTTCCCTGCTCTCCCTTCTGCTTCCTTTCCTCTCTCCTCCTTTCTCCCTCCTCTCCTCCCTTCTCTCTCCCTTTTATCCCCTTCCCACAGCCTTTCCTTCCCGGTGGCCGCAGGCTACAGCCCTGCCTTGGCCAGCTGCCCAGTCACCTACTGGGAGACGCCGATGTGTCCATACTGTCTCTGCTCAGCATGACTGTGCCCTCTTCTTCTGCTGGCAGAGCCCCTTCCTTTGGGAGAACGTCCCCCTGGCCACTCCATTTGGCTGTGGGGAGCTCTTCATCACCGGACCCCTTTCTGCTTAGTGAGAGCCCATGAGATCCTGGCTGGGCCAGTCAGATTTCCTCTCTAGGGTTTTGCATTCTCTCCTTCCCCTAAAGCCCGTGTCAGCTGGAGCCTTGCTCTCCCCTGTTATGTGGAGGGAGCTGTGTGCAGGAGAGAGAAAGAGAGAGAGAGAGAGAGAGAGAGAGAGAGAGAGAGAGAGATCCATGAGCCCATGAGGTTGAAGGACATTGTTTAGCCCCTGGATCCAGCTGTGTCTGAAGCCAGCTCTACCATACCTGGACTTTTTAGGTACTGGAGCTGCTAAGTACCATTTCCCCGCAAACTAGCTTGGGTTGGGCTTTGGTTCCTTGTGACTAAAGGCCCCTGACAGGCATACCAGTTTTCATTCCTGTATTAATTTCACCAGTGTGTATTCACCACTTCCTTCAGGCTGGGGATGCTGAAGGATGAGTATTATGACTAACCCTATCTCATAGGTGGGGAACGGAAGCATAGGGAATTTCAGCAATTTCCCCAAGGTCAATCACTTAGTCATGGTGGAGCTGGGATTTGAACCCCGGCTCTGCCAGTGTCTAATCAGCCAGCTCCGGACTGGAGCTGCTGTGAAGCCATCCATCTGAGGCCTGCCGCTAGGAAGTGACGGGGCTGGGATTTTCTCATGGCAGCAATTTCCACGTGCAGGTCAGAGCCTTGGGCTGGGGTCCGATCTTTCCTGAGAGCTGGCAAAGCCTCCCAGGCCGCCGAGGCGACAAGCGCTGATGGTAAAGGCCCAGCAGCTGGGCCCGGGCCTCCCTCCCCTGCATTCAGAGCAGGGACCCTGCTGATTTTCCAGAAGCAGCGTGGGTCATGCAGAGGGTTCAGGAGAAGTGGCCTTGCCCTGTGTGTGACTGACCTCAAACGGCGGCCGTTGGGGTAGCAGGGGCGATGGCAGAATGCGGAGCGGCTGATGCCAAGGAAGCCAGTGGGGCTCTGGCTGGAGGCAAAGTTGTAGGTCTGGTCTTGGTGGCAGGTCTTGGTGGTGGTGCCCCGTCACCCCAAGCTCTCCGGGGCCCTGGGCTCTCTGCTCTGATGAGAGGGGTGGGAGGCTAATCTTAGCGTCAACCCTCTGTCCCTCTTGATAAGAGCTGTGCCTTGTAACAGGGGTCTTCTAGAGACAAGGCCTTACCCCAGAGATGAAGACGGGTAGAGCTAGAATAACTGATTCACCTTCCTAAGGGGTGCCTGTCAGGGCCGTGAAGACCCCAGAGAAGCTGGAAGCTGGGCAGTTCTCCTGGGGAGGGGGGAGCCACCCCCATGCTGCTGCACCCCCCCCCCCCCCCCCCCGCCGTCCACCAGGTCAGGCTTCTTTCCTGAAACACTCAGGATGAAGTCGCCACTCCCTCCGGGAGGCCTTGCTGGTCTGTCCTGCTGTCCCCCAACCTGGACTGGCTGCAGTCACCATTGTCAAGGATTTCACACATTCAGTGACAGCTGATTACATTCAATTTAGACTCGGTCAAGCACTGTTGCTTACTTCTCCTTAATTTATTTAAACTGCTTTATCTCCCCCCCCCACCCCCGATTTCAACCCCTACCACCCCCTCTGCTCTGGTTCCACCATTTGGTTGCGTACCGCAAACACCTTGGGGTCCCTCGTACGTACCTGGTCCTGAGCTGCTTGGGCATGGAAGGCTCCAGGCTAGACAATCACGTGGTCGGCTTGAAGAAAACCTATCCCTGTGGAAGCTCGGTGCTCAGTGTGCCCTGCACTGGGGGGTGGGGCGGGGCGAGGCCGGGGAGAAAACTGGCTGAATGTCTCCAAGGATCACATGGGTCAGAGTGGGTTAGGTTGTGCCGTGGTAATAATGGCCCCAACCTGTCAGTGGTTTACAACAACAAAGGGTGTGTTTCTCACTCGCTAAACATCCATCGTGGGCTCGCTGGGGCTTTGCTCTCGTGTCATCTCACTCCAGAGCCCAGGTTGGTGAAGCAGCCACCCTCTTGAATGTACTGAACACCTTGGCACCGAGTTCTGGAAGGTTCTCCACTTCAGGGTACACCCCATTGGCCTGAGCTGGTCGTGTGGCCCCGCCCCACACCTGGAGGCCTGGAAGAGAAGGGCTGGGACCATGTGGGCAGAAGTACTAATGACCAACCCTAAGCACCTAGAACCTAAGGAATAGCCTGCCACTCCCTGGACCCCAGTCTTCCTCATCTTGCTGGATAGTGGCATCTCCACCCATGGTGGCATGCTCAGGCCCAAACCTAGGAGTTGCTCCATCCCCCTTTCTCTCCTCACCAGTCAGCCCACTGGAGGTATGAGTAGTGGGACCTTCCCATTGCCATGGCTGGTCTTGCTTACTCTCCAGAGCAGCCAAAAGGATCTTGTCTCCTTTTGGGGTTTCAAAAACACATATAATTCCTATAACATAAAAACCACCATTTAAAAGTGTATACTTCAGTGGTTTTAGTATAGTCGCTATGTGGTGCAAACCATTACGACTAATTCCAGAACATTCCATCCCCCAGAAAGAAATCCTGTAACCGATTAGCAGTCAATCCCTATTCTCCCTTCCCCTAGCCCTGGACAGCCACGGATCTGCTTTCCGTCTCTATTGATTTGCCTATTCTGGGTATTTCACATCATTGGAATCCTACAACAGGTAGCCTTTTGTGCCTGATTTCTTTCCTCTAGAATGGGTTCAGAGTTGTAGCCTGATTGAGTTTTCCATTCCCGTTTATGGCTAAGTAATATCCCATCGTGTGGGGAGGCTACGTGCTGTTAATCAAAAGATTCTACCCCACTGCTGCCCACAGGTCTCTAACAGCTTCTGCTTGGGGGTCAAGGTGAAGGCCACAAGGACCCAGGGCTTTGAGGGTCAGGCCCCACTGTGCTCATCTGACGCTCCTACTCATAATCCACTGTGTTCCAGCTGCACTGGCCTCCTTGCCTACCCTTGAACTGGCCACATTCATCCCAGCCCCATGACATTCATGATGGCTGATAACCTCTGCGTAGAAAGTTCTCACCCTGAATCCTGTTTTCATCTGTTTGTTGTTATTTTTTTTCCCTCTACAAACAGATACAACAGGAGAGAAAACAATGATCCTCCCCTCTATCCATCACCCAGATCTAGTGATTATTAATTCATGACCAATCAGTCTTGTTTTATTTATAGCCCTACTTTGTGTGTGTGTGTGTGTGTGTGTGTGTGTGTGTGAAGGTTTTTGTGAAGCAGAACTCAGGCATATTGTCATTTAATCTGTAGATATTTTAGCATTATCTCTAAAAGATAAAAAGACTCTTTACCAGAACCTAACCCCAATGCTATTATCACACAAGAAATAAACTCTATTTCCTTAATATCATCCAACATCAAATATCTGTGCATATTTCCCCCGTTGCCCCCCCCCCCTTTTCTTTTGGCAATGTTTTAAATTTATTTTTATTGAGTTTTTACTTGGAACATTGTGAGTTCCTACCTGTCTCCAGGTTCTTTTTTTTCTTTTTAAGTTTATTTATTTTTGAGAGAGAAAGAGAGCAAGCAGGGAGGGGCAGAGAGAGAGGGAGAGGGAGAAAATCCCAAGAAGGCTCTGCACTGCCAGCACAGAGCCCGACTTGGTGCTTGGCCATGAACCATGAGACCATGGCCTGGGCAGAAATCAAGATTCAGATGCTTAACCCACTGAGCCACCCAGGCACCCCTCCAGATTCTTTTTTCCAAAAGTAATCTCTACATCCAGTGTGGGGCTTGAATTTAAGAGATTAAGAATCACATGCTCTAACACCTACTGACCCAGTGCGACACCCCATGTGGCTCCTTTTTTTTTTTTTTTTTTTTTTTTTTTAGAGTAGTTGCATGACCAGCACAGGGCTGAAGGCTGAACTCGTGACGCTGAGATCAAGACCTGAGCTGATATTAAGAGTTGGAGCACTGGGTGTTGTATGGAAACCAATCTGACAATAAATTATATTAAAAAAAAAAAAAGAGACCAACTGAACCATTCAGGCACCACCGAGGTGGCTTTTCAAAATATTTATTTATTTATTTATTTATAGCACATGCACACCTGTGCATGAGCAGGGGAGAGAGAGAGAGAGAGAGAGAGAGAGAGAGAGAGAGAGAAGAATCCTAAGCAGGCTCCACACCTAGGGCAGAGACTGATTTGGAGTTTGATCCCACAGTTAGGAAACTGTGCTGTGTATACATTAGAGTTTCCTGCTGTCTGGAGTTTGCAGATTGCATCTTTTATGGTGCCATTGAACATGTTCCCTTGTCCACTGTCCCTGCAAAGTGGCAGTTCCATCTAGAAGCTTGATCAGAGTCAGGCGAGGTATTTTTGCAAGAGTCCATATATGGTCATCCTGAATGCTTTCATCGGGAGGCACACAGTGGGAGGCATGTTTTGTCTCTTTTTGTGAGTTACATTGCCCCTGAGGGTCACTGCATACATGCATGAACGTACTGGGTGGTGTCACAGTGGTATTCTAGCCCAGCAGTCTTCAACTGGGGTGACTTTGCTCTGAAGGGACATTTATCAATGACTGGAGACATGATTGGTTGTCACGACTGGAGAGATGTTACTGGCATCTGCTGGGTAGAGGTCAGGGATCCTAACCATTCTATAATGCACAGGACAGCCTTCTCAGCTGTTACCCAGCCTGGCCATCCATATTTCCAAAGCTGAGAATTCCTAGCCTTTTCTTTGTGGAGATTGAATCAGTGGGCCAGTTCTTCAATTTTCTGCAATAAAGGTATGTGTCCACACAGGCTGTGGCCTCATGGGGCATGGAGGGGACTTTCCACCTGTTGACTTTGGGTTTGTTGGGGCCAGAGAGAGGGGTATTAGCAGACCTGATAGGAGCAAAGTCTTGAACTGTATCTTTTCTGTGCTTATTTACTGTTATTTATTTACTTTTTAAAATGTGTATTTGGAGAGAGAGAGAGAGAGCGTGAGTGTACAAGCAGAGGGGCAGAGACAGAAGGAGAGAGAGAGAGAGAGAGAGAATCCCAAGCAGGCTCCACGCTGTCCGCACAGAGTCCAACATGGGGCTCGATCCCATGAACGGGGAGATCATGACCTGAGTCGAAATCAAGAGTCCAACGCTTAACCGACTGAACCCTCCAGGCACCCCTGCTTATTGCCTTTGAAATGTAAGCATGCACACATCCACACACACACACAGACACACAATTTCTTAGATAAATAGCAACATATTATACACACCTTGCCACCTCCACTTTCCACTCAACAGTATGGCCTTGCGGATAGTCACGGTGTAGGGGCATTTGGAGCTCCTCCCCCTTCCTTCCTACAGGGGCCGGGCTCATCCAGCCACACCCCTACTGATGTTATCCGGGCTGTTTTGGGTCTGGCTTTTACAAACAGAGCTGCAGTGAATAGCTTGTGCAGACATATTTTTGCCAGTGCATTTTTGTTACTGCAGATATTTTCTTGGCTACTTTCTTCTTCTCCTTTGGGATTCTGCTCAAATAAATGTCACCTCCTCAGAGTAGTCGTCCTTGATCAGCCCTATCCCCCAGTCACTACTGAATCTATCCATTACACTGTATTGTTTCCTCTGTCTTGCCCTGGTGATGAATGTATTGTCCCCTCCCCCACAGCGGAAGCTCCCACAGGCCAGGGACTTTTTCTTATTCTCCCCCATAGACGCAAAGCTCAGTATCTGGTAGAGGGATTGACGGGTTCCCAGGATGTGGGACTGCCAGTCTTTAAAACCAGGACAGTCTGTGGGCACTGGGAAGATCCAGTTACCCTACCCGTCATAAAGTAGGTGCTCATTAAATATTTATTGCATGAATGCTGAAAAACCTGGTGGTAGATGTGTGTTGTCTAACCTATATAACATCTAATGAAACGTATTTTGATTAGATAACTTTTTAAAATTTTTTTTAATGTTTTTATTTATTTTTGAGACAGAGAAAGACAAAGCATGAGCAGGGGAGGGTCACAGAGAGACACAGAATCCAAAGCAGGCTCCAGGCTCTGAGCTGTCAGCACACAGCCCGACGCGGGGCTCGAACTCACAAACCGCGAGATCATGACCTGAGCCTAAGCCGGACGCTTAACCGACTGAGCCACCCAGGCGCCCCTAGATAACTTTTACAAACTCGAGTATTTCATATGAAAATCTGGGTCCTGTTTTCCGAAAAAAAGCAGACGATCTCCCGTCACGGGGCCTTACACTCCCGCATGGCAGCTGTCAACTGGAGTAGAATTTTGGCCTTCTGTGTAGATGGGGCCGACGCCCCACAGCACCCAGTGCTCACATGACACTCAGCTGCTGACCCGCTCAGCCCTGGCAGGTGTTTGGGGTTTTGTGGCCTCATGGCCTAGCAGTTGGAGGCATCAACTTTTGAACCAGACAGATTTGGATTCAGGCCGGGACTGGGATGCCTACTAGTTCTGCAACCTCGGCTGGTCCTCCCCCCGCTCCCCCGCTCTCTGGGCCTCAGTTTCCTCCACTCTGCCTCCTTCTACCCTCCTCAGGGTTGAGGAGTTTCTAGACACTCCTGTTCCAACATGAAGGTCTTTCCAGGTGGGGAATCAGAGAGCTGAGCCCTGGAGAGCCTAGTGCTTCTTGAAACTTCCTCCTGTGCCCTAGAGGGGGCACTGAGCTCAGTGCTGGCTCAGCCAAGGCCGGGTGCTGTGTAAGGAAGACCTGGTGTGCTCCAGGCTAGTAGCAGGGGCAGGACCCCCAGTGTGGAGGTTACCATGACGATCACCCCATAAGGTGGGTGTGGGGGTGCAGGGACTGGAGACCAGAGGAGGAAAGGAGAGGAGTCTCGGGCGAAAGGTTCTCTGGCAGAGGAGGGAGTGCTGAGCTGATGGCAGGGGGCGGGTATTTCCCTTCTGGCTCTGATCCCTCTTAAAATGCAAATCCCTTGGGAGGGTCAGGTGCTGTCAATGCCTCTTTCAGTTATGAAAAATGGAAGATGTGAGGCCCTGACAGCCTGAAATCAGTGGACTCAGGCTCCCTCTCTCCTCAGTTCCCATCCTCATACCCTGTGACCATGTGGGCTCTTCAGTTCAAGGCAAGACTCGGGGGTGTGGCTCCCCGGTCGCCGTCCATCTGGGACAGCCTCTGCCCCCACTGACGGGCCTAAAAGATGCACCATTCTGTGCTCCAGGCTTCCCCTAGGGATCCCCTCCTCCTTTCCCACATGAGCTATCTCCTCTTCCAGGAAGTCTTCCAGGAATGCTGCCTCCACAGTCCTGGAGAGGTACCCACTGTGCTTCCTGAGCCTGTATTCCTTCCCTCAGAACTTGGCCCATCCTCTGTGACTGCTGCACTTACTTGTTTCTCTAGTAGTGTTGTGAATCCCAAAGGCACAGGGACTGTGGTCTGCCTCGTTTGCCTGCGTATAGCGGATGTGAATAACAGTGTGCGAATGGTTGAAGATGTGGTTCCCTACTACAGTTTAGCTGGGGCTGCTGTGAAGGTAAGAGGGGAGAGGGAGTGATTGAGGGAGAAATCAGAGGAGAGGGGTATCTGTAGCTTGGATAGGGGCTCGTCTGCCAAAGCCCACGCCTCGGCAGCCTTGCAAAGTCATCTCCGGTTTGCTGTCCTTACAACTCATGACCAGTGTGGGCAGGGATGTTCCCTATTGGGGTAGTGGTGGGGTAAGCAGCTGAGATCCCCCCACCCCCCGGCCCCGACAAGGTTTGGGCCTCGGATTCCTCCATGGAGGCTGGGCTCAGGGAGTGGTGCTGGGCTGGAGGAAGGGGAGGGAGCCCGTGTGTGTATATGTGTGTTTATAGTTGGAGCTACTGGTCCCACCTGTCATGACTTATTCAGGACCCGATCGCAGATTGCCTCACGGGCGGACAAGTCAGGGGTGTACCTTCCTCTCCTCTCCCGCTGGCCATGTCCCAGTTTCTTGCCTTTTGTCCCACACCTACTTAACTAGGGGTAGAGGGCACTGGCCATTTGGCATCCTCCAGCCTGCCAGCAGAGGAACAGGGCAGACTGGATCACCTTGACCCAGGAAAGATGCCTGGAGGTGGGGTTGGGGACTTCCCTTCAGCAAGGGCCCTATGCTGGGGACTTGTCCCTGAGGTCTAACGCAGATCATATATGCTGCACATACAAATGCTTCCCCAGTGACCTTGCCCTTGACCAGGCGGTTAGGTCCATGGCTGTGTGGCCCTGCCCTGTGCAGACCTGCAGCTATCAGCCGTCAGCTGTGTGGGGAGATATGGCAGGCTTTTCCGCTTCCTTTTCCCCCTTTCTCTCCACCGAATTGAAAAAGAGTGGTCATAAATGTGGCAGGTTCATTAACTAGAAAATACACTCCAAACCACACAAATGAAATTCAACCGACTGGCAAAATAACATTTTTTATTGCTTTGCTCTTCATGGGTGAGAGGGAGGTCTTTGTCTCTGTCTTTGTGTGGTTCTGAGCATCTTCATAGTGGCTCTGGCAGCCCCTGTTGGGGCTTGGTCTTGTTCTGACCAAGCGTAGTTCTAAAATGTCGCTCCTGGTGTGGGTCAGCCCTGCAGGATTCGCCTATGGCTGGCAAGGCCCCCGGGGAACAGGGCGGGGGTGAAGCTGGGGCCCAGGGAGGCTCAGTTCTTTTTTTTTCTCAAGGTCACACTAGCTTTTTGGGCCTATGAACTTTTAAGGATCCTGCAAAAATATCTGAGGCCTTAAAATATTTATTGGCTGCAAAATGGGAAAAGAAAACGGTGAAATCGAAATTAATAAATGTTAAATGTCTACAAAATGTAACGTTAGGTCAACTGCATTAATTACTACATTAGGCATTCATAAAAGTGTCATTACTCGTAAAAGCAATTTGTCAGCTACATTTTCTCACTTGGTAAGAAATCCCGGGTAAGGAAGAGAATGGACGAGAAGGAAGGCATAGCCAACTGCCCGTTAAGTCAGTGCCTGGTAGCCAAACAATTCCAAGAACAAAATTATAAAAATCCTGTAAAAAGATTGTTGGCAAAAATGTCATATTTATTATGAGCTGTTGGTGCACTTTGCTCTGATAGAGGGGAGGACTTTAAAAGTCCTCTTGTCTTGGGCCTGGCCTAGGTCTGGGGCCTGCCCTTGGTGTCTGAGAAGCCTCAGCCAGGGCCTTCCCAGCACTTGCACGGCCGGTAACCCTTCACCACAGCTGAGGGAGGCACTTTAGCAGAGATAGGAAGGAGCCTGCCCAGGCCCCTCTTACCCCTCTGATTCTGTTGCCAGAGTCGCTTTGCAGGGCTGGTTGCCATGTCCCCATTAGGAAAAGCCCCCCGGAGTCTGGGAGCACAGCTGGAAGCCACAGCCTGGGTAGTTTGGGGATTAAAGCCACAGGCTCAACTGTGGAGAAGCCTGAGGGTTGGGTCTGGCTCGGCCCTGGCTGGGCAGAGATGTTGCAGAACTGGCCCATGAAAGACACCTAAAGACCATATCTGGTCCAGCATCAGATCTTAGCTGTCTCTGCCACAAGGAGCTGTGTGACCTTGAGTGAGATGCTTTCCCTCTCTGGGCCTCAGTCCTTCACTTGACAGTTGAGGGTACTGACCCATCCCTTTGAAGTATGAGAGCAAGAAGAGGTCTGTTAATGTAATCTCCCCGCTTTGCAATGGAAAAGGTGGAGGCTCAGAGAAGGGAAGGGAGCTGTCCAAGGTCCCAAGGGGGGATAGGTCGGAGGCAAGGCCAGAACTCCCTTCTGATTCCCACTGTGCTATCACCCTTCTTGCTTTTGTCTCCGCTTCCTCCGCTATAGGGTCCTCCTGCAGGGCAGACCAAGGGACCCAGCCCCTGTGGGGACCCAGGTATCCAAGGGCCTCAGGCCACTGAAAGCAGGTGACCAAGTCATTTCCCCCAGAGGCTCTCATCCCTTCCCCTCCCCACCCTTGAGAAAGTACTGGACTTGGAGCCAGAAAGCTGGGCTGTAGGCCCTCTCTCCTTGTGTAATGGATGTACAGCCTTGGGCAAGCGCTCAACCAGGTTCTCAGGTTTTGAAATCTATATGAAGAAGCAGAGACAAGCTCTGCTCACCCCGGGGAGGGTAGGTGGGTGGTGGTGACAGCAGCTACCAGCAGCCATTTCCCTGGGCCCAGACCTCCTCTGGAAGAGGCACCCCCTGCCCACCCAGGAGAGATGTCATGAAATCTATGATTTGTCACACAGAAACTGCTCCATCTGGAGAGAGAGAGAGCCAGAGCCCATGCCTTTCAGAGCTCCGTTGGAGAACCTGAAGTGTCCAGAGTCTCCCAATGTGGCCAGGAACCTCCTGATTGGGGTCTTTCCTGGAATGAGGTCCTGGCTCCCTGGAGGAGGGGGTTGCCAAGGGGTGGGGCCTGGGCTGGGCACCTGGGCACACCTTTTCTGGACGGGGGCTTGTAGTGAGCAGCAACGTGTTTCCAGCCTTTGGTCAGCTGACTCTGGAGAATGTTCTGGGTAACACTGAACACAGGCTCCCTTGAAGCCAAACAATCTGGGAGGAAATAAAATTGGGGATAATATCTTGGGGAAACCTATGGTCCTTTTTCCTCCACCTCTGCCTCATTCTAAAAGGGATTCACAGATGAAATCATAATGAATATTGATATTTCTCAAGCACATGTTACGTGCCAGGCACCATACTGAGCATTTTACATGCATTATCTTATTTAACCCTTGCTGTAGCCCTATGGGAGTAGGTGCTGTTTATTATCCCCATTTTATGGACGGGGAGGCTGAGATTCCTGTGACTGGCCTAAGGCCACACAGCTAGGATGTAGCAGTTCAGGGATTTGGAGGTGAATCAGGGCCCTAGAGCCCCAGCCCTTAACTTCTAGGTCATGCTGCCCTTCCTGACACGTTGGTGCCAATGCCCTGGGAACTGAGGCTCTTACTGGGACCCTTGGGATGGCCACCCTCCCCTTCTGTGTCTCCTGACTCCCTGGAACTGGGCCTGACTGGCACAGAGGGGCTCCAGCTGCCCTCCCCTTGGCTCTTTTCTGCAAGAGGGTCAACGTCCCAAGACCCTTGACACCCGGCCCAGTGTGCTCCCCAATTCAGCGCTCACCAGCAAGGAGCCAGGGACAAAGAGGAATTAGGAGCCGGAAGACTGTGGCTTGAAGCCAAGTGGGGGTGCTCCAGGAGGGGGCCGTGAGGTTAATGAAAAATCTGTCCCTGCACACGTTGGCAGCAATAGCACTGTGATGATCTCTCCGCCTGAGGCCCTCTGGACCTGCCCCACTGACTCGATTCAGTGCGATCGATTGGCAGGGGCTCTGTAAGAGCTGAGGGTCAGGAGAATTGATGTCCAAGGGCCTGGTGGGGCCGTTCCTGTGGAGCAGAGTGAAGAGAATGGCTGGAACGGGGGCCTCAGTTGTGGTCCGGATGACATTTCCGACCCCTGCCTGCAGAAGGGAAGGGGATGCTGTCCTAAAAGATCACATGATGGGGGTCCTGCCTTTGTGGCTTCCTCTCCATCCCTGGTGCATGGACCACCAGGCCGCGTTTCCCAGGGCACAGACCCTGCTGCCTCACTGGCCCGTCTGACCAGCTCCTCTCTCTAGGTTTCTCTGTCGACTGCTCAGAACCTTCTGTGGCTTCCAGCTACCTCTTGTGCTCATCTCCCCATCCATTCTCACGCTTCATGCCCTTCTCAGAGCGCTTATCCAGATCCCAGTCTCTAAGTCCGAACACTTTCCTGAATTCCAGACCCACAGATCCTCCTGCCCATTGGGCATCCCCATCTGGACAACCCCATGCCCCTCAGACTCAACAAAGCCAAGCAGGACCTGCCATCCTCCTTCTGCACCCGCCCCCCTCCACACCTGCTTTCTCTGCTCCAAGTCTCCCCATTCCAGTCAATGGCAGAGACACACACTTGATCAACACACAGGCAAACATGACTGTTTCAGACGATGTTCCGTGAGATGCAGGGAGCAAGTGGGGTAACACAGTGGGAGTGACTGGGAGTGGGGCGGGGTGTGTTTGGTGGTCAAGGGCAGCCTCTCAGAGAAAACACATTTGATATGAGAGGCCAATGATAAGGCAGAGTTGGTTTCGCAAGGATCAGTAGAGTTTTCTGAAATAGCCAGTGCAAAGGCCCTGTGGTGGAAACAATGAGGCTGGTATGCTTGGGAAGCAACAGGAAAGCTTGTGCAGGGATGCGTACATGGAAATGTGCGGGATGAAGTCAGAGAAGTCAGCAGGCAAAGAGTTTGAATTTTTTTTTTCTGGTATGAGAGCCACTGAAGGCTTTTAAGCAAGGGAGAGGTGGTCACGTCTAATTTATATATTAAAAAAATTTTTTTTTTTTACTCTTGAAAGAGAGAGATAGAACATGAGTGGGGGAGGGGCAGAGAGCAAGGGAAACACAGTCTGAAGCAGGCTCCAGGCTCTGATCTGTCAGCACAGAGCCCAACACGGGGCTAGAACTCACGATCTGTGAGATCATGACCTGAAGTTGGTTGCCCACCTGACTGAGCCACCCAGGCACCCCACATCTGATTTATATTTTTAAAAGATCCCTCTGGCTGTTAAGCGGGCAGGGATGCTGGAAGCAGTAGGGAGTTGACTTGGAAAAGGAATTTAGGGACAGGGATGTATGAGGAAGCATATTTTGGGATAGGTTTTGGAGACAGAGCCAATAGGACTTGCCAGTTGGGTGCAGGGAGTGGGCACACAGTGGGATCCAGGATGATGCCTGGGCTTGTGGCCCAAGTGACTGAGGTGGAGCCCTGTGCCTTTGGGTTCCAACAGGAGTAGAGGGAGACTGGGATTTCTGTATATATTGCTGAGCACTTATTGCATGTGTAGCTCTGTTTTAGGTGCTGGAAATACAGTCGTAAGACAGCACTTGTGCCCTCTGGGAATGCTGACTTCAGTGGCTGAGGTGGCCATAACCAATGAATATGTAATGTGATGAGGAACAGTGACAAGAACTAGGAAAAATTTAAGTGAGATAAGGAGATAAAGAGCACTGGGGATGTTCTTTAATTTTTGTTTTTAATGTTTATTTATTTTTGAGACAGAGCATGAGCAGGGGACGGGTAGAGAGAGGGAGACAGAATCCTTAGCAGGCTCCAGGCTCTGAGCTGTCAGCACAGAGCCCGACGTGGAGCTCGAGCCCATGAACCATGAGATCATGACCTGAGCTGAAGTCGAACGCTTAACTGACTGAGCCACAGGTGCCCCCTGGGGATGTTCTTTAGAAGGGTGGTTGGGGGAGGGCTCTAAGGAGAGGACCTTTGAATAGAGACCTGAGGGAATGAGAGGTAAGCTGTCTGTATATCTTGGGGGAAGAGCATGCAGTCAGGAAGAACAGCATGTGCAAAGGCCCTGAGGTCATAACACAGATGTCCTTGTGCTGGCGCACTTCAGAACAGACACACTGGGGGCTAATGAGAGTAGGTGAGCATTTTCCTGTTTCTCACACTCATGAAAATTCACTAGCAGGAACATTTCTTTTTCCTTTCCAATAATTTCTAGGTTTAAGAAGGAGCCACTGGGTAGAGAGGTCAAAGCTTCTTTTGGGAAAGAAAAAAGGAGAGTCCCACCCTCTCTGGTGCAGGACCCTCACCCCCCCCCCCCCAAGTGTTTGCTCTGGAATCCCTTCCTATCACTGGGGGCAGGGGTGTGAATTAAGTTCAGTGACACAAATTATCTTAATGATAACGGTGTGTAATGACCTAATGGCTTCATAGGGCTATTTTCTATGGTCACAGAAGTCGCCTCAATGCTGCACTGCCCAAGAGCACCGGAACACCCACACCCCAGAGAGCTTTCACCCTGATTTAGCCCCACAACACTCCCACTTAAGGTGGGTGGGCCAGCACCCCCAATTTAACACTATCGACCTCAGGGGATGAAGACAGACCTCCAGTTGGAGCTTCCAAACTCCTTCCTACTATGGGTTTTCCCCCTTCCCCAGCAACCTCCAGGTGCTTTGGGGAAACTGAGGTCACTGTCCTCAGTTTGTACATGTGTAGCATCTGGGGAAGGGGGATGGGAGCAGGGCCTCCCCACTTCCCAGATGAAAACACCATTTCGTCTCTTGGTGACTCTGACTCTTTAAAAATGCTGTTCAAACTCATGTCTTTCTTTCCCCCTGGCCACGTCTTTCCAGGAGCCTCTGCCCTTGGCTGTCGGTCTGCAGCTGGCTTCCCCTCCAGCCCTGCCCTTCCTATCTCTGCGTCAGAAATCCAGCAGGCTGGACATGAGTCCCTGGAGTCCCTGGGTTGGGAGAGATAGTTGTTCCAAGTGATGAAATTCACAATGGGGGACAGAGCCCACCTCTTCTTTAGACTCATTAAGCCAACAACAGCAGCAGCAACAGCAGAAATAATAATAAAGCACTCGTTGCATGCTGAACACTTTTCATACATAGCCTCACGACTGACTGTCGTCATCCCCATTTTGCAGAGGTAAAAACTGAGGCTTGGAGAGGTTGAGAGCCTTGCCCAAGGTCGCACTCTCAGTAAGAGGCAGAGGAGGGATTTGAACCCTCACCTGGCTGACTGCGCTGCTCTCTGCCTGTACCTGAGCTCCCAGCCCTGTCACTCATCAGGGGGCCTTGACGGCTGCCTCTCCTAGGCCCCATCTGGATGTGCTGTTCCTTACAGGGGTCTCTGGTGCTGGTTTTCCCATGGCAGGTGGGCTGGCCTCTCCCTTGAGCTGGGCAGTAAGCAGCTTTGGCATGTGGAGACAAGGCGAGCGCCGAGAGGCATGGGTGGGATGCCATGGCATCCATCACATGGGTATAGTCACAAGGAGTAGGGGGGAGGATCAGGAGGGTTTCTGGGGGTGAAAAGCTTCAGGAAAAGCTTCAGAAAGGCAAGAGTCATCTTCCAAATGGAAGGGATCACAGTTAAAACTGAGTATGAATACCCACCCACCCCGGCCCCAACTCCTACAGCACACATCATGACCAAGGTTTAGTGCATCCATCTGGCTGCCACTTCTGGCAAAATGAAGTGAGGCTTTGCTTGATTTCCAAGTGAGAGATTGTTTCCTGGGTCAGGAAGCTAATCCTGCTGTGTGGGAGATGTGAGTGTTGCCAGTGACCCCCGAAAGGGCTGTAGATCTAGGGTGTCTCCCAGTCCTCCTAGTTGGAAGCCTACTCTCCCAACATCCCCCCAGAGCTCCTGCCTACCCTGTCCCTTCTCCCAGCTTTTAGTGTCCCCAAGCCATGGATGCTGGAGCCACTGACAGAGCGAGGAAATCAGGTTGAGCAGCACTGGGGGAAAAAAATGAGAGGAGGAAGATCTGGGGACATTAAGTTTCAGGGGCTTGGAAAGCATCCAGTTGTAGACAGATTACAAAGTAGGCAGCTAGAAGATACTCAATAGATTCTCCATTAATTTGGGGGAAAAATGGAAGAACTTTGTAAAGCATCTCCACTTTATTTTTAAAAGTTTATTTATTTTTTTGAGAAAGAGAGAGAGAGACCATGAGCCGGAGAAGGGCAGAGACGGGGAGAAAAGGAGAATCCCAAGGAGGCTCCACATTTTCAGCGCTGAGCCTAATGCAGGGCTCGAACTCACAAACCGTGAGGTCAAAATCAAGAATCGGGTGCTTAACTGACTGAGCCACCAGGTGCCCCAAAGCATCTCCACTTTTGTGAATAGTAATGGTAATAATCAGAATAAAAACAATGGCTGCCATTCATCCAGCACTAGGCACCACCCACTTGTAGTAAGTAATTTGTGAACATTTTTCTTATTGAATCCTCTCGCCCCAGAGAAGCCATAGGTAGGCACACGGAGGGCCTCCCCAGGTGCTTGTCCTACGTCATTTCCTTGGAAGTCATGAGGGCGCAGTGAGGATGTGGGAGGGTGGCCAGTGCCACTGCTGAGCCTGGTTCTTCCCGTCAGAGCCTTGTTTCTCTAACAACCCTCAGAGTTACCTGGTTGTGTCTGTTTTGCCTCGTGAACTGTGAGCCCCAGGACAAAGACTGCTTTTCTCTCACTCCTATCTTTACTGCTCACATGGGGGATTGCTGAATACATGAATAAGGAAACCCAACGGTCAGTTTCTCTAGGACAGGCTCCTTCAGACCTGGGAGTGGTGTTTCCCCTGGGACATCTAGGTTCAAGTTGACCCCACATTAAATGTAGAGGGAGGGCCCCAAGAACCCTGGCCTACAGCTTTCTGATAACTCCTTCTCCTTCTTTTGAAAGTCAGTAATATGCTGATTATAAACTGCTGTGTAACAAACTGTCCCCAAACTTAGGAGCTGTTTTAGTCAGTGTTCTCCAGGAAAACGGAACCAATAGGACATTATTTCTCTCTCTCCCTCTAAATATAGATAGATAGATATAGATATAGATATAGATATATACATATGAAGATTTTTTTTATAGGAATTGGCTCATGTGATTGTGGAGACTGAGAAGTCCCACCATCTGCTGCCTGCAAGCTGGAGAGATAGGAAAAGCAGGTGGTGTCATTCAGTTGAGTCCAAAGGCCTGAGGACTAGGGTAGCTGATGGTATAAGGTCTGAGTCCAAAGGCCCAAGAATTGTGGGGGTTGGGGGGGGCAATGGTGTAAGCGCCAGTCAGAGACTGAAGGCCAAGAACCAGGAGCACCAATGTCTGAGGCAGGAGACAGTGGATGCCCTTGCTCAAGCAAAGAGAGGAAATTTGCCCTTCCTCTGCCTTTCTGTTCTATTCCTACCCTAGATGGATTGGATGATGCCCACCATGTCTGAGAGGTGATCTTTTTTACTCAGTCTACTGATTCAAACGCTAATGTCTTCTGGAAACACCCTCACAGACAACCTAGGATTAATATCTCACTGGCTATTTTGTCATCCCTTAGCCCAGTCAAATTGACACACAATATTAACCACCATGTCCATCCCTTGTCAACCTGACACCCACACCCATCTCCATAAACTGTACTTAATCTCCAAATAAGGACAATCACAAGGTCATAATTCTACCTAACACGATTGACTAGGCTGCATATGAGCAAAACACGCTAACTCCTCCGGCAGAAGAAGAGGTAAAGTCCTTGAGTGATGTGTACTCTTCTTGATATGCCACAACTTAAATAGTGTGATATAAAATCAGCAATATGTGAAAACTGACGTTAAGTCAGTACATTTATGTTATATGACCAGGGAATAAGAGAGGAAAGAAAAGAGAGATATTTGCTTCATACATGTATATATATACACACAAACATAGTCATAACAATAAGGAGGAAATACTGATGGTAATTACGGTCCTCATTTCTGTAACTGGTCATTTGGTCATAGCTGGTATTTATAACTATCTTCTTCTGTTATACATGCTGTATTCCCTCTGCCTTCAGCAACACCTCAGCTAGTCATGGTCTTTTATGTGGTGGGGTGACCCAAACCTTCATTCCTAAAGGGTCTGGGTCATTCATAGTCCTGCCAGAATTAAGTTGTTACAGTTTTCCATTGACTCAATTTTTTTAAATGTTTTTATTTGTTTTTGAGACAGAGAGAGACAGAGCATGAGCAGGGGAGGGGCAGAGAGAGAGACACAGAATCTGAAGCAGGCTCCAGGCTCTGAGCTGTCAGCACAGAGCCCGACGTGGGGCTCGAACCCACAGACTGTGAGATCATGACCTGAGCTGAAGTCAGACGCCCAACCGACTGCACCACCGAGGCGCCCCTAGTTTTCCATTGACTTTAATCACAGGGCATGGTAACACTAAGAGATGCCCTAAGAGATCTCCTGTATTCCAGGCATACTCTTCCATATTCCTTTGGGGAGTAAGAGCTCAATTTCCCCTTGGAAGTCAGGATCAATCACCCCAGCCAGGACTGTGATTCCCTTCTTTGCCTGTTGACTCAGAGGCCTGAAGTTCCCAAAGTCACTGGGTGGCAGTCTTAGCTTCCAGTTCAATGGAATCATTGTGTCTCCCGGTAGATGCATTTGTCCCTCTGGAACTAAGACCTCTAGTCCAATTAGAGCATAAAGTTTCTGGAACAGGAAGCAAAAATTTTGCTAGTGAGTCACTAAGGTTAATAGCGAGTGGTGCCGCTCTAATTTCTACCCTTGATTTTTGGACTGTGAATCCTGTCTATTGGAGAAACAACACCGTATATTGGAGCATATATAGCCTTCTGGAGAACCTTGCCCCAGCCCTACAAAGTATTACCACCTAGTCGACACTGTAATTGAGTCTTCCAAGGGCTATTCCACTGTTCTATCAAGTCAGCTGCCTTAGGATGGCAGGGAGCATGATAAGACCAATGAATTCCATGATCATGAGCTCATTGCCACACTTCTTTTGTTGTAAGTTAATTCCTTGATCAGAAGTAGTGTTGTGTGGAATACTGTGACAGTAGGTAAGGTACTCTCTAAATCCACGGATGGTAGTTTTGGTAGAAGTGTTACATGGAGGGGAGGTAAGTCTATATCCAGAATAAGTGTCTATTCCAGTAAGGACAAAAAGCTGCCCCATCCGTGATGGAAGTGATCCAGTGTAACCAACCTGCCATCAGTAGCTGGCTGATCCCCTTGGGAAATGGTGCCCTACTGGGGGCTCTGTGTTGGTCTCTGATGATGGTGAATTGGGCACTCAGCAGTGGCCATAGCCAAGTTGGCCTTGGTAAGTGGAAGTCATGTTGCCGAGCCCAGAAACAACTTCCATCCATGCCACCATGGCCATTTTGTTCATGAGCCCATTGGGCAATGACAAAGTTGTCTAAGGAGAGAGGCTGACTGGTATTCATAGAAGGTGTTCTCCTAGCCACTTGGTCATTAAAATCATCCTCTGCTGAGATTACCTTTTGGTAAGCATTCATGTACAACACAAATATCTTCACATTTTTTTGCCCATTCAGAGAGGACTATCCACATACCTCTTCCTCAAATTTCTTTGTCACCAATTTTTATTTTATTTTATTTTATTTTATTTTATTTTATTTTATTGTTTGTTTGTTTTTGAGAGACAGAGAGTGAATGTGAGCATGCGTGGGAGGAAGGGGAGAGAGAGAAGGAAAGAGAGAGAGAGAATCTTAAGCAGGCTCTATGCCCAGCATGGACAGGGGGCTCAATCTCACAACTGTGAGACCATGACCTGAGATGAAATCAAGAGTCTGATGCTTAACTGACAGAGCCACCCAGCTCCCCCTGTTTTCACTTTTTTTTTTAATGTTTTTTAACGTTTATTTATTTTTGAGACAGAGAGAGACACAGCATGAATGGGGGAGGGGCAGAGAGAGAGGGAGACACAGAATCGGAAGCAAGCTCCAGGCTCTGAGCCATCAGCCCAGAGCCCGACGCGGGGCTCGAACTCGTGGACCGCGAGATCGTGACCTGAGCTGAAGTCGGACGCTCAACCGACTGAGCCACCCAGGCGCCCCAGTTTTCACTTTTTAAAATATTTTATTTTTAAGTAATCTCTTTACTCCATGGGAGGCTCAAACTCACAGTGCCAAGATCAAGAGTCACATACTCCTCCAACTGAGCCAGCCGGGCATCCTTCTCACCAGTTTTTAAGCCATGTTCATTCCAACCATCCAGCTAAACCATTGGCCACAGCTCATGAACCAGTATATGTGTGTATGGTCACACATCTGGCCATTTTTTCTTCCAAGAAAAGTGGACAACAAGATGCCATGGCCAAAATTTTGCCGTTTTGTCTTCCCACTTTGGGAGATTTTGCTTCACCATGTCCTTCGGGGATGTCCCAGGGAGGGGCGGTCGTGCTGCGGCTGTCCACTCTGAGTATTACCTGCATGTTGCACACAACCATCTGTAAACCAGGCCTATGTCTCCTCTTCCTCTGTCAACCCATCATAGGGAGCTCCCCATGAGACCATAGATGCAGGCTGGGTGAGAGAAAGTGGTGTAGCAAGTGGGGACCTGGGCATCTGGGCCATTTCTTCATGCAATTTGCCTATGCCTTCAGGGCCTGCTTGGTCCTGATCTTGTATATACCACTTCCATTTGATGATGGAGTGTTTGTGCACCCCCAGCTTCGTGGCTGGGTGGCTCACATCACTCCCAGAAATAATCTTTGCCAGTTTTCCGGGTACCCCCTTAGCCCAATTGACACACCAAATTAACCCATCACAATAACTGGAAACAAAAATTTATTATTAACTCTCACATTGCTGTGGGTTGACTAGACTCAGCTGGGTGGACCTCTCTTGGGGACTTTCATGTGGTTACAGCCCCGTGGTGTACAGGTTGGCAGGGCTGGATTCTTCATGCACACACCTGGTGCCTTATTTGAGATGCTAGAATACCAATCTCTCCCTCTACATGCAGCCTCTCCATGTAGCTAGCTTGGGCCTCCTCACAGCATGGAGGGTAGTTGGACTTCTTACATGGTGGCTGGTTTTCCCTGGAATGAGTGTTCTAAGAGTCTTAGGTAGAAGCTGCAAGGTTTCTTGTGACTTGGCCTTGAATGTCACACAGCATCACTTCCATCATGTTCTGTTGGCCCACGGCAAGTCACAGTCCAGCTTCGATTCGAAGGGAGGCACCACATAAGGGTGTGGATGTTAGGAGGTGTGGTTACTGGGGGTCATCTCTGGTCATACTGGGGACCAGCTATTATGGGGGGGAGAAGAGATGTGGTGAAGTAGGCAGGTCAGAAGACCTTGGTCTTCGCTCTACTGGTCACCCTTGGACAAGTCTCTGGACCTTTCTGGGACTCAGCTTCCCACAGTATAAATGACAGAAGCAGGCTAGATGATCTGGAAGTTTCCCCTGGTACCAAAAGACCTGGGCTTGCGTCCCTCAAAGCTCAAGGCTGGCCCCCCACTCCAGGCTGGGTCTCTGGTGGAGTGGGTGGGTCAGTTGCTCCCCTCCAACTCCCTTGACCCCCAGCTAGGCTCCCAGACATGAGAACTGGGAACAGCTGGAGATTTAAGTCCTCGGCTTGAGGAAAAAAAAAAAATCACCCTCCCTAGCCATCTCTGGGCACATTACTCACAAGTTCATTACTGTTTAATTTAATCACCAAATGTCATCCGAATGCCATTTATTTTGCCTTCTCACCAGAGATTTACCTATTTATTTTACATTTCAAATGAATTGCTCATTATTCTGTCATTTGGGGTTTTATTTTGTAATTCATTTGGCAAGTTCTGACAAGTTGAAAACGATGCTGTATTGAACACGGTACCTTCCGGGCCCCCTCTCAGGGGTCCCTCCCCTCAAAGCCCCCCACCCCGTGCCTAGCATCTCCCCTCAGGAGGCCAGCCCAGGACTCTCCACCTTTCTGACGGGAGAGAGACACAACATTCTGGACTTTCCTCCTCAGGTCCAAACCCTCTGTCCATGACACTCAGATGCATGCCAAGGACTGAGCTCTCCTGTCTGTGCCTCAGGTAGGTCACCTGTCTGTGCCCCTGCCCAAGCTGTGGTCCCCAGCCATGGCCCTTGCCACCTGAGTCATTTATTGTGGTGCTTGAAGCTACAAATCCAAGTACCTGCAGCACAAGAAGTTAGAAGATGAGCTCCCCAGAAGCCTGGACATCTGCAGCAAGGGGACTCCGCAGGCCACCGGCTTTGAAGTGATGGTAGCAGGGAAGTTGTTTCACTCCAAGAAGGGAGGTGATGGGTACACGGACATGGAGAGTAAGTTCCTGAAGTTGGTGGCTGCGATCAGAGCCGCCTTGGCTCAAGGCTAATGTGTCCTGAAGGCAGAGTCCAATGACCTTGGTCCAGCCCCTCACGACAGACACATCAAGATAGGAAGGACTGAAATGTCTTGTAGATGCCTGATCTTTCTTTGATGTCCCTGTGGTCACCAGGTGGGGCAGAGACTGACGCCCGTGGTCCTTGCCTGTGTGTGTGTGTGCATGTGTCCCTGGGAGTGTAGCCCTGCGTCCTGTCCTCCCTCTCCCTGCTTTTCTCGTCCCTCTCCCTGCATCCCCTATCCCTCTGGCTTCTCTCTGGCTCCCGGCTTCCTTCTCAGGGGGTGGCCAAGACAGGGATCTGGGTGGGTGAGTTGCAGATTTCAGCAGTGTTGGCAATGGTTCATTATCCAGTAAACATTGGATGAGTTTTTGAAAAAAAGAAAGAAAGCTCAGGACGGGCTCTGCAGTGAACAACCTTGATGAGAGTTCTGATTTTGCCACTTGGTTATCAGTCTTGGACCTTAATTCCCTCGGGCAAATGGCTTAACTTCTCTGAGCCACAGTTCCCTCATCTGTAAAATGGGACGGTAGGGCTGTTGTGAAGGTTTAGTGGGACTGGGCACATCGTTAGCGCTCCCTGAAGTAGTCGGGAGCTCATTTTATCCTAAACCCAAGGTAGACCAAGTTGACCCAAAGCAGCCCTTGCCACGAAGCAGGGGACTAAAGGTCAGAGGGCTTGAAGAATTAGTTGACTGCAACAGGCAGTTCCAGGGCACCGGTGCTGTGCAGGGGCCTGCCAGGGTGGTGCTGCCCCCCTCCTTCAGCCTCAAGTCTCGTGGGGAGGCTTTCATTCGTGGGCTTTGCCCCAGCAGCCCTCCCAGGCTTCTTTGCTGCTGCCTGAGAACAGGTGTGGAGCCAGCAACCCCAGAAGGGCCCTCAGTCTAAGACACTGATAGCCTCTCAGCCTGGACCCAGTACTCACATCTGTGTCATCACATCTGGTACCTCCAGGCAACTTTACGGGCTGCGCAGCAAAGCCAGAAAGGCTCTGAGCTTGGCTTCCTCCAAATAGCTGGGGAGCCCCCTCCTCAAGATTCTGATTCTTCAGCCTGGGGTGAATCTCCAGGGGACTCAGAACAACTGCCTTCTGTGTGTCCTTCTCCAATCCAGAAGCTCCTCAGGCCTCTTGGAGTCTTGAAAAAAAATTTTTTTATTTGCTTTTCTAATTACAAGATCAATACCTATCTGTTGGAGGACCCTGGGAAAGCACAGAAAAACCTGCACTGGGGAAAGTTCAATGCCACTCCTGGAGAGCGCTAAAGTTCCTAGTGATTCACTCCCAGTCTTTGTGTGTACATGACATAGCTTACAGTGTTCCCCTGCACTGTTCCAGCCTGCCTTTCCAGTTAAGGGAACAATGCTCGTAGGTATTCCTCTTCAGTGGGACTTTCAGCGTCTGTTTCTGTCCCGCATCCCCACTCTGGGACTGGTTCAATGTATCTTCCTCTCTCTGGAAGATTTGCCTTCCTTTTCGTGTATCCTAATCTTTACCCAGCATCTTCAGATTCCCCACCCTTAAATATGTCTCCTCTTCCCCTCCCCTCCCCCCAAGCCATTGTCCTTGTTCCCTCTTTACTGCCAGTTTTCTGAAAAAAGTTACCTTCCCAGCCCATCCCTGGATCTCCCTTTAGTGTCTTCATTTCCTGACCCCAAAAGTGAGGCTTTTGTCCCTCCCCATCTCTGAGATGCTTTAGGGTAGGGCCATCTAATCGAAATAAAATGCCAGTTACACATGGAATTAAAATTTTTCTAGCGGCCACCTTCAAAAAGTAAAAAGAGAGGGGTGCCTGGGTAGCTTAGTCGGTTGAGCGTCCAACTCTTGATTTCAGCTCAGGTCCTGATCTCACATTTTGTGAGATCGAGCCCCAAGTCAGGCTCTGGGCTGACAGTGCAGAGCCTGCTTGGGATTCTCTCTCTCTGCACCTTCCCCAGTCATGCTCGCTCACTTGCTCTGTCTCTTTTTCTCTCTCAAAATAAATAAATAAACTTAAAAAACCCAAAAAGTGAAGGGACAAGTAAAATTAACTTTACTTTTGAAATAAATATGTTTCATTTAACTCAATATATCCAAACAAGTATCATTTCAACCTGTAACATGTATTCATTAAAAAAAATTATTAGTGGGACATTTTCCATTCTTTTTTGGTTTTTTTTTTGTACCAGCTTTTTGAGATCTGATGTGTATTTTACACTTTCAGCACATCTTAATTCAGAGTAACCATATTTCAAGTGCTCAGTAGGCAGCGACCACTGTGGTATCAGATGACATATAGCTAGAGGACTCAGTGATGAAATCCAACCATCTCTTTTTAGGGAACTGATTGCTAGATGGGGTTCTTGTGTCCAGTGTAGCATCCTACACTGCCTTGTGTCCTACCTTCACACGTTATACCTTTATTTCTGGAACTTCTTTTATGATATCGGTAACACAGGGTAGTAAACATCAGAAAAATGCAAATATGGTGATCTAGATCTTTGAAATCAGATCTTTGTAGACAAGCTGTCCTGTTCAGGCAGACGGATCGCCTTGCGCTAGGATTAATTATGACCAGAGGGTGACAAACAGACTGGAATAGTCACTGTTGAGATTTTGGAGAATCAAAAGACCCCAAGGAAAGCTGGGTTTGGAGTTTCTGCCGTAAAATATGTGGGGCGAGGCGGGGGCCGGGGACACCCAGCTCCTCTGACGGGCATCACGAGGTGAGGACACCCAGGCTAGTTTCAGGGCAGAGAAGGGGACATTTCTCAGGGGACTCAGTTGGTCTGTAGAATCATCAGGGGCTGAAGAGCAGATTCCAGCTGAAATTTTCAGCATTGATTTCTACAACCACACAGCAGAGCTCGGCCACCAAGGGGGAAGCTGTTCTTCTAGAGGCCGGTGCCAGATCCACAGCACCGCCACCCTGACCCGGCTGCTGAATCAGGGCACGGCTGCCCCCATCCACACCAGCAGCCCTGGGGCCCTGAGCCCTGCCGGGTCGCTGGATTCCAGGGCACCGGAACTCCCCAGAAATGGAGCTACAGGCAACAGACAAGAATAGCCAAAGCAGCCAAGCCCCGTGGAGATCAGAGCATTTAGAAACGAAGTTTACCTTTAAGACATGAAAGGGAATCAGACTTCAGAAGTCTGGCTTGCCATATAAAGGATGGAAATCGTATCTGCACTGGCCCAGGCTGCTCTAACACAACACCACAGACTGGGGGGCTTAAGCCACAGACGTTTGTCCCTCATGGTTCTGGTGGCTGAGAAGTCTGAGAGCAAGGTGTTGATCTAGTTGCTGGTGAGGACTCTTCCTGATGGCCGCTGTCCTGCTGTGTCATCACATGGCAGGGAGAGGGTGAGGGGACGAAAGCTGTCTGGGGTCTCTTCTTACAAGGGCACTAAGCCCATGATGGGGCCCCGCCCTCATGACCTCATCTAACCTAATCACCTCCCAAAGGCCCCACCTTCAGATCCTGTCACACTGGGGGTGAGGGCATCCATGTATGAATTTGGGAGGACACAATTCAGTCCACACAAGTATTCAAAAGCTGTAAGGTCATTGAGGTGACTGAGATACAAGGGAGTCTGTGAGATATAGTGGGTTTTTTTGAGGAGACGGCAATTCCAACATCTGCAAAAGGGATGCACATTAGAAGGGGTTTGAGTGGTGCTGGCGTCACCTAAACGGGCGTCACCTGAAGGTCTTAATGGACCACATGGAGGCGATGCCCCACGGCACAGACACCCTCAGCATCCATCACCAAGAGGACCCCCCCACTGATACTGTGTTGCAGCTCTTGTATATTTTAATCAGTATCTACTTAACCAGAAAAAATATGGAGATCATCCTTGACATATAGCTCCATGATTTGTTTTCCCGTTGGCCGTATTTGTCGAATCTTCTCGCATATCAATAAACATTCACACCATCAATTTAAGCAGCTCTCCCGTTATTTCAGTCTTGATAAAACCATAATTTGTTGAACCAATATTGCTGGGATTCTTTTAAAGTTTATTTATTTTCAGAGAGAGTGAGTGAGAGAGGGGCAGATAGAGAGGGAGAGAAGGAGAATCTGAAGCAGGGCTCTGGGCTCCGAGCTATCAGCACAGAGCCCGACGTGGGGCTCGAACCCACGAACCGCGAGGTCATGACCTGAGCTGAAGTCAGAAGCTCAACCGATTGAGCCACCCAGGGGCCTCCCATTTCCCCCTGTTAGAAACAAAATTAGGAAGAACATTTCAAAAACGAAATCTATCGGTAAATGGACGAGAGAAAAATTGCTCTGGGATACACATGACTTACTATATTGTCCTCCAGAAAAGTTGTATCAAGTTACAACCACAGCTCATGGTAGAGATTGCTCGACTCCCCATGTCTTCAACAACACTGTGTATTATCATGAATTTCTTTTCCAATTTGATAGTGGAAAATCTCCCCACTCTGCCCCCATCTCTTTGATGTACTTCCTCTGACTTGGCTGGTGATTCTGTCTGGGTCCCTTCCACTTCCCTACTTGTCTTACAAAGGTCTGCGCTCCCAGCTGTCTGTCCAGCCACTTTCTTCTCTTCCTCTGCATTCCCTTGAAAATTTGAACAAAACCAACCTCTGCCATCTCTCTTTGGCTGACGCCCACCCTCAAAGCCACCAGCATCCTGTCTGTCCCTCCCTTGGCCCCAAATAAATGTGTGATGAGTAAGTGCATGAGCAATAACCCTCTTAGTGAGGGCTTGCAACCAAAAGTGGGGGGGCATCCCCAGGACTTGTTGAAACCTCATTGACCTTTAGGAGAAATTGTTCATGCTCAGTACAGTCATGATTACATCAGCAAGAACAAAACAGAAAGCCATATTTAAAGAATCAGCTTTTAAGAGCCTTCCTGTAGTTTCCCGGGAGAGCAAGGACAGGTTTGGAACAGAACCAGGTGGTAGTTCTTAGGAACCACATTCCCCACAAGAGGAAGAAAAGTTCACTATAGGTTTGTTATAAAGATCTCCTGTAATACAATACTTTCGGGAATGTACTTTGGTTCGATCTAAAACAGGTTTTGTTTCTACCCCCAACCAGGGCCTGACCAACTTATGTCTGTTTCTGTAAATCTTTGGGAAGTGAAAACCCAACAATAACGAAGCCCCCCCACCTCGTCTCTGCGGGGGATCCCCAGTGGTCTCCAGCCAACTCTCTTAGAGTCTTAGAAGGGACGCTAACTAGATGTCTGCTAGGATCTCAGCCTCAAGATGCTGCCATATTATTGGCCCCTCTTCTTCTTACTATTTTTTTTAAAACTTTATTTTTAAGTAATCTCTATACCTACCAGGGGGCTTGAACCTACAACCCTGAGATCAAGAGTCACCTGTTCTGCCCACTGAGCTGGCCATGCTCCCCTTCTTACTATTTTAATAGCCAACATGTATCGAGCCCTGTCTTAGGTTAAGTTTCCCCAGAGGCGGGCCCAGGGAACACTCATTGGGGGAAGAGAAGTGGGAAGAGGTAAGGGAAGGAACCCAATGTAGGGGGCGTTAATGAGCAGGTGATGGGCGTGGGCAGCTGGGCTCACTTCCTGGGGACCTCTGGGAACCTTCTTTGAGTGGAATTGCCCTCCGAGGGACAAAAAAGCCAGGTATGCCTCTGCCAATTCTTGACTGTCATCTGTGTGATTGCTGCAAGGGTCCAGGCAGTGAGTGAAGGCTCTGGGGAAGGACCTGCCAAGGCCTGTCTGTAGGAAGCCATTGGCTTTGGCAGGAAGGGTACGTGCCAGTGAGCTTCGAGGGGTGCCTGCAGCTTCCACTATGAGAGCATCTTATGTGCCAGGCAGGCATCGTGCTATTTGGTTGGCTCACACCATCTCCTAGGAAGTAGAGACTCAGGAACCCGATTCACAGATGGAGAAACTGAGGCCTGGAAATGCCAAAAGATCAGCTCAGGCTCACACGCACCCAGGAGGTGAGCAGGGTTTGGACCGCAGAACCTGTGCAGCCCACTCCACACCCTCTGCACACCGTTACATGGCTGTGCTCCCTGGGATCAGGCAGTTCCTTCCAGGGTGGCACCTGGGAAGGAAACGGAGGCAGATGGAAATCAGGCGCTTGTTTACCGCCCATGCCGCGTGTTTCCTGACATCACAGGTTTCTTGCAATTTTCGGAGCTGTCAGTTCCCCACTTGGCGGGATTTTAGACTCTATGGAGGGATTTGTGCTTGCGAAGTCCTGTGGCGGGGGCATGAATGGGGGCAGCATTCAGAGGCTTGGTAATTGCCTCAGCTTGATTTTGATGAAAGAAGATATGTGTGCATGTGTGATATGTTATAATGCTTGCTTTTTTTTTTTTTTTTTTGCTGGAAAACAACCATTTTCTTGTGCTTTGATATGTTCTTTTTTTTTTTGTTAACATTTATTTATTTATTGAGAGAGAGAGGTTGAGAGAGAGAGAGAGAGCACAAGCAAGGGAAAGGGCAGGGAGAGAATCCCAAATGGGCTCTCCCCCCGGTCAGCACAGAGCCCGTCGTGGGGCTCGATCTCACAAACCGTGAGATCATGACCTGAGCTGAAATCAAGAGCCTGTGGCTTCACTCACTGAGCCACCCTGTCTCCTCTTGAATGATATGTTCTAAATGAGATTTCTTTTCCATGTACTGGGTTCAAAACCTTGGTCAAGTGCATGAGACGAAAGGTATTTTTATTCTGATTTCTTTTACTTCCTCCCTCTGCGATTCCCTTTGGTAGAATGGAAATAGGAGTAGCGGGAAACTGGCAGGGGACTTATTGCTGTAAAATGATATCTATATGTGCTAAATTGTAGATGTGCTGTATATAAATACGCATATGCACTATTATACCTAAATATCTAAATGCAAATACATAAATATTATATTATTTCATGTCCACAATAACCTTGTGAGATGTGTATCCCATTTTTGTAAGAGCTGAAACCCAGGTTAAGATGGCCAAGCTCACTTAGTCCGGAGCCCGGAGCCTGGAGCGGAGATCAACTGCCCACCATCTGGTGCCAAAGCCCCGGGCCCCCACCCTGCCTGCCCGGCCTCCCTCTCGCCCACCCAGCATCCCTCTCGTCCTGAATGTGCTGCCTCTGTGTTTTTCAGGCTTTGGTTGCTCTGCCCCATTTTCCAGATGGGACCTCAGTGGAAGCTGGCACCGCTTCTGCTCCGGCTCATCTGGCACATTGGCACTGAGGCTGGGGTCTCCAAGGGTGGTCCTGTAACTTGGTCCCCTGCTCTGTGTCCCTGGAACCACTGTCCCCAGCCTCTGCCCAGAGCCTGTCATCACAAATAAATATGCCACAGTGCGATTTGTGAAGGATGTCAGGACGGTGGGTGATTTTTTTAGCTTCTAGTCTGATTTCCATTATTCTTGTTCTAGTGTAGGTGCACCGAGAAATGAGTAACAAAGGCATTTTTCTTCTCTCTGTCCTCTCCCCTGGCTGCCTCCCTTTTCCATCTGTGGCTTGTCTTAGATGTGAACAACCCTTCGCTGGCCCCAGCAGTGGCTTAGAGCAACTCCCCCACCCCCACCCCAAATGCTACTCCGCCTGGGGACCATGGTTCTCTCTCTACTAGTAGACAGTTGCTCCGTGAAAATCTAAATGTAAATGGCTCAGAAAAGATGTTTTAAAAATCTGAGCAGCCACAAAATAAAAGGCAGGGAGACCCAGATCATGTGCCCTCTTACTGAGCTCCTGCTGTGGGCACATGGAGAAACCATCCAGGGGTGAGAAGGGAGGAGGAAAGGAGCTGAATACGGCTTCTCTCCCTCCAAGCTCTGCTGGGTCATTGACTTGTTCAACATTCACTGGGCACCTGCTATGTTCCAGGCACAGTTTCAAGCACTGGGGATGTAGCAGGCCAGTATTCCTGCCTTTGTGGAGCCTAGATTCTAGTGGAGAAGAAAATACATTTACTGATAAGTTAGTAAATGGGAAAGAATAATAGTTTGTGAGACAGTGACGAAGTAGGAGGGGGTGAGGCTGGGGCTGGTTGGGAGTGGTTTGCAGTTTTAAGCAGAGTGGTCAGCCTAGGCCTCGCTGAGGAGGTGGCCTGTGAGCACAGACCTGAAGCAAGGGTAGGTGTGGGCCAAGTGGATCTGTGGGGGAGAGCATTCCCAGTGGAAGTGGGGCAGCAGGGTGGCGTTGGAGGGACATCAGGAATCTAGTGGGGCCAGAGTAGGGCGAGCGAGGGCAGAAGTTCAGGTGAGAGAGCGGCTGGGTGCCAGAGCACGCAGGAACTTGGGGCTACCATAAAGATTTTGGCTTTGATCTGAGCAAGACGGGAGCCATCGGAGGGTTTGAAGCAGAGCAGGGTCATGATCTGACTTACATTCAGCTGGATCCCTCTGGCTGTTGTTCCTGGAGAGGAGGTGCAGGGGCTAGAGGGGAGACCACCCCGAAGGAGTGCAGGGTGCTGGGGCCCGCGCGGCAGGTGGGGGCTGCGGAGCCAGCAGACTCCGGGTGCCTTTGAAGGTGGCGCTCGTGGGGCTTGCCACTGGGTCGGCTGACACTGGAAGAGAAAGAGCTGAGTCAGGATGACACTAAGGTTTGGGGCCTGGGCATCTGGAAGGATGGAGTTGACTGAGAGGCACAGGCTAGGGGAGCTGCCGGTGGGGGGGGGGGGGGGGAAGAGGGGACCGCTCTGGCAAAGCAGGAAAAGTTCCTGGCGGGTAGTAAGACAGCCTGGCTCCAATCTGCACCCCCCACTTGCACTGCAGGTGGAACTCAGCTCCCCAGCAGGACACAGGACACAGTCTCTTCCGCAGGAGTTATCACGGGGATAATAACCACACTAATGTCTATCATGGGCCTATGGTGTGCCAGATGCTCTGCGTGCTTTACGAGCCTTAACTCACTTACTTTTCATAGCAGTCTTATGGGAGGTATACTTATCATCTCCACTTTACAGATGAGGAAATTGAGGCACGGAAAGGTTAAGTAGCCTGCCCAAGATCACACGGCAAGTGAGTGTCAGAGGCAGGGCTCAAACTCAGGCAATTGGCTCCAGAAACGGCCCCCTTTCCTGCCTTCCTTCCTTGCCTTTGACATTGAGTAAGATACTGGGTGGAGTGCGCTGGGGGCCCAGGGGAATCCCCTTCTCTCTGTTCTTGTCCCTTCTTTTTTTGGGGGGGGGATTTTTTAATCAAGATTTTATTTTATTTTATTTTTTAATATATGAAATTTATTGTCAAATTGGTTTCCATACAACACCCAGTGCTCATCCCAAAAGATGCCCTCTTCAATGCCCATCACCTACCCTCCCCTCCCTCCCACCCCCCATCAACCCTCAGTTTGTTTTCAGTTTTTAAGAGTCTCTTATGCTTTGGTTCTCTCCCACTCTAACCTCTTTTTTCTTCTTCTTCTTCTTCTTTTTTTCCTTCCCCTCCCCCATGGGTTTCTGTTTGTTCTTGTCCCTTCTTAAACAAATGTTTATTTATTTTTGAGAGAGAAAGAGAGTGAGCAGGGGAGGGGCAGAGAGAGAGGGAGACAGAGAATCCCAAGCAGCCTCCACTGTCAGTGCAGAGCCCAATGCAGGGCTTGAACTCACAAACCATGACATCATGACTGGAGCTGAAATCAAGAGTCAGATGCTCATCCGACTGAGCCACCAGGGCACCCCTGCTCTTGTCCCTTCTGACACCCTCAACCCTCTTTCCGCAGGTTCCTGCATCTCAGATGAAGCTTGGACCGGTGGGGAGTGTGTGTGCAGGGGCAGGAACGGAGTGGGGAGGCCGGAATCTGATCGGGGATTATCAGCGGGAGTGAGTGTGTGAGGTTGCCCACCACAGCTAAGGGGACAGCTGTGTCATGCAGGCCTCACCCTGCAGGTGTATGTGTGCAAGAACACATTGTCTGTGTCCTATAATGAGAAAGGGAGTCAGACTGTTGATCAGTCAACTAACAAAAGGTCTCAGATGTACCTCGAGGCAGCAGGTGTGTGGGTGAATGTGGGGATGGGTGTGTGCACGCAGGTGCGTGTCTGTGTGTCCGTGTTTGTCTGTCTGTCTGTGTGTGCACGTGCACACTGGAGCTGGGGAGATGGCGGTTGGGGCAGACCTGAATATGGGATTCTCCTCTCTATTCCACCCGGCCTTGCTATATTCTAGAGAAAAATCACCATTTGACCATTCCATTATTTGGCCATTTCCCCTTTTTTTCTGTAGAGCCAGAACTCAAGAATTAATAATAATAATAATAATAATAATAATAATGAATATCGGGGCACCTGGTGGGTCAGTCGGTTGAGCATCCAACTCTTGATCTCAGCTCGGGTCATGATCTCACGGTTCATGGATTCGAGCCCCATGGCGGTGCTGACGGCGTGGAGGCTGCTTGGGATTCTCTCTCTCTCCCTCTCGCCTCGCGCCTCCCTCGCTCTCTCTCTCAAAAATAAATAAATAAACTGAAAAAAAACCCCACAATAAAAACCCACCACTGATGGAGTGCTGCTTCCTTAGTGCTGTGCTGAGTGCTGTGTCCTTAACACCTCACTCATGGCTCCCTGGAGGTCCTGTCCTGATGGCTGTTTTCCAGACAAGGAGGGTGTGGACATTGATCAACTTGCCTCAGGAGGAGATGCCAGGACCTGGCTGACTGCAGGGCCTGCTGGGTTGCAGTGGGGTCTCAGGGGGGGTCTGTGGGAGCAGGGAGATACACACAGCTGGCGGCGCTGGGCCCTCCACCATAGAAACACCTGCACACGCCTCCCACTGGGTCAGACCGGGAGGTGAGCAGGTCAGTGGCTAGCGTTCTGTTTCCCTCCCTGGCTGGGAGGCAGCGGTGGACAGGACACCAGGCTTGAAACAGCAGTGCTGAAAGTTTGGTGCCAGGACCAGGGACATCGGCATCCCTTGTTAGAAATGCAAATTCTCTCGGGGCGCCTGGGTGGCTCAGCCTGCTTCGGATGGTGTCTCCTTCCCTCTCTGCCCCTCCCCCGCTTGTGCCCCCCCCCTCTTTCTTTTTCAAAAATAAACATATGGGGCGCCTGGGTGGCTCAGTCGGTTAAGCGTCCGACTTCGGCTCAGGTCATGATCTCACGGTCCGTGGGTTCGAGCCCCACGTCGGGCTCTGTGTTGACAGCTCAGAGCCTGGAGCCTGTTTTAAATTCTGTGTCTCCTTCTCTCTGTGACCCTCCCCCGTTCATGCTCTGTCTCTCTCTGTCTCAAAAATAAATAAACGTTAAAAAAAATTAAAAAAAATAAACATAAAAAAAAAGAAATGCAAATTTTCATCTGGGGCGGGGCCCAGTGTTCTAAGGAGCCCTCCAGCCAGAAGATCCAGCGGCTGAGATCAAGACATCCACCCAGGACACGATGTGTGCTGAGCCTCACGTAGGTGACCTCCAACCCAATGAACGGTCGGTGTCTCCCAAACTCTCCCCCCCCCACTCCTGTTCTCTCTCTCCTTCTTCCACACCTGCTCCCGGGGGAGCCCGTTGGCAGTGGTGAGAGCTCCCATTCCTAAGCAGGCCCCCGAAATGTGACAGGTGAGGGTCAGCCCCAGAACCCTCGAAAATGTCAAGTCCTAGCTGAAAGCCACAGGACGGGGGAAGGTATCTGCAACGCATTTATCCTACCGACGACTCACATCCCGGATATACGAAGGACCCCTACAAGTCAGTACAAAGAAAGAGGCCCCCAAAATGGCCAAGGGAAAGGCGACAAGATGCCCCATTTCATTAATTATCAGAGAAGCGCAAATGAACACCATTAATAGGATCCCACTACATCCACCACGGTGATGAAAATGTGAAAAGGAAGTACGGGGTGCTGGCGGTGATGTGGAACGGCAGGAACGCTCTCACACGCGGCTGGTAGGAGTATAAATTGGTGAAACTCCTCAGGGAAATGGGCAGAATCTCCTGAACCCCGAACTCACATGACCTGGCGACTCTATTCTTAGGGACCAGGCTACCCTTGCGGTGTGCAAGGCCCAGGGCAAGTATTTTTTTGTTTAGATAAACAATTTTACTAAAAATATATTACAATGCCTCTAGGCCCACACGAGGCGTGGACATTTACTGGTGAAGTTTAGAATAACCGACAGAGTAACTTACGTCTTTGTTTATCACCTGTCAGTTTCTTTATAGCATCCAGGCACCGTCTCTTCCGTTTAGACCCAGAAACCCTCACTTCGTGTTCTTTTTCATCAAATGTGCTGTTCCTGGCTAACTGTATTTCTCCCTCCAGGAGGACAAGGTAGCAATGCTGTTATGATTCACAGTGCTGTGGTTTTCTGGAACTTGTCGTTCCTGGAACAGTATAGATCTTCTCATCTCTGCAGTCCCCTGATGCATTCCCTCCGTGCTGCTGGCAGCACGGCTCACGCTCCTGTATCGTCCACGGTGTCACCCCCGAATCCTGACTTCTCATGACTCTCTCAGAGGCTGTTACTGACCTTTGGCGACGATGCGCGCAGACGCAAGTCTTACCCAGCGTGCGTTCTCGGGAAGGGTTAGGTCTACGTTTGGACGTTCGTAGCATACGCGTGGCATAGCACATCTTCCGACCTTCTCTTCTTTCGAGTTTTTTGGGTTGTAATCATTGCGTTCCCAGAGCGCAGTCTCTGTCAGTGTTGACCGTGCTCCTCCAACAGGATGCCACGCCAGCATGGAGAAAAGTAAGGCGCGGGATCCAAGCAAGGAGAGAGGTCCCTTTCATGCAAGGAGTGTTGGCCCTCTGTCCAGCATGACTTAAGACCGGTGGAGCACAACATCCCACACTGGCAGAAAAGGGAAGGTGGGGAGACACCAGCAAGAGGGGTCCACTGGCCTCACGGAGTAACCGTCTCAGAAGCCCTCGAAGGAGGTGGGTGCAGCCACCCCCAGACTGCATGACACGCGAGGACGGGTGCGAGGCTACCCTCCCAGGACCAGGGCCTCGCCACTGAGCCACGGGACAAGCCATAGGTGTGAGTCCCAGAGCCCCATGGGGCGTCTGCCTCGTCCCACGTGCAGGATGGGGGGCCAGGAAGAATACCAGAGAATACCAGGCTGGTCTGGGTTTGGGGTGCTTTGTCCAGAAAGCACTGCTTGCCCTGGAGGTCCCAGCCACCAGAGGGGGCTAAAGAATTCCAAGGGAAGTTCTCCAAAATGTGAGTTTCACCCCCGCTCCCCAGGGCACAGGACTCTAGCCTGGGTCTGAGGGTAGTACGGTCAGGGTCTCCCCTTGGGGGTTGTTACTGGAAAGGGGCATGAGGGGGACCTCTGTGGTGCTGCTAGTCTCCTGTATTTTGATTGGTTGTATTTGCCCGGGTCTGGGTTTGGGAAAATTCATTGAGCTGAACGCTTAGAATGTGCACTTTTCCATACGCATTTTAAACTTCAATAAAAAGTTTATCGGGGCGCCCGGGTGGCTCAGTCCGTGGAGAGTCCGACTCTTGGTCTCGGCTCAGGTTGTGATCTCACAGCAGTGAGACTGAGCCCCGCATTGGGCTCTGCACTGACAGTGTGGAGCCTGCTTGGGATTCTCTCTCTCCCTCTCCCTCTGTCCCTCCCCTGCTCAGACACTCACGCTCTCTCTCTTTCAAAATAAAGAAATAAACATTAAAAAAAGAAAAAAGAAGAAGTTTATCGGCATGCCTGGGTGCTGCTTGAGTGTCCAACTTCGGCTCACGTCATGATCTCACGGTCTGTGAGTTCGAGCCCCGCGTCGGGCTCTGTGCTGACAGCTCGGAGCCTGGAGCCTGCTTTGGATTCTGTGTCTCCCTCTCTCTCTGCCCGTCCCCTGCTCATGCTCTGTCTTCCTCTCTCAAAAATAAATAAACATTAAATAAATAAATAAATAAATAAATAAACAAATGTTTACCAAAATGAAAAGAAAAAAAGAAATCCCAGTCGAGCAGTCTCCCCGCTATACCCCCCACCTGGAGCTCACCCTGCAGGTCCTGATGCCTGAGACATCTCCCAGACACCGGCGGGGACACCACACTGGAGGTGGCCAGGCTTCGAGAGTCAGAGGCACCTGACTCACTCCCAGGGGGCAGCTGGGGCCCAGGGCCAACTGCCTGGGCAATTAGAGACCCAGAGAGGGAAAAATCCAGATGTGGCCAGGTCTGCAAAGTTGACTCGTCTCTATAAGAAAGTGTTTATATACAGTCTGTGTATCTATTAAATGCCTCACTTGGGGAGGGCTTTTCTTTCTTTCTTTCTTTCTTTTTTTTTTTTAAAGCAACCCACTTTTGGGGATTGAAGAAGAGGAATTTCTTCCCACGGGGAAGGTTGTGGGGAGGGCGAAGGAGGAAATATAAAGGGTCTTGTACTGGTGTTGTCTCTGACCTTGAACCCGCGGTCGGGGCTGTGAGGAGGGAAGGTTGCCTCCGGGAATGTGGTCGGGCATTACATCCCAGGGCTGCCTTAACAAAGAACTACAAGTTGTGCAGCCTAAACAACAGAAATGTATCCTCTTACAGCTTGGAGGCTGGACATCCCAGATCAAGGTGTCAGCAGGGTTGGGACATCTGGGGCCTGTCTCCTTGGCCTTCTCCCTGTGTCTTCAGACGGGGTAAGTGGGCATGTGGCCAAAAGCAGTGATCCGTCACTTATAAAGCCCACAGACAGGTTGTCACAATTTTGGGAGGCTGTCTGTCTCTTACTTCCTAGCTGTGTGGTTCTCAGTCAGTTATTCAACCTCTCTGAGCCTCAGCTCCCTTCCCGGTTCTGTTCTCCCGGAGATCTGTTGTGAGAGTTTCAAGGATTAATATTTGTCATTTTACAGTGCCTGGCACATGGTAAGGGCTATCTAAGGGTTAGCTATGATTATTTTCAAAGTAACGCAAACTGCTGAAGAAAGTGTTGAAAACAGAGAAAAAAAATTTAAACCCCATTGCCCTACACTAATACACCAATTGATTTGCTTTTTAATGGCGAGACATGCCTAACGGAACATCTAGAGCGTCTCGAGGCTGGATGGGTTCAGAGACCCCTCGCCCCTTGACATCAAAAAGCCCCAAATCGGAGGTAGCAAGGGTGGGAGGGCAAGACTGGTGCTCTCACATGGGCCAGGATAGAAGCTCAGCTCCAGGTGTTCCAGAAGAAAGCCCCCCTAACCTCACCCCTGTGCCCCCGCAGTCTCTGAATCTTTTCAAGCTTGTAATTTCCTCTTCTCGCCATGGGAACCAAAGCCACCCCATTAACCCGCATTGCAGGTGGGCTTTTTTAAAGGATCTGTCTGGTTCTGTGCGGCTCTGACTTCAGCTCCTGGGCAAACGTGGCCTCCGTTGTGGCACCCGGATTGGCTAAATGGTACCCTCGGGAGCTCACGGCGGGACTCTATGATCCGGATCATGGTTAGAAGCATGGTGGCAAGGGTCATTTGCGCCCTGAAGTGTGTCTGCCACCCCCACTCCAGGCCAGTTCTCTGTGTTTGAAGAGGTTGTGTGTGTGTGTGTGTGTGTGTGTGTGTGTGTCACCCCCAACTTGGCCCCCCAGTACACGATCCTGCCACCCTGATGATGAAGCAGCCAGTGAATCGTCTCCACCCCCACCAGGCACGGAGGCCCTGACGTCTCTCAGCCGTCCCTGTGGACCCTCAGGCTCTTGGCCCAGGAGACCATGGTTTCCTTTCTGCTCGAATTGGCACCCCCAGATTTGTTGCCACCCTGCCTTTGTCTGGGCAGCAAACTGACAGATGAGGAAAATGCTCGCGAAGACCGTCACGAGGCCTCCTTGTGAGCAGGCCATGTGCCGCATCCTGAGTGTGGATTTGCTCACTGGATTTTCACAAGACACCTGAATGTTAAGTTCGGGGAGGGCATGGTTCCTGTCATCTCGCACGCAGGGAGCAATCCGTTAATAATTGTTGAATGAAAATGCAGGGCCCTATGAAGCGGATACTCTTGTTATGCCGTTCGATAGATAGATGAGAAAAACGGGCTCAGAGAGGTTGGGTAATGTGCCCGGGGTTGCACAGGTCAGACAAGGCAGAGGTGAGGCCTCTGAAGTACGACCCTGGCCGGGCCTGCTGCTCCCTGGGGAAGAGGCCTAGAGTGAGGAGGGGCTGAACCTCGGCCCTCCTGCCCTGCCCCCCGTGGGGGGCAGCAGGCTGCTGAAGTCGGGGCCTCTGGGGACATGTCTGGTCCAGTCTGTGTCTTGCTGGATAGCTGAGCTGCCTGCCAAGCCACACTGGCCTCCCGCATCCATTCTCCCAGGCACTGTGTTTTGGGTCACGGGCGCCAAAAACTAGGTGTGCTGAGGAAGCGAGTCCGCGAGGACCTTCCTTTAGAGAGGAGTTCCTGCTGCCCATGTCTGGAATATTCTCCTACCCACCCCCCCCTTGCTCACCCTGCCAATCAGCTGATTCCCACTCCCTCCAACCAGATTCCCCAGAACACCCCCGTATCCCTGCTGACATCTGATAGGCAGTTATCCTCACCAAAGCACAGATCTAAGAACATGAAGTGCCAGCAGTGTCTCTTAGATTTGCACAGTGCACAGCCCGCACAGCTGTACGTGCTGAACTCAGTGTACCATATATTTGTTAATGGACCCGTGGTTGTAAATAAAATGTGCTTCAAATGCTCACATATGTAAACTAACTAATTTAAATAACAAACTGAGTGTCTGCTTAGGGCTGAAGAGACTCCAACCTTTGCAACACAGGGAAGAGAAGTGGGTCGGTGATGAACAGATAACCATGAAGGGGCTGTTTAGAAAGCCAAGACCCAGAAGTGGGTCAGGGCTGGATCCTGTGCAAATTAGCAACTGTTTATTTAGCGACATTTCCCCCATTGTGTGTTGCTGCAGGGCTGGAGATTTAACTTATTTGGGGGATTTTGTTTCACGGTAGAATAACACAATTCTCTTAAAAAATACCTTTCATTCTTAAAGTGAAACATTTTCCGCTGAGCTGAGGCTGGCGCTCAGCGTAATTGGCACGCTGGTGTGGTGTGGGCCAGAAGGAGGACAGCAGAAACCTTTGTCTTGACTCGCTAATGACTTGGAGTTGCTTTTTTTTTTTTTTTTTTTTGGAGTTGCTTTTAAATGGGGCCCAGCACCCCGGGCACCTTCATCTGTGTGTGTGTGGGGGGAGGGGGTGGAGCTCTGGTGCCCCAGCGTGGAGGGCAGGCCGTGGCAGTCAAGGGTGTGTGTGCAGGGGTGAAGATGGAGAGAGGCCGCCCCCAGAGCGAGCGTCGTTGCTGCTGTCATTGAACAGACCAGAATTCTCAGTCTCGGGTCGGCAAAGCTTTTCTGCAAAAAAGCCAGATGGCAAATAGTTTAGGCTTTGAGGGCACACGGTCTCCACCAAACCTGCCTTTGTAGCATGAAAGCAGCCATGGACGGCGTGTAAAGAAGTGGGTGTGACCGTGTTCTAGTAAAACTTTATTCACAACAATAAGATGACGCGTGAGGGCTCAGCACGGCTAACCTGCCGCCTTGAGGTCTAACAAAGGGAACCATTCGGTGGATAAGAACAAGGCGGGTGGCGCTTGGATGTGAATCCCATCTCCTCCACTCATCTGCTGACCTTGGCAAATGTCATGACCTCTTTGTGCCTCAGTTTTGTCATCCGCAGAATGGGGACGGTATCCATACAGAGCTGCCACGTAGGATCATGCGAGGGTGCAACGAGCCAGAAAAGCAAGGTGCCTGGCACGTAGCTGGTGCTCTCCAAGAGTGGGTTCGAGCCCAGGGCAGTCTGACCACGAAGCCAGGGCATTTTCCCATGTAGGATCCCTCCCTCTCCACCGCCCTCCCCTCCTCCCCCCCCCCCCCCACTGCCCCGTGAAGAGGCCCCTGGCTGCTCTTGGGGGAGACCTCTCGGCCACTGGCTCCTGAAAGAAGCAGGAGGCAGGGGGGAACACAGCGGGAGACTCACCCCCAGCTTCCAGATCACCCCCCTCCGCCTCCTCCCCCTCCTCCCCTAGGGACCTGCTCTCAGCAACTCCATGCACTTTCTCCAAAACCCTCCAGCTCAGCCCTTTTCTCCTGGTAAGGATGGGGCATGAGAGTGGGGGCGGGTTTGTAATGAGAAGAATCTGGGGTCTTGCTCCCATGCCAGGGTTCTTTTCCCCCCACACCCGCTCCAGGTGACCCGCTCGGGAGGACCTCACGGGCTTTTTGAGAGGTGGGGTCGGCGCGAGGGGCAGCCCCCCTCCCCCCGACCCCGTTGCCGCTGTGTCGCTGCATCGTCCCGCCATTGGCAGATGGCTGTGCTCGGGGCAACTGTGAGCCAAGGATTGATGGGGTGAAGCGAGAGGGAGCCGTGCTGGTGGATTAGCTCCGCGCAGCGCTGTTCAGCATGGGGAGGAGAAAGAAACATAACAAATGAGATGCCGTCCCGGAGAGTCAGCTATCACAGCCCATATATTTCTGCCTAAAAGAGTTTTTATACAGCTCGGCACTTGCTCAGCAGGGCCGCTGTGTGTTTACAGACAGGGTTTTTAAAGGAATGTCTAAAGGAAGGTCTATAAAGTCACAATTAGCCGAACCCTAATTTACGAGCATAATTTGCTGCTGCCATTAGAGCTGGTGATGCCCTGGCTTGCTCGAAGCTGTGTCTGGGGTATGCTAATGGAGGGAGGTTGCACTCGTGCTGGCCGTGGCGGAGGTGGGTGGGGGGATCCCTGAGAGCAGACAGGGTGCAGAGGGTATCCCCAACACGGGGAGGTTATCCAGTGCAAATCTCCCTACTAGTTTTCAAATCCTCAAACGGCCCTGGGGGTAGTTCCTCATCGTCTATCCAACTTGCAGATGAGGAAACTGAAGCTCAGAGACATTCAGTAACTTGTGTGGGGTCACACAGCCTATACATGATAGAGCTAGAGCCTGAGTCTAGAGCTGGGGATCTGGACCGTTAGGGACTCAGGAGGACGGCAGCCTTCCTGCTCGGTGCTGTGTAACCTTAGGACAGTTGCGTAACCCCTCTGAGCCTCATTTTCCCTACCTGTCAGATGCGGAGGACGGAGGAGATTATGTCATTAGACAAACGGTGGGTGTAAGGGGCTTTGCCATGTCTTGCTTTCCCCAGGTTGCCCACACACATGACCACTAACTGGGGGGATTAAACAGTAGAAATTTCCTGTCTCGTAGTTCTGGAAGCCAGAAGTCCGAAATCAGGGTGTCGGCAGGCTGGTTGCTTCTGGAGGCTGGGCTTCTGAGGGTTGCCCACCATTCATGGCATCCCTCGGCTTGTAGACGTGTTGCTTGGAACTCTGCCTCGGTCTCCACATCACCTTCATCTCTGTGTGTCTGTGTGTCTGTCTTCCGTTGTCATAGGGAACGGTGTCATTGGATGCAGGTCCCACCCAGTTAATCCAGGATAATCTCATCTCTAGATTCTATTTTTTTTATATATATACTTTAATGTTTATTTATTATTGAGAGAGAGAGAGAGACAGAGCATGAACATGAGCATGAGAGGGGCAGAGAGAGAGGGAGACACAGAATCCAAAGCAGGCTCCAGGCTCCGAGCTGCCAGCATAGAGCCCTACGCGGGGCTCAAACTCACGGACCGCGAGATCATGACCTGAGCCGAAGTCAGACGCTTAACTGACTGAGCGACTCAGGTGCCCCTCATCTCCAGATTCTTAAGTTAATTACACCCACAGAGACACCTTTTCCAAATAAACCCACATCCATATGGTACAGGTGGATGTATCTTGCGGGGGGCGGGCACCATTCAACCCACTTCGGCCTGTGACAATGGCTCAGTAACGTTGCTTGTTATTATCATGACCAAGGGCTTCCTGAGAACATGTACAGTAGCTTCCGGAACTGCCCCCCTACCCCTCACCCCCACTTCCCCTGATGAAAACTCTTGAGTTCTGTTTCTTTTGTCTTTCCGTCTCTGGGTCTCAGGGGCTCAAGAGGCACAGATGTTCTGCTACCTTCAATTAGCCGCTGCGAATTACTCCAGCGGTGAGCGAGGGGTGTGGGCAGTTCGTCCCTGGGTGTAAGGGGTTGCCCAACTCGCAGGAAGCCCCCTCCCTTGACCACAAAATGTGGCGGTGGGAACGGTCACCTGCGCATCTGCCTTGGGCTTCCAGGGAGAGTCACGGGCTCAGGGAAGCAGCTCAAGTCAGGAAACAAGGGTCTGGGCCCTAAGGAGGCTGGGCTTCGGGCTGGGAAAGCAGGGGTCTGTCCTCGCTCTGGGGACGTCAGGATCGGAACAAGTGCAGGTGGTGAGTTAAGTCTTTGCATTTCAAAAATAAAAAGCAATCGTGCTCAGTATGGAAAATGTGGGAAAGGCAGAATAGAAGGAAGTAGAGAAGGGGATCCCTCAGCATCCGGGGACCACATCCTCACCTTTTGGAGTATTTCCTTCCAGTTTTTTTTTCCCCCTCTATGCGCAATTTCAGTTCACAGGGTTGATGCTGTTCATACTGTTTTGCATCTTGCTTTTCCTTGACTTAGTCTTTTTTTTTTAAAGTTTCTTTATTTTTGAGAGGGAGAGAGAGAGAGACAGAGAATCCAAAGCAGGCTCCGTGTCATCAGCACAGAGCTTGACGCAGGGCTTGGGCTCACAAACCATGAGATCATGCCCTGAGCTGAAGTCGGATGTTTAACTGAGCCGCCCAGGTGTCCCTTCCCTCACTTTCTCTTACAGCCCCAAAGTAGTCTCCCACGTAGGGACGAGTTCCTTGCAAATACAATTTTTCATGGCCAGATAGTACGCCGTGGAGGGGCCGCGGCATCATTTCCCCAACCGACCCCCGCTTGCCAGGCATCGTGGCTGTTTTCGGGCTGTGAGTAGCCAAGGAAGCCAGCGGACTGGGCAGCGGGCAGGCTGGGAACCCCAGGTGTAAGGTCTCAGGTCAGCGGAGCTGTGCTCACCGGCCACCTGTAAGGCCAGGCGCCCAGCCCGAGCTGCTGTAGCTATTGTCAGACCCGTTCACCTGTGAGCAGCTTTATCTTCATTTCTGACGGATCTGCGCCGGGCCTGGGCCCTGACACTTCCTCTTTATGTCTCTCGCTCTTGGAGCCTCTCTGTCAAGTAGCTAATGAACTGTAAATAGACACTCCGGTGCTCTGGGAGGTGGGGGGGCCCTCGGAGGAGCTCACGGCTCACAGCTGTACAGCGAAGAAAGCTTTGGGGAGGCAGGTAAGGCCCGGCCCTGCACGGGCTCCTCTCGGGGGCTGGACGGCAAGTGTCTCCGCCTGTGCTCTCCCTGCGGCTGGGCCGTGGAGGTGCTCCCCCCGCCCCGCCCCGGACAGCCTGGGCCCTCAGCTCCTCTCCCTGTTGCTCTGGAAGCCTCAGAGGGTCCCTGCCCCACCCCCTTCCTCTCCTTCCCCTCTAGCTCAGCCGTTTGGGAATCGGGTTCGTGACTAGTCTTGCTTGCCAAGAGAGCTTTTGGAAACTGCCGATCGCCAGGCTCTCCAGGATGGGGACTCAGCGGGTCACGTGGAGCCCCGCTTGATTAGATTATCATGTCCCATTGGGGGGGCGCCTGGGTGGCTCAGTCGGTTGGGCGTCCGACTTTGGCTCAGGTCATGATCTCGCAGTCCGTGGGTTCGAGCCCCGCGTCGTGCTCTGTGCTGACAGCTCAGAGCCTGGAGCCTGTTTCAGATTCTGTGTCTCCCTCTCTCTCTGACCCTCCCCCATTCATGCTCTGTCTCTCTCTGTCTCAAAAATAAATAAACGTAAAAAAAAATTAAAAAAAAAAGATTATCATGTCCCGTTGGGAACCGCTGGGTTAGGCTGGGGACACCCCCAAAGCACTGCTTGGCACTGCCTCTCAGGTTGAGCTTGGTACCGCTCGTGAGAGCAAGGAGTCCAGAGGTCACTCCACTCTGGGAGGGATGTGTCCTATAAACTCTGGTTTTAAAATCACTGACCTGATGCAGTTCCTTCACTTTATATCTGAATGAGCTAATGGCAGGGGTGAGAAGGGACTCATTCAAGGTCACTATAGCAGGGCTGAACTAGAGCAAAGCTCGCCCATTCCCCGATTCATGGCTCTGTAGCCCCGGAGGCTCCTGGCCCTACTCTTCTTCCTCAGTTCTCTAGCCCTCGTTTGGCTGTGTTTAAGGATGAGGACAGAGTGGTCCCCCCTGCTCCTGCCTGCCTCTCGTACTGTTTAGCTGACTCCTCGGGTCCCCTGCCCATCCGTGGCCAAGCTACTGCCATCCTGCAGTTTCCAAAGGCCGTTGGGTCCTGCTGAGTCCTCTGGCTGCTTCAGTTTCTAGTTGGTTCCACTAGTTGGTTCCACAAGGAGGGGGAAAAAGGCAAATGCCAAATCACCCTGCTGGTGGAGGGAGAAAATGAATAGCAGATCCCTTATCTCTGAGGTCCTTATCATGCTTGAAAATCCCCGATCTTGTCCTAGGCCCGCCTTCAAGGACTCAAGACGTGCTCCCCCACCCCGTGCTGGTTTGCCGACACATCAGGTTTGTGGCAAGCACCAGGTCCCTTGGGGGAGGTGGGGACACCGGGGTGGGGGCACGAGGGAGCAGGAGTGCCTTCCCTGGCAAGGGGGGGAATAGCTCTTCTTTTGGCCCATGGGAAGTGCTGGAAGGTGGGAGCTGGGCTCACAAAGGGGCCTGAGTGCATCATAGAATGTAGGTGCTGTGGGGGATGGGGTGGACTTTGGACAAATGGGCTGTCAGCTCAGGCCCTGCATGTTCCCTTTGGTCCGGGGCCTCCTCTGAGGCAGGGAGGCGTGAAATGGGCCCACTGAAGGAATGGACGGCAGCTGAGAATGCTGAATGCCTGAAATGAAATATGGATGAGTCTTTTCATCCCAGTAAATTGGTGGCCGGGGCTGTGGGCGGTGCTGGCTGGAGGCCATGGGGTTTGTCTAATCTGATAATGGCCATTTTCAGTGACACTCACTCCCTCACCTCTGGTCTCTCATTTTGTGAATTTCCAGGGGGGAGGAGGGTGGGTAGGGATGGGCGCCTGGAGAGAACTGGTTCTCTGGAGCAGAGGCCCAAGGGGTTGAATAACTTTGGCTCTGAGACAGGGCCGGGTGGGGAGGGCCCTCATATCAAACCCGGGAAGCTCATTCTGTCCCCATGAGGATGGGGACGGTTCCTGCCCTGATCGCCTGTATTTCAGTGCCTAGCACAGTGCCTGCATATAGGCTCCACCAGTATTTGCCAAGTGGATGAATGAATAACCTCTGTACCCAGTCCCTTCAAGAACTTACTCTCTTTACTCTCTGCCAGGTATCGGTAACATGATTTAACGTAATCAATGCTCTTTTTAAATTTTTATTTATTTTTATTTTTTAAAAACTTTTTTAAAATGGTTATTCATTTTTGAAAGACAGAAAGAGACAGAGCACAAGCAGGGGTGGGGTGGAGAGAGAGGGGGACATAGAATCCGAAGCAGGTTCCAGGCTCTGAGCTGTCAGCACAGAGCCCTACGCTGGGCTCAAACTCACGAACTGCGAGATCATAACCTGAGCCGAAGTTGGACCCTCAACCGACTGAGCCACCCAGGCACTCTGATGCTCTTTTTTTTTTTTTTTAAATTAAAGTTTATTTATTTTCAGAGAGAGAACAAGTGAGAGAGATCAGGGGAGGGGCATAGAGAGAGGGAGAGAGGGAATCCCAAGTAGGCTCCACGCTATCAGTGTGGAGCCCCATGTGGGGCTTGAACCCACAAACCGTGAGATCATGACCTGAGCCGAGATCAAGAATCGGATGCTTAGCCGACCGAGCCACACAGGAGCCCCTTAATCTATGCTCTTATGTCAGCAGACACTCTTTTATTCATTCAATCCATATTTATTGAGCACCTACTACGTGTGAGACAAAGTGCCTGTGGTCGAGAAGCTCACCCCAGTGCCAAAGGGTCCCTGCTTTCAGGGAATGTTTCAGAGGCAATTTCTTAAACTGAAGAATTAAGCTGAATGGTGGGTATGTCGGAAGCTGTGGTAGGTGGGTAGCAAGGAGATCTCTTGTTGAGGAAAGGGGAAGGGGGACTTCCAAAGTGCTACCTTGTTTGAGCCCCCCAGCAATCTGGGCCAGGAAGGGCAGGCAGGTGAGACCCCAGCGACTCATTCCAATTTGCACTGGGATTTGGTAGCAGGGCCAGCATCCTGGCGGCGGATTGGGATTCGAAGCATCACCAGGCTGTTTCCCAATGTGCTGTGATTAGCTGGGGCTGAGAGAAGCAAAACTTTCTCCCCACGGCAGCAGCCCCAACTCTGTGATTTGCTGCAGTCCCTGGTGAACCGGAGTTGGAGAGATGTATCATAAATGTTAAGTAGGGAACACTGATGTTCCTGGGACGAAGAGAGATACTAGTCATGGAGGGTCCTTGTCACGCTTTCAGGAGTGTGGGAGGACAGAAAGGATTGACCTGGGGGTGGTCCCAGCCTGTCCCTACCCCACACGATAAAGGGTGTTCTGGCATTGTCTACTGGGTTCCTTCCACCCTGTGAGTCCCCCTCCCCACTCCAGGGAAGGCCCTCGTGTTATCAGACCAGCTCTTTGGCTTTTGGGATATGGGATCAGGGAGAATAGGACAGAACAGCTGGAAAATCTGTAGCTCAGGAGGTGGAGTCAGGACCGGGGTATTTGGCAGGAAGGAGTCACCAGGGGAGCCAAATACTGTATGGACGTAGGTGACAGGGATAAGCAAATTGGGAAGTTTCTCCGACCACGTGTCCCCTTCAAAAGGTCTGAGTTATGCAGCTGAAGAATTGAAATGATTTTAAATAACGTTTTGGTTGCTGGACTATGTGCCATCATGACACTGACCATTTGCATTGTGGTTTTAGTTAGGGTTACATGTCAGTAAGAACAAGGACAAAAATAGTACCTACCATGTACTGAAGGTTATTATCCAATATGCCCACATTTCACTTAACAACACTATTCTGCTTTTTTCTCTTTTATATTTTGAGTTTTGACCCCCTCAAGACTGCTTTTTTTTTTCCCCCTTCTGTGCTGACTAATAGAATTCCAATATTGGATCTTGAAACTGTAAGTCCTTATAGCTGCTGGCGAAAGAGATCTCAGCAAGATAAGATGTAAAAAAAAAAAAAAAAAAAAAGGTCCCCACTTTCCCTGCAGCTATAGGAAAGCAGATTCTAGTCTGCATGAGAAATCCATCCTTGCAAATGTTATTTCTAACAAAAGAGCTTTATACGGGCACCCTGAGTTCAGAGGTGGTTGCAATCCTCCCTGGTAAACAGTTTTCACTCTTAAAGAAAACCCCCCATAATTCCAATTGATTGTCTTACTTAAAAATGTATCACCCTGGTGATAATATGTAAGTGGATATTTCCGTGTTCTGGAAGGTATTAAATACTTGTGAGCTGTCTTTGTGAAGCCAGAGGAGGGTGATGGGCACTGTCTCTTCTCCTGCATGAATGAGCGTGAACAAACCTGGCCCTGTTGGAATTTGTATTTAAACAAGGAGTTGGAGAGGCCTTGTGTCATTTCAATTAATAGGAGCAAGGTGCAGTGTCCTCTACCTGGGTTGTCTTGTTTAATCCTCCCAGCAACCCCACAAGATGGGAGCTTCTGTCATCTCTCTTTTACAGACAAGACAATGAGACACAGTGAGACTGACTAATGTGCTGGGGGACACACAGCGGGCAGGCAGCAGAGCCAGGAGTTAGAGCCAGGCTGGCTTGGAGACCACACTCTCAGCCTGGATGCTCTGTACCTGAGGGAAGGGGGTTTCATTTCTTCCTGTGGGTTGATGACTCTGGCAAGTAGTGGATGACGAAACTGGGACTGGTTGAGAATCCACGTGTTCAGAAAAGAGGAGAGTAGAGCCTCAGAAGCAGGGCAGTTTCACAGCACCTGGAAGGAATAAACACAGAAAAGAAAGAAAAGGAGGAGAATTGAGAGATTGTTCCAGAGTCAGAATCCAGGAGGCTGTAGTGAGAGCAGGGGGGTGGGAAGAGCCCAGGAATGGGCTGGAGGGGCTTGGAGAATGACTGGCCTGGGTTTGGCGGGTAAAAGGGACAGGGACCTCAAGGTCTATGTCACTGACATAATACAACTCGGGGCAGGGCACCATTTATAAGGAAAAAGAGGTGAGTGGTAAACCCTGGAATTGAACAACGGAGAGACCCCGCCTGGGGACACTTTGCTTAGAGGAGCAGCCAGCTCACCGCAAAGAAGAGGAGGGAATACACAGAAGAGCTTACTATGTGGTTTAACACTCTGCCCAAGCTAACTGGGCACCGTGAGGCCCAACACGGGAACAGACCCACGTGTACATTGTCTTTATCCTACAATCATTCCTGCCAGCGGTGAAAGTTGGTACGTTCAGAAGTGGTGGGCCCCCATAGGCAATTCTTCAGGGGTTAGATATAGTGCCTGTTTGTCTCATGTGCTTATCTGTCTGCCTTCTAATTCCTATGGGAAACAATCTCTCTAACACCAAACACACACACACACACACACACACACACACACACACACACACAAAGTTCCAGTTATCTTTTGTCGCATAACCTATTACACCTAGACTTTGTGGCTTAAAACAACCATTTTATTATGATCACAGATTCTGTGGGTTAGGAATTGGGAAAGGACATAGCAGGGATGCGTTGTCTTTGTTTAGAGGGTGTCTGGGGCTTTACCAAGGAGGACTCGCTATTGGGGAGGAATCATCCTGACGCGATGTCACTCACATGTCTGGTAGTGATGTTGGTTGTCCACTTTAACCTCCACTGGGGCTGTTCTAACTGAACACCCACCCTTGGCCTTTCTACATACCCTGGGCTTCCCACAACTTGGTGGCCTTGAACTTCTTAAATGGGGGCCCAGAGCTTCAGAGGTGAGTGTCTCAAGAGACAAAAAAATAGAAGCTTCCAGTTTCCTTTCTCTTTTTATTTTTTAAAATGTTCATTTATTTTTGAGGGAGAGAGAGAGAGAGACAGCATGAGTGGGGAGGAACAGAGTGAGAGAGAGAGAGAGAGAGAGAGAGAGACAGAATCTAAAGCAGCTCCAGGCTCTGAGCTGTCAGCACAGAACCCGAGGCAGGGCTTGAACTCATGGACTGTGGGATCATGACCTGAGCCGAAGTCAGATGTTTAATCGACTGAGCCACCCAGGCACCCCAAAGTTGCCAGTTTCTAAGGGCTGGACCTGGAAAAAGAGAAAGAATTACTTTTATCATATTCTAGTGCTCTAAGCAGCCACAAAGTCTGCCCAGATTCAAGGGGAAGGGACCAACGTGACCATGAGATGAAAGGAGTGTCAGTGTTACGTTGTAAAAGAACATGGGAGATACTGGGGGGGCCACGAATGGAAAAATACAATATACATATACTTAGTCTTGGTGTGTTCGTCAATAATGGTGTTCTTCTTGTCTGGGAGTATGAAATCTCGGGCCTGTGATGACCCTCTTGGCTAACTGGTTGGGGCAGGCCCACCTGCAGAATGACTCCAAGCAGGCATAGGCAGAGCTGAGAGTTGGAAAGAGACAGAGTTCTAACAAATTGCTTAATCCTCTGGGTAGAGTCATGCCCCCAGCCAGCTCTTGTCCAGGATTTTCATGTTTCCGGCACAACTGAAAGAATTCTTAACAATAAAGCGAGGGAGAGAGGGATGGTTGTACCACAAAAGTAGTACAAGGGCCAAGATTTTGAGCCCCAAGTCTCATTCTGTGGGGGAGAAACTTCTTCTAGATGGAGGCAGAACATCTCCCAGGGGAGAGATAGTGGGAGACTGCTTTGGGGAGGTTCCACCTCTCACGGAGTATTATCACCTCCATTCCTTCCTCTCCTCTCACCATGGCCCTAAAGAACCCAAGAATCACGGAGATGATCTAGAAGTTGGGCAATTAAAGGTAGCTGCTTTCCATTCCTGTGATATTGAGCAAGTCACTTAAATCTCTCTTAGCTTCAGTCTTCTCATCTAAAAGGTGGAGATTATGGGGTAATGTGAGGATTAAATGAGATGATACTCAGGAAATCCTGAGCACAGTGCTGGGTACACTGTAAGCTCTTGATGACTAGAAACTATTACATGAGCTCTTTTGGTAGTCAAGATTCTTCTGATGTTAACACAAAGATGGAGGTCTTTGCATCTCTGAAATAGCCTCAGGTCTGCCCAGCCTTCTCTCAGTGCAGCCTGTGGAACTATTAGAAATGACAGGATGCTCTCTTGCAGATTTATATGTATGCGTGAGCGGTAATTTCCATAACAAACGCAACCACACACAGGCGGGGCACAGATACCTCCAAGGCCCAGGAGCTGCAAAGGGAACACCTACTAAATCAGGACTGGTGAATAAAGCCCAGGGTGTCTTCCTCCCCTTCCCCATGCTAATGAGCTGGTATATTCCAAATTATGAGCCCAGTGGAAGGGCCTGGCCATGATGGGATTTGCCAGTAGCCTTGAAACTGAAATAGCCATACATACCCACCAGAGGCTACATGGAGTACAGGCATCTTCGTAGTACCAGCATACCTCCTGATGATGACCAGAGAGGTTGCAGAAGAGCCAGAGCCCAGCAGGGGCTTGAAGGGGCTGGGAGAAGGGGAAGGGGATGTCTGGAGTGAGGTGAGGAAGGCTGTGCAGAAGGCACTGCTGTGAGTTCCTTCTGGAAGAGTTAGGATTTACCTGAGTGAGTTGTAATTGCATCTGTGTTCTCTCTCATTCAGTTGGTAGATATGTGAATGGTTCTTGTGATCTTGAGGCCTCGGTTTTCCCATCCTGAAAAATGGGCACAATGATACATACTTACCATACTTTGGGGGGGGGGATTTGGGGAGTACAAGAGGAGATACAAAAGAATGTGGGAAATTGAGGCCATTGCAGATTTAGAGACTTCTTGAGCTAGAAAATCATGAGGTTCAAATAAACCCCTTCATTTTGCATTTGAGAAAAGCAAGGCCCAGGGAAAGGAAAGAATTTGCCTGACATCTTCAAGTGAATTAGTGAATGAGATGAGACCAAGTGTCAGAGACCCTGATACTAAGCCATGTGATCTTTGTTTTTCCTCTCCTTGCTCAGTTTGCTCCCTTCCTGGTGGTCATATTGGATTCCAGTTCCCATATTGGATACTTATGGCTGGTGAACCTAGTTGGATAGAGCATGGACTCACATATTATGCATTTGTGGTCTCTCTAGGTCCCGTGGCTGGTCTGGGAAGTGATATTACTGTTACATTAATGCTTTAAATATCATATACATTCATGCTTTTGTTCACTGAATGATAGTGTATAGTCTCCTCCATTGACATCCCATCAGCATGAGCCTACAATTCCCACTGACTTGGTAAAGCTTATTTCTCAGATGATGAGCTATGAGGAGTGGATTAAGTGCTCTGCACATCCTTTCTCCCCAACAAGTAACCCATGAATTGAGAGAGTGAGAAAAACTGGTGTAAAAGAGGTAATAGATTCTATTTCTAGATGAGACAGGTGGCTCTGAAGCCACCACTTATTCATTCTTTCAATGGAATGAGCCATAATATGTGACTATGTGCGTGTTCTCTCATAATATCTCACAATAACCAGTGTGTGGCACTGATTATAAGAGGGAGTAGAGAACGGGAACATGGATGACTCAGACAAGTGCATCCTTAATTTTGGAGACAAAATTGCAAACTGTGGGAGGTGAGAAGGGTTATCATAACCATTGTCTCTCAGTGGACCTTTGCAACAGTCCAACTTGGTCTGCTAGCTTCCTCTCCCACTTCCCCAGTCCACTCTCCACATAGGGGCTAAAAAGCAGGTTGTTTTAAACATAAATCGGATCACTCCCATGCTTAGGATCCAAATGTCTTATATGACCCACAAGACCCACGTGGACCAGTTCCTTCCTATTTCTCCAACCTTATTCCTCCAGGTCTTCCCCTCGTGCACTACACTCCATCCACATTGGGCTCCTTTCCACACTCTGAACATGCCACATTTGTTTCCACCTGAGCACCATTGCAGTTGTGGCACCCTTTTCTTGGATTGCATTTCTGCTAGCTCTTCATAAATCTGACTCCTTTTCATTGTTCAAAACTCAACTCATTCATCATCTCTTCAGAGCAGCCTTCCTTGACTATCTTAGCCAGAGTAATTCTCACCCTGTCACCATAGCCCATTTCTCTGCTTATTTTCTTCATAGAACTTACAACGAACTGAAATTATCCTAGTTACTGATATATTTATGTAATTTTTGCCTTTTCCTCCCACTAGCCTGTACACTCCATAAGAGCAGGGAATTTCTTTGGCTCATCACTATATGTCCAGTGCTTAGCACAAAGCCTGGCACACAGCAGGCTTTCAATAGTCAAGGAAAGATTTCTAAATAATAACCTCACTTTTCACTCTCTCAGAGAGGAGGTATTCTTGCATGTAGGTTTCAGAGGGAAAATAAGTTTGGTCCCAGGGGTTCTGCTCTTCTACCCATGTACTCCACTGACAACTTTAAAATATGAGAAACTCCATTTACCTGGGCATTCCCTGAAGTGCAGGTCCCTTGGGAAACACGTGGATTGGAGGAAGGAGGTGGAGGTGGAAGGGAGGTAAATGGTGGGTGTTTTCCAAACCAATCTTCTCATCACACATACATTTTTAATGCTGTCAGAATTTAATTTGTTATACAAAGCTGGAAGCAGTCGCGTTGTGTGTAAATAGCAAACTGTGGGAAGATTGCTCTCTGCAAATACGTTTTGCCAGCCCAGTCTATTTCCATACCCATTAAATGCACGAGCCCGCTGTCCCTGGTGCTGAAATAAGAGAACCAGCTGGGCACCAGGGCTTAGCGAGGGTCCTTCCCCTGTCCAAGGTGCTGAAACAACCTCTGGGAGCTACCCCTGGCGTATGGTCACCAAGCATAGCTGTATCACTGCAATGATAGCTGTTGGAAATCACAAGGCTGGACTATAATTCAATTCTAATTTAGTATGTCTTGAAATTAATCCAGGAGCTGCTGCGACAGCCATCCTATTCTGTTCTAGGGAGAGTGGCAGGGCTATGGGATGATGAGACCTTTTGGCAGCTCCAAGGGGCATGTCCAGCCTCAGGCGTTGTGCACCACATCAATAATGCCATGAGGAAGGACAAAGGTGTCACAGATCGTGGTTCACAGTCTCCACTCGCCATGACACCTGTCAGTCCAGCCTTACACTACGTGGTCTGTAGTGATGTCTCTGCTGGAAGATCCCATAGCTCATTATCCTCATCTGTACAATGAACAACTATGTTTCCATTTCCCTCAAGATGGAAAATAAAGAACAAAGGTTTGTAATTTTATAGCCCTTGAGAAGTGAATGACAGGTGATGATTTAAATTTTGGACTGAGGGAGTGGAGTGACCATTTGAAAACATTTATTAATCATTTTGAGGAATAACTTGTATAAAGTACACAAATCTTAAGTATACAGCTTAAAAGTGTGCATGTGTGTATAACCACTATCCAGATAAAATGCATAACATTTTCAGCACCACTTTCTTGTGATGCCTCCCACCAAGGGTAACTCCTTTTCTGACATCTGTCACCAAAGATTAGTTTTTCTTGTCCTTGAACTTCATATAAATGTATTCACTCTTATATATCTGACTTCTTTCATTCAACATCATGTTTTGAGATTCATCCATGTCATTGCATATCAGTAGTTCATTCTTTTTTTATTTCTGTATAATACTCTTTTGTGTGAATAAACCACAGTCTATTGATACATTCTACCATTGAGGGACATTTGAGTTGTTTCCAATTTGAGGCTGTTATGAATAAATCTGTGAACATTCTTGTGCATGCCTTTTGATGGACAAAGCACTCATTTATGTTGGGTACATACCCAGGAGTGAAATTGCTGATTATATGTATATTTGCATCAATTTACAGTCATTTTTTAAAAAAAGATGAATTTCTCCTTTGTGATTTTGCCTTTCTTCATTCTTTTGGTCAACAGAGAAGATGTTCTAGGGAAAACTCTGTTTAAATAATGTGGCTTTAGATTTTTCTGGGACATTTTATTGACTAATATTGATTAGTCAACTATTCCCTACTAATCTTTTCCTAGAAACCAGAGACATTCTTCCCTGAGACCTTTCTTCTCTTTGGTTATCATCATGACTGACCCCTGTAATGGAATGTGAATGAGATGATGCAGAGCTTATAATGAATAATCTTCTCCTTCCTCTGCATCCAGGTACAACAATGTCTGAGAGAAGAATCTGGCCAAGAAGAGCTAGGAGCATCATATTTACCTCCCCCCACCTCCCCGCCAGTGCAATGAAAGAATCTTGGGAGCTCCACACACTCAAAGGTCAATTAAAAATCTGCAAGGAGTTTTATGCTCCAAGAACAGAATGGGGATGGGTAGCAGGGAAAATAACAAGGTCCTTCTCCTTTGTTCTTCTCCATTCTTGTCTTTTGTCCAGATTTTATGAGATTTGGGAGCATTATATTTACTGCTAGTATACAATGTTTAGATAATTTTAGGGTTCAAATTTGGACTGTATTATAGACAGCTCAACAATCTCAAGGGCACACATGGAGTATTTTACAGATTTTCCTAAACATTGATCCATTCATTAGGAGACCAAATGCCCAGTCTGCCTCACCTCCCTGGATGTTCTCCCTGGCCTTGAAGTCACGAGATTTTCCATTACACATTTACTCCTCTGTAAAATTTCTCTCTCTCTGTTGCTCTATGCTCTTTTTTTTTTTTAAACACTAGGTCTGTCATTCTCCTCACTTCTTTCCTCTGGACTTCTCATTTTCCCTCTCTGCTTCCCTTCCCACTTCCTTCTGTCAGGCATACCCTTTGGACAAAAGATCTCTGGGTTCAGAGCAGCCAAAATGACTGACGAAGAATAAAATGAGACTCTGATGTTCTCTTGAGATGGAGATAAAGTTATTACAGCCCCTTTGGAGGTAGCAGTAGAGATGGATAATGGTTTGTGCTTTATGAAATGGAAGCAATCAGAACTATGTCAACAAGAACCAAAGACCTTCCATCCTGCCTTTCTGAGTTGGGGTTAGAGAAGCTCTCAGCTGAGCTGAGGGTTAAAGGACTTGAAACTTAGGATAAGGAAGGAAAGTAGAACACACTTGTGGTATACCTTGGCTTGGATCCCTTTGGCCTAGGGAGTTGGGGGTCAGGAAGTCATGGTGGGACAAGAGAGGGTGCAGTGTTCACCCTGGGGCCCTGGGAATCTTGGAGGGTCACACATATCTTTGACATGCCTTTAGGGAGTCCCTGTAGGACTGGAATTAAGGGCTCTGCCTGCCTCAAGGTTATTTAACTTCCTCATCAGCCATCAAGGCTACCTGCAGGTCATACAAAAAGTGATCTCCAAATCTGCCATAGCTGCAGGATTCTCCCCTGGCCCACCCCACCTCTCTGGCCTGAAGATGGTCACTGTCAGCACTTTCCCTCTCTATGTAGATCAATAGGGCCCTTGGATATGACCTCAAGTTCAATTATGGCTTCAATTATGGAATAAAGAGGCCGTTATTGCACACCTACCTCTTATTAAAAACACTGCACTGGGGGGCTGGCAGAGACTGGACCTGGGGGGAGTCATTAGCCCACTAATTTGAAATCAATTTAAAGTGTATTTGCTTAATGGTATAAGCATAGTGAATTATCTATAAATTGTTAATTTAGTGGAATGTCACACCAGATTTTCGTTTTATAAATTGCATTTTGGGGTTGGCAAGTGTATATGTCCTTTCTCTCCCCTCCACCCTTGCTTTCTCTCTTTTTTATAAAACAAATCTTGATAATCTGTCTTCTGGGATTCAACCCATAACAGGAGGGTTGAACACAATTCAGGCCATAATAGGAGGCCTTGTGCACTCCTGCTCATTCTTCAGGAACCATGACGCTGCCTTGTGAACAAGCCTGGTGAGTGACATATGGCCCTGTGACCCTTGTTCCCCCAGCTTGACAGCTAGCCAGGCCCCCAAAGCAAAACCACTCAGTTAACCCACAGCTGACTGCAGACGCATGAGAGAGTCTCTAGCATCAGAAGAACCACCCAGATTATCCCAGCGTAATTTAATTAGCTTACAGAATCATGAGCTAAATAAATGGCTATTGTTTTAAGCCACTAGTTTTTGAAGTGGTTTGTGAGGCGGCAATGGATAATTGGTATATTGAGACTCAGAGAGATCATGTGGCTTTCACAAGGTTGCACAGCTATAGGTGGAACCCATGCAGCCTGATGGTCTGATTACCACACGATGGGGAAAGGGCCTGCCTCAAGGTATCAGATGTCCCAAAGTCCCCCTGGGTCAAGGGCCCCAGAGTCCCTTAGTGGGACCTCTGGAGTTCAGTGATTCAGGGGGCAAAGATGGGAGGAGTCTTGCCTCAGCTCCGCCATTTGCTGTGAGATCTTGAGAGAAATCACTTCATCTTCCTGAGCCTCAATTTTCTCCTCTGTAAAATGGGGTGCTAATAGGCCTGCTTTGCAAAGTTGTGTGAAACTGGCGAGACAGCCTCTTGTGGGTTGCATAGTGTTATACGCATTTTAGGGTGTCTCTATTTTTATTATAATAATGTCTCCTATGCTCTCTGTTCCCTTTGGTGCTACCTGCACCACTGAGCCACACCAAGTCACTGCTCAGGGTGGAGGCAGTTGCATGCAGTAGGAACTGACCTTGGAGTCAGCCAGCCTGGGTTAGAATCCCACCACTAGGTAAAGATAGGTGACTCACTTTCTTCTCTGAAAAATGGGATACAATCTTCCTTTCAGGGAGGGTAGTAGGAATGACATGATTTCAAGGCATGTGTAAGGGACTCAGTTATATCTCAGCTTCCCTCCACCCCTCCCTGTAGAATTCTGCCTGTTCTCACCAAGGGAAGGCAGATCTGCCCTGAAGGCACTCTGGCAGGCAGAGTGGAGTGACTGTTGCGGCACAGTCTGGTCAGAAACCCTTCTCCTCTCCCCACACAAGCCAGATAAGTACAAGCAGCATCTCTGTCAGGTAGGCTTGTGCAGAACAAAGGCTCCACTGATCTGCTGAGAAACCCGTCCTTCACCTCGAGTCCCTTTGACAAGAGGTGGGGGAGGAGGCTGAAGGCAAGGAAGGATGCAGGGTTTCTGGAGAGTAGAAGGCATCTGTTAATTCATCCCCCTGTAGAGAAGCAGAGCAAGGGCATCCTTCTGCCCCAGTTCTGATGAAATAGTTCCCATTTTACAAGTAGGCAGATGGAGGCTTGAAAGGGACAGGAAATTCATTCAGTCAGCAAATATGTATAATGAATATACTCTATGCCAGGAACTGGGGATATTCAGTCTTTTGCCTTCATGGAATATGCCCTCGTGGGGAGAGAGAGACAAGTAGAAGGTCACTAAAAATATGGGGCACAAGAAATACAAAGGGCTGTGGGGTCACATCCCAGTACAGCCAACTCAGACATGGGGCAGTAGTGAAGGCTTCCTGGAGGAAGCTGAGTCCCAAAGGGTAGGAAAGAGCTATCAAAGTGCAGTAGGGAGAGGAGTATTCCAGGCAGGGAGAACAGCCCACAGTGGAGGCTGGAGGTGAGTCAGAGCACTACATGCATCAGGACTGAAATAAATTTGGTTCAACTGAGGCCCAAGGTACAAAGTGGAGTCAGTAGTGTGAGATAAAAATGGGGAAATTGTCAATGAGACCCTAAAAGAATTCGAAGACTACATGAAGGACCTTCAACTTTATTCTGGAAGTAATGGCCAATGCTTCAGTCAGCTACTGCTGCAATAATGCTGCAAAACAAATCTCCCCAAACCCAGTGGCATCAAACAACAATCACTTACAGTGTCAGCTGAGAGTCAGGTGATCTATGCTAGGACTAGCTTTGCTTGACTCTAGACAACAGCTTGGATCCAGTCTGTTCCACATATCTCTCAGCCTCCTAGAACAGGTGGGCTCCCTGGGACACATCTTTCTCTTGGAGAAGCAGAAGCTCAGAGGGCAAGTCCCCTCAGACAGATATATTTCAAGCCTTTGCTTGCTTCACGCCTGCCAGCATCCCAGTAGACAATGCAAAGTCATATGGCCAGACCCAGCATCAATGGGACAGTAAAAAACATTCCACTCACAGTTGGAGAAAAACTAATTGGGAAGCAAATAGTCCCTATTTATTGAACAGCTTTGCAACTTTAAGCACATAAATGCTACCCTGAGTTGGGAACAATGACAATGGTAGTGATGATGGTTTAGCAGATATCACTATGGCCAAGTCCTTGGCATTATATTATCTCATTTAAAATACAACAAGCATGCACCATGGACTATTCTATTTAATGGATGAGCAAACAGGTTAAGATAGAGCAAGTGACTTGCTCAAATTCACACAGCTAATGGAGGCAGAATGAGGACACAAAACCCAATTTCTAGGACTCCACACCAGCACAGACACATAGCCTGGCCCCGGCCTTTTTCTATCACCCTGTGCCCCTACCAAGCATCCCCTCTGCCTTCCCAACTATGAGGGGGAGAGGAAGAGGCATCAGGCAATGCCACACTCCCGGTCACTCCAAAGCCTCTGATTAAATTCTTTGGCTCCAGAGCAGGTGGTTATCCCATGTTTCTGCTTAGAGGAGGAGGCAGGGAGGCTGCCATTGGCCCCACCAGCTCCTGGCAGTGCCTGGGTTCAGAGCACTTCAGCTGATGTTTGTAGATGCTTTTTCTGGGTGGAGGGTGCTCCCCTCCCTCCTTCCTCACTGCTCACCCTGCCTCACTACACCCTCCTCCAGTCTACCCTCTGCCCTGCAGCCAGAGTGAGGTCTCTAAGGAGTAGATGAAAGCCACATTTCTCCTCTGCTTAAAAAAACAATCATCCAGGTACTACATTCCTGAAGTCAAAAAAAAATCCAAGAATGTGAAAAGATTTATTAAAAAAGTCTTCCTCCAGTGATTGTCTGCCATCTGCCTGGTACCCTCCCCCCCCGCGCCCCCCGCCGCCATGCCCACAGGTAACCAGTGTTTTAGCTTTTCTTGTTTCCTTCAGCATTTCTTTATGCATATACAAGTGAAAATGAGAATATATCCTCTCACCTACCTATTTTTTTAAACACATAAGCTAGCACATTTTACACACTGTTTTGCCATGTTGCCCGATTTGATGTAGTTTGGTGATGTTTCGCCTGTTGGCACTTAGCTTCCTTGTTCTTTCTTTACAGCTATAGAGTATTCTATTGTCTGAAGGGACTAATTTATTTCATTGGTCCCTGTGTTGATGGACATTTAGGAGCCCCCAGTCCTTTGCTATACCAGACAAGGCTTCAGTGATTAATGTCTACACTTGACCAGTGTGTGTTTATCTGCAGGCTAAATTCTCAGAAGTGGGTTTGCTTAGTCAAAAGGATCATGCAGTTGTGATTTTGAGTGTTACTGCCAAATCACCCTCCATTTTGAGTTGTTTCTACTCTTACCAACAATGCATAAGAGAGCCTGTTTCCCCAAACCTTGCCAACAGACTGTGTTATCAAACATTAAGATTTTTACCAATTGGACAAGCCTATAATGGTCTCCTGCTTTAAAGAACCCTTCATTATATCCCCATTCCCCTGGGATAGAGTCCAGCTTCCTTGGGCAGTCATAGGAGTGGGCACAGCTTTTTCCTTTTTAAGAGTACTTTGTCAGCCAGGAAGACAGATGTGGACATGACTCATGGTAACATGGAACATGGTGTTCCAGCAAAGAGCCATGCAAGAGAAGTGGAAGCCTTCATGGAGAAGATGGCATCTGAGCTGAGCCTTGAGGGACAGGCCAGAGTTTGACAAGTGCTAATGGGGGAAAAGTAAGGGGGACATGTGTGTATAGTCCAGAATGGAGATGGGGAATGTCTGGGGCAGATGAAGAGTCTAGGATAGCTGGAGGACCTTGAAGGAGGTGAGCTTGAAGGGAGGCTTAAGGCCAGGTCATTATGGGCCTTGAATGTTATGTGCAAGAGTTGGGGCTTAAGCCTGTAAATATTAGAAGCTCTTGAAGCCTTTGGTGGGGGGCTATTTAGTTAGGACTCTTGATTTAAAGTGAAAGAGAACCTTACTCAAAGTGGCTTAAGGAAAAGGGGATTTATTGGCTTAAGAAAGAAATCTAGGCATGTCTAGCTTCAGGCATGGCTGGATCCAGAGGTTTAAGTAATGTGATCAGAAATTTGACTTTTACCCTTAGCTCTGCTTTCCTCTGATCTGGCCTCATTTCGAGGCAGGCTCTGGGCTCCTCCCACAACCTGGGAATATCAGTCAAAAGACAGTACATCTTTCCCATGATTCCAGCAAGTCCCCAGGAAGACACTCAATGGACCAGCTTGGGTCAGGTGCCCATCCCTCCACCAATCACTTTGGTCAGGAGATGGAATGTGCTTATTGTCCAGGCCTGGGTTACATACCCACTCACCTGGTGGAGGGGTGGGGGTGATGTAAGGGGGTAATTGGGGGAGTGTGTGTGTATGGGGGAGGGTGGCCTCAGCCTCACCTGCACCACATGTCTGGGATGCGGGAAGATCCTCAAAGAAAAATCAAGGTGCAGTGACCAGAGAGGGAAGAATGGGCTTGTATGGGAGACAGATTACATGTGGGGAAGCCAAGAAGGAGACAGTAAAGTTTAGGAAGAGGGTGGGGGAAAGGAAGAGGCTCCCTTTGAGCCCCCTGTTGGGGGTGTGGTGGGGGGGGGCCCAAGCACCTCTTTGTGGCTGGGAAGCACGCTCTGCCATCTGCTGCAACCTGGTCTCAGGATGCAGACCTAGTCTCTAAGGCAAATCCAGGCAGCCTTGGAGGGTGGGGCTGGTCAAAGACATCAAGCCCCATGCCAGCCTGAGCCCCTCAGGCACAGTGATGTGTGGAAGAGGGAGGCTGGGCTCGTATTATTTCACATCCGCTGGGAGTGGCTGGCATTTCACAGGACTCTGCAGAGCCTTGAATGCCAAAGGCAATGGTATTTAGCCTGCTGGAGTGCGTGTGACCACCGCTCCAAACTCCTCTAGAGGCAAAGGAGACTTGGTTCTTCCTGAGGAACTTTCTGCAGGAACTGAGGCTGGCCTGCGAGGCCTGTGCAGAGGGCCACTCTGCGTGCTTCGCCCAGCTCCCTTTGATTCACCTGGTGGGTTGTGCGTGTCACTCTGAGCCAGATGTTCTCTCCTGGGCCAGCGTGTTACCTCTTTCCATGTCTGCTGCCCCCAAAGCCTCCAGCCTTGCCCCCTCGAAGATCCAATGAATCCCTTCTTTTATGCCTAACATCAGCCTACAGTAGGCTGTCCTTTGGCTCAAGAAGGCCTGTGTCTGGTGGGATCAACTCCCCGGAGGCAAGAAAACCGGTCCTCACTCCCAGTCCCAGAAAGGGCCCTTTCTCCTCACTCTTCTTCCCCACTGCCGTCTGTTTGTGGTTATGTGTTTGAGGGTTTTTTTTTTTTTAATGTTTTATTTATCGTTTGAGAGAGCGTAAGTGAAGGAGGGGCAGAGAGAGAGAGAGAGAGAGAGAGAAGGGGACAGAGGATCTGAAGTGGGCTCTGTGCTAACAATCTGACAGCAGTGAGCCCAACGTGGGGCTGGAACTCACAAACTGTAAGATTGCGACCTGAGCCGAAGTCGGACGCTCAACTGACTGAGCCACCTAGGCACCCCGAGGGGTTCTTTTGTTAATTTTCCCCACCTCCACAGTAAGGTCCAGGAGGTCAGGGTCTGGGTCTGTGTTTGTGTTACCTTGTATCACTGAGGCCTGGAATGTTGCCTGGCACACAGTAGGTGCTCAGCAAGGAAGTCGTTGGACAAATGAACACACAGCTCCAATGGGTATTCTTCTGCCTATCAGATGTGAACAATGATGGGAACAAGAGAGACTTGGGATGGCCACCGATGGTGGATGAAGAGGACAGCTGGACTTCAGGAGACTCAAATTCTGCCAGCATAGCAGTGGAAGGATTTGGAGCTCTGGACATCATTTTGTCCCCTGCCCCATTTCCCAAGGGATTATATCAATGTTCAGTGGTTTGTTCAAGGTCACCCAGTCAGGGCTGGAACTAAGACTCGGACACTGGGCTCTCAACTCTAGACCTGGTGTTCCTTTTTCTGAGAGTAGCATGCAGGCAGGGGACAGCAACTGAGGGACATTTGTCAGCTGGCCCTCGGGTCAAAGGTGGTGCATGCTGAGAGGCTGAAGGGGACAGAGAACATATAGTCAGGAGCCAACAGCCCTGGGTGGGAAGCCCAGCTCTGTCTCTCACAAGCTGTGTGATCTCAGCCCAGTTACTTTTTGTCTCTGAGCTTCAATTTCCTTCAGCAGTGAAACAGAACAAAAACATTCCCTCCTGAAGCTGTGAGAATTCCCAAGAATGCATGGATAGGACCTGGGACGCAGTCGGCACTCCAAAAAAAGCTGGCTCTCATTAATAAGTATCTCCTGGCCTCCAAAGGAAGGAGGGAGAGAAGCTGGGGCTCAGGGAACTTTTGCAGGTGACAAGGGTCTCTCTCTGCTGGGCTCCCCTGGTGTCCCGTGGCCCTCCTTGGCCTGCTGAATGCCTGCACATCTTCACAGACCCCAGAATAACTGCTGTGCCCGAGCTAATGAAGGGCATCTCATTAATGCTCAGCAAAAGCTCATTAAGACCGTGAGCTGTGCATCAGTAGCAAAGGAAGGTCAAGGTTCTTTTCATGGGAGTTAGTGCCTCTGGGACTCTGCGTGCGAATATTCACAAACAAGTTAAAGGGCGATTTACTTGTAGACAAGTAGACAGTCAGGTGCGTGGGCCCAAATAGTCACCCACATCCTTCCCTCAGCCTTGCCTCGGCCCCCGCCCCTGGTGAGGAGAGCATTCCTGGCCGGGAGCTGGACAGAGCGGTCACCACACAGGGCCTGAGGGACCAGGACAGGTCAGCTTTGATGAGGAAATAAAGATCCTAAGTTGAGAATGCCACCCACAGAGGGGGAGCCTGGCAGGGAAGCGGGGTGGGGGGGGGGTGGCGGGAGAAGCCTGGTGCTACCGGAAACTGCCCTCCCCTCTGCGTCCCAGGTGTTCATCCGTGAGACAGGAGCCGAGCTCACTGGAGAGCTAGAGGGGTCCCCAGAATAGTGCCCAGGCAGGGCAGCCCTAGTCAACTGCGGGGAGGTGACAGCGACGCCAAGGCCTGGCTGCCTGCTCAACACCCCCACAACACTGAAGAAAACAGAGGCCAAGGGGAAGGAGGAGGAGCTGTTTCTTAAAAGGAAATGGGCTGAGGGTTTCCTTACAAATGGGCATTATTGGACTGCATGCAAATGATATGCAAATGACTTTGCCTCTGCTTTAAAACTACGTTATTGGAGAGGCTATTAGACAGATGGGGCAGTCCTTTCTTAGAGCACCTTCCGGGCTGTCTTGTTGACTTGCCTCCCAGTCACCCCCTCCCACCTGGGCTTCACCCGGAAGCTTGCCTGCTCCTCCCACAGTGCTGATCACTGGAAGGGGCACAACCCCATAAGGGTTCCCCACGCTGCAGAGCCCTGGGTTCACTGGCCTGGCCTGAATCCCTGAGCAGCCCCTTCAGGGCTGTGTGGTCCCAAGCACAACCTGCCCCTGAGAGACAGTGCTCTTTGCTGGGCCTCCAAGGGCTCAGGTTTCACTTAAGGCTGACGAGAGAGTGCTTAAGTGTGAATATGGTACACATTCAACGGTTTCCATCCCAGATTTTCTAACCACAGGCCTCTCGCTCGATGTGACCACCAACCTTGAATGTCCCCATCATCGGGCTTTATTATAATTCTCCCACAGGCAGTATGCCCTTACTGGCCGAGCATACATCCTGGGGCAAGCTGGCTGGGGGCAAAGTCTGGCTCCACCTTAACTAGCTATGTGACCTAGCCAAGTCCATCTCTTAGAGCCTTGGTTTCCCCGTGTGCAAAATGGGTATGCTAGCACCCACTCTGTAAGGTTAATGAAGGATCTATGCAGGCTGAGCCCTGTTCTGGGTTGAAATGTCCCCCCGAAAGATGCACTGAAATTCTAACCGTGGCACCTACACATGTGAGCTTACTTGGAAATGGGGTCCTCGCAGATGATAAAGTCTAGTCATTAAGACAGACCCTCATCCGATACCACTGGTGTCCTTAGGGAAAATGACGTCAACATCACAGAGAAAAGACGAGCACGAGAAGGCGAAGGCAGAGATTGGAGTGATGTGTCCAGAAGCCGACGACCACCAAGGACTGCCAGCAACCAACAGGAGGCAGCAGAAAGGCCCAGAACAAATTCTCCCTTGGAACCTCCAGGAGGAACCACCCTGCCGACACCTTGGTTTTGGACTTCCAGCCTCCAGAACCGCGAGAGAACAAGCTTCTGTTGTCTAAGCGCCGCCCCCGCCCCCACCCCCGTCGGTGGCATTTTGTTATGGCAGCCCCAGCAGATTAATACAAATCCTCAGAAGGACGTCCAGCACGGTAACTGGTACCATTAACTGCTCAGTGTCTGTCTTCACCATAGATGGGGGGGTGGGGGTGGGGAGGGCAGCAGTCCAAAAGTCTGCTGTTCCCGGCACAAATACCGAGTCCCTGCTTGGTAGGACACTAAGTGGGAACATGGTGCTGTGCTGCTGTTGTGCATCCCTGGACCCCAGTTAATATTTACAGATGGCCAGGTGAGCTAGCCCGGACGCCACCCTTGACACCTTTCTCACCCTCAGGGCTCAGTTCCCGCTCAGTCTGTGTGCAGCTCCCCAAAGCCCAGGGGGCAGCGTCTGCCCCGAGGAAGGAGGCCAGTACCTGGTGCAGCACGCGGCATGCCAGACGTGCTCAAAAACGCCCCAGCCGAGGAGCCAGAGGAACCCCTTAAAAGAAGGCACATCTGAGCCCCACTCCCACAGAGCTACCCAAAGCCCCCAACCTCGCCCCTGCACGCAGAGCACTCTGGTACCTTGGTCCCTGGGGGGCCCAGGCCCACCCCCTCGCCTGCGAATAGTTATCACGATTTGAAGAATATGGGGGAGCCAGCGATGTTACGATGCTCGTGTTAATGGCGGCAGTTTCCTGTCACTGGGATTGGAACCATCTGCTGTGAGATGCCGGCAGGCACAATCAGCCCCCATCTCCCAGGGGCTGTCTCCCCCAATTCCGGCCCCAGAGTCGAGTGGGGGAGCTGGGGACTTGGATCAGTGAGGAAGGCTGTGTTGGGGCCCTGCAGCCCCCCGGGGAGAAGGAGCCTGTTGAGACTGGGGCCAGGGTCGGGCATGCAGAACCCCAGGCCAGTCTCTGTACTCTCTGGCCAGGACCAAAAGGCCTGGGAGGGACCACAGGACCACCCAGCACTGGCCGCCATAAAGCTGGGGGAAGGGAAAAATAGGATAGGGGGTGCAAGGCCCCTGCCCTTGAACCTGCTGTGCTCTTCCTGCAAATTCCCCGAGGGAAGCATGGGACTCAGGAGGCGGCTGGGCTCTGTCACCGACCCAGCTACAGGTCAGTCAATGTGCCTCCTGGTGCCTCAGTTTTCACATCTGTAGAACGGGGGCCCTGGAACACCCGCATGCGAAAGTTGTCAGCACTGAGGCAGTGAGAGAGGGACACCCCCGTGGTGACCCGGCATGGAGGGGTGCTGGACTCTTCTGCTATCAGGGGATGTCTGGCACGGTGGTAGCCAGCTTCCCATCCAACTCTGGCTGGGCACCGTGATGAAGGCAGTGCGGGCCACACAGGTGGGCATCGGCTCCCACGCTGAGCGACTTGGCGCCTTTCCAGCTCAGGCCTGGGAACAGAACGAGTTAGAGCCGAGCCAGGAAACATGTCTCTGGGATCAGAGAGCAAGGGCCTCGTCCCACGCCCGCTGGACAAAAGGTGCATTAAGTCAGGACCCAGTGCCAGCGCTATAGGGAGGTCCCAGTGGGCAGGGGGATCTTATAGCCACTCCGGAGGAGCATGAGGCAGGCGGCCAGCCCCAGGGCCCCCGCCAGGAGCACAGCGCCCAGGGCTTTGAGGAAGGAAGTCCTGGTCCGGGTGAAGGAGCCGGGGGCCATGATGCCGAGCAGGGCCGTGCTGACCGTGAGCGTGTAGAGGATGGAGACACCTGTGTTGAGCGCGACGATCTTGCCGAACTTGGCAAACGGGGCGATGATGCAGAAGAAGAGGGGCACCGTGGCGATCACCGTGGTGAGGGCACTGGAGACGATGGCCACTCCCACATGCCGCACGGCCTCCAGTGTCCTCCATTGGCGCTGTGAGTGGGTGTCCTGGTGTGGGGTGAGGGCAAGAGCTGGGGCCAGGGACGGACATGCCAGCGGGATCCCTCCCCGCCTGGGGCCAGCCCGCTCCTAGAGGCCCCCAATTCTGCCTCCATAAATGGGGCCAGTAACAGCACCTGCTCCCCAGGGTGGGTGTGAAGATGAACCAACTCCCTGAAGAGGGCGCACAGGCAGGCGCTTAAAGGTTGCTATGACAACCAGGCTAAGGCTGATTTGCACAGTAGGTCTTCACAAATGGCCCTGATTGGAACGGAGCTCTTTCTTTTGACCAAAAGCACCTAAACACATAGCTGATTCGCGTATTTATGAGCGTTTTCACACCACCACAACTCCAGGTTAGGAAACAACGAAAACTTTACGAGACCCAGAGCTGGTGTGGGCACAGAGTATGTGAGTACATTCTCACTAAGCCGAGAGGTCCAGACGGGTGGTTGGTGGCCTCAGAGTCACGACTGGAACAGCCCGCCCTGCTCCCCAGGCTGGAGAATGAGACTCGACACAGGGAAGCAGGAAGGGCCCTTGGGCGTCAACGGGTCCAACCCCTTATGCTCATTAGAGAAACAGGCTGGGGGATGGACCCGCCCAAGGCCCGGAGCGCTGCTCGGTGGAAATGCCTTAGGACCCAAGTCCCCTGGGCGAGGAGACTGGCCGTGGAAACCTCAGCCCCTGGAACGCAGTCTGATTGGGAGTTGGGCACCGGGGATGTCCAGCTGTCCTGGAGGATCCCTCCGCTGCACCGGGGATGGGAGATGCGTTGGGGTAGGACTGGCAGGTCGCTCACCTCAGCCTGGTGCGGGGGCAGGTTCTCTCCGGCCAGCAGGTAGCCCTCAACCAGATGGACACAGTAATCCACGGAGGAGCCGACGAGGATGGACAGGGAGATGGCCTCCACGGCACCCATCTCCCAGCCGCTCCAGTACATAATGGTCACCACAAGGCAGACGATGCCTGCAGGGGGCAGGGGGGGAGGCAGCTTGGACCCAGCCTCACCCACACAGTCCTGGAGGGGTCCTGGGCGAACTCGGAGGGCCCCTGGGGAATGGGGCCAAGCCTAGAGTGGAGCCCCCACTTCTAGACACAGGAGGGACAAGGAGGGCCAGGGCCAGAGAGAAGCGGACGCTCCAAGGGGGGGACAGGTGCGGCAAGGGGTCACTGGGCCAGGAGCTACTACCTGGCGACACGCGGCTCCCTTGTGGGAGCACACATGCCTGTGGGGCACCGTCCTATGCACGCCTGTGGCTGAGGGTCTTTCTGCCTGGGAGGGAGGTGGGGGTGGTTGGGAAACCTTCACCGAGGAGATGTGACAGTTAAGGGTGGAGAGAAACCCGCCGACCGGAGGCCACTAGCAAGGCCCCTGCCCATTCCTGGCCCCACAGCCTGATGCCTGTTACCCCTCTGCCACATACCCAAGATGCTCAGGAGCACAGGCAGCAGGAGGAGCACGTGGGTGGTGAACACGGCCACGGCGGCCACACAGATGAGCAAGGACAGGGCCAGGCCGTACAGGGCGCTCTGCACCCCTGGAAGGCAAGAGCAGACGGTCCTCAGCTGGGCTTCGTGGGTGCAGCGCCTACAGGCCCCCCTCCCCTCCGTGGTTCCGAGGTTACTGGGGTTCCACGGGTGGACATGGTCACCACTAGCTGTGTCACTCTGGGTAAGCCACGACCTCCCTGAGCCTCACCCGCAAAAGAGGGCAATCACAGCCCCTACCCCACAGGCCTTGTTGGGAGTTTAGAGAGAACGTGGGTCAGGCCCTCGGCATGGGGCGTGGCACCAGGAAGGCCCAGCATGACAGAGACCTGCCATGTGGCGATCACTGTTACTTTCTAGGCGGCCAGATTCAAGATCAGAGAACGTGGCTAGGTACCCCAGAGCAGGAGACACCAATTCTGGCCTCCGATGGGTACTCCTGGCCACCGTGCTGTTCTGGTTGCTGCAGGGCTCTTGGCCAGGACTGAGGAGATGACAGGCTGTAGCTCAGACAGGCCCTGCCCTGCCCTCCCCACCCCAGGTCACCTCCCTGCCCCTGCCCCCTCCCCCACCCGTTGCCACCAGCCCGGCCCCGGCGTGGGGGCAGGGCTGCCACTTGCCTATGATCTCCATGAAGATCTGTTTCCAGTGCTCGCAAGTCTGGAAGCCTCGGCGCAGGGCTGAGCCCTCAGGGAACGTCTGCAGCTGCTGCTGTAGGAAGCTCTCCCAGCGCAGGTAGTCGGAGTATGTCTGGAAGGAGGACTTGCCCTTGTACGTGGTCTGTGGGGCACATGAGTCAGTGAGACGGGCAGGGGGCGGTGCCCACTCACCCTTCCCAGGTGACAGCTGGTCTGCTCTGTGGCAGATGCAGCCGGCCCTTGGCCACCTGCACACAGAGGATGCTGTGCGTGGGGGCGGAGGGTGCCACAGTCCAGGAATACCTCCCACCAGCCTCTGCGTGCACGTGTGATCCTTACAAGGGCAGCAGGCTCTGATGTAACCACAGTCCCCGTCCCTTTCTAGCAGAGCCCGCTGCAGCTCCCAGAGCCCCTGCGCTCTCACGCCGCGCCCTCTGCACACGCTGTTCCCTCTGCCTGCACAGCCAGCTCCCACTTGGCCTTCAAGGCTCTCACTAGGGTTCTGTCTCTTCCAGGAGCCCTTCTTTGATTAACCAAGACAGGCCTCTGCTGGGCTCTGCAAGGCCTCGGTGCTTCCCCATCATAGCTGTTGTCACTGCCCAGCAAGTTGCCCGTCTCCTGGCTGCAGCGTGAGTCTGCTTCACAGCCCCCAGCTCTGAGGAGCCGTTCGGGGGAAGAGGCAGGCACTCACCCTGCTCTGGGACTTTCACGTGTATCCTCACTGACCCCGTTCTGCAGAGGAGGAACCTGAGGCCGGCGGGGATACGTGATTTGTTCAAGGACACGGAGCACACCAGGATCAGAGGTGGAGCCGGACCCTGGGTCTCGGCACAGGGACAGCAGGGGCGGGCTTGGGAAGCCTCGTGGAGCGAAGTGCCAGGGCCCTGAGGTCCGCAGATGCCCAAGTCAGGGCTCTCGTATGCTCACGTGTGCGTGCGTGTGCGTGTGCGTACGTGTGCACGTGGGAGTCCAGGGAGTGTCAGGATGAGAGAGGAAGTAGTGATGTGCGTGGATGGCTGGTCCTTTGGCTTCCAAGCTCTTCCGGGGCAGGCCCAGCACCTGGCTCTGCGACCCACAACCAGGCCCCCCAAAGGGGCCCTCAGAGGGGAGCATCCTAGACTCTCACCAGCCCCCAACCTCGTCTGCTCCCCAGCCCAGAGGCTGCAAAACGACACACACCCTGGGCTGGTGGGAACCGGCGGACAGCCGACATCAGAGAAAGGGCAGCGCCCTGTGGTCAGGTGGCCCTGGTTTAATACCCGATGCTGACACTCATAACCACGTGACCCGAGCAGCCCCTCTGGTCTGGGCCGGGGGCGGGGAATCAGGGGACACACGTGAGGCGAGCCCTCGGCACTGTGCCCGGCTGGCCACGGGAGCTCACCGACTCAAAGGCCATGGAGATCCACTGCACTCGGCCTTCCTTGACGCCCACCGCCCCGTGGGACAGCTGCCCCGGGAGCAGGTTGGGCTCCGGCAGCTCCTTGCATTCAGGGTGCAGCATCTGCAGGACGGAGGAGGTGCTGTAGCCTGCGGGGAGAAGGGGAGAGAGGTGGTCAGGGAGGGGACCCCGGGAGAGCACCCCTGCCCCACCCCATCCCCCCCCACCGGACGTGTGTCCTCACCCGCCGGGTGAGAGTGTGGGAGGGGTGCACGCCCTTCCCCCACCCCCCCTGCTTTCAAATGTGTCTGTAACCAGTGGCAGTGCCATCAGGCAACTTACAACAGTCACTTGCCATTGGGGTGGAAAAGGACATCTTGTGCTCCCTTGAGCAGAGCCCTGGCAGGGCCTCATCTGTGTCAGCCCCGGCCCTGGCTCCCAGTTCTGGAAAAGCTATTCCTGCAGGTGCCCCCACACACGTGCACGTCTGCACCTGTTCACGTTCACGCATGAGCCCACTCGGGAAGAGTCACGCACCCCTCACCCCAGCGCGGATGCAAATTCAGGCACAGATGCCTGTCTGCAGGACACGCGCCAGGCACACGTGTGTGTGCTCACGGCTGTCCACCCGTGGAGCCTCCCCAGCCTGTCCTCCCCCCGCGCACCTGAGGGAAGGCACTGGGCCCCGCCTGGCTTCACCAGCTCCGAGTTCCCCGCGATGGCCTTGCAGAGGCGACACAGGTGCCCAATTTCTTTGAAGAGATCAAAGCTGCTGTCATAGATGACACTGCCCTTTCCCAAGGAGACACAAGCGGGCACAGGCTGCTCAGTGAGTCAGGAACTCGGCCCTGGGCCCTGCCCCGGGACCAGAACCTCTGAAGCTCCCACCACCATCACAGACACTGTGCTGGAGCCCCGGGCACAGTCGCCTGAGGTCCCTGCCCGAGTCCACTCTGTAGGGCTCCCACCACTGCCCACCCTGCACGGTGAGCCCCCCGGGCTCACCCCTGCTTTTACCCATAGGCTCTCACGGGGGCTTCCTGCTCCCTCCCCTCCCTCTGCACATCCAAATCCCTCACCCACTTTCCCAGTGAGCTTTGTCCCCTCCTCACCTCCCCACCCTCCTCTAAACACCTCGGGATCCTCGGTCTAGACTGATCACACAGATCTCAGACTGTTCTGGCTCCCGAATTACTTCGGGAAAGATTCCTGTATACTCAGCTGGACTGGCTTCTCAAGGCAGGAGCTATGACGGTACCACATCCACAGCCCTGCCTACCACGTGCTCAGCCCCCACTCTGTGCCAGGCGTACCCAGCCACGGCTCCGTCCGTGTCTCTCCCTTGCAGACACCTGAGAGCCCAGCACAGGGCACAAGCGTGTACAAGGGAGGAGACAGAACGGAGGGCCCCTCGGTCAGGCACGCAGCAAGGGCTGTGGGTGTAGGGAGGGCCTCCTGCAGAAGGCGGGGATTTACACACTTGCATTCTCCCTCAGCTCTGTTCCAGCCCCTCATGCTGAGGGGGCAACCAGCTCAGGCCCAAAATGTACCCAGATTCCTGGGTGATTCTAAGAGCTCAACCCTGATCACTCCTCAAGAGAAACAGTGCCCTCAAGAGCCCATGGTGGTCCCGTCTGAGCTCGGTGAGCAAAGGAGCCAGGAGGGGGTGTGGGGAGCAGGGCTAGTGGCCGCCCGAGCCTGGTTTGTGAACCTGGTGCAGTCGGGTCCTCCGGCATCTGCTCAAAGTGGGCCCACGTACCGGGTCTCCGATGACATGGTTGTCCACCTGCCGCGTGCGGTTGATGCCAATAATGCCAAAGACCACGAAGACCATGGCCCCGGTGTCCACCAGCGGCCGCACGGCTGGCTTCCCGCAGCCGGTGTTCACGCAGGGGTTGAAGCCGAAGGTGGCCGAGAGGCGGGCCTTGGGCACTGTAGAGGGAGTCACGTCTGTACAAGAGGGTGGGGCCCGGCCTCCCCAGGCCCCAAGGCAGCCTCCCCGTGCACGTACCTTTCTCACTGGGCACATAGAAGAAGCCTTTGGTCGGGCCGTCGGGGCTGGAGCTGAGCAAGCAGCCCGGAGGCGCGGCGCACACACGCCCGTGGAAAGGGGGCTTGTGGGACTGAGCAAAGTACACTTTCCTGTGGAGGCAAAGGAGCCGGGCTGAGGCTGGGAAGGCCGGGACGAGCCTGGGAGGTGAGGCAAGCACAGCCATGTGTGGCTGCGAGCAGGGGCTAGAAGAGTGCAGGGGACAGACTCGGGTCCCCCAGCACAAGGATGTGGTCTCAGGTTGGGCTGGGCTCTGGAGGCCACTTCTAGTCTGGCCACTGCCAAGGCGCTCCCCAGGGCTGCCTCGCAGCCTTCCCCTCTGCGTGTCTCCCCACCTGCTGCATGAGGGGTGAAGACCAGGTTTCCAAACCACCCTGCAGGGGGTGCGAGAGTTCACAGAGGGGCCCCCCGGGCCAGCCTCAGGGTTCCTGCTCAGAGGCACCCTCACCTTAACCTGAACAGTCACTGAGCCTCAAGATTCTGTCTGAAGCAAGGGTTCCGCGGTTAGCTTGTTCACCACTGGACCTGATGGAGCTCAAGGTTCTTTCTAGAATGTTCTAAGCTCGTCCAGGCAGCCTGATCCCAGTTGCCGTTGTGTCCTTGCAGAGCAAGCCCAGCCCTGGCCTCAGGGGAGAGCGGGCAGAGGGACCCCCACTGCCCGAGCCAGGGTACCCGAGGCTGGAAGGACCCAGGGAACCCGTCTCAGTCACCTCCCCACTCCCCTCCACCTCTGCACCACTACCCTCTGCCTCAAGTGGAGTCCAGCCTTTGTGGGTGCCTGGTGCCCTGAGGCCAGGCTGTCAGAGACCTTAGTCCCGTGTGTCACCAGCACAGGGACCGCACTGCTGCTCTCTGGGCACGTATCATCATTTGTAACGACATCGCGGCTGACTCGTTAGCTGCTGTCTCCCGCTAGCCGGCCTAAGGGCAGGACCCACATCTGTCCTGTTTACCACCGTATCCCCAGGACTAGCACGGTGCCGGCACACAGTCGGTGCCCCATGTTTGTTACATGAATGAACGAGAAATACAGCTTCAATGGGGAAATGAATGTGGGGTCAGAACACAGGGATAAAACCTGGGAAAGAGGTGCCCCCAGCTGCTCAGAGACCCGCCCCCCACCTCTCCAGTGCACAGGCACAGAATCCCAACACTCATTAAGTATTTTGGGGCACTTATGTCATACCAGGCACTAGGCAGGGCCTGGGGATACGACAGGCAAGTATAATAGACACAGTCCCTCTCCTGTCTCCTTATGGTCGGGGAGGGGGATGGCGGTGTTTTCTGAATTGATTATATTGGGAGAGAATGTGAAGAGTGCCTTCGAGAGGACGTACGGAGCGCACACGTCCATTCATTCGGCAAGCGTTAGCCGAGTGCCCCCTGTGTGCAAGACATCATGCCAGGTGCGAGGGACGGAGCAGGGGAAGCAGTCAGGGCGCCCGTGGAAGGATGCCTGTGTGCTCCTGACACAACACAGCTTATAAACCAGCCAGTCAGTGGTTTCCAGGTGGTGATGGGGCCAGACTGGGAGCAGGGGGTCCCTCGCAGGGAGAGAGAGCGGGTGTGGCTCTTCTGGATGGAGGCGGGGTGGGGGGACAGCCTCTCCCCAGGGGGGGCATCTGAGTAGACCCCTGAACCCTGGAAAGAGGCCAGCACATGAGGCTCGCGAAGGAGCTGCGGAGCCAGCACGAGGCAGAGCGGCAGAGCAGGTCACGGGCCGTCCTCTGCGCCCACGTTCCCCGCGCCCCGGTCCCGGGCACAGAACCACCTGAACGCGTGTGTGCACGCGGACAGGGGCTTCCTAAAGGCGTCTGCTGACATCCCTGGCGAGAAGGGGGCCGGGCTGGCGGACACCGGCTTATCCGCGATGCTCTGTTACCGGGTGTGCTGCTGCTCCTTGGCGGCCGCGTAGAAGCTGAAGTCAAACTTCCAGCCCCGCTTGGCGTCACAGGCCAAGGTTGTCACCATCCACTTGCGGGAGGGGCTCGCCGCCTGGAGCAGCCCTACTGTAGACATACAAGCGGTCAGCTTCTTGGTGAAGTTACCCAAAGGCGCTCTATACACCTAGGCAGTGGAGCGACAGAGACAAGACACGTGACTCCGGGGGGCTGCCTCGGCCTAGGCCCGGCCTCAGGCTCCGCGCCCTCCCCCTGAGGCTGGTTCCACCCCGTCCCCGCCCCCACAGCTGGGGACAGAGGCTCAGGAGGCCTGGGTTCGAGTCTGCACATTGGGCAAATCCTTCCCTCCCTGTCTGAGCCTCAGCCCTTTTCTGCAGCTGAGCACCTACTGTGTGCCAGGCCCTGAGCACACAGTAGTCAGCAACATGGGCTTGGTCCCTGCCCCCCGGGGGGCTGACGATCACCATGGCTTTGGGTTCTTGCAGGGGCCGTGAATTAAAGAGTCAGGATGATAAGACACGGGATAAACAGGCAGGGGAGGAGGAGGGCGAACCGAGAAGTGCCCCGGCACAGGGCCCTATGAGGAGGTGACAGTTACGCTGAGGCGTCAGTGAGGGGCCTGCCATGCATTAAGCTGGAAGGAAAGCTTTCTGGGCAGTGGGAACAGGAGTGCAAAGGCTCAGGGTCAGGAAACGCCACAGGCATCTTTCAAATGGAAATATAAAGCCTGAACACAGGAACTGACGTAGGTAACTACGTCCCCCAGGGGGTGTAACATGTCAGAGAAACACAGAGGACTCCTGACAGGGCCTGGGTTGGCCCTCAGAGGCTCTTTGCTGGGGTGCGGGAGCGGCTGCCAAGAACCACATGTAACTTGCCGAGCAGCACTTGCTGCGTCTTACGTGCTACATGCCATGCAGGCCTCACGTCGTGGACCTCCGACCCTGGCTGTGCTTTACACACCCTGTTTCACAGATGAAGAAACTGAGGCTCAGAGAGACTAAGTAAGCTGCCCGAAGACACCCAGATTACAGACGGCAGAGCCTGGACTCGAACCCAGGTCTGGCTGACTTGGGAGCCCATGCTGTCCCCGCTCTGTAGGTGCCACAGACCTGGCTGGGAGAGGGTCCTCATCTGCCTCTAGCAGCAACGTCCTCGCAGACCCCGCCTCCCCCTCCCTACATGGCCAGTGCCACCTTCCTCGGCAGCCGCGGTTCAAGTCCCGGCAGCCCGGACTCACCTGAAAGGAGGGCACCTCCCCGTCCCCGGGGGACACGATCTGCCAAGGGGCAGGCAGGCTGGCGTTGAGGGAGAACCTGTACACGGCCGGGTGACCCTTGCTCTTCACCTTGGAGACATACACGGTGCCTGGGGAGTCTGGGAGGCAAACGAAGGATGGAGGAGGGGTGGACAGTCACCCTGACCGGCTTCCCTGACCCCGGAGCAGCCCGCTCTCTGTTCCGCATCAGGGCTCAGCTCTGAATGCTGGCTCTGCGCCTCTCTATTGGACCGAGCCCACGGCAAGCTGGGGATGCTGGTGGTGGACGCGGGGATGGGTTGGTGGCACAGATGAAAGGGAGGTGGCAGTGGTCACCAGGATGGGGTGGCGGCATAGGTGGAGGGAGTGACGGCGATGGTACGGATCGTGGTGACGAGGTGCAAGCAATGTGGGCAGTGCCACCCAGGGCGGGGCGCGGGCTGAGCGGCGGGGCCGGAGCTGGGAGTGACAGTGGTAGGCACAGAGGGGTGACGACAGCCAGGGGATGACGAGGACACACAGAACTGCCCCAGGGTGGGGGCTGATTCCTACACGTGTCCCAGCACCCCATCTGTGACAGAGACCCGGGCAGGGATGAGCCACCCTCCAGGGCTCAGGACACCCCTGCCTTCCCCCAGACACTCAGGGTGGATCTGGTGCACAGCGGGTTCCTAGGGCACCAGAGCCTGGCTGTGGTGCTGGCAGGAGGGGCCCTGAGGTCACCCCCCCCCCACAACCCAACCCCTCCTCAGTGACCCCAAGAACACAGACTGTTGTTCTCCCAGGAGACCCAGGGAATGAATGTCATCTATCTCCACAGGACCTCCACACCCCAGTACCAGGCAGGATCCCCCAGAGCCCCCACCCCAGCCAGAACACATGCCCCACTTACCCTGTGGGGTGGCCTCAGGCCGGCTGGCCCAGGAGACCCCTGAGCCCCGCTTCTTCTTCTCCAGGGACGTCCGGATGTTGTTCTGCAGGCTGTGGGGCTTCTCCTGGAACAGACCTGGCCCCCCCCCACCCCCACATGTCATTAGGGACACAGGGCCTCCCTGGCTGAGCCTGGCAGGGGAGGGCAGAGACTGGGACGGATAACAGCCCCAGGGACGTGGGCCTCAGGGCTCTCAGCTTAGGGGGAGGGGTGTCAGGGGTCTGAAAGAAACAGGATGGAACTGAAAAAGTGCCAAATATCGAATTTGCAGGAATCTTTATTTAAATTTTTTTTTTTGTTTATTTTTTTTGAGAGAGAAAGACAGAGACACAGAGTTCTAGCAGGGGAGGGGCAGAGAGAGAAAGAGAGACACAGAATGTGAAGCAGGCTCCAGGCTCCGAGCTGTCAGCGCAGAGCCCGACGTGGGGGCTCGGGCTCCTGAACTGCGAGATCGTGACCTGAGCCAAAGTCGGATGCTTAACCGACTCAGCCACTCAGACGCCCCTGATTTCGCAGGAATCTTAAGGCGAAAGAAAGGCACCTGTCAGCTCCACCCAGAGAAAGACATGCGGACGCATTCCCTCGTCCTCCTCGCCACGCCTCACGTCCCTGCTCTGGCAAACGGGGTGACCCTGAATCTCCAGAGGGTGGTGGAAGGACCAGACGGGGTGCTGCATCTCGTGCACTTGGCTACATGTCTGGTTCGTGATAAATGCTCAATTAGTGGGAACAATTAGAAAAGGAACGTCATCAACTAGCACAGATGACAGGGGACTGTCTTGTTTTGCCTCAACCACTGCGGATGAATTTTCTGTTTTCTTCGTTGTTTTCTAATGAGAGAAATTTGACACCTTCAAAGATGCAATCTTCACAATAATTCTAGAAGGTCGCTATCATTAACCCCGCTTGACAAAGGAGAAAGCAGAGGTTCAGGGAGGTGCCGTGACCCGCAAAGGAAGTGAGAGGCAGAGCCTCATTCAGATCCAGTCTTGTTGGCCCTGCAAGCCCTTTTTGGGACAACATGAACAGGTCCCTCTGAGAGGCAGTTCAGAATGCTGAGAGCTACAAGGGGCTGGGGGCTGGACTTGGGCCGGCATCCTGGCCGTTCTCCAGATGATTCCAGGAGTTTTGGCACTATCCTGGGTTTTGTCCATCTGTGAAATGGTAGTGGATGTGGCTTTTTGACTCCGGGCCCTGAGGGACGGCAGGTGGCCTCATAGCGGCAGTAGTAATGGAGTTTGATGCATGTGCCCGGGCGGGCAGGAGAGGAGCCGGGGATGTGGCGGGAGTGGGGGGGAGGGGGTTGGCTCCAATTTAGGAGGGGCTCTTCAGGCACCTCCCTGAGCCACACTCGATTATCATGCATTTGGCTAATGCCAATACCAAGGGGAAGGCCAGGTTAATACGGACACCGCCCTAACTAAACGAAGGCAATTAGAGCAGTCAGCAGATCCTCTCCTAGGAACAGGAAGCACTTGCCCAAGCATCTTCTCCTTTGGTTCTAACCGACTGGCCAACTTCCCCTGCCCCCAACCCTGACCTCAGGCTCTCCTCTGGACCAGACTACCTCTAAGGCGAGGAGACATCTTTAACTCACCTCTTTGCTCATCCCTGACACCAACTCCATCCCCAAATCCTATGGCTTTCACCTCCTAAAAACCTCGTGGCTCTGCTGCCCCCATAAGCACGCTGGCCTCAGGCCCACCATCTCAAGTTCAGATGAGGGCACCGGCCTCCTACCTGGTCTCCCAGCCAGCTTGCACCCTGGCCCTACCGTTCACCTCCACACAGCGCCCTCCATCACAGCCCTACTCTGCTCAAAACCCTCCACTAGCTCCCCCTGCCAATTAGAATAAAATGCAGACTCCTCGCTCTAGCCCTCCAGACCGTGGCCCCACCTACCTGGCTGGCCTTAGCTCCCGCGGCTGCCTCTCTCAGACTTGGCCCTGGTCTTGCCCACCTCTCTTCTCTTCTCTCTCGAGCTCCCCAGGTGCCCTGTTCTTCCTCCATCACAGCTCAGATCCACTATTACAACGCTAGCCCCTGGCAGGCGAATGAACTCCCTGAGTTCAGGAAGCCTGTCCTGCCCACTGAGGTCTCCCCAGCACCCAGTAAATACCTGTTTCAGGAAACGCGGAAACACTCAGGCTCAGCGGTTTGCTGAGGTTGCACGGTGACGGACAGCCTGGACACGTCACATCTCTCAGGCTGACAGTCTTGGAGACCCGAAACTCCAAAGAGAGCAGGGAGCCACAGGGGACACCCCGACGGAACTCTCACCTGAACAGGTGATGCACGATATGCCCTCAGCGCTCAGGTTGTACTTGAGATCCAGCAGCACCTGGATGTTGGTATCGGGCCGGAAGAGCAGGGGGGCCCGGCTGGCGGGGCGGAGCCGGCTGGCAAACACCAGGGACAGGATGAGGACTGAGACAAAGAGCCCTGCCAGGAGAGGACGCCGCGCTAGGTGGGGCCAGGGCGCAGGAGGCACCCACAGCCCCAGGTGAGAGCTGTTCCCTTTGTGGGGTGGCAGGGTGGGGCGGGGGCCCAAGGGAGCTGGCAGAGGTATGGTGAGCCGGCCTGGGGGTGAAGCCTTGTCAGGGACTGGTCCTTGGTGCGGGGTGGCGGGGGGTCGGGGGGGTGGATGTTATTTGTGTCATTTGGAGATCAGGCTATAAGCTGCAATCTCAGACTCCTGGATAAGAATTGGCCACTACCTTAGGGCACTTAACAGTTGGTAAAGAGCTGGCACATGCACTTGGTTATATACAACCTTAAATACTCTCAATCATTATCATAACGGCAGCACTGAATGTTTCTTGAGCACTTACTGCACCCCACACACCCGGCTGAGTTCTCTACTTGCCCCACGACTGCCTTATTAGATACATACTGTTCTTTTTTTTTTAAGTTTATTTATTTATTTTTGAGACAGAGAGAGAGAGAGACAGAGAGAGAGAGACAGAGAGAGAGAGAGACAGAGAGAGAAAGAGACAGAGAGAGAGAGAGAATCCCAAGCAGTCTCCACGCTGTGAGTGCAGAGCCGGACGTGCTGCTCCATCCAACCCAGGAACCGTGAGATCATGACCTGAGCTGAGATCAAGAGTCAGATGCTTAACCAATTGGGCCACCCAGGCGCCCCTAGATAGATGCTATTCTCCTCCTCAGAAACAGGATAGGAAAGTGAGGCTCAGACTGACTCACAGCTCAGCCTTACTGGCTGGTCACCCAGTTGGTGGCTGACTGGTCTGACTGGGTGGTCTGACTCTGGAGCCCAAGCATTGGGGGCTCTGCTCTCCCACCCAGCATGATGACTGGCGCATAGTAGATGCTTAATAAACAACAGCTGTTGTGGGACCGGCTCCATTCTACACAGGAAGTGGGGAGGCCCAGAGAGTGAGACACTAACCCAGGTTCGTTTGCAGGAGGGGGCTGGGATCCCACCGCAAGACACAGGGGAAGGAGGGTGGAGAGCCACTTACCCACGATCACCCAGCGGCTCTTGACGGCTGACCACAGAGCCCAGTGGTACAGCAACTCCTGCAGCTGGGCAATGAGCTGGCCCCGGCTGCCCCTGTCGGGTGCTGGCTGTAGGCTCTCCGAGGGCACAGACACCAGGGACACGTCTCCCAGCTCCAGCGACACTGCCAGGCAGAACAGCGGCCCATCAGAGGCCTGGCCCAAACACCCATCAAAGCCCACCCACGTCCCCGCCCTCCCTAGGGAAGCCCAAATGCTCGAGGGGGATCCCCAAGGGCCATCAGGATCCGCCTGTCCTCAAATCACTTCGTCGAAAGTGACCTTCCTGGCAGATACAGCCCCGGGTCCCGCCAGGGTCAGCAGGGCAGGCCTGTGCCGGAACTCACCTGGCTCCTCCTCCACATTCAGCAAGGGGATGTCATCATCGAGGTAGGGCATGGGGCCCTGGGTGGGGCTGCCCCCAGCCCGCTCGGGGGCGGCAAACACGTCCCCGGGGAGGTGCAGGGAGCTCTTGCGGCCACATTTCTGGTGGCAGCTACGGACAGAGTCGGGGAGAGGGGTGAGCCCCAAGGGCCCCGGGTGTGCCAGGAGGGTGGGGCAAGCCCCCCCTCACCTCCAGCCTCCGCCCACCACATGAGCCCGGGCCTCAGACTGCTGCGGACATCTCCCGAGGACACGCGTCACAGACTCCCAGGAGCCTGTTGCCTGGTTCCTTCCTGGTGCCATCTGCCCCCCAGACCCTCGGTGCCCCCCTTCCTCTGGACAAAGGGTGACAGCAGCCATGACCCAGGGAGAGGGACCCCCGCCCTGGTGTGCCCTGCCCCAAGCCCAGAGCCCCTGTCATTCCCAGCACCCAAGCCCAGCCAGCCACCCAGGCCAGACCCCATGTGGCCTCCCCCGCTCTCCCTCCTTGCCCCACCACTCGGGCCGTGAGACCCCAACCCCCCGACCTCTGGCAGCAACCGTGGCCCTGACCCGTTCACGTCTGCACACAGCTCACTGTGTCTAAATATGTTTCTCCACCGAGAGGAGAAGCCTGGGGACATTTAGTATGGCACCTGGGCATGGGGTCTGGTCAGATTACGAGGTTTTAATCTCAGCTCTGCTGCCTACTGAATGGGTGAGCTTGAGAATGCCACCCACCCTCTCTCAGCCCTTGTTTCCTTGTGGGTAAGACCAGCAAAACAAGGGAACCCAGCTCCGAGGGTCCCGGGGACGGGGAGGCGGTGGGAATAAGGTCTTGTGCAAAAGTGCTCTGCCCACTTCCTGGCACGGAGCAGGTAATCACAAATGGCGACTATCAGGGAGGGTTCTCTTCTCCTTCCTTGGTCCCCCAGTAGCACCCAGCATAGAACTGGGCATACAGAAGGTGCTCAATAAAGGATCACAGAGCTTGTAGAAGAGAAGGTGGTATGCTGAGTGGCCCCAGAGGACACGCCTCCTCCCCCTCGCCCCCCTCCCCACCGCGCCTCTGCCCACCTGCTCACCTGGTCTGGCAGGCACTCTCCAGCGGTGCCATGTAAAGGCTCCAGATGCCCAGGGCAGCAGGCATGGTGAACAGCACAGCCAGCCAGCAGCAGGACACGATGAGAGACATGAACAGGCCAAAGTCATGGACGGCCGGGATCTGGCAATGGAGAGGCAAGGGTGGGATGTGAGGCTGGTCAGGCCTGGAGCCCAGGGAGTCTGAGACCCTGCAGCCGGACCACCTCCAGAACGAGATGGGATGAGGAGGCTCAGGCTGCCAGGCTGCCAGCCACGGGAACTAGGAGGACGTCAAAAGGCAAGGGCTGGTGTCAGGGGACCCAGCAGGGGAGGGACACTCCTAGCTCTGGGTCGGAGGCTGGTGTCCATGCTGCAGCCCACTGGCCACAGCGGTGCCTGACTCGGAGCAGGTGCTCGATAGCAGTCATTCCAGGAGCGACTGACGATCAGAGGAAGACAGCACGTTAGACACCAGGCCGTGTGTTAATGAGGGTAAGGAAGAGAATGTTCACATATGCTCCTGGGGCCGAGGAACAACGGGTGTGCTCCAGGGTGTCCAGGGACCCTCACAGGGATGTGGCGCTCAGAAGGAAACTGTAACCAACAGCAGACAAGCCTTCACTGTTTGTGAAAAACTTGGGACAATCATCTCCTTTTAGTCTCTGAATAAGCTACACAGGGGGGAAGTGAGGCTCAGAGAGGTCTGGAGGTCACGTGGCCCATCACAAAGGTGGAACTAGAGCCCAGCTCTGCCTGTGTTCTGGATGCAGTTCTCTAGCACGGCCTGGATAATCCCAAAGCATCTAGTGGTTTCTCGATGGGACACGCGGCCCAGGTCATTAAATGTTTTTTTTTTTTTTTTTTTAATTTTTTTTTAATGTTTATTTTTGAGAGAGAGAGAGACACAGACAGAGCGCAAGTGGGAAGGGGCATAGAGAGAGGGAGACACAGAATCCAAAGCAGACTCCAGGCTCTGAGCTGTCAGCACAGAGCCTGATGTGGGGCTCGAACCCACAAACCGTGAGATCATGACCTGAGCTGAAGTCAGACGCTCAACCAACTGAGCCACTCAGGCGCCCCTCATTAAATGTTTTGAAGGCTCAGGTGGGCTCACTGCCTTTCAGGTTCTGTCAGCACCAAGGCCCTGGCCCCAACACAGACCCTTCTCCTGAGCCCAACTCAGAGGCCTGAAGGAGCATGGGGCCAGGGGAGAGGGACGTCAGCGAGAGGGGTGACAACACAGTGTGAAGCCGGTGGTTGGAAAAAGCTCTAGACGGAGGGTCAGGGGACTTGATAGGCCACCATTTACCAGTTGTGTGACCTTGGGGAAGTTGCTCTACCTCTCTGGGCCTCAGTTTCTGTATTTGGAAAATAAGGATGTAATTGTACCTTCGTCCTATGTCTTGAAAACTAAATGTGGAAGAGCTTTGGAAATTGCCACATACCCTTCAGGGCAGAAGTTGGATGACTACCATTTGTTAAGTTCTGGTAATGGTGACTAGTAGCCAGAATGGTGTCTAGGGACATGGCAAGTGCCTTGAGGCAAAAGCTATGTGGGGCATGTGGGAGGAGCAGAGTCCAGGGCTCGTGGTGGGGGGGAAGAAGGAGGCGGGGCTAGGGACAAAGGCAGTCTCGCACCTGGGAGAAGACATTAGCTGCATAGGCAGCGGCCGTGGTCAGGGAGGTGAAGAAGGTAGCCTTGCCTGCCGTCTGGATGGTGTGGATCATCCGCAGCTGTGGGTCTTCCAGGTGGGTGGCCTGGCGGTAGGTGTTGATGAATACAAAGACATCGTCCACACCTATGGGAGGGAGTCCCAGGCCAGCAGGGGCAGGCTCAGGATCATTTTGCTATATCCTGAATCAGGCCCAAGCTGGGCCTAGCCCAATCCTGAGTCTGCCCCAAGAGGTCAGGCTTCAGGGGAGTCCTCCTTCTCAGTCTGGAGTTTGGAAAGACCCATCCAACTTTGGCTCTACCCACTCGAAATCCAAGCCCTGCCCTTCATTCTCCCTGCCCTCCCCAGCCCCCGTCTCCAGAACGAGGCCCCTGTTTCCAGATCTTGGCCTCCTTTCCACCTTTCCCACCATGCCACAGAAACAACTCACCAATGCCCACTATCACAAAAGCAGCCACCCCGTTGAGGATGCCCAGGTACTGGATTCCAAAGACCACATGGTACAGGAAGAGAGCCACCAAGCAGCTGAGGCCGATGCTGGCAATCCCGAAAAAGGACAGGAACACTGGGCAGGGCAAGAGGGGATACAGTGGGAGGATCCAGCAGAACACACACCCTTCAGGGACACAGCTGGGTCCTGTGGCAGCCCTGCACTACCCTGGGTGTGCCCTGCACAGTTCTCACGCCCAGAAAGAAGGGGCCAGGCAGGAGCCCGAGTGGCAGAGGAAGCCACCTGAGTAGGTGGTTCATAGGCCCTCATCTTTGCAGAACCTACCTCAATCGCTAGTAGGGAATTATTATATGTTTAACATCTGTCACCCCAGTAGACTAGAGGTTCCGTGGGGGTAGGAAATGTGTTGGTGATATTCACCACTGTATCCCTGGCATCTCAGAGCATCTGACACATAGTTGGTGCCCAATTAATATTTGTTACATGGACGAATGAGTGTCTTTTCCATTTGTGAAGGTATTACTAATCTGTTGTTCACCTGGGCAATAGAGAGTACCCACTGTATATGCAGTGAGAAGCAGCCAGGGTACATGGAAAGATGATGCTGTTAAAGTGACCTTGGGGACAGAAGGGCAGCTGCACTGGGACTGTAAAACAGGCTACAGAATAATCCATAAAGAAGGGTCCAGTACTCCAGACTCCCCAAAACCAAATTTTTAGCAAGAAAACGATGGTCAAAGGGCAAAAGGTTAACCACGTGAGGTCCCAGGAGCAGGGGCCCTCAGGTATGGCCCAAACTGCCTCTGGACCTCAGTCCACCAGCCTGGGGTTGGAAGGTGATTTCTGAGCACCCTTCCCCAGAATCCTTTGACACAATGGATTTGAGATGATTTCTGGCATTCTGGAGAAGGCAGGCTTTGGCCGGACAGGAGCACACAGGAAGGAGAGAAAGGGGCTGGCTCCTGCTGGGCCTTCCAAGGAGGCCTACCTGAGCAGGAGGTGAGAATGTAGACGAGGGCAGCAATACAACTGCTGCTGATGAAGGCCAGGAGCATGTCATTGTTGAAGGTTCTGCGCACCTCGTAATCAAAGAGGTCTGTCCCCCCATACAGAACCTGGACTTTGCTGGAAGGGGAGAGGAAAGACAGAAGTGGGTTGTACTGGGGCGCCTGGGTGGCGCAGTCGGTTAAGCGTCCGACTTCAGCCAGGTCACGATCTCGCCGTCTGTGAGTTCGAGCCCCGCGTCAGGCTCTGGGCTGATGGCTCAGAGCCTGGAGCCTGTTTCCGATTCTGTGTCTCCCTCTCTCTCTGCCCCTCCCCCGTTCATGCTCTGTCTCTCTCTGTCCCAAAAATAAATAAAAAACGTTGAAAAAAAAATTAAAAAAAAAAAAAAAAAAAAAAAAAAAAAAAAAAGAAGTGGGTTGTACTGTTGATACTTGGAAGAGGAGCAGGAGCTACCCACCTCCACAGGGCTCTTTACCTTGGCTCCATGTTAAATCACCTGGGGGCTTCCAAAACTCCTGATGCCCAGGCCGTATTCTAGACAAATTAAACCAGAATTTCTGGGGTGGGGCTGAGTCATCAGTATTTAAAAATCTCCCAGGTGATTCAAACATACAGTCAAGGTTGAGACCCTGCTCAACACAGATAATAATCAATTATAATCAAATACTACATCATCTCCCAATACTCAATTATTCACTGCAAAATTCTAAATTCAAACCAGCTTCCACTTATGCAGTTTTACACTGCTATTCAGTGTGCACTTAACACAAGCTATTCTTCAAAATAACAAAAATGTTAACCGGGCTGGTCAAGTAGAGTTTTAGAGTGATATCTGCTTCTGGACACGATGCAGTGATAAGATGAAATCTAGATTTACCCTCTCCATAAAACTAACAAAAAAATAAGAGAAACTATATAAAACAAGAATCGGGACATGAGACAACACAGGATGATGATTCTTGAGAGATGAGAAGCAAAATGGGCCCTATGGTTATCCTGACTAACGGCCTTGAGAGTTGCTGGGTCTCAGTGTAACCTTATACATGGGTTATGGGGCTCCCCAAAGGAGGCTGAAATTTTTCCAAACTTGATGGAAAACTATAAACCCACTGATTTAAGAAGCTTGAGCAACAAACTCCAAGTACAAAAAAAAAAAAAATGAAATGAAATGACAACAATGCACATCATAACCAAATTTTTTCAAAACCAGTGACCAAAAGAAAGTCTTAAAAGCAGCCTGAGGAAAAAGGTGCATCACATACAGAAGGACAAAGATAAGAGAGACTTCTCATCAGAAACAAGTGCTAGTGAGACAATAATGGAGCAGCATCTTTTACCTATTGGGAAAAACATCGACCCAGAATTCTATACCCAGCAAAAATATACTTCAAAAGCAAAGGGAAAATAAAGACTTTTTCATTTTTTATTTTATTTTAATTTTAAAGTTTATTTATCTTGAGAGAGACAGAGACAGCATGAGCAGAAGAGGGGCAGAGAGAGAGAGAGAGAGAGAGAGGGAGAATCCCAAGCCTGATGTGGGGCTTGAACTCATGAAACCATGAGACCATGACCTAAGCTGAAACCAAGAGTTGGCCACTTAACCAACTGAGCCACCCAGGCGCCCCAGTAATACATGAAAGCAGAAGGAATTAATCTCCAGGATCCCTGCACTATAAGAGATGTTAAAGTAAATCCTTCAGGTACAAAGAGAATAACAGAAGGAAATATGGATCTATACAAAGGAATAAAATGGATTAAAAATGGTAATGACATGAACAAATATAAAATATTTTCTTATTGCTTATTTAAGTTTCTTTATAAGATAATTGACCACTTCAGCAAAAATAATAATGTAGTGTGGTGTTGATAACACACATGAAAATAAAATACATGAGAACAATACATAGAGGCTGGGAGGAAAGAAATGGTAGCATACTACTGGAAGTGTCTTACACTATACACAAAGTGGTAAAATGTCATCTGAAGGTAGCCTGTGATAATCTAAGATTATATACTATAAACCCTAAGCAACCATTAAAATAAAAAGTTATAGCTAAAAGACTAACAAATGAGGGGCACCTGGGTGGCTCAGTCAGTTAAGTGTCCTACTTCGACTCAGGTCATGATCTCGTGGTTCATGAGTTTGAGCTCTGCATTGGGCTCTGTGCTGACAGCTCAGAGCCTTGAGCCTGCTTCAGATTCTGTGTCTTCCTACCTCTTTGCCCTTCCTCTGCTTGCTCTCTGTCTCTCAAAAATAATTAAATGTTAAAAAAACTTAAAAAAAAGACTAACAAAGGAAATAAAACATAATAATAAAAAAACACGGAATCAGTCCAGAAGAAGGCAAAAGAAAAGAAAAGGGGAACAAAGAGAGACTTAAGTCTAGCCATATTAATAACTGCATTACCTATAAATGGTCTAAACACCCCAATTAAAAGGCAGAGACAGACTAGATTTTAAAAAAAGCAAGACCTAGAAGCTTACAAGAAACCCATTTTAAGTATAGAAACAAATAGGTTAAAATATTTAAAAAAGAAAAATATATGACATGCTAACTCAAATCAAAAGGAAGCTGGAATGGTTATATTAATAACAAATGAAATAAATTTCAGAACGAAGAATATTACTAGGGATAAAGAAGACAATTTCAAAATGATAAAGCGTTTGATTCATCAAGACAACACAATCAACCAACTTGACCTGACAGGTATTTATTAAACACCCCACTCATCAACAGCAGAATATGTATTCTTTTTAAGTGCACAAGGGAACATTTAGTAAGACAGACCACAATCTGGACCATAAAACAAGACTCACTAAATTTAAAAGGACTGAAGTCATACAAAGTATGTTCTCTGACCACAAATGAATTAAATTAAAAATCAGCCACAAAATGATATCTGGAAAATTCCCAAATATTTGGAAACTAAATAACATACTTTTAAATAACACACAGGTCAAAAAAGAGATCAAAGGGGAAATAGAAAGTATTTTGAATTGAATGAAAATGAAAACACAACATGTGAAAATCTGTGGGATATGCTAAAACAGTACCAAAAGGGAATTTATAGCAATAAATGTCTGTATTGGAGAAGAAGAAACATTTCAAGTTAATGGCCTCAGCTTCTACTTCAAAAAAGTAGAACAAGATAAAAATTACATGTAAAGTAGGCAGACAAAAGGAAATAACAAAGATCAGAGAAGCTAATGAAATACAAAACAAAACCAATAGAAAAAAAAATCAGAGAAATCTAAAGCTAGTTCTTTGAGAAGGTTAAAAAAAATTTGATAAACCTCTAGTCAGAATGATCATGAAAAAAGAGAAAATACACAAGAAAGATGTGACATCACTACAGTTTTACAGATATTTAAAAGATAGCAAAGGAATATTATGAACCACTTCCTACCAACAAATTTGACAATTTAAATGAAATGGACAGATTTAATGTTAGACTCAAAACTACCAAAGCTCATGCAGGAAGCAATAGCTAACTTTAATAGCCCTATCTATGTATATTAAAAAATTCTTCCCATAAAGAAAATTTCAGGCCCAGACAGTTTTATTGATGAATTCTATCACATATTTAAGGAAGAAAGAATACTAGTTCTATGCAAACTCTCCAGAACACTAAAGAGAAGAGAATACTTTCCAACTCATTCTATAATAGCAGAATTACCCTGATACCAAAATAGGACAAATACATTACAAGGAAACTACAGCCCAATATCTATGTTGAACATATTGTGCCCATGAACACAAAATACAAACAGAATACAAAATACAAAATAGAATCTAACACTATATAAAAAAGAAACTATATCATGACCAAGAGCTGGGGGGGCTTGGGTTGCCCCAGGAATGTAAGCTTGGCTTAACATTAAAAACTCAATCAATGTTATTCACTACATTAAACTAAAAAAGAAAAATTGTATGATCTCTCTTTAGACACAGAAAAAACATTTGAAAAAATTCAATATTCATTATTGATTAAAAAAAAAAAAGCTACCAGCAAATTAGGGATAGAGGGAGCCTTTTTAACCTGATTAAGGACATCTACAAAAACCCTATGTACTTTTGATTAGGAATAAGACAAGAATGTCCTCTCTCATTACTTTTATTCAACCTTATGCTGGAGGTTCTAGCTAGTGCAATCAGCCAAGAAAGAAAAATAAAAGGCATCTAACTTGGAAAGGAAGAAGTAAAACTGTTTTTATTAGCATAAGATATAATTAACTATGTAAAAAATCTAATGTAATTTACCAAAAAACTTCTAGAACTACTAAGGGAGATTAGCAAGGTTACAGGATACAAAATCAATTATATTACTATATACTAGTATGAACAATTGAAAATTAAAATTAAGAAAATAATACCATTTACAACAGCATAAAAACATGAAATAGGGATACATCTGACAAAAGATGTATATACTACATTCATGGGTAAGAAGACTCAATATTGTTACGATGTCAGTTCTCAAGTTGATTTATGGATTCAGCACAGCCATAATCAAGATCCCAGCAGACATTTTTTTTCCTGGAGAAACAGACAAGTGAATTCTAAAATTCAAATAGAAATTCAAAGGACCTAAAATAACTAAAATAATTGTAAAAAAGAATAAAGTTGGGAGGCTTAACAGATTTGGTATAAAGACAAGATATGGTATAAAGCTACCAAAATTAAGGCAGTGTGGTACTCATGTGCAAATAAAGAAACAGATTGATGGAACAGAACAGAGAGTCCAGAAATTAACTTATATATCTATGAACAATAGATTTTTGTCCTAGGTACAAAGGCAATCTTTGTTGAAGGAATAATCATGTTGACAGGTGATGTTTGAACAATTGGATATCTGTATAAAAATATGTGGCATCTTGGGGTGCCTGAGTGGCTCAGTTTGTTAAGCAACCGACTTCAGCTCAGGTCATGATTTCACGGTTTGTGAGTTCAAGCCCCGTGTTGGGCTCTGTGCTGACAGCTCAGAGCGTGGAGCTCACTTCAGATTCTGTGTCTCCCTCTGTCTTCCCCTCCTTTTCTTGTGCTCTGTCTCTCACTCTGTCTCAAAAATAAATAAATGTTTAAAAAAATTTAAAAAATGTAGCATCTCCATACACTGGGTTACTGCTCAGCATCTAAAAATAATAAACTATCAATGGCTGCAATAACATGGATAGAACTTAAAGTAATTAGGCTGAAAGGGGTCAACCAAAAGAGTGTATACTATATGATGCCATGGATATAAAATTCTAGAAAATGAAAACCAGTATGCAGTAATAGAAAACAGAAAGTGGTGCCTGGGGTAGGGGTGGAGAGGCAAGAAGAGGCAGGATGGACTCATTAGCCAGGGGACATGAGAAAACTTTTGGGGGTGATGGATATGTTCACTATCTTGATTATGGTGAAGGTTTCATGGTATATACATGTGTCAAAACTAATCAAACTGTAAACTTTAAGTATGTGCAGTTGGTTGTATGTCAATTACATCTCAATAAAGCTGTTTTTAAAAACAGAACACTTAAAAGTAAAATAGAAAAGATCTCTGAATTATCTACTTTTTAAGTTATATAGATCAATTGATCTTTCATTAGAGTAGACAACTGAAAATTCAAACAATTTTTTTAATGTTTGTTTTTGAGAGAGAGAGAGAGTGAGAGTGCACAACTGGAGGAGGGGCAGATAGAGAGGGAGACAGAGGATCTGCAGCAGATCTGTGCTGACAGCAGAGTGCCTGATGCAGGGCTTGAACTCATGAACCATGAGATCATGACCTGACTCCAAGTTGGACTCTTAACCGACTGAGCTACTCAGGAGCCCCAAGAAATTGTTATTCATTCTACTCATTCATTCGTACAGCATTTATAGAGTGCCTTCTAAGTTCCAGGTCCTATTTTAGTTGCTGGCTATAAAAAGACACAGGCCCCAATTTTCACTCTCAGGTATAAAGGAATAGTTCATGGAAGACAAGTATTCCTGCCAAGAACTACTAAAAAGATAAAATTCAGAAATCATCTGTTTGATGACAGTAGAAGGTTCCTGAAGTAATGAGAAGTAGAGGGACTCCAGAAAGATTCCATAAAGGGAAGAACCTAGGAAAGGTAAGCTGTTCTTCTACAGCTATTTTCACCCTGGAGGCATCTGCTGATTCTGAACACAGGCAGAAAGATGTGAAAATCAAGGCTAGGAGTCAGATGAACTAGCAGAGTTCCCCCTCAGCACTTTGGTTACATACTGGAGCTGCATGAAGCATTAGGCTAGAAACCTAAGCAGAAAGCTTCTTTAAAAACGTGGCATGGAGTTTCTGTTGGTTTTTGTGTGTGTGTGTGTGTGTGTTTGTAGTTTTGAGAAACAAAGATTAGAGTTTGGAACTTGTTAGGGGAAAGAGTTCTGCAGAATACACCAGACTCCCAGTAGAAAGTCCTAGAGAACCAAGGGCAAACAAGGGGCAGACTGAGACTTTCCAGGGCTGCAAAACAGCCTTGACTCAACAAAATGGTTGGTTACTTAAGGTGATCAGTCACAACTCTGTCTGCCTAGTGGAAGGAATGATAGACTTTCTGTGCAGGAAATAATATCACCTGGACCTGTTTGTTTTTTTATACATAATGTTTATCGCTCAATAAAAATTACCAGGCATACTCATAGGCATGACCACATGACCAAAAACCAAGTGAAAGAACAGACTACAGAAACAAATCCACAGCTTATCCCTATGTTGAAAGTCGGCTGATAAGGACTTTAAAATAATGATAATTTAAAAAATAATAATAATATGTTTAAGGACAGAGAGGATACTATGGACAAAATAAATAAAATGATGAATTTCACCAGGGATTTAGATAAATAACAAAGAATCAAATGGAAATTCTCCACAGAAAAACATACCATTAAAATGTCAACAGACATTAAGTGGCAGATTAAATATAACAAAAGACTGGATCAGTGAACTAGAACATCTAAAACACAGAAAGAAACGAAACACAGAAAGTAACAAAAACCAAAACATAGAAATGAAAAATAAAAAACCTAGACAAGATCCCTGAAAACACATGGGACTCAGTGAAAAAAAATCTAACATTTGTGTAATCAGAATCTTAAAAGGAAAAGAAACATAGAATGAGGTAGAAGCAATATTTGAGGCAGTGATAGCCAGGAAAACTCCCCAAACTGATGAAAGTTATCAGTCTACAGATTCAAGAAGTTCTGTGCACCCCAAGCAGAACAAATTCAAGGAAAACTACACCTACATAACTCATGGTAAGACTGGTGAAGCCAAGGAGAAAAATCTTAAATGCAGCCAGAGAAAAAAAAGACAATTTTTCCAAGGAACAACAAAAATATTTACAGCTGACTTTTCCACAGGAATGATGGAAGTCAGAACACAATGGATTGACAGCTCTAAAGTACTAAAAGAAAATAACTACCAACTTACAATTCTATACCAGCAGAAATATACTTCAAAAATGAAAGTAAAATAAAGATGTTTTCTAGGCAAAAACACAGAATTTATCCTCAGCAAATATGCACTTAAAAAACTATTAAGAAGAGGTCTACAGATACAAGGAAAATGATTCTAGGGGGAAACATGAAATTGTAGAAAGTAATGAAGAGCAACAGCAAAAGTAAATATGTGAGTAAATATAAATGAGTACTGACTTAGTAAAATAATAATGTGATATCATGCGGGGCTTCAATGTATCTAGAATTAAAATGCATGCAACAAAATGCAACAGGCTAAAGGGTATAAAAGCAGCGAACATGTTCTAAGATTCTAATATTATCAGAGATGTAGTGAAAGTGATCATTTGTATTATTCTGTAGTTAAGTCAAGGTGCATGTTGCCATCTCTTGGGTAACCAGTCATAAAGTAGTAAAAAGATCCAATTATTCCAAAAGAAGATACTAAACTCTATAGGGACTCTGCTTTTCATTGCTCCTATGAAGCTCTAGAGTGATGGGAACGGGAAGAGAGGCTTTTTTACCCAGGCAGAGGTTTTGTCTTAACAGCTGAACATATTACGCAGTGGTAGTTTTTGGTATTTGAACCCTAAAGATCCTCCTGCAGGCAGCCCCTCCCAGTTTCCCACCCTAGCCAAGTACCTTTCTCTGGAACACCTCTATTTGTTCATCCACCCCCACCCACCCACTCATTCATGCCCAAGATAAATTCCTACTAAGGGGTTCCTGGCACTGTCCTAGGGACCAGGCCTATAGAAAGAAGCCAGGAACAATCCCAGCCCGCAACAAACTCACACTCTCTTGAAACATAATGAAACTAGACCTTCCTCAAACTTTAACATGCAGACAAGTCATCTAGGATCCTGTAGGTCCAAGAAAGGCCTGGAGATTCTGCATTTATAACAACCCCCCAGGTGAAACAGATGCTGCTGATCTGAGGAATGCACTTTGAGTGACAAGGAATTAAACAGCTAAAATACAGACTGACAAGTGCCATGATGAAATTGTAGCTCAGAGAGGTGAAAGAGCTCACGGAAACTCCCAAGTGGACTAAGTCACTGGTATGTGACCTTAGACATATCTAACTCCAAAGCTCATGTATGCTCTTTCGTTCCTCCTCTAGTGAGAAGGAAGGGCATGGTGGAAGGGGGGTGGAGTGGGCTTTCAATCCAGCTTCAGGGAAAAACTGCCCAGGCTGGATCTTAGTGGATGAGCAGGGGTTTGTTTAGCAAAGAAGCAGGGTCAGAAGAAGGTTCCTAGTGCAGCGACTGGCATAAAAACAAAAGGGGTAAGGGCTCTGGATTGGACAGGTTGGCTTTTAGTGCCAATCCCACGACTTATGGGCTTTATAATTTGGACAACTCACTTAATAGGGCTGTGCCTCGATTTCCTCAACCATAAGATGGAGATGATCATAATAGCACCTGCCTCATTGGGTCGGTGTTGAGAATTAAATGAGATGGTGTGTATAAGGGGCTTATACCAGCACTGTGCCACATAAATGTTGGTTCTGATTATCATAGTTGTTGCTCAATGCAACGAATGAGTAATGGAAGGAACAAGGGTATTTCAGGCAGAATGATTCATTTGCCTGGAGCTGGCCTGTCAGGGCAGGGGACTGAGAGGCATCACAGTTATTGCCCATCAGGACTGATAGATGAACTATTTAATGCCCTTTCTGGGTGAGGAAGGGCCTACGTGTATTTTTAGACACATAGCCCAAGGTTTGGAGGACAACCAAAGCACCCAATACCTGAGAGCACCTTCACATCTCTTGGCTCACCTCCTCCTAATGCCTCCAGAAGGTATCGGGACTCATCATCCCCATTCTACAAGTAGGGAAACTGAGGCCCAGAGAAGTAGAGGCATATTTGCCAACTCTCTCTCTGGGTAGAGGAGGCAGACAGGCCAATACTCCCTGGTCAGTACTCTTTCCAGAAAGCCCTCTAGGCACCATCTCAGGAGAAAAATCAATATCCAAGACTTCTTAGGCAAAAGCCCTGGGATTTCCTACCTCCTCCAAAGCTTTCATGTTCACTAACCATCAGCACTGGTCAAGAAAAGGGGCTTTTTGAGCTGTCAGAGTGACAGTGAGGATGTATCTGGCTCTGCCCCTGATTCAGGAAGAAAGACTTCCTAGGGAGAAGGTTCAGGGGAGGTGATCTGGGTTTATGAGAAAGAAACACTCGAAAGACAATTTCCTACCCTAACACAGCCCTTTCCTGATATACACAAGGACAAACAGACACTGCATGCAGCTGGACCTCCTACCTAGTAGACTGCTTGGCCAGCATGGCCACGTAGGTGACCACAAAGCTCTGAAACTTGGCCCGCTGCTCCTCCCAGCGATCGTCCACTGAGTAGTAGTTGGGCAGGGGTGCTCCAAAGAGGATCTCGCTGCGCAGTAGGGAGCTCTTGAGGTTTTCTGCGGAGAGGCCCTCGTCCACATACCAGTAGAACTCGGGGTGAGTCATGGCCAGCTCTAGGGAGCCTGCAGGGGCAGGGGTGGTGGCCCAAGGAGCTCAGAGGGCAGCTCCCCACAGCTCTCCATCAACATCATCCTGTCCTTCTTGCTAATCTCACTCCTTTCTAAGGAGGTGGCACTCCCCCTCAGGCTGCCTCCAGCTGTCTCAAATGGAACAGAGCAACGGTTTAAAGAACTCACTGCCCAAGAGCAGCAGTCCCCCAGACCTGCTCAGGCAGCCCCCAATAAATTCACATTTTATTTGCATGTGAACCTCACCTAATTCCAAGGCTCAGTCTTTGCAGCCCTCGAGTTCCACCTTTCCATTACAGTCCCCATTCATCTGCCTAGAATCTTGCCCGTGTGCCCCTTAGAAGGCACACCCAAGCACCCAAGCCCCACCCCACGACCATTCTCTAGCCCCACCCCACCTTTCAAGTCTCATCCCTAAATTACTACAAACTAACCCCGCCTTGGTCTCCCTTCAACTTGTCTCTCTCCCTTATCTTCCTCTGATTAGATGCCCGGTCCTCTAACCACACCTGGGTTTCCCTCTAACCAAACTCATGCCCAAGCCCTACCCCACCCATTCTTTAACTGGCCAGTTTTCCACAATCCAGCTCTGCACCCAAACCTTCCTTGCCTCTCTCAGATCCCATCTCACATCCTACCCTGCTGCCAGTCTTTTGCTGTATCACCTTCAGGTCACGCCCAGCAGGCAGCTCGAGCCTGAGTCTGCCCACAGCGGAGTCCCACCCCATTCTCCTTCAGGTGTGAGTCCATGGCCAAATTTCCCATGGGTCTCTAAAGTACCTTCTCTCAATCTCATGAAGACCCGCCCTCAGCCTCACTGAGGCCCCGCCCCTTACAAGCCCCACCCACCCAAGGGCTCCACCCCTTACAAGGCCCTCCCCAGCAGGCTGTGTCCCCAGCCACACACAAGGCTGCTCACCCCGGATGTCGGCCAGGTCCTGGCCCATGCCATCATAGTAGATCTTGCCGCCTCTCTCAGTGGGGAAGAAGTAGGTCATGAGCGAGCTGGGTGGGGAGCAGTAGGAGTAGGACCCTAGTGGAAGGTCCTTGAGCACCTCATGGGGTTTCCAGCAGAACTCCCGGAAGCCCGGGTGGTCCATGATCTTGCGCTCAATCTCGTGGATTGTGACCAGCCGCTCACTGGTGAAAATGTTGCGCTCTGCGTCCCCACGGGCCAGGAAAATGAGCTCAATGCGCCAGTGCGCATGCGTCTGGGTGTTGGCGCTCACATAAGAACGTGAGTAGTCCCAGCGCGAGGCACCCCTGCGGACTCGGCTCTGATTGGCCGCAGCCACAGCACGGGGCGGGGTGCTGGGTTGGCACCGTCCATTCTTCTGCATGCCCTGGTTCGTTGGGCCTTCACTCTGGTTGGCTGCCAGATCCACCAGGGTTGGGGCCTCCCGCCGAAGACGCCCACTCCGATTGGCTGCTGGTTTCTGGTCTGCGGAAGTGTCAGGGGATATGCCTGGGCCATGCCTTGGGGCCGCAAAGACTGCCCGTGGGGGCCTGGTGACCAGTCGAGAACGGTTGCCCAGATGCAGCTGCTGCAGCTGCTCTGAGATAAGGCGCTGGAGCGTCTCAGAAGTGAAGTCAGCCAAGTCGCGCCGGTTGCGCCCCCAGGAACCAAACTGGGACTTAAGCGCCAGCGCGAGGGCATCAAAACGCTGGGAGGCCTCATGGTTGCGGATCTCAAAGGCGTTGTAGGAGATGTCAATGTCCAGCGGCGGGTAGTAGAGGAACATGAAGGCCGACAGGGCCATGGGGATGCTGCAGCCCAGGAAGAGCACCAGCCCTGCACAGCAGGGATTTGTGAAAGCCCAGCCCAGGGTGCTCCAGAAGCCCGAGGCAGGCGGCCGGGAAGGCAAGGTCCAACGCCTCCAGCAACACTGCCCTCCTTTCCCAGCTCGGGGCCCTGGCTTCTGGGCCCTCCTAAAGGCCTCACCTGTTGCTTCCTCCTCTTCCTGCTCCTCCTCTAGCCACACGTCTTGCAGCAAGGGGTCATCCTCCGAGTCCATAGCCTACAGGAGAGGGAGAGGGTCAGCAGGCTAGAGAGAGGGAGAAGACGGTGTCCTGTGGCTGCAGTCGCCCAGCCCTGGGTATTAGCCCCGTCCACAAATACTGCGATGGAATTGCATCGCGTGGGCATGTAACTCAACTGAACTTCATCACTTGTACACGAAACAAAGAAAAATATGTTACTGGTCCATCACCTCCCCCAACTAGATCTTGGCTTTCGAGGCCACAGGAAAGGGAGAATCACAGCCCGTTTGCAAACAGAAGAGACATTCCTCCCTGTGTAAGGGATACTGGGGCGGGGGGGGGGGGGGGTGGACTCTGACTACACACGATTTCTCAACTTCCTCTTCATGCTTTGATTCTAGAACTCATGGCCAACAGGAGGCGTTACTCCACTGCCATCACGTTTACTTATAGTTAGCAACTCTAAAGTAGATCTCCCCTATGACCCAGCAATAGCACTGCTAGGAATTTACCCAAGGGATACAGGAGTGCTGATGCATAGGGGCACTTGTACCCCAATGTTTATAGCAGCACTTTCAACAGTGGCCAAATTATGGAAAGAGCTTAAATGTCCATCAACTGATGAATGGATAAAGAAATTGTGGTTTATATACACAATGGAATACTACATGGCAATGAGAAAGAACGAAATATGGCCCTTTGTAGCAACGTGGATGGAACTGGAGAGTGTTATGCTAAGTGAAATATGTCATACAGAGAAAGACAGATACCATATGTTTTCACTCTTATGTGGATCTTGAGAAACTTAACAGAAGACCATGGGGGAGGGGAAGGGGGAAAAGTTAGAGAGGGAGGGAGGCAAACCATAAGAGACTCTTAAAAACTGAGAATAAACAGGGTTGATGGGGGGTGGGAGGGAGGGGAAAGTGGGTGACGGGCATTGAGGAGGGCACCTGTTGGGATGACCACTGGCTGTTGTATGGAAACCAATTTGACAATACATTTCATATGAAAAATAAATAAAATACCTTCTGAAGTATCAGGGTAGGAGGAAAGAACGTGGTCTTTGGAATCGGGAGTTTGGGTCCTGGTAAGGTGAACATTGGCAAGGCAGTAAACCTCTCTGAACCTCAATTTGTCGTCTATAAAACAGAGGTGGCCACTCCTGCCTCACACAGTTGTGAGGAGGGCTGCAGTCTGGGTAGTATATTAGTTACTATATCTGTCACGTAAGCAGATTTGTTTGCTCCCCTCTGGGGGCTGTAATGTGCCTAGCGGTCGCCCATGGATGGGGCTGTGCCAGAGCTGTCATAGCTCTCCTCAAGAACTCTCAATAGCTCCCCACCCCCTCTTTGGGACACTGCAGCTGCAGCCACTGTTTGTCAGGCTCAGGCCACTTAACATGCAGCGCCAGCAACATCAAACCTTTGGGCACGAGCAGGGGCCAGGCATCTGTCTCCCCAAGACTTGGGCACAAGCAGCAGGAGGGCCTGGCAGGAGAGGGCAGCCCGGGCAGCCTGAGGACTCCTGCAGGGTGGCCCGAAGGCAGGAGGCCTTCCGGCATCCCCGGGCATGGCCTGTTCCCCTTGTCCCTCCTGTCCTCAGTTTGGACGGGGAGAGACTCATTATCCAGTTAGACGCCAGACAGCGAGAAGAGGAAGCTAATTATACCAGAGCTGGCTAATTAATGCTGCCTTTCCTATTAACATTCTCTAGAGTGCTCCATTTCAATTAGACGGTCTGTCCGGGAAGAGAGGGGGCTGCCGTCAGCCCAGAGAAAGTGAGGAAGAGAGGGTGAGGGGAAGGAGGGAAACAGAGACAGAGAGACAGGAAACAGGAGAGATGAGAGACAGAGACAGCTGGGAAGAGGAGACAGAGAGGAGAGGGGAATTGAGTGGGGGGTGGGCAGACAGAGATGCAAAAAGGGAAACAGAGAGGAGGGTGGGAGAAGAGGAGGGCAAAGCAGAAAACTTGAAAGGGAGAGAGGCCTGGAGGGGATGGGAACCGCTCCTGTAATATGCAAGAGTCCTATCCTAAGATGAGATCATTAAACTTCCCATTTGCGATGCCCTAAAGCATTCTGGCCGAGGGGACGCCATATGCTCCCAGGACCAATTTGTGTTAGCAGGAACTCCTGAGTGTGAACCAGAGGCAGCTCAGACTCACCCCATGTCCAAGGGGCAGAACTAAGTCTGCATGTGGAGGTGGGGGCAGGTGGGAGCTTCGCCCCCACTCCCAGCCTTGGAAGGAGGATGCTGATGGCAATATGGTGGAGAGGGAGGGACAAAGGCCACTTCTGCCTCTTTTTCTGGGGTCCATCCACCCTGCCCCCAGCCTCAGCCTGCCTTTCAAGATGTATAGTTTACGGTATGTTGATATGTGAGCGGGGGTCCAAGGCCAGGATTCTGGGTCACGGCAGCACTTCCTGAGGGATTTGGGGGATCCTGCTGTTGCACCGGCGAAGCCATTCCCTTCCCTAGGAGTCTAATGCATCTTTCAAGGTCTTGCTCAAGTGTCACCTCTGACAAGAAGCCTTCCCAGATCTGAAGCCCCCAGCGACCCATCTAAACTTCTCACCACACTTAGGGGGTACAAATTACTCAGGGACAAGGAGGGAGAGGCAATATAGTAGGACATTAAGAGCTAAGGCTTTGGAGGCAGACAGATCTGGATGTCGGTCCCAGCTATACAATTTAGAGCAGGCGATGTATCCTTTCTGACCCTCAGTTTTCTCATCTATAAAATGGGGCTACCAGTAGTCATCATCACAGAGGTGATCAGATGATGTACACAGCAGGCTGACCACAGTGCCTGGTACATGTAAGTGCTTGGGAAATGACTGCTTCTGTTCTTTTATATATCTGCTCCTCCGCCAAGGCTGTGAACTGGAAGACTCACATGGCTCATTGCATTTGCCAAAGATGATCACAGCAATATCTCTCGTCTCATGTGCTTTTCTCATGGTATGACTGAGACTTCTCCCATCAAGAAGTAATGTCTGCATTCCTTCCCCTTGAATCCAGGAGCGTGGGGGCTGTGACTGCAGCAGAAGTGGCTCTGAGCTTGGCAAATGGAGAGGCAGGCTTCCCCCCTGGCTCTCTTGGGATGCTTTGTCCTTGGAGCCCAGCTGCCATGTGGAGAGGAGGCCCAAACTAGCACAGGAAGGGAGACCACATGCGGGAGCTCCTGCTGACAGCCAGCATCAACCATCAGATGTGTGAGTAAAGACACCACTGGCCAAGGAGTAACCCAAGCCTTCGTGTCTTCCCGGCTGAGACCCAAGTACCATGGAGTAGAGCTAAGCCACCGTCTCTTGTACCCTGTCCTGACCCACAGAGTCCAGGAGCATAATACACTGGTTGTCATACATCACTAAGTTTGGGGGATGATTGATTACATAGTAACAGTAACTGAACGATTATAATGGGTCCCTGTCCCCTACGTTTGACTCTGTGCCCTGCAGACAACATTTTCTGGATTGAAGTGCCCAGAAAATTGGGCACAGCCATTCTGCCTCCCAGTGAGAGCCCCGCAGCCGGGTGGACATGAACTCCAAGAGAGCAGGGACTTGGCTGTCATGTTCCCTGCTGGGGTTCTGGGTTTCGGATAGTTGTCGAATGAGGAAAGGTAAAGGAATCTCTGGAGAATCTGGGTTAGGTATTAGAACTTCCCCCCGGGACAGAGGATGATCACCAAACAATATACACATGCAGCCAGGAGTATGGTTTCTTCTGCCTGGGGTGGGGAGGATCTTGAAGAGGGTGAAATGAACAAACAAGAAGTGGACTCGATGAGTTCTTTGTCTCTCATGCCTCCCGCCCCCACGCTTGTCTTCTCTACCTCTGGGAAGAAAAGCTGCCACGTGGGAAATGACACCAGATTGGTGGTTGACCACCACGGCTGCAGGCCTGGCTCAGCCATCAACTTTCTGTGTGGCCCTGGGCCTGTCCATCCGCTCCTGGGGCCCTGTCTCCCCCATCTGGCATTGGGATGGTAAAGCCTCAGGTCCCTCTAGTGGTGACTCCCGCTGAGCTGCAGAGAAGCCCTGGTCTGCAGGCCAGCAAGGGTGGGTGGGGTCTGAGAGACCCTCAGCAAACCCAGGGAGGCCTCAGCTCGCAGGTGGGGTCTGACAGCAGCACCTCAGTGGACAACCACCTCCTCGGGCTTTTCCACAGGGTGGGCAGCAAATTGCACATTTCTTTTCCCTTCTCAAATGATGGGAATTGATTAGCCGAGCAAGGAGCTCCAGCTGCTCCATGGAAAGGCACTAAGGACAGCTTATGAGGGACCCGTCATGAGCCGACTTCCATTATGCCTTCATGGTCTTCATCATGGTAGGCCTGCTCAGTGCCCAACGTCCTCTCTGTCCTCCCCTGTCTCTCTCTGCCTCTGTCTCTCCTACATACATACACACACACACACACACACACACACACACACACACACTCAGAGATGGTCAGAATTGAACTCTGAGCCTCTCAGGGGCCCAGGAGACAAGGTGGAGACATCCACAAAAAAAGGTCTCCCTTCTCTTGGGGGAATCAAGAGGGGCAGGTGCCTGAAAGGGAATGGTAGGCCCTGGGGGGCCCAGGGAGGAACCTGGCTCAGTGTTAAGGGCCAGGCATGGGGCAATCCAAAGCCACATTTGAAGCATAATCTCAATATTATAACAGAAAAAACAAAATTCCACATGCATTAAAAGAAAAAAAAAAACACTTACAATGGTTATCTCTACCTGGGAGGATTATGGGTAATTTTCATTTTCTCCTTTATACTTGTCTATTTCCAATTTTTCTGCAATGATCAGGTGTAGCCTCACTTTTAGAATGAGAAAAAAAAACCTTATTTAAAAATAGAATGTGTGTGTATGTGTGTGGAAGGGATTTTGTGAACAGCCTCCAACTCTTTGAGGAGTTAGGATAATAGGGCCTGGGAGGAGGGTTCTGTCCCCAAAGGAGAGCAAATGCGGAGGGGGGGTGACTGAGTTGCAGCAGGAGAGACCCTGGTTAGAAAACAGAAGGTCCTGGAAGAGAGGCAGCTGGCAAAGGCCAATGAGTGAGTGAATGTGGAAATCTCCTGTTCTCCTGAGATAAAGAGAGGGGTCTTTTTTTTTTAAGCTTATTTATTTTGAGAGAGAGAGAGAACAAGCAGGGGAGGGGTAGAGAGAGAAGTAGAGACAGAATCCCATGCAGGCGCCACACTGTCAGCGAGGAGCCCCAAGCGGGGCTCAAACCCATGAACTGTGAGATCATGACCTGAGTCAAAATCAAGAGTTGGAGGCTTAACCGACAAGCCACCCAGGTGACCTGAGAGGGGCCTTTAAAATGAACAGGGAGGGGCACCTGGGTGGCTCAGTCGTGTCTGACTTCAGCTCAGGTCATGATCTCATGGTCCATGAGTTCAAGCCCCGCGTCGGGCTCTGTGCTGACAGCTCAGAGCCTGGAGCCTGCTTCGGACTCTGTGTCTCCTTCTCTCTCTGCCCCTCACCTACTCGTGCTCTCTCTCTCTCTCTCTCTCTCTCTCTCTCTCTCAAAAATAAGTAAACATTAAAATTTTTCTGTAATGAACAGGGAGTAGATCATGTCCCAGAAGGGGCATCAGAGCACAGGCAGTCCAATCCCTTTGTCTTCCAGATAGGGACACTGAGACCAGGCAAAGAGAAGGGACTCATCCAAGGTCTTATTTCAGTGGCAGAGCCAGGACTCCGGCTTGAAGGAGTGCTCAGTCTGCTCCATCGGCAGATTCTGGGGGGACTTCTTGGCAGTCCCTGGGAGCCACCAGGCCCGGAGAAGACGGCACGTGCTCCCAAAGAGCCAAATAGGGAAACGACTTTTAAGGTCTAGGGAAAGAGGCCTTCTTCAAGTCCCAAGCCAGATGGACCCGCCCCCCAACCTGGACAGGATGGGGCTTTGGTGGGAGGTGATGTTTTCTCAAAGACCCCCTTGACCCAGTTCTTGCTCTCCTGCAGCATGGCTCCCAGGGATATGGCCCCACGCCAGAGCCTGCCTGCAGCGCTGGTTACAACGTCCCTCCTTCCCGTGATGGGTGACAGAAGCATTCCTTCTTCATTCCCTTATCCCAGCCAGACTACTAAAAGTCACATTAGACATGCAGATTCAACTTCAAATACATACATGTATATATAATTTAACGGCAATTAGGAGCTAATCAGCTTTTTCTTCCTGTCTCGGGGTGTTTTGCCTCCCTGGTGCGGCGCTGGTCCTCAGAAACATCTTGGGGTGTTTGATTCTTCTACCCTTCGGCTGAGAGATGTGCGTGCAAGTTCAAAATGAGACAGTTGGAGTTGAACGGTCCCATTCTCCCCTGACACTGAAGTGGGGGACATCGTGTCCTTCTCTGCTTCCTGGTTCTGGGTCGGCGCCTTTGGGTGAATTCAGCTCATCTGAGGCGGAGAAGGGCGGACAGGAGAAGGGAGAGACCTCCTGGGCAGCAGTGTCCTAATGCCCTATCTGCTGATGCCCCGTCTTCCCTCCAGATGCCCCAGCTATGTGCCTTCCATCCTGAATCCCCAGCCCTTCTCCAAGACCTGGGCACTCCATTTCAGGCCAGGAGGCTATAGGAGCAGTGGAGACGTGGTGGTAAAACTGGGGCCAAATCACCCAGATGGGGTGAAGCTAAAAGCCCCACTAACTCACTGCAGAAACTCTGCCACCCATTAAGATAATCACAATCTAATAATTAGCTGTGTGTCTGCGAGGTCCAGGTACTCTCTCCACCCTCCCTCATACACCAGCCCTGCGAGGGAGGCAGTAGGAGCGTCCTTATTTAACAGAAGAATAAACAGAGAGGTTAAGTGACTCCCTTACGGTCACACAGCGAATAAGGGGTGAAACTGGAGTTTGAACCTCAGGTCTACGGATTCTGAAGCCCATGATCATTTCTGCATTCCAGGTGGCCCGTCAGTTTCTTGAGAGCTGAGATGGCAATACCCATTGAAAAAACCCACTGCTCTTTAGCAAGCCTGCACCAGCACTGCAAGACCTAAAAATCACTCTGCTTTCAGTACCTGTCAGCTCAAGGCATGACTTAAAGGAAGTCCCCATCAGTCTCGGAAGCCTAGCCTTCCCTCCAATGGGAACATGGGTGTGTTGGTTACCTTTGTGTGGCTGGGCCATGGGATGCCCAGACGTTGGACCAAACATGATCCTGGATATGGAGCCTGAGGAAAGCAGAGGACCACCCCCCCACAATGTGGGCCTCATCCCATCAGTTGAAGACCTGACTAGAATAAAAGGGCCGGGTAAGACAGGGCTTCTGCTGACTGCTAGAGCTGAAGCATTAGTCTTTTCCAGCCTTCAGACTCAGTCTCAGACATCGGCTCTTCCTGGGTCTCAAGCCTGCTGGATTTCGGATAAGAACTTACATCATCTGCTTGCCTGGTTCTCAGGCCTTTGGGCTCAGATTGGAACTACCATCGGCTCTCCTGGGTCGCCAGCTTGCTGCCTGTGGACCTTGGGATTTCTTAGTCTCCAAACTCATGTGAGCCAATTCATCTATCTATCTATCTATCTATCTATCTATCTATCTATCTATCCATCCATCCATCAGCCTACATCCTATTGGTTCCATTTCTTTCTAATACAGTTTTCTCAGAGGGAAAGTGGGGGTGAGGCAGGAGCCCCATCCCAGCAGTTAGATCCTAGAGGTCTTCCTTCAAGAAGACCCAAGTCCTACCCAGAATCTCAAATGAAAATGGCAAAAGAGCCAGGCAATGCCCTCCAAATCCGTAGAGGGTGGGGCATGGTTGGGAGGCTCTCAGGGCGTGTCTGAACCCTTCCCTCAGCAAGAAGTTCCCCCATCTACCCCCCCAACCGCCCCCTCCCCCAGCCCTGAGGAAACCTGGCTTTGCAGCTGTAGCTGAAGCTCACACGTGCCCCTACTCCCCTTCAGACCCCCTGCCCCTCAAGAAACACCATATCCTCATTAGCTAAATGTGCCAGCAGAGGGCAGGAAGTTCAGAAGGACACACATGACCACTTCTCACAAAGCAAATCTGGGCTTATTTATAGGGAGGCAGAAGGGGTGGGAGGGAGGGAGTCGGCAGGGGCTCTGCGGTGAGCCTGTCCAGGCCCCATGTTCCCCAGACCGGGGCCGGCTGCGGAGACAGAGTACATGAAGGACAGCCGGCCTCCCGGGGTTGACAGCTGGTGAGGAAACTGGGCACTGACTTGTAAGCCCAACAGCTCAATATATATCAGGCAAACAAGCTTTGCTCTGGTCAATATATCACCCGGGGAATGTCCCAGCCAGCACCAGAGGAATCCAGTATTAATGGTCACCAGAGCATTGCCACCTTCCGCCGTTCTGTGTGTTCTCTCTAGTGGGCTCAGGGGAACAGAACTGGCCTCCCCCCAGCACTAAGAAGGATCTGGGGTACCAAGAGCATCAGGGCCTGATTTTGGCGGGGGGACGTGGGGAGCTAAGCATGGATTTTGCGGTCAGATACACCTGGAGTCAGACCCTGGCTCTGCCGCTGGCTGGGCGCCTGGGGTTTCGGTTTCCCCATCTGTGAAATGGCGATGGTGACACCTGCTTACTGAGTCACACAGCTGCTGGTGCGATCAGTATGGGCTTCAGAGATGGGGAGAACCCTAAATCCGGCCCCGGCTCCTGTGCAGGGCTGTACGTTGGCCGGAGCCACCTCTTTCATTCTCTACGACCTTGGCCCTCAGATGTTAACATGGGTCATTCACCAGGTGCGCTTGTTCAAGTGCAAACTTCTCAGCCAGACACCAGATCCAGTCATTCAGACTCTCGGGGGGGGGGGGGGGGGGGGGGGCGGGGCGGGCAAGGCCCAGGAATCTAGTGACACCACCTCCCCGGGTGATTCTGTTGCAGGCGGCCCGGGAGTATTCCTTGAAAGACTCTGCTGTCCTGGTCACCTTCCCCAGCTCCCCGTGGTTTCTTCCGGCAGGTGGTCTAGCCTTTGGCACTCCCTTTCCTGCGGCTCATGCTTGCCTCTCTGCAGGCTCACCACACCCCCAGGGGGCCCTGTGGATGGACTCAGGGCTCACTCCTCTAAGCACCTCTTCCTCCAGCCATGAGGAGGGAAGAGATGACAGCATCTGGGCCAGGAACAGGACTTTACATCCAGAGAGAGGGACACAGGCCGCCCAGATCTGCCAACCAGCTCTTCAACCAGCAGTGAAAGAAAACAGCAGGCCAAGGGCTTACTCTCTGGCAGAAGCTGTGGGAGGGGCCTGGGCAGGGAGCTTCGCATCCACCAGGCACTGCTGTGTGCCCAGCACTGGGCACTTTACTTATGTCCTCTCTGGTCCAGCCTTAGCTCTATGAGGCAGTGTGCAGGGGTGGGGCGGGGATCCGGGCCTCTGCAGGCCCAATGTCAGAGCCCATCATTTTAGCCTCTGTGCTCTACTGCTAAGAGGGATTCCACACAGACTGCCCCACTCTACACCTCTTGCCCCTCCCCCACACCTCTTGCCGCCTAGGAACTCAGACCTCATAGCCCAGACCCATCAGTCCGGACTCCTGGAGCCCTCCAGGCGACCTTGGCATCTCTGAAGAAGAGGCAATGAAAGCTTAATAAAACCAGCAACACTTACAGAGGCCACAAAATACAGCCAGGCCCCCAGGCGTCCCTTGCTTGAAGGGTCAGAAGGTTCCTGAAAACCCTCACTACATGCTCAGGCCAACCTGTCTGCCTCCCACCACTTCTTCCCCACTCCCTGGTCCCAAGTCCTGGCTGCTGTCTGGACTTCAGTGTCCACAGGGCCCAGTAGCCAATCAGCTCCCCAGCCCCAGACCGCTAGGTTAATAAAAAATAAAAAGATTCCCACAAAACACGACCAATAACCATGGCCATAAAAGCCAAATTGGATTCCTTCGTGGATGATGAGCTTGGGGTCCTTCTCTGTCTCCGAGACCTGATTAACAAATATGTAAAACGATTCCCCTATCATCTCTGGCTCCAGCCAGCTCTCCCTGCAGCTCCAAGCTCAGGGACAAGGAACGAGGCAGAAGCGGGGGGATGTGTATCTAGGGCAGAAGAAGCGGCCCTCTGGGCCTCGGCACTGGCCTGCTGTGTCACTCAGAACAAGTCACTTAATACCTCTGGATGGCGGTCCCCCACCTGGGGAGAGACGCTCTCACACCCTCGCGCTTTGTGTTCTCGGCCTCTGCCCAAGAGGGGGACACAAAGGAAAGGCAGAGGGCTGCCCTTCACCGCATTCAGTAGCTGTTGTATGACTGGGGGAGGGGGAAATGTTGGGAGGGTCCTGCTCTGACACCAGCCAAGCAGTACGTCCTAGGTGCCATCAGCTTTGCTGGGACACAGCAGGTGGCTGGCCACCTGTCAGTAATCAGCTCTGGGGGAGGCTTTGGAAACTGTATCCCTTCCCACCCCCACCCCCCCAGAGCCCCCAGACCCCATCTGTGGGCCCAAGGACATTGCAAGACCCTTCTCAGCCCCACACCACGAAAGACAAGCATGGAGGTAAATTGGAACACCAAAGATAAAAAAGCACATAATACGAAGTGCTCAGACCACAGAGAGGCCACCACGACTGATTTGGGATGGAGCTCCAGGGAGGCTGTACCCCAGCCTGACTGCCAGGAAAAAAACAGGGAGAGTCCTTAGGGTAAATGTCCCCTCTGAGCACTCTGAGCTTCCCCAGCCCCTGCTGCTGACGCTTGCGGAGGGCCAAGGAGGCCAGCACCGGCCGAAAGCACAGGGGGGAGATGCTGGACGCTGCTCAGACCCTGCATCCCCAAGACAGAGCCAGCCCTGCCCCTGTCCCTCACATCCTGGGGGATGTGTCTACGCAGCATCTTACAGCTTGTAGATCATTTTCACGTGGGGTTTCAAGTCCTAGGAATTATTTCCAATTTGCAAACAAGAACTGAGGCTAAAAGAAGTAAACGGATTTCTTTGAACCGGATTTCTGATAAGCTCGGTACTCTCCTCACTATATTGGACTTTATTTGAGCCTTACATGTTTGAAACTCTCCGAGTTCTGGAATCAGCCCTCCTGATCCCTGCTGGTGCACACACAGGTGAGCGCCTTCTCCATCTCCCTTGGTCTTTCTCAGGGTCTGCACCCCCCCCCCCCCTCAAAGAGTCATCCTGGCCACAGCCTAGGCACAGCTCAGGCCCCAGGGAAGGGAGGAGAGGAGGATCTGGGACTAGCAAGTGAGTTCATCGACTTGAGTGTCTAGGTAGAAATGCACCTTCAGTGCCCACACCGGTCAGTGGCTCCGGGGAAGGGCTTCCTGGCTACACTGATGATGACAACTCGGGTGCCTATAGTGGGGAGTGGCACAGAGGCCCCCGACAGGGTGGGGAGTCTGACACGGGCTCTTGGCCTCACCCCACACCCCGTGATGGTGCAGCTGTCTACAGAGACAGGAATTAAGGGTCCACGCTGAGCAGGCAGAGCAGAGTACCCGGGATAAAGAGCAGATCTCTAAGCATCCTTCCTCAACTCCGCTGCCTTTCCCAGGAGATTCTGGGCCCCAGCAACTGGCTGTGGCTCCCAGCTGCGGGGACCACAAGAGACCCCAGTGAAGTTACCTGGACTCAAGAATCCCAGTCCCTTTCCGCCCCACCCCACCTCTGCTCAGTGGTGCAGTATCACCCTAAGTCAGTGGGAATCCCCACCCCAAATCCTTCCACAGTAACGGGGCTCTGTCTCCTCCTTGCTTGTGATCTCAGGCTAGTCTTCCTTCCTGGGTCTCAGTTTGCCCTTTGTCAAATGGGAGGGCTGGTCGCAATGAGATTTTAGATACCTTCCAGTTCCGTCATTCGGAGACCCCACAAGGCCAGGACACAGAAGTGTGACAAGAGAGCAAATAGGGTGGCTGAGGGCTAGGGGAGCAGCTGGGAAGGTAAAGAATGCTACAGATTTCACAGGGTGCTGGGCTGCAACCCCCATCGGCTGTGCAGCCTCTGGGTTTCAATGCCTGCCACGGCCAGGAGCCAGAGGACACCTGTGACCGGAGGGTCCTGCAGAATGGGATGGGGATGGGGCACGCAGTGAGGCGCCAAGGTTCAAGGACTCAGACTATCTCTCCCTGATCCTGTGCTGAAGGGTGTTCCAGGGGACAAGAACAGGTCCCTTCCCCTTGTCAGTACTTGAGGTCAGGCTCTGCCAGATCAAGGTCCTGGCTGTCAAAGTCTGCCAGCCCCACTTACCAATTCTACATTTACCCCTTCATTCATTCATTCATTCATTCATTGTCTTCATTCATTCACCTGATGGTGCTTGCTGTAAAATAAAGAGTTTCCAGGGCACCTGGGTGGCTCAGTTGGTTAAACGTCCAACTCTCTTGGTTCCGCTCAAGTTATGATCTCACGGTTCATGAGTTCAAGCCCCACATCAGGCTCTGCAATGACAGTGTGGATCCTGCTTGGGATTCTCTCTCTCTCCCTCTCTCTCTCTCTCTCTCCTCCTCTCCTGCTCTCTCTCTCTTTCTAAAAAATAAATGAATAAACCTTTTAAAAAATGGTTGAAACAGTAAATTAAAACTAAACTAAAGACTTTCTGTTAAATTACCTTTATCTTGAACTCCTTTTCTCCAGAAGACTCTATGAACCTTCCCACCCCGGATCTATTCTCATGGTCATTAATGCCCAAGAGTACCTCTTGGCTGACATGTTCCTGCTCATCACAAATTCCTGGCTCTGTTACTCTGGAACCATCTGCTCAAAGCCTCTGGAAAACAGGGTCAGAAAGTCAGGAGCCCTTGCAAGGAGCGTGCAGATGTTACTAGCCTGCAATGTTCTTCACCAGTCAGCTTCCCCCCAGCTTCTTCAGTTGAAGAAGGGAAGGAGGGGTCTTCTCTGGCCGCTGACACTTTTCCAAAGCCTGACTTCTCTCTAGCTTAGCCTAATGTGTCTCAGGCCTGGATGGCAGAGAGGAACCAAAACCAACATCCTGCCTTTGTGAAGCCACAAGATGATGCTTTAAAACCAGCAAATACTTTTCACCCAGGGATCTCGCACATGCAGTCATGTCCAGAGGGATTTGAGTCCCAGCTGTGTCTACACGGCATGAAAAGGGGAAACATCTGGAAGAAAGGCAGGCAAGTCCCGCCAGTCTGCCAGATGTGGCACGCATATGGACATCTGAAACATGGCCTGCTTGGCTGTTTGGCAGTCAAGAAGCAAGTGGTCAACCCATGTCACCCTGTCAACCGGGACACGGCCCCAGTCCATACGTACAAGTTACTCAGATTACTGAAGGATCCGAAAAGTATTTTGGCTGCAATCTTTAGAGACCTACATCAAGATAAAGGCCAAAGAAGGGCCTCGATCATCATCTGGGGTCTGTGCTGAGCCCAGCTTGCCTGTGTCTCAAGCGCCATCACTCACCAGCAACTTGCTTTGTCTCTCTGTGCCTCACATTTCTCATCCTTAAAATGAAATAATAATAGTAATGCTTTGGGGTGCCCAGGGGGCTCGGTCAGTTAAGCGTCTGACTCTTGATTTTGTCTCCAGTTATGATCTGACAGTTCGTGGGTTTGAGCCCTATGCTGACAGCACGAAGCCTGTTTGGGATTCTCTCTCTTTCTCTCTCTCTCTGCCCCTCCCTGGCGCAGGTATGAGGATGAAATTATAACACCCCTTAAGCTCTAAGCCCAGTGCCTGGCAAGCAGTAAACACTCCAAATATGTTGGCCATTATTAGAATCACTGTCATCAGGGCTCCTGGGTGGCTCAGTCGGCTGAATGTCTGACTTTGGCTAAGTCATGATCTCACAGTTCGTGAGTTCGAGCCCCGTGTTGGGCTCTGTGCTGACAGCTCAGAGCCTGGAGCCTGCTTCGGATTCTGTGTCTCCCTCTCTCTCTGCCCCTCCCCTGTTCATGCTCTCTCTGTCTCTCTCTCTCTGTCTCTCTCAAAAATAAACATTGAACTAACCAAATTTTTTAAAAAAAGATTCATCATCATCATCATCATCATCATCATCATCAGACGGGTCACTCTGGAGAATTCTCCCAGCTAAGAACACAAGAAACCACCCCCAGGACAGTGCAAAGGCCAGTATGGGAGGGAGGGACACATACTTCTCCCCACAAACATCCAAGGACCGCCAGTTTGTCAAACCCTTTGCCCAGCTCAGCCCCATTTAAGCCGCCTTCCCCAGAGACAAGGAGATCTCCACATTCTGCTCCATGATACGAATAGCTTCCAGCCGGCAGTCATGTGTCCTCTAGTAACAAGGTTTGGCAAAGGACATGTCGTCCAGGTGCCAGTATGTGTGTCGGATGCCTCGGGCAGATGGTTGGGCGGGGACAAGCTTTCCCTACATCCCATCTTCCACCAAGACATCATGCTAGGAAGAGCACCCAGGTGTGCTGTGGGCACCACCGGTGGGAAACTTTCCTCCTGACCCTGGAATGACTGCTTGTTTGGATCATGTCCTCTGAGCCCCAAAGGACAGACACCTGGGTTCCTCTTCTGCTTCTAGTGGGGGACCTAGAGGAGCCATCACTTTCACCCATCACCTCTGCTCCAGGGAGGAGACGCCAGGTGAGGATGGGAGACTCTGGTGAGCCCTCCAAGGACAGAGACAGGCTTTTCCACTTCTGCGCCCAGTGCCTGGCACACAATGGGTCTGCCCAGGCAGACACTTGTGGGATTGCAGGAGTAAGGAGAAGGCTTTTTCTTGTAGAGGAGGTTTCAGCCTCTGGCACACGGTCAGCGTTCTGTATTTGCTAATGTTGTTGTTCATGATGATGCATAGGTGGGGACCTGGGCAGGTCGGCAGGGTCAGGCTTGAGCTGGGGGTGCAGGGTGCGGGGGAGAGGACTTGGTGTGAAATGCAGGGAAAGCCAGCTGCATTTCACCCCTGCACTTGGAAGAGAAGTATTATCTTTCCCGTCTGTATCGGCTCAGCTCCTTCTTGGAGGCCACTTGGATGCTTCCCATACTCAAGGCGGCCAGCCTGGCTCCCTGGCGTTTGGGCCTTACCACCAATGTGCTGCATGATGCTGGGTAACCCACCCCCTCTGAAGTAACCTCCCCATCGGTAGCCCTGGCATGTCACAGAGGTCAACCGTTTTCCTAGTCCAAGCCTCACCGGGGGCTCCTGCCTGAGCCCCTCCACAGGCAGACAGGTTTGGGCTCCCATGGTTGGTGACAATCCAAGATGCAAAGGCAAAGCCCCCAGTCCCAGCCCTGGAAACCCATTCTCCCTGAGACAGGGCCAGAGCTAAACTCAGGGGACAGCCCTGCACCTTTCACCCTTGGTGGGGCCAGCAGAGGAATTTACATTCTTTTCAAAACCATCATGTAAATGGTTTCTTGACAAAAACCATTCATTCAGTGAATGAATGAATGAATGAATGAATACCAGAAACAATGCAGAATCCTGGACAAAGTAGGGTCTTTTGCTTTATTTGATTAAAATCTGACCCCAGTGTGGCCTCTTTTAGGTGTACAGCTTTAGGAAAGCTTCTTCACTTCTCTGAACCTTGATTTTCCCATATATTAAATGGGAATAATGATCCGTACTCCAGGAGAGATGCTTACAAGGTTAAGTGAAATAGTATCTACACATGCTTAGTAGGTAATCAGCAAACGGCAGCCTCATTATCAGCATTGTTATTCTCAGCCTGCTGCTCCGTTTGTAAGGCAGAGGACTGAGGCCATTAGCCTTGAATGATGCCCATTTCCAAAGAGCTCTGATGAGCCTACAGACACACATTAATTGCAGCCCTCCCACCCGTGTGCCTTCCAGCTGGAAGGAGCAGAAGCGGCCGTCTGGTCTCTCCGTGGCCAGGCAGGGAGCTCACTCACCGGGGGAGGCTCGGCCACCTTCTCTGGGCTATCCCGGCAGCACCCGTGCCTCTGGCTTTTGTCGAGCAGCTGGAGTGTGAGCCGCACTGTCTGCCCGTGAAATGCGACTTTCAGAAAACATGCATATTTGTGAGTTGGTGCATGTTTCTATTTCGGGCCGACACTGCCCTCTTTATTTATTTTCCCTGGGCTTTGCATTTGGAACCCGGCTTGGAAGGGTGTTTTGACAGACTTTGACACCGCTCCGGCTCCTCTGGCAGGAGACATGCTCTGGTGGGGAAGGAGGATTTAAAATGACAATCTTTCTCTCAGCTAGGGTCCATTGACAATCAGACACTCCTGCCTCCTGGCCCAGCCCTGGGTTTCCCCATATTTGGGTGGGGGGCGGAGTAGAAGAGGTACAGGTGGGGAAACAATTTCAAAGAGGGGGAAGAAGCCCAAAGAGACTAATCATTGAGCTTCCAAAATCATAATAACACTGCCGTCATTATCAACACCAGTACTGTTACTATCAACTGCTGTCACCACCACCACCACCACTTTTCGGTTCTTATTTTTGTGACTGACAGTGGGCTGGAAGACGGCCCTTAGGGAAACCACCTCATCTTTCAGCATCTCACTGTGCTCATCTGTAAAGGTGATTTTGCAGTACTCAGCTCATGGGGCTGTAAGAAGTGGCCGCTCAGTCAAATGGCAGCGGTGACTGTCTTGCCTCCTGGTCTCAGATCTTGGCCAGCTGCCCACGGACAGCCGACTTGGTCAAGTCTTAGGGATTTGGGGCTGATTGCCAAGACCCTACCCACCAGGCAGCCCTCTAAAGCTGCTCTCAGCTAGTCCCCTCTCTGTGGTCATTTACAAGCAGCCCAGAATTGACCTTAACTCAAGGAGGAAGGACCTTCGCTCAGACAACTCCATCTGCCTTTGGATGACCAGGTGAGTGGAAGGGGTGATGAAGAGACCAGAGAGATGTTTAAATGCTTAAACTGTCAGACAAAAGAGCCTAAACCATGATTCCAAGGCTCCGAAGGGCAGGAGGTCCAGGCTTAAGTTCCTCCGTTTCTACTCATTCATTCATTCATCCACTAAGCATCCACCAGCAGAACCAGTGGTTCACGTACAAGATATACTGACAGGGGAATCAATGTCTGCCCCAATGGCGATTGCACTTCAGCAATGTGACCTCAAGGAAATTACTTGACATCTCTGGCCCTATAAAGGAAATCATCTTAACATCCACTGCTCAGGGGACAGAAAGAATTCACCAGTGGCGGGTGCTTTGGGCAGGGGGGAAGGTACCATAACCCCTGAGGTTAGAACCATGTTTTCAATCCCACCCACACCCAAGAGTGAGTCGATGTTCCACATCACTAGGACCAAACAGGGACTCTTGAGGATCCCTTCAGCTAGCCCTGCACCGATGGGAAGCCTGAGGCTCAGGGAAGGGAAGTAACTTGCCCAAGAACACACTCTGAGACTGTGGCCCAGCTGAGACTAGAACCCAGGTCTCCCCACTTCCACTCCAGTGGTTCTTCTACCACATCACACTGGGATGCTTCCTCTTCCAACAGAGTTTCTGGAGTTTAAGGGCAATAGCAGAAGAGGTATCAAAGGACAAGCCAGAACATGGGTACTGGATGCCTCAAAATCCCCATGGAGTGAGGGCTTGCTGTAATTCCACAACAGAGGAATCCCAGCCTGTTGGAGAGACTGTGGAGGCTCTGGGGCATCCAGTCCTAGAAACATTCCCAGGGAGGGGCTGGAAGCAGCTGAGGCCATGGGCAGGGAGAGGGGTGCTGTCAGACTTTCAAAGGGAGGGGAGTGGAGGCATGGAGTCTGCCCAGGGAATGGAGTCAGCTCCTCCTAAGGGTCATCTGTGTCCATATGGGAGCAAAGAGTGACTGGATCAGACCCAGGCTGAAGGAAAGTTGGGGAGAGAGTGAAGGCAGCTGGGAAGGAGGAACTGGTGAGAAAGACAAAAAAAAGGGGGGGGGAGGGAGATACACATGGGAGAGGAGAACAGAGCAGGGAAACAAAGAGAAAGTGCAAGCAAAAAATGATGCAGAAAGAGGGGTGTGTACCCTGGTTGTAGGAGATTTGTCTGGAGTACATTTGAGGAAGGGGAGCAGGCATGGGGGCGGTGAGCAAAGCAAAATGGATTCTGAGGCTAAAACCAAGATTCTGTTAAGGCCACGCTTCTGCCCAGATTCCACTGGGCCACAGCCTCTTCCTTCCATTTGGCAGATGCCGGGTTTTCTGCTCAGGTCTGCATTGGTGGGGGGGGGGGGCGGGGGGCAAAGAGGGGGTAGCTGCTCCTCTACCCCACCCTCCACCCCACCTGGAAGTATGTGTGTGCACGGGGAGCGCAAGCAGCTCTGTGAATTGCTGGGCACCGCTGTGAGCACCCAGGGGCGAGCTCCGGAGTCTGGGGCTTAGTAAGATGTCGGGGAACAGCAGGATCCGGAGTGAAGATGCCCGCCTGCATGCTTGTGCTTGTGGGGAGACCTGAGTGTGTCCACGTGCGAGTGGATCTTCCCTCTGTGTGTGGGCTGTGAATGGATGTATGTTTGCGTGAGTGGACTATGAATCTGTGTGGGGATTGTTTGTGGTCTGTAGATTTGCGTGGGTGTGCGCATGGACTGTGGGTCTGTGAGCTTGCGCGGGGGTTGTGGGTCTCGGAGGCCGCCTCGCGGCGCTGTCCGCGGTGCTGACCCGGGGCTTGGATGGGAGGGGACCTGAGCCCAGCCTCAGGGGGACCGCGGGAATCTGGCGCCGGCTGTGTAGCAGACAGGAGACGAGGAAAGGAAGCCTCCAAGTCTTTCTTGGAGGCGCCTTCTTAGTCCACCTGCGGGTCCCCCCCCCCCGCACCCCCAGGGGAGTTGGGAAAAGTTCTGCCAGCGGCGGGGTTGGCTGGGGGGACTCCGCGCCAATCGCACCAGGAATCTTACCCCAACCCTCCGCGCCGCTACGGCCCCGCTGCCCATCGCACCTCCACCTTCACTCGCGTTCTCGGCAGGGCACGGGGCTCCCCTATCGCGCTCGGCTTCCATCGCCTGCCCGGTCTGCCCCAGAGCTCCCGCGCGCCCGGCTGGACCTGCAGCCAGGTTCATTGCTTTCCAGGACTCGGGAAACGTCTGGGTGAAAGCATGAGTGCGCTAAGGTAGGGAGTGGATGGAGAGGAGGTCAGTCACCTTTTCCTCCCTCCCACTCTAGCCAGGCCGAGAGCCGGATCCGGGGCGGCTTCAGACTGACTCAACTTTTACGGAATCAGTCATCCACCCGCGAGGACGAGCAGGGGACCGGAGTGTGAAGCCTCCCCGGAGATCGGAAGCCTCGCCCGTTGTGGACCTCAAACTGGCCCGTGCAGAACGAAGCTGCTCCGGCCCCGTGAGGAGTTGGTGCGGAGCTGGAGCCCGGCCACGGGGGGCCAGCTCCGGGCTCTGCCCACTACCGGCTGGCTTTCCCGGCGGGGGCGGGGCGGGGGGCGCCAAGGCCTGCACCCAGGGCTGGTTGGAGAGCGAGAGAACTTCACACACAGCCCCGCGCAGGCCGGGGTGGGAGCGGCGCGGAGGGCTTGTCCCTTCCTCCGAGCGATGCATCCCCCCAGCCCCGACTCGGATGGCGCCCAGGGGCAGTCGCACTCACCTCGGCTGGCCAAGCTGGGCTGGCTGAGCCGCGGGCGCGGGAAGGAGGCGCACCGGAGGGGCCGGGGGCTGCGGCCACCCCGCCGTGAGGACTTGTCCCCTCGCGGAAGTCGCAGGGAGATGCTCTTCGTAGCTGCAGGAGGCCCGAGTTCCCCGCTACGCTCCAGAGAGCGCAGACCTCGCACAGCCTAGTGCTGAGACTGGTCCCCAGCGCGCAACCCGAGCGCTCGGCACCGCCGCCGCCTTTTATTCGCCGCCCGCCTTTGTTTGGGTCCCGGCTCCTACCACGGGGTATGGGGGTGTCGGGCGCAGGCTCTAGAGCCGCGCCGCCTCCTAGCCACTGGCGCCTCAGGCCTCCACGCCGCCTGGCTTTGCATCAGTGGCCGGCAAGGGCCTGAGCTCCGCCGCGCACTGCTGTCCCTGGAGCCCGCCGCCAGGCGCCGCCGTGGCCGCCGCTCCCCCTGCGGGAGCCGCGCGGTGGTACAAGCGGGCTCCCATTGCCAGCGGGCGGGGTTGCGGGTGGCGCAGCGACCCCTGGGGGTGGGTCCATGCCTCTGCAAATGGCCCAGGCTGTGCCTCCTGCCCCGCCCCCAAGTTTCGTAGGTTCCCAGGTCTCTTCCCCAGTCTTCGCTCCTCTCCCAGTCCTCGCAGCTTTGGCAGATCACCAGCCGCCTGGACACTCTAGGGCGTCCCCGGGTCTCCTCCGGAGGGAGCTGCCAAACTCGGGCTCCTGGCGCCGTCCCTTCTTCCCTCCTTCTCCATTCACCTCTCTGGCACCAGAGCCCAGAGCCAAGCCAGCCCCTGGGACCCGGCATCCCTCCAGCTCTAGCACATGGTCTGCCTGACACCCCTGCCCGAAAGGCCACAAGGAGAAGGGGCTGGGGAGCAGAGACCGGTGCCTGACCCCTTTCTCTTCATCGGGGCTCAGAGGGCATTGGCACTGCTGTCACCAGGGGAGAGCGGAGGGGGATGCCTCAAAAGCCAGAGAGCTGTAGGACCCCAGATGCAGGATGGAGAGGTTTTACTTACAAAAACCAGAAAGAAGGGAGGCCACTGCCACTGTTGTGTGAGGGGTGAGCCGGGAGTTTATCGTGCATCCTCAGACTGTGTGCTGGGAGGAGCAGGGAAGACAGAGATGGGGAATCAGAACCTCCTCCTGCAGCAAGCTCCCAGCTTAGAGGAGAGATGAGAACACCAGAGAGTTCCAAAATGAAACACTAAGCCCCGCACCCACAGCGGGTATTCAATCCAGTTTCTCCAGCCCTTCTCTTTAAAAGAGGAAAGCTGAGTTGAGGGCATGTCTAACTTTAAGGCGCTGTGTGGCACTCTGTCACTCACCTGCCGTTCCTGCTCTGTCTCTCTGGTGTGCAGTCCCAGGGAACTGTACCCACTGGCTCGTTGCCAACTGGACACATTGGTATTTATGACCCTAGATGCCTCGAGAGCTCATCTATGCAGAAGCAAATGGCCCGAGCCAGTGTCCCTGCCCCGGCACTCACTCCCCATGTGCTCAGGATCCTCAAGGGAACCATTGCCAGACTGGCCAAGCCTGTTAGAAGACTCCCGGTGGCTTCATCTGGCCTTGAAGACTTTGGGTTGGAGACAGCTCCTGACTCGAAGGATGCCACCCTGAGCTATAAGGGAAGAGAGAGACAGAGACAGGAGGCATCTTCTGAGAAGTGGGGAGTGCGTATGTTGCTACCCCAAGATCAGAGGTCAGATCTGACATAGGAGCACAAAAGAGCAGACCCAGGACCCCCTCCCCCCCCCCCCACACTTCCGGTCTCTATTGCCACATCCCAGAGAGAAGCCAGAAAATGTGGAGCCATGGGAGAGGGCGGGAGGAAGGAGAACGGGGCAGATTGGTTTTTAAGGGAGCAACACAGGAGACATGAAATGTGTTCCCAAGCCCAGCTGAGAGCAAAGGGTTTTCTTTGCTGGGGGAATGGCTTACTCTTCTCATCTGGTTGGATGGCTGCTTCCAGGAGCCTTCTCAAAGTTCTCTGAGGCTCCTGCACTGTTCCTCTCAGTCTGACAGATCCACAGGGAATGCCATTGTGTGCCCCATGGTGTGAGCCACCCTCAGCCCATCCTGGGGACACAGTCCCCTCTCCCCTGGGGAAGATTTTTAGTGGTTTGGGGCCCCAATTTCATGCAGCCTAGCTAGCCACAGCTGTGGCCACCTTGGCCACACTCTCCCCCGCACCCTCCCTGCCTCTGGGGGCCTCCAGATGATCTCTAGTGAGGGGTGGGCTTGCTCTGCCCTTGGCCAGAGATTTCTGGGTACCGAGGATGCAGAGGCGGAGGCCAACGGAGTGGGGGAAGAGGGAGGGAGGAGTGTGGTACCCAGGAACATTGAAAGGATGCAATTTTCCCAGGCCATCAGCAGAGTTTTAAAAATGCAAATGGAACCGGGCCTTTGAAATATGCCTGCCATAAAGTGGGGCTGGTAGTGGCAGCGGGAGCTGGCGCGGGTGTGGAAAGTCATGAGAAGCTTTCTCGCGGGACCTCATCCTCAGACTTCCTTCCCCCCGCCAACTCCCCACTCTGCCTGCAGGATGCCTGTTTAGGGGGCGACTGGGGACGCTGGAGTCAGGGATTCCCCAGCCCCCCAAACTCAGGGTACCTCCCTGAGGCTTCCTTTACCTCAATGATCTGCCCAACAGAAAGGCTGCAGAGAATGAGATTCTACACCCAACCCCCAGCCCCCCACACCAGTGCTGTCTGCTGGAAGTTCTTCCTGAGTCTGATTTAAATGCCTCTTGGTGCCGATAAGCAGCTTCCCTTATACTCTATCTTCACGACTAATTGAAAAGCTTCTTTTGTAAGGGGCTTGAGCTATAAAAGGCTGCTTTGTCCTTCGTTCCCGACCCTTTATTTCTATTTTCATTTTCTCTCCAACGATGTCTGAAGGAGTCAGCTTCTGACTCCACCACTCGCGAGAAAGCTGTATTTCTGTTCCACCCCTTACCAGCTGCGTGACCTTGGGCAAGTCCCTTCACCTTGCTGAACTCAGTTATTTCGTCTATAAGATGGGGATGGTAAAGTACTTACCTCATAGTGGTGGTTATAAAAAGTTTATTAGATGAGTAAATCTCAGTGTACAAATAGCATTTAGCACAGTGCATGGCACAAACCAAGCTCTAAATAAATATTAGGTGGTGGTGATGATGATGATAGGTTCCTGTTGAGCAAGAGGTCACCAGGAGGTGACCATAACACTTCTCACTTCTTTGCCCCACCCCTGATGAGGCGGATTGTGTACAAACCATGTCCTCTCACCAGATGGTTGAGCAGCTGAGGGGAAGAGTAAATGGGAGGGCTGGAGGTGTTTATCCTGAAAAGTATAGTAGATTAAGACTGCTGCTCCATTGTTCCAGCATCAGGGAATTGAATAATTACATTTAAAAGTAATTCTGTCTTCCATCCCTAACACTCTGATTTTGGAGCTCTTGGCCCCAACCTCCTGTCTCACCTTCTCCAGGAAATCAATGATGAGAGGCAAGTGAACTAGGGTGTGTTAGAAAGAGCTCTAGATATTGGGGTCTTTTACTAATTGTATGACCTTGGGTAAGTCACTTCATTTCTCTGAGACGCAGTTTCCTCAACTGCAAAATGGGAGTATAATGCCCTGTGCCTGCAATATGCCTGCAAGTATCTTTTCAGCTGAGGTGGAGCACAGATTTATAGGCAACAATCTGATAATTAGTCATATATATAGTTACATGTTGTTATGGTTATATACAGTTAGAGATAGATAGAAAGATCAATCCCTCTTTCCATGACTTTCAGGGTTGACTGCACTTCGTTTGATATAATGGATGCAAAAGAGCTCAGCAAACTTGCTCCAGTTCATGGTGGATGAATTTCTGACTCAAGGTCATATAGCAAGTTAGTGGGAGAGTTGGGTTGGACCCGGGCCTCCCTGGGTTCAGTCCTGAGCTTCTCCCAAGGCATCATCTTTCTTCTCCCCAGCCTCCTTCTGCCTGGAGCTCTGTTCAGGAGATGGCTGTGAGTTCATGGGGGGCACAGGATAGAGGGGCCAATAATTCAAGAGAAGAGAGAAAAGTCTGGGGATGGGGGTGCTACAAGACAGGGCCTGGGGGAGGCTGGACAGATGGCAGCCCTCTCCTCCTGCCTCCAGAATTCTGAAAGCAGCCAGACCCACCACTTCTTTTGCAGCCCTGCCTGCCTCCTCCAAGGAAGCAGACAGCCTGCGCCAGAGTGAACACAATCCAAGTTATTAATTGCCTGCAACAATTAGCCCCAGTGCTTGGGCCTGCGGACACCTAGGCTCTGGAAAAAAAAAAAAAAAAGCCAATTACAGCTTCACCAATATTCGCTCTGCTGCATAATCCTCCCCCAACTTTACAGGCCCACCCTAACCCCCATCCATGTTTCTAGGGGGCCTTTGCTCTGACCCCAGCATCTGGAGAAAACCATGTTTTCCTGAGGTTTTCAAGAGTGGAAGTCACTGAAGGGTTAGACCCTAAGGGGGCATGACACATAGCAGGGCAGGGAAGAGAAAGACCGTGCCAAAGGTCTGGACAGTGTGGCATTAGCCAAATGCTGTCCCATTGTGTGGGAGGGAGTACAGCCTCCAGGTTGAAGGTTTGAAGTTCGCTGAGTAGTGGCAAGGGAGAGATCAGAAATACACCCCAGTCCAGTCACGTACTAGCTTCGTGGCTTTGGGGAAATCCCTTCATGTCTCTGAGCTCATTTCCTTATCTGCAAACTGGGGATGGTGGTCACGCCTCTCCATGAAGGGAAATGCTGTGCAGAAGTGCATGGCCCTACAGTGGGTGGCACGGAGTGAGCTGGAAATAAATAGGAGCTATTTTGTTCTATATGGACAGAGCCCTGGCAGGACATTCTGTGCTGCCTGTGGGTCCCCTTTCCCTTGGCAGGGAAGCAGAAGTGGGAGGCAACAGGGAATGAGGTAGATGGGGAGTTGGGAGACCTGGATGCTGACCCCAGGTTTGCTCTAACTTACACTGTGGTCCTGGTGCCCTCCGCACTCTGGCCTCTTGTTCTGACCTGACAAATGAGGGCACAAAGCTGGATGAGAGCCCCTCAAACTAATTTTTTTAGGAGGGTGTGAACAGAAGGAATGAGCTTAGAGTGGTAGGAGGCCATGGGGAATATAGAACCCCCAATTTTTCAGGGGTGAAAGGCAGCAGTGATAAATGTAACGGACCCACCAAAAGAACATGAAACCGGTTACATAAATAAAGAGTTAAGCCTAGAGTCACCAATCTGTCGGTTCTGCATCTGTTAAAGAAACCACTTACCTTTCATCAAGACAGGGAATAAAGATCATCACCTGGTTCAGAACCACTTGGGAGAGGCTGAGTAGAAGTTCCCAGCACAATCCTGATTGGGTGGGTATTTCAGGACCATGGACAGCGGCGGGTGCCACCCTCCAAACACCTGGGCCAAGGTTGAGGGGAGGGCAGAGGGATAAGAGACATGGACTTGGCCACTGAGCTGGATCCTCAGAGATGGTGTGCTGCTCAGCGTGAGCAGTGCTGAGCTTCAGGAATAACTCGGTTCCGCATGGTGTGCATCTCTGTCCAGCAGGGTTGCCCAAATGTTAGAGCAGGGTCGTGTATGGGGCCTGTCTCCCAGCCCCTTCCCAGAAGCATCTAAGGCTCTCAGTGCACCTGCCTGTGTGTGAGCTCTTTCATGACTCAGCACAGAACTCCAGCCCCACCTCCCCCCCACCCGCGCCTTACCCTGACCCTTTGTCCCTCTGGCCTCGGCTTCCTGGCACAAGTTGGCCAGTGCCTCCCTTTGCCTCAGTCAGCCTGGCTGGCCCACTGGCGCCAGGAGCCAAGCCAGCCTTAACCCTGGCCACCAGGATCCATCTGGGCCTCAGCAGTGACAGCAAGAAAAAGCTTTTCTGGCATTTTCCCAGTCAGAAATCTGCGCGGCTTTGATGGGCTGCTCCCATGCCAGCTCCTATTCCAGCACGTCCAGCGTGGGCAGGGTGGGGAATGTTCTGTGCCAGGGAACTCTGTGGCCAGGACCCCTGAGCTGGAATGAAGGGCTGGTAAAGAGATCATCAGTGCACGGGCAGTTAAAATACATTTTAGGCAGCAAGGGAATGCCGCTGACAACATCAGCACCTTTAATAATTAGTGGCTACCATTTGTTGAGCGCCCGGCTCCATAGACACATTACTTCATCGAAACTCGCAACCACCCCAGGACGTGAGGAGGTATCATCCTCCTGACCAGGGGAGGAGATTGAGGCTCAGAGAGTAAGCTGTTTCAGGTCACACCGCGGGTAAACACTGAGGACTCAACCCCAGGCAGTCTGATTCTATAGCCCAGACTTTTCACCACATTATTATTCCCATTTTTCAGAGGGAGAAACTGACGGTCAGAGAGGTGAGGGACTTGGTTAAGGTCACGGAGGACTCAGTGATGGAGAGGATTTGAACCAAGATTTGCCTGTTGTTGGAGATACCACTTTTATCTATTCCACTCTACTGCTCCCTGATGAATAGATCCCTGTTCGGTGCCCACTCCCAGAGTCCCCTGATGTGGCCCTTGGGGCTCATCCTAGGTCTAAAACACAAGTAAGCCAATCTCCCTGTTCTTCCTTAGGGAAGTCACTGCCTCTCTGAGTCCCAGTCTGCAGCGGGAAGCATGCTAAGACAGACCTCACATTCCAATGTGAGATTTGCTTTGTCTGATAACATTCTCCCACGGACACTAGATAGGGCCATCGTGCAAAATGGCAGGATGGTCCCCAGGACCCAGGAGGACAGGGTCACAGTCATCCCTTCCAGGACAAGATGCAGGGGCCAGGGCCGCTGGCTGTGGACACACTGCCTGACTGCCATCACCTGACGCCTCCCAGGTTCTCATTTATGAGGAGAGTAAGGCCCAGGGCGAGTGAGGGCAGTGGTGTAGTTGCCTGTGGACAGCACGGTCTCTTTGGCCACCCCTCTAAGACTTCTGTGTCCTTCCCAACACCTCTGAGTCCTCATTCTGCAGCTGGGCACGTCTGGAGACAGCTGTTCTCACTGGCATCCGGGACCCCATCTGGCAGATGTGGCAGCAGGATGCAGGAGGAATGTATGAATAGTCTTAATGGCCATGATGGGGAGCAGTCCCGGCCAGGACAGCATGGCTTAACTGGTAGCAAGTCCCCACAGCCTCCTCCTCCTCCTCCTCCTCCTCCTCCTCCTCCTCCCTGTCCTCCTCCCCCTGGTTTTCCTTCCTGTCTCTCCCCTCACACCCCCAAACGCTCCCACGCTCCCTGCCTTACCTCCTTTACACTTATTCCTTCCCTTGATAACGAACACAGCCAACATTTGTTGAGCACTTACTATGTGACCAGCCCCGTACCAAGCGTCTTTCCTACACCCTCCTATTTGGTCTTCATAACAGCCCTTGGGAGAATAATCCTCTTTCTTTACACATAAGGAAAATATGGCTCAGAGAGGTCAGGAGGTGAGGCTTGACTTCCAAGCCCACACTCTCCTGTCTCTTGGCTCTGCCGGGCACAGTAGCCCCTCATCACACACGGGGCAGGAAGGCCAGAGGTGGTGTGAACCGTTCCCTTCAGCCTTGGAAGGATTGTTTGGTAGAGGCTCTTTTTTTTTTTTTTTTTTTCTGCCTTTTGATTTTCCTTTAAAGCTCTAAGCTGATTTCATCCTCCCACCCACCCACCCCCCCAACCTGGATTGCTGTGTTCTCTGCACCTTCCAATCCTTCCCTTCCCAGAGTGTGCATGGGCAGCCCAGAGTCAGCTGTTCGTCATGCTTTTGCTAAGTCAGGTAAGTGCAACAAGACCAACACGCACACACACACACACACACACACACGCACATGCACAGGACCAAGGGTTAGTGGGCCAAGTGCAGAGGACTCCCCTCATCCCCTGGGAATTTTGTGACCATGGTCATTTCAATCCATGGATAATTAAGGCCTACGGGGCAGGTGGCTAAGAGCATGGAGTCTGGAGTCAGACAGGCTGGAGTCCATGTATTTATTTAAAAAAATTTTTTTTAACATTCATTTATTTTTGAGAGACAGAGAGAGACAGGGCATGAGCAGGAAAGGGGCAGAGAGAGAGGGAGACACAGAATCCAAAGCAGGCTCCAGGCTCCGAGCTGGCAGCACAGAGCCTGACGTGGGGCTCGAACCCACAAACCGCGAGATCATGACCTGAGCTGAAGTCGGACACTTAATCCGACTGAGCCACCCAGACGCCCCTGGAGTCCATTTATAACGATGCCACTCACCAGGTGATGGTGGCCAAGTCGCCTCAAGTCCCTGAGTCTCAGCGTCCTCACCTGTAAAACGGAGACTTACCTCAAGCAGAGGTTGGGAGGACCCAATAAGAGAGTGTGTGTGATATACCTGGTATACAGTCCTCAGGCCATTGCCTTATCCCATCTCATTTTGGGTCAAGGGAATAAGAGAAACATACTCCCTCTGGCCCAGGATGTTCCCCCTGGTACTCATTCCCCAGAAATTGTTCTTCCAAATACTTTTTGATAGGATTTAGGTAACACGGTCACAGTTGGCATTTTTGCGCATGTCCTTTGTGTGATGTGCGAATTGCTCATATCATCTCCTATAGAACGCATGCGTCCCCAGCCTAAATCCCGGAGCAAAACAACCTGTGTTCGAATCCCGGCTCTGCCGCCTACTAGCTGTGTGACTTTGGGGAAGTCATCTAACCTTTCTGTGCTTCACTTTCCTCAGCTGTAAAAGGAGCTTATAATAGCACCTACTTCCTAAAACAGTGTTGAGGAGTTAGGGGTGCGTGGAAAGTACCGAGATCAGCGCTTAGCCATGATAAGCGTGCAGTATAAATAAATGTCAGCCATTATTATTTAACCTCCATGACAATCTCAGAAAGTGGATAGTATCCTTGTTTCACAAAAGAAGTGACTGGTAGAGGTTAAGTCACTGGTCCAGGGTCATATAGCTAGCTAGTGGCAGAGACAGGGTTTGAGCCGAGTTCTGAATGATTCCCAGGCCTACAGGTTTCACACTGAAGCCACAAGCCTAGGACAGAAGAGGAGACTGGGGCTCTGAGGCTCAGTCAGCCCCTCCAATGCTGTGACCCAGATGAGCTCACTTCCCACCCTCTTGCTTCCTCTCGTCATTCCCATTCAGTCATTTATTTCAAAAACACTCCTGTTTTAACTCTGACAGTTTCCTGATTGTTCCCGTTCCAGACCAGCTCACTTTGCAGGGCTCCCAGGCCGTGGGAGCCTGCAGGGGCCCTGAATCTGGTCTTGCTCTCCCTCCTGCCTGGTATGAGCTCTGGGAAGCCAGGAGGGCTCCCGGGTATCCAGGAAGCCCCTAGGACTTCTGTTCCCTGCTGGAGGGTCTGCTGATCCAAGAGCTCCACGGCCCCACCCTCCCCACTGCCCTGACCCAATATGGCACTCAAGGCCCTTTCCTCCCCAATGGCCTCTCTCCAGCCCTGTCACTGCAGCCCCTCCCCACCCCAAAGAGCCCCCTACCGTTCAGATATGCCTCTCAGTCTTTCTCACGTCATTCCCCCCCCCCCCCCCCGAAAGCTTCTTTCTCTTCTTCTCTACTAACTGAAATATTACTCATCCTGAAGGCCCAACTCATCCCTTTTCCATGATGGAGCCACCCCCCAACCCTACGCCTACTCTTCCCCCGGAGTCTTCGGCTCTCTCTCTTCTTTGCTCCCGGAACAATTTCACACATCTATTTGTGCATTTATCACTGTGTGACTTGTTTTCTACATAGAGTCTGTTGTGTGGGGGCACAAGAAGACTCAGCAGGGGGGCCACTTCCCAGGCAAGGGCTGGGGGCCTGGCGGGGTGGGCCACGAGCAGCAGCAGAGCCTGGAGTTCAGGGACCACCTGCTCCAGGACCCGGCTACCGAGGCCAGAAGCTGGGGTCACATGTTACATTCCCATGATCACATGGCACTTCGTTGAGGAGCCATAGAACCTGGGCCCCCAACTCCTGATCCTATCCCTTAAAAGTCCCAGCTGTACACATGGGCTGATGCACTCTCACCGCCACCCCCCGCTCCCGTCACCCAGGGCCTCCAATCCTCCTTGCTACCTTTATTCATCAGCTATTGCCACAATCACGCTGCCTACCAAACCACCTCAAAGTCTTGGTGCCATTTAACATTAATGTGTGTATTTTGCCCATGGGTCTAGAATCTGACTGGAGAACTCTGCCTCGGGTTGTGGTCTAGCTCATGTCTGCTCCACGTGGCCTGTAAGGGGCTGCAGCTACCCTGATTAGGTTTGTGGGCATGGCAAAAATGCAGGAGCATGAGCACAAGCAGGTAAATGCATCCCAGGGCTCTTCTCTCATTGTATCTGCTACCGTCCCATTGACAAGAGCAAGTCCCCCGCCAAAGCCCAAAGTCACGTGGTGATGAAGGAGCCTCTCGGCTCACCATGTAGCCATGGCAAGGGTGTGAAATGTAAATTACCAGTCTGGGAAGCTGAGCATTAAGACCAATAATTCAGTCTTCCATGCCACATTTATGCCTCCACCTTCCTTCTTTACAGATTCAAATTGATCACTGACTGCCCCCCACCCCAAGACACTAGACGGGTCTCTCCAGCTTCCTTCCCTGCAGCCACGACCCACAGAACTTTCAGCTGAAGCTCCACCCTCTCTACCTGAAGCTTAGCCATGCTAAGTGCAAAATAACCATGGAAAAGAAATGCAATGAGAATGCTCAGGCTCCAAGAGTTGGATGTAAGGAAAGAGGAACGAGGCGCATAGTTTGTTTAACTTTGGAAAGGTGGAGAATGGGGGTGATTTATCTTCACCCCCGTCTTCCAGCACTACCCATTGTCCCAAATCTGAAAGGTGAACTTTAGGGAACTCTCAAAGCTTTGAGTCAGGTTCTCATAGGACCACTCATCCACATGGCTTCAGAACCTCAGTGTGGGGCTTTATTTTTATCTATTTTCATCAGTTCACCATTTCTTTTTTTGATAGCAGCCCATCAATTTCCAATGGAGAACTACCATTTCCCCTTTAGATCAAGTGATTGGGAGGAAGATGCACATGTGACCGAGGCCTAAGCCAATCAGAGCATCCCATCATTTCCTTGGCTATAGTGATTGACTCAGGGATAGGGCCATGGCAAATCCAGGTCAATGAAAATTCAGTCTTGGACATTTGTCAAATTTCTGGGCATGACATGAGGAGTTAGAGGAAGTCAGGAAGAGACTATTTTTCTTGCAGGGCCTGAATCCGAGAGGCTATAGACTTTGCATTACTAGCACCCATCATGGCACCACGTCAATTCCAAGAATAAAGTGCGCCAACCTCACCATGAACTGAGGGACAAAGAGGGACTTGGCTTAAGCTCCTGAATCAAGCTATGCCTGAAATCCTACCTTGAGACTTTTGAGCAATGAAATCAGGTAGAACAGGCTTTCTCTCACTTATAACTGGAGGGGTCCTAATTAAACAGTCTTGGAATTCTATAATCATGGGATTTGGGGCACCTAAAGCCGAGGATGCTTAGAACTATACATTTGTCGAATCTCAGAGTTGAAGCCCTTGGAGACTAAGCCTAACTGAGAGGAGTACGGAGAGAGCCTCAAAGCTATGGGCATGGAGCAGGGCAAGACCCAAGGTGCATGTATGCACCCCCACTGGTGCCAGCACACTTGTCCTGTACCTTCAACTCCTGTAGACTGGCCATGTGGGGTGAGATGTATAATCTTTGTCTCCGCAATGGCCCTTCGCGATGGTGTTTGTACATAACACCTTCTTATCCTTTTGTCCGAGGAAGCGATGGGGTCTGAGCTGGCAATGTAAGCGGTGTTGCTAGGAGAGGCTGCTGCAAACAAGGGTCTGAAAGCACAGGACTGCTCAGAGGGAGAGGCGGATGGTGAGGACACCCCTTAGAAGAGCTGCATTCGGCCAGCAGAGAAGCCTGCCCCAGACTGCACTGCTCTGAGCCAGGCACCTGGCCCAGTGTGCCAGCCTCCATCTTGGCACCGGCACCCACCCTTGCTGGCTGACCTTTCTGAGCAGATATTTCAGGAAAGGGAATGGAAGCTCACACCTCACTCTGGCTTCCCCACCTGCTGAGACCATCTTCAAAGGTGCCAGTGGCTGAACTGGCTCCTGGGTCACTTCTCTCTGCCAGGACTGAGGCTGCCATTGGCTGTGTTCCACTCCAGCCCCCAGGGCCTCCCTCCTGGCCGCAGCTCCTGGATCCGGCTTCACTTCTGGCCTGGCCGCTCTTTCCCAGAAGGCAAGGGGCCTCTGCATGGAGGTTCCTGAGTATGATACACTGGGGTTCTAGTCCCACTGTCTCCGGTGACTTGTTACTTGTATATATTGGCCTCAGTTTGTCCACTTGAAAACCGAAGTCTTCCCCCAGTAGTGATGAGCCTCACTACACTTGTATAAAATAGGCCTTCTCACTCCCATTCTACAGGCAGAGAAGCCAATCAAGGCTCTGAGAGGTCCTGACATTACTCATTAGGCAGCATTCATGTAATAAATACTAGTTGAGCATAGTCTACTTGCCAGGCACTGTACTACCTTCTCAGGACATCAGGGTGACTGAGACAAGGTCCCGGCCCACAGGCTTCTCAGTTGGGGGTGGGTAACACACTTGCTGAAGGGCATAGAGTGAATTGTCATCTCCTCTGCACATGTTAGGTGCTCAATCAATGCATGAATTGGCTGAAATACCTTATGGGCAACTGACAAGGAGCAATTGTGGGCAAAAAGATAGCAGGATGCAAAGGATATATCTGGAGAAAGCGAGATGTCAATTTCCAGCCTTGGGGCTAGGTTTGCAAACAAAAAATCTATCATATCTGATGCAGTTTGCTAAAGACTAGATATGGAGATGAAGGAAATGCACGTGGTGGATGGTGTGCTTGGATTCTGCCTGACAAAGCAGCTTGGGGTCTGCAGGGGCTGCCCTTGGGCGATGAGCTCTAGAATGGTCCCATCCCCCCCACCCCCACCCCCCGCCCCATCAGGGCTTCAGAGAGGATGGAAACAGTGCAATCAGAACGACATGCTGGTCACACCGGTAATGGGCAGGCAACAAGGTTTGCAAATACGAGGATGAACCCAACGGATGAGAGTCTCAGAGATGATGACGGCAGGTTCTCTTTCTCCTCTGGACCTTGCTTCTCAAAGTGTGGTCCATAGACCAGCAGCGTTGGCGACATCTGGGCGTTTGTTAAAAATGCAGACTCTCAGTCCCATCTCTCACCTACTGAATGTGAGCCTGCAAGGTCCGCAAGGTTCTCCTGTGTTTCCCAAGCCTGGCTGCATGTTTGACTCCCCTGGGGAGGTTTGGAAAACCCTGAGGTCTGGATCTATCCCAGAGATTCTGATTTAATTGGCCTGGGCTGTGGCTGGGCAGCAGAACTCTACCGGGATGTAACTGACATTTACCACTGTATCAGTTTAAAGTATACAGTGTGTCGATTTGATGATACACTTCTATCTTGCAGAACAGTCCCCACCAGAGCATTAGCCAACAGCTCCATCACATCATGTAATTATCATTTCTTTTCAAGCAGGACTTCTTAGTGTTCAGGAGGTGATCCTGACGTGCAGCCGAGGCTGAGGACCGCTGCTTTAACTTTACAGAAGACATCCCGAAACTTGACCTCATCTGCCGTTTACTATAATCCTGGTAGCTCAGGAGGGGTTGTCCCCATTTCTCAGAAATGGCGTTATGCTTATCTTTCAGCCTGGCAGGTTGGCGCATATCAGCGGTTCTCAAAGTAAAGTCCCCAAACCAGCAACATCAGCATCACCTGGTGGCTTATTAGAAATGTGCGCTCTGGGGGCGCCTGGGTGGCTCCATCAGTTAAGCGTCCGACCCTTGATTTCGGCTCAGGTCATGATCTCGCGGTTTGCGGGTTCGAGCCCCGCGTCGGGCTCTGTGCTGACAGCTCGGAGCCTGGAACCTGCTTCGGATTCTGTGTCTCCCGCTTTCTCGGCCCCTTCCCTGCTCGCACTCTGTCTCTCCTTGCCTCTCAAAAATAAATAAATATTTTTAAAAAATAAGAAAGAAAGAAATGTGAACTCTGGTGGTTGGGCCCAGAATCTGTGTTTCAGCCGGCCTCTCAGATGATTCTGGGGCAGGGTCAAGTTTGAGAACCACTAGGAAAGCACCCTGAATGGGGAGAGGAGTTCTGGCATCTCTCCCTGGCTCTGTGTGTCCTTGAGCAGGGGACTCTCCCTCTAGGTGCTTCCGTTTCCACTGTGTAAAAGGGGGGGCGGGGGGCGGGGTGGGGGACGGACCAGGTCGGCGCCGTCACCCCCACAGCGCCCCCTGGCGGACACTGCCAATCCGCCACAGCTCTGCTTCCCAAGGCGCCAGGACTGACCCCAGGCTTGCCTCAGCACTCCCTCCCAGTCAGTGCAGCCCTCCAGCTGAAATTTAAGTCTCTTTACTGTCATCCCAGGTGCTGGTTGATCTCTGAAGCCCCTCCACCATGTTAGTGGCAGGTGCAGGCCTCGGACCCTGGAACCCAGCGCTTTCTCTCTCCTCCTCCTCAGGCTCTGAGAAATGGAGAAGGGGGTGTATCCACATGGGCTGGAAAGATGTGTCAAGGGGGCCGGTGACCCGTCCCCACCTTCAGGCCCTTTCGCACCCCTATGCTTTGCACAGCCCGTTCCCATTACCTGATGCACTCTTTTAAAAAATCTGTTTTTAAAGTTTACGTATTTTATTTTTAAGAGAGAGAGAAAATCCCAAGCAGATCAAGGGGCTCGATCTCACAAACCCGGAGGTCATGACCTGAGCTGAAATCAAGAGTCAGACGTTTAACCGACTGAGCCACCGGGGCGCCCCCCTCGTTTTAGCCTCTTCCTCTGGACTAATCCTAATGCAGCCACTGAGGCCCAACTCAAATGTCACCTTCTCTGTGAAGTCCCCTGTGCCTCCCGGCAGGAACAGCTAAATGTGCCAGGAGAAGGGGTCACTTCCTGCCTGCATTTGCATGTCCCTGACAGTCTGTCTCCCCAGGGGATCTGTGGCTCCTGGAGATCAGGGACCCGTCAGCATCCCTAGCGCCAAGCCCTGGGCTTCATAAGGATAAATGCTCAAGATCCATGTGCCTGGGTGCAGTGCCCAGATTCCCAGTGTCAGGGGCAAGATGTCCTCAGGAGCCCCCAGCACCCTCCTGGTCAGGGCACCTTCTGTGCCTCCCTCTGTCAGCATATTGACCAACTTCCCGCCCGCCTACCCTCCAGGCCCTCGGAATCCAGTGCTGCCTGGTGTGGGGCTGAGGGGTGTGGGGCCCGGGAGCTGCCCCAGTGCCCTGCACAGCCTGTCTGGCCTGACTCCTTCCCGGGAGAGTGGGAGGGAGGAAGGAGGAGTGAGGCCCACTCAGTCCACATTTACTGAGCACCTACTGTGCATTGGGCCAGGGGTGGGACGCAGCGGGGCACAGTCCCTGCTCCTAAAAGGGGGATGAGAAGGGGAAAGATCCTGGCATCGGATGAACCCGACTCTATTCCATGTCTTCCGTGAGGGAGAAGAATGTATATAGCAGCACACCTACTATGTGCCTACACTTTCAAGGGGAGTATGTAGTCAGCACGTGCTCTGTGCCAAGCCCCATGTGCATACGCCCTAAGCCCGGGGCCCTGAGAAAGGAACACGGACCGAGTACCTACTACGTGCCAAGCTCTGTGTGAGGAGCCTCGTACACAATTAAACCTTCTACCAATCAGGAAGTAGGCTTTCATGGCTGTGTCTCCCTCCGCTACAGGAATTCAGCCCCTCCTCATCCAAGGCCCAGCTCGAAGGCCATCTCTTATGGGAAGCCTCTCCTGATCTGTTAGGACTCTCGGCTCTTTTCTCTGCTTTCCGCCCGCAGCATGCCAAGGCGGTTCTCATTTCCTCTGCCTGGGATTCCTCAGCCAGAGAGCCGTGTGTCCAGCCCTTCCCATGGGCCAGAAGTGATGCGGAGCCCTACCGGGCTCCCCCTCAGTCCTCGCCACCCAGCTACTGGCTAAGTACCACTGTTACCCATTTTACAGCCAAGGAAACTGAGGTCCTGAGAGGCTAAAGGGCTTGCCCAAAGCCACACAGCCAGCAGGCAACAGAGCCAGAGTTTGACCATAAGCCTGGGCATTTCCAAGGCCCTGGGGTGAATGACCCAGCCCAGTCCCTGGGGCCCTGGGCATGGGTATCCCCAGAGGACATCCACTGGCCATTTTAGCAGTAGTAAACAGGAGTGTTGGTCCTGACTTGGCTGCCGCTCACCCCACCCCCCCCCCCCCTCCAGCACCTGCCGTGGCACGCAGAGACCCCTCCTCTGGAACTCACCAAGATGGGACATTGTATTCCCAAACTGGGGCACACGCTGAGGCTTCTGGGGAGAAAAGACCGATCTGCAGAAGCCGGGCTCTCACCTCCCCGCCTGGGAATTTGCGTACTGCAGTTACCCGCGATGCTCTCCTCCACTTCACAGAATAATTGCTGAACAGATTGCACCGGAAGGAGAATTCCTGGATTATGGAGTCATGATTCTAAATGGCTGTTTATCTGTGTTTTGCTTCATTTCTTAAAAGAAAAATGGCTAGGATTTAAGTATGTGAGTTGAATGCCAGGGAAACGGAGGCTGCGTCCATCACCCCGCGGAGGACGGCATGGAGCGCCGTGGAGGAGAGGCGGGGAGGCGCGATGATCACCGCCAGCTGCCTGCTCTGCTCCCCTCCTCGTCTGTCACAGCTTCCCCATCGCCTTCCCCGCTGTACATGTGTGAGGCAACGAGGGCCCAGAGAGCTCAAGTGACTGGGCTGGGGTTGCACAGCTGATACACAGCAGAGCTGGCACGGAGGCACCAGTCGGTCTGACCCCAAAGCCAAGCTCCTGCTTCCGGTGGAGAATCAGAGAGCTTTCCAGCCGCCTCTCTCTGAGACTCACTGGGCGGCTGCTCTGGTGTGACCGAGGACACAGAGGCCCAGGGGGTCAGACCCACGCCTGGAGATGCCAGGCTCGACCCAAACTGGGTGGGGAGATACAGGGGGAACCCTCTCCTGCCCCCCAGGAGCTCTCAGTCTTGGAGAGGATGACGAAGGGCCCCGGCACAGTGAGGTACAAGAATAAAGCCACCTCCTCCATCCAAGGACACACCTGTGGGCCCTGGCCTCCACAGCATCGGTGCCCTGGGCCTCTTCTTGGACCCTGAAGTATGTGATTTTCTCCCTGACGCTCCGCTGCATGGCCCTTCGAGGCAGAGGGTGTAGGGTCCTCGCTCAGGCTGCTGGATTCAAATCCCCACCTCTGCAATTGACCAATCATTAGACCTTGGACAAGTGGCTTAACCATTCTGAACTCAGCTTGTTCATCTATAAAATGGGGACAATAATCGACCTACCTTGTAGGATTATCGGGGGGATCAAATGAGTTGATTCAAGTAAAGGGCTTAGAACAGTGCCTGGCAGGAAGACGTAGTAAGTGCCCAATAAATACCGGCTGATAGCATTCTTCGTTCAATAATTTATTTACCGGGCACCCGTGCCCAATAGGATGCAGAGTTGAGACACAGACCCTGCTCATTCAAAGCCTACAAGCTAAGGCCTTGAGGAGGAGTCCAAAGAGATAAAGACTCCCCCACCCCCCATCCATGGGCTGTGAGCTACAAGGCAGGTAATCCCAGGGCACTAAGGGAGCCCAAAGGCAGAGGGTCAGTGAAGGCTCCTGGGAGAGGTGATAGCTAACCTTAATCTTGATGAATGAGGAGTTATTCACCAAGGAGTCCCCCAGGATGGCCAATCATGGCAGCAGGTGGACAGTTGGACATGAGTCAGGCATCCAGGCAGCAGGAACAGCACACTGTCTCCCAGAAGAAAGAGAAAACTTTCTCTTTCGTCTAGGGACTCGTAAGTGGCTGGGGATGGCCAGATATCAGGGTGTGAAAGGCAGTGATGGGAGATGAGAGAGACTGGGAGGAACCAAACCACTGGGAGCCTTGGAAGCTCTTATGGTTTGAATTGTGGATACAGGAGCACTGATGCATAGAGGCACATGCACCCCAATGTTTACAGCAGTGCTATCAACAATAGCCAACGTATGGAAAGAGTCTACATGTCCATCAACTGATGAATGGATAAAGCAGATGTGGTTTGGGGCACCTGGGTGGCTCAGTCAGTTAAGCATCAACTTCGGCTCAGGTCACGATCTCATGGTTCATGGGTCCGAGCCCCACGTCGGGCTCTGTGCTGACAGCTCAGGGCCTGGAGCCTGCTCCGGTTTCTGTCTCCCTCTCTCTCTGCCCCTTCCCTGTTCACACTCTATCTCTCTGAAAAAATAAACATTGAAGAAATTTTTTAAAAAGACTTAAAAAAAAAGATGTGGCTTATATACACAATGGAATACTACTTGGCAATGAGAAAGAATGAAATATGGCCATTTGCAGCAACGGGATGGAACTGGAGAGGGTTATGCTAAGTGAAATAAGTCAGGCAGAGAAAAGACAGATACCATATGTTTTCACCCATACCTGGATCCTGAGAAACTTCACAGAAGACCATGGGGGAGGGGAAGGGGAAAAAAAGTTACAGAGAGGGAGGGAGGCAAACCGTAAAAGACTCTTAAATACTGAGAACAAAGTGAGGGTTGATGGGGTGGGGGGAGGGGAAAGTGGCTCATGGGCACTGAGGAGGGCACCTGTTGGGATGAGCACTGGGTGTTGTATGGAAACCAATGTGACAATAAATTATATTTAATTAAAAAAAAAGAATTGTGTACCCCCCCCCCCACAAAAGAGACCCGATACCTGTGAATGTGACTCTATTTGGAAATGGGATTGTTGCTGATTTCATCAGTTCAGATGAGGTCATACCAGAGTGGGGTGGGCCCTTGGTCTGCTATGACTGATGTCTTTACAGAAGCAGAGAGAGAGACAGGGAGGAGAAACCCATGTGAAGACAGACACATGAGGGGAGAAGGCTGTGTGAAGCCGGCGGGCGGGGGGCAGGGAGGCTGGTGTTAGGTGGCCGTGGGATGCCACGGAGTGCCAGCCCCCACCGGAAGCTGGACGAGGCGGGGAAGGATGTTTCCCTCCAGCCTTCAGAGGGAGCGTGTCTCTGCTGATACCCCAATATCGCGCTTCCGGCTTCCAGAACTGTGAAAGCATAAATTTCCAGGTATTTCTATTAAGGCCCCAGCCTGTGGTACTTTTGTTACAGCAGCCCCAGGCGCTAACCCAGGAGCTGAGCTACTTAAAGCTCTCAGGTCGAGAGGGTTGATCCCCACATGCCTGGCCACGATCGCTTCTCTGAGGCCCCCGTGGTGCGTGGTACACAGTGGCACCTCATGGGGACCTGGCCTTCTGCTACCTGCCTGGCGCACCCACGTCACCTCTGCCTTCATCCGTTGTGCCTTCCTGCCGCGCCCAGGCCACCCGTGCCCACCGCCACCCACTGGCCACAGCCCCAGCGGCTCATCACCGAGATATACAGCCAGCCTTGGGCGTGATGACAGGGCCCAGCCGGGCAGGCATGAATCATGTTTATTGCAAACGGGAAACAAAGGGAGAAAGGGAACAAAGCCCTGGGAGAAGGAGATGGGCAGGCAGGAGTGAGGCACCCGGCCGGAGTGGGGGCCAGCCTAGACACGCTGCCCATGGAAAGACCCATTCATTTCCTGACGTTTGCTCCAGGACCAGGAGCTGACAGCCCGGCACTCTGTTGAGGTTTATCTGTGCGCCTCAGCTGTGAAGCGTGCTACGTGCCAGCTTCTTGGGTACTTTGGAGATTTGCCAGGCCCGGGGGGGGGGAGGTGGAAGGTGGCAGGAGGCACCAGGAGCAGCTTCTGGCCCGTTGATGACCCCAGTAAAGGCCTGGCTTTCAGCACTGTCCATGGGTGAAGTTGCATTACCTCCTGCCCTGCAATGAGGTTCTGTGGGCCTCGGCATGGGCCCAGGACCTGCTCCGGCCACCGGCGCTGGCCCTGGTCACCCCCAGCCCAGACTGGCCTGGCCTAAGCCAGGATGGGGAGGAGGAGAGGGTGGAGGCGGAGGGTCACCCCCAGGAGACCAAAGGGAGCAGAGTTTACTGAGCACCACTGTGTACCCAGACTTGTGTTGAGAGTTTTGGCTTCCTCCGAACAGTGTGTTAGTTTCCTACCCCTGCTTTGACAGATTGACACAGACCGGGGTGCTTGGGACAACAGAAATGTGTTCTCTTACCATTCAGGAGGCTGGAAGTCCAAAATCAAGGTGTTGGCAAAACTGGTTCCTTCTGGAGGCTCTGGGGGAGAGTCAGTGTGATGCCTCTCCCCTAGCTGCTGACGGCTGCCAAACCCTGGTGCCCCCTGACTTGTCCACACCTCGTTTCAGCCTCCGCCCCCAATGTTCACGCAGCCTTCTCCATGGCGTCTGTGTCTGTGTCTGTCCAGAGTTCCCTCTTTATTGTTTTTATTTTTTAAATGTTTTATTTATTTTTGAGAGAGACAGACAGACAGACAGAGCATGAGCAGGGGAGGGCAGAGAGAGAGGGAGACACAGAATCCAAAGCAGGCTCCAGACTCTGAGCTGTCAGCACAGAGCCAGACATGGGGCTCGAACTCACAAACTGTGAGATCATGACCTGAGCTGAAGACAGTCGCTCAACCAACTGAGCCACCCAGGCACCCCAGAGTTCCCTCCTCTTTTAAGGACACAGTCCCTGGATCCGGCCCACCCTCATCCAGTACGACTTCAATTTAGCTCAATCACCTCTGCAAGGATCCTCTTCCCAGATAAAGTCCTGTTCACAGGTCCCGGGGACTTAGGACTCCAATATATCTTTTTTTTTTTTTTGGAGGGGGACACAATTCAACCCACAACGAAGTTAACATTTGCTGACAGCTTACTTGAAGCCCCACACTCTGCTAGGAACTATTCACGAGCTGTCTAACTGGATCTGCACAACAGAAATAGGAGGCAGCTACTGCTGCTAGGCCCACTTTAGAAAATATATTATCGTTGACGAAAAAATTGAGGCTCAGAGACGCATAGCGGAAACGTGGCGGGTCCCCAGGGCAGACCGAGACCCAGGGGCATATCGCACAGTTATGCCGTAGTCGGGACGTCACAGCAGTGAGGTCGGGGATAGAGGGAGATGGGCGTCTGGAGCTCTGAGCGCATTCAGGAGGCGCGTGTGCACCTCTCTGGCTGCAGCCGGCCAGGCCTCGGTAAACCTCAGTGTCTCTAAGGTGGGCATATGAGTGGCTCCCTCCTCGGGCTGCCGCGAGAGGGTTGGGAGATGTTCGTGCAGCATTTAGCACTGTGGCTGGTACTATCGCTATAAGTTGGAGGAGGTGGTAGCCCCATTACACCAACAGAAAGGAGGGACGGGCTCGGGGCAGGGGGCAGGCAGGACGACAAGGACTTTGGAGTGACCTCAGAGGCAGGGTCCGAGGACAGGACCCAAGGGTCCCTGCCTTCCGCTGGCACCAACACTTTGTCTTCCCAGCTGCACCCCAGGTCCTGATAGTATCACCAGCCTGCTTCCTGCGTTCAGACATCCAGCCACTTGCAGGGAGCGTGTTCAGGATGGTCCTGACCTTCCTCTCCCCCCCTCCCCACCTCCCCCTGCCTCCCAAACTCCATGCCGGCCAACCTCTAGGACTGCAGCACTGGGATTTTATTTCTGATCCCCAAGCCTAACACGGGACATGTTTCTCTATGAATCAGTGAACGGAAGGAATCACTGAACAAATGCATCGGAAAGGAACAAATGAGGGGGTCACCAGCCCTGGCGGCCTCCCCCATAAGGCACCTCCCGTGCTCCCTGGCCACTCCTGCCTCCTGTGTCCCCCTTGTACAGCCCAGCCCACACCCCACAGGGGAGCTCTGCCCACCACCCCCAGCCGAGAGACCCTGGCCCAGAATGCCAGCTCCATGGGGCACCAAGAGCGTCTGGAGTCCTGTCATCTGCATCTTGCCTCTTCCTGCAGCCTCAGCAGATGGGGGGGTGGCGGGGGTTGGGGACGAGAGGGAGGGGCTTCGTACCTGGCTGGTCACGGACAGGTGCGGTCCTCACCAGGGGAAGGGGTAGCAGCATCCCAGCCATTGTCCCCACCCCGGACTCACTGTGTCCTCATCCACTGGGCAGGATCTCCATCTTCCAGGGCCCCTGATATTTAAGGAAATTAAGGTCAGGTCTGGCTGCTAAATATTTGTCTAAGCCGAATAGAAAATGGTGCCAGAGAAGAAGGTCTTCAATTTTATGAGCAAATAAATCATATGATGGGAGAGTGGGCTGGGAGGAGGGGGGTGAGGCAGGATGCTCAATTATTTAGAACAAAAAGTGCTTCCCAAAGCCTGGGGCGGGGGGCGTCCATGTTCCCCTCCCTCCTAAAAGTGTGAATCTTGCACTTGGCTCTGTGCACCAAGGCAGGGGACAGGTTACGTTTGCCGATCAGTTGACCTTGAGGTGGACAGATGAACCTGGACGACCCATGTGGGCCCAGTGTAATCACAAGGGCGGTTTGAAGTGAAAGAAGGAAGCAGGAGAGTCTGTATCACACTGATGCAGCGTGAGAAAGGCTCGACCAGCCGTCGCTGGCTTTGAACGTGGAAGGACGGAACGCAGCCCCAGTGGTTTTCACCCCGAGTGACCCATCTTGGACATCTGACCCTCAGGACTGTAGGGTAATAAATTTGTGTTGTTTTAAGCCACGGGGTCTCTGGGAATTTGTTACAGCTGTGATGGGAACCGAACTTGCCCCTAACTGCCCACACTACGTGGAGCAGCTCCCCTCCGCTCTCCAGACTCAATTTCCTTCAATTTCTTTTCTTTTTTTTTTTTAAAGTTTATTTATTTATTTGGTGGGGGGAGGGGCAGAGAGAGAGGGAGAGAGAGAATCCCAAGCCGACTGTGCACTATCACCGTGGAGGCCCATGTGGGGCTCAAACTCACAAACCATGAGATCATGACCTGAGAGGAAGTCAGGTGCTCAGCCGACTGGGCCCCCCACCCCCACCCCCACCCCGGGGCACTCCCACACTCGGTTTCCTCACCTGCAAACTGAGAGGATTTGGGTTACAAAGGATCTTCAAGGTCTTGCCTCCCGATCCGAAACATTTTCTTGTTACAATTGTCCCCGGAAAGGTTCTTGTGTCCCCGCCCCACGCCCCTCCTTCCCACCTGCCATCTGCCCCCGGCTCCCGGGCCACGTCCAGGCTGGAACTGGCAGAGCCAGAGGCCCCCCCGGAGGAGATAGTTAATAAAGGCGGGAGGAGAAGAATCAATGTGAGCTGACATCCCTATGACAGATTGGTGAGAGCGACAGATTTAATATCCTGCCGTTTTCCTTCCCCAGCCTGGGGGCCGGAATTGATTAAATAAATTAAGGCTCCACAGCGCAGGATGCTCTGGGTAAGGTCGTCTAGTTCTCCTGCTGTCCCTGTCCGGCTGCACAGCTCACCCCACCCTGGGGCTCGAACCACCCGGCGGTCCTGAATAGCCAGCCAGGAATATGGAGTCCTGAAAAGGGCAGGTGCCTCGGCCTCTCTTGGGACCACACAGGAATGCGGATGGACCATGGGTCAGGTGGGAAGCAGGGGATGGGATGGGGAGGCGGGAGGGGAAAGGTAGAACACAGAAGGCAAAGACAGGCTGGAACCCCACAAAGGACCAGGTACAGGGGCTGCAGCGGTGAGCCAGGCGGGTGCGTGGCTTGCTGGGTGCCTGGGTATGTGCAGGGGGAACCCTTGGCAGAGGCCCAGGACAGGAGACGGAAGGGACTTGCCAAGAGGATGTGTGGCCAAACTGGGACTGAGCCCCTATTCCTCCCTTCCAACCTGCTGAGGCCCTCGCCCCGGCACACTGTGCCAGCATGCACAACCTTCACAGCGGCTCCTTTGCTGTTTCGAACTGTGATTGCTCAGAAAAGGCAAGTTCATCTCAATAGCCTCCTGAGTCTGAAGGCTTGGGGGTAACTCAGGTGTAAACAATGACAGTGGATTGCATCCTTCAGGCTCAGCCAGAGTGATTGGCTGTCTGGGGCCGGTCCCTGAGCCGCTCCCCGTCCCTGGTGCGGAGTCAAAGCCACCTGTAAGGCCACAGAGATTTGCTGGGGGGACCCTCCCACCTCCCACAGCCTCTGCTTACGTCTCGGCCATTCACGATGGGGGAGGTATCTTTTGGTCATCTCCCTTCTCACGGTGCTCAATTTCATCAAGCCAGTTGAATCAAGGGCAGATCCTCACTTCGCAGATGAGGAAACTGAGGCCAGAAAAAGGAAGCGGTTACGCAAGATCGTGGTTGCGGCCTGGGCTGGAGCCCAAGATGCCAAGATGCCCAAGATGGCGGTTGCCCGTATCAGTTTGTTCCACATCAGGGGAAGTATAGAAGGAAAGACTGGCTAGGGGCTGGGACTGGACAGGGGTGATAGTGGGCAGGGACAGGCTGGGGATACAATGATGATGTTGGCTCTGGACTCAGGAGCAGGAGCTGAGAAGTGGGATCCAGGGACACCTGCCCCCCCTTCTATACTCTGCCAAAGACGTCACCAGCTTCCTTTAGCCCATGTGACCGGGCAGCACGCTGGCGAAGGGAATGGGCTCTGGAGTCCAATCCGCCATGGTTCGACTCCAAGCTTTTCCCTTGACCCTGGCTCCTCAGACAAGCCGTCAGCTCCTCAGAGCCTCAGTTTCCCTGTCTGTAAAATGGTGATGGTGAGAAGTGACCTGTCCAGGGAAAGCCACAGAGCTGACATTTGAACTCAGGTCTGCCCAGTGCTTGCCCAAGCCCGAGATGCCCCCCGACGTCCAGGGAGGATTTCAAGCACTCGTGCAGCCCAGGCGCACAGAAAGTGCTCAGCAAGGGTTAGCCCTGTGCGAATCTGTGATGACACCCCCCCCCCCCTCAGTAATTTCCTGAGGTTCGCTTCATGAATTCACTTGAGTTTGGGCTGTTGATGGAGCCAGCAGTTGGCAGATCAGCCTTCCCCTTTTCAGGAGGAATCTGGTCAGCCCCCACCTCCAAAAAGCACACTGTCCCCAACCACCGAGATCTCTGAGCAAGGTGCTCGTGGCTAACGGTTTGGACCCCCTGCCTATAGCTTGCTTTCCCTTGCTTCATCCTGTGCTGCAGCTCTGGGCAGGGGCGGCCTGCGGTTCTGTCTCCGCCATGAGCCAGTTCTTAGGTCTCCCGAGGGCCATTTTCTCTCTCTTGCAGTTGAGGTGAGACAAAAGGCAGCCAGGCACCCAGGGAGTCCCGCCATGTCCCCACTTAGCCATCAGCTTGTCTGCCAGCTCAGACTCCAGCTCCTAACTGCAGCCCATGGGGCAACCTCTCTCTCTCTCTCTCTCTCTCTCTCTCTCTCTCTCTTTTGCTCCAATTTAAATCCTTCCTGGGGAATGTTAAGCAGGGGCCCTGCATCCAGATGGATTCTGGGAAGGAGGCAAGTTGGAGCATGCAGAAAGCAGGTCAGGAAGCCTAGAGGTTATGTCTGGGATGACCAGTGGAGGGCACTTAGGGAGGCGAAGGGGCTTGTGGCCCATTTCTCACATTCTGCTTCTGAGGCCAGAGCCAAATTCTCCACCACCTTCCGGCCCACCCCTGCCTGCCGTCACCCTTGTCCAGTTCCGGCCCCGACCTAGCTCTTCGTTTTTCTCCAAACGTGCCTCTAAAACCCAGGTGTCTAGGCATCCAGGCGTTGAGGCTGAGCCCATCTGCTGTCCCAGGGAGCAGCCCCACTGGCAGTGACAGTAACAACCCTCTTCCTGAGCGCCCCCGTGATGAGCAGGTACGAGCGCTGGGAGCTTTGCGCCTTCATCGCTGCCCCCCCAGGTGGTAGGTGTGTGTTCACTGCCGGTTTCCCGTAGGGGAATCTGAGGCTCAGAGAGGAGCAGTGACGTCGAGGCCGGGCAGGGTCCCTCATCGCCCGGTGGTGGGTGCTCCTCTCCACCCCTCCCGTTCCTGCCCTCTTCTCCCTCCAGGTGATGGGTCTTTTCTTTCTTTTGCTTTTTTAAAAGGTTATTTATTCATTTTGAGAGACAGAGAGAGAACAGGAGGGGCAGAGAGAGAGGGAGAGAGCGAATCCCAAGCAGGCTCCGTGCTGTCAGCTCAGAGCCCGACACGGGGCTCGATCCTACAACCATGAGATCATGAGCTGAGCTGAAATCAAGAGTCGGACGCCTAACCGACTGAGCCGCCCAGGGGCCCCTGATGAGTTTTTTTCAATCTACTTCCCCCCACGATCTGCTTCCCACTTCCCACCCCGAGCCCAGGTACTCAGCCTCTCTTGGGAGGAAGTGCTATGGTTCTGTCCTCTCATCTGGGCCCTCACTCTCCCCACTCAATCGCTGCTCAGCAGAGCCTTGTCCTGGTGGAGGAGAAGCCACCCTGACCCAGGGGGCTGGTGACCCAGGGTCTGCTTGACATCATGACTACAGAGTGGAGCCACCCATGACAGGTGGCTTCCCTCCCTGGGCCCCAGTCGCCCACCTGTACAGAGGAGGACACTCACACCCCAGCAGCAGGCGGTCCGTGGAAATGACACCTGTTTCTATCTCACTCAAAAGTGCTGTGTGAGCAGGTGGTGGCCCTAACCCGCCCTGAGGAGTCACAGGGAAGCTGGAAATCAAAGCCGCCACTTGGGAAGGCAGAGGGGCTCGCCTCCTCTGCTGCTGGGAGCGGGGGACAGATGGGGCTTGGCAGGGGCTGGAGGGCTCGCAGCTGAAGACAGCGGCCAGCTCTTGGAGCTGCAGTGGCCGTGGCAGATGGCTCAGGCTGGCTCCTCCTTCTCATTACGGCACCCACCTAAGGGCCACCGCCGGCCTCAACTCGCAAGGGCAGCACATCCAGTCCTGCCCAGGATGCTCTGCCCGGCCAGGATGCCATCCGTCAGTCCTTGTCCTGCTCAGGAGCGCCACGGAGGCCGCTAGTCCAAGGTCAGCAAGGGCAGGACTGGATCCAGCCTCCTCTCTGCACAGATGGGGAGGTGGACTGAGGCCCAGAGAGGCCCGTACCCCCACCCCACCTCCCTCGGCTCGCACCGAGGCAGGAGCCACAACGTGGGCCCCGTGCCACAAACACACCGCATAACGCTGACCTCTACCCCCCCGCCCCGCCCCCGGGCCCTGGGTGGATGACGCAGAGTGTGGCTGGTGTGGGCTAAAGAGGAATCTTGGAATCTCCGCGGCAGAACTATTTTCGAAATACATTCTGTAATGTGCGTATGTTGTTTTGTATTTTTTCAAGTTCAGGCGGTGTGAACAGACAGCCAGAGTGAGTTTCCCCTCGACCCTACCCCTGCCTCTCTTCTTCCTTCTTTTTATCGTGGTAAACTGTGCATGGCATACAATGGAGCGTCTTAGCCCTTTTTAAGTTACGGACCTGTGATATCAAGCCCACTTGCATCCTGGTGGCAGCTGCCACCACCGTCCGAGGGGGACCCTTCGTCCTGCAAAAGTGAAACGCTGCCCCATTAAACAGCCCCTGCCCCCAGCTCCTGGCTCCCACCATTCCGCTTGGCTTCCGTCTCTAGGAATTTGGTGCCTCCAGGAGCCCCAGATGAGTCCTTTCGTGACTCAGCCTCCCTTCTCGGGGCGGCCACTCTTCCCAGAGCCTGGCGTCTCCTTCAGTCTCTCAGCGCATCTTGGTGATGATTCCCTGCACGTCAGAGCCCCCTCACCCCTTCCCGCACTTTGTTGTGACGCTGCATGGCTGGGCCTCCATTTGTCTAACCCGCCCCCTACTTATGGGCATTTATTTCGTGGTGTCCAGTCCCCCAGCAGCTCTTGGTGCACGCGCTGAATCTCCCTGCAGGTGCATTTCCTGGAGAGAAGCTGCTGGATCCAAGGGTTTGTGCGTTTCCAGTCCTGAGACAGGCCCCTCAGGACCCCTACAAGCGGTGGCTCCGCCCAGGCCAGATGCTGCTTTGAGGACAGAAAGTGCCACCTGCTGGGTGGGGGGACAGGTTCTAAGGGACTGAGCCTAACTTGCGTCCCCCTGAGTCTCCAATGGCTTCTCCTTGGCTTTGAGGGGAGCAAGTGGTGACTCCCCATCCACCGTCCTCCTTGCTGACATGGATGTCTCTGGAAGCTCTCATGACTCTTGTCCCCGAGCCAAAAATCCAGGCCAGGAGCCAGCCCCTTCTCCAGTTTGCCCCAGGGGGTCTCAGCCTCTGCCACCGCTGCCAGAGAGGCCTGGCTGAGTCACAGCCCCCTGCCTCCTTCTAGAGCATTCGTCCAAGGGAGTTTAGATGGGCCCTTTGGCCCTTTCTTTCCCCGAGATAAGCTGAGAAAATTCACAGCCCGCCATTGCCATTCGTTTTCCAGGCAAGCCAGGAGTAAGGAAGCATTAGGGGCCGGGAGGAAGGGTCTGGGGAGGGGGAGGCACAGAGAGACACCAGGGAGGCATGGGTTGGAGGGTTCATGTGCTGTGAGGGGGCACAGGGACCAGCAAGGGAGGGGCCCCAATCCACTTGCTCTGTTCCCAGCAAAGTATCCTTGGCAGAGAGTGTGGGCCCCTCGGGAAAGACCCCCTAACAATAAAACAAGATTAGCAGCTGCCACTTACTAAGCTTTCCCTGCAAAGCGGCCTTATGTTTACATTTTCTCACTCAACTCTCCCTCAAACCCTGCACCCCAGAAATGATCTCACTTTACAGAGGGGAAGCTAAGTGACTCACCACATTCACACAGCAGGTGCAGGGGCAGGGTGGGATCCTAAGTCAGGCACTCTTGGGCTCTACAGCTGACTCCCAGCACCTCTCCTCCAACGGGAGAGGACCCCGGCTTTCCTGGCAGAGACCCGGGTCCTGCCTGTATAGGGCTCCATGGCCCTCCCTTCCCCCCTCCCCCAGATTCTCTTTACAAGTCCAGTCCCGGTTACACACAGGGGTGTGGAAGTTTCTGGACTGTTCCTGTACCGGTGTCCTGGCTATCATGGCCACTCGGCCATTAGCCCACCTGTGCCGAGGCAGTGAACAATGCAGACACCTCGCCTGTCCACTGCGACCCATCGGTCCAGCGGTGGAAGCTTCTGGAAACCAGTGTCTGGGAAGTCAGCTTTGGCCTCTTCTCCATACCACCCACCTGCCCCAGCCCATTACCCCCCACTGACAGCACCCACACGGACCCGTTTTCTTTTCTCCAAAAAAGCACAGATAGCACAAAATGCCAACTTCCCCACTGAGATCTCTCCCAAGTGGGCTGGGGGTCTCCCAGGAGGTTGGGCCAAGGGGTCAAAGGCCAAAGACCGTTGTGAACGTCTCAGAGTGTGAGGCATAGATGTCCCCATCCTCATGGGTGAGGTATTAGGAGCAAGGTCCCTAATTATGAGGGTGGTTAGGAGGACACAGAGAAGGCATTCGCCTCCTCTGAGGCATCTGGGATGGCCCACAGGACCAGTGGCAGGGGGCCCAGCCCTCGGGCCACCCGATGCCTCAGCCCCATAAGCCATAGGCCCCGGGGACCTGTCTAGCTCCTCTTCCCCAGCCCTAATCCTGTAGTCTTACAGGATTCATTGCTGACAATAATTAGGTCTCACAAGGATGAAACTTAAACAAGTCCGAAGCCTTCAGGGATGGTATTAGCACGCTAACTCTGTTTGTGGTTTAAATATTAATGTCAGAGTGTAATTACTACCCCTTCTGTCGAAGGCAGCGGTTTGGAAACAGTTTCAGCCCAGCAAATGGGACCCATCCATCCTGGATGGCAGTGTGCATAGGGGAGAGTTTGGCATTCTGGAGAATTCTGGAGCATTTAGAACCCAGGGCATTTAGAACAATGCGTACCAATTGACAGCCTGGGGGCCAAATCTGGCCTGCATACCTGTTTATAAATGTTGGCCCGCTCTCTGTTTAAACAAACAGAATAACCCAGATTTACAATTTCTCTTGAACGAGGGAGAAACTTGGCTGTGCTAGACCACAGCCCCACATGGGGACAGTGGCCGAATTGAATGGAGGTACTTCCCCCGGAGACGGGCTTTCTTGGGCGACGTCCAGCCCACCTGGCCCACCTGCTTCACCTGTCCAGGCCCTGGAGGAATCTGAGTTTGCAGCTCCCAGTTTAGGACTTTGGAAAGTTTAGAAATGAAGAGGGTTGGAATCTCACAGCCAAGAACTAGGATCCAGGAGCTCAGGAGGGGCCTAGCTGGTGACCCAGGAGAGGGGGCAATGCTGGGGAAGGGGTAGCTCCTACCTTCTCCTGTCTGGCCACACACAGACCTCCTTGGTGGGGAAGCCCCAGACCCCTGCGTTTTCAATTTTTTTTTAATGTTCATTTATTTTTGAGAGAGAGAGACAGAGACAGAGAGAGAGACAGAGCGTAAGCCCAGGACGGGCAGAGAGAGAGGGAGACACAGAATCCGAGGCAGGCTCCAGGCTCTGAGCTGTCAGCACAGTCTGATGCAGGGCTCGAAATCATGAACTTTGAGATCAAGACCTGAGCCGAAGTCAGAGGAATCGAGTGAGCCACCCAGGCACCCCAAGACCTGCGTTTTAGTTTTTTAAAATGTTTTTATTTATTTTTTCTTAATTTTTTTTTTTACGTTTATTTATTTTTGAGACAGAGAGAGACAGAGCATGAACGGGGGAGGGGCAGAGAGAGAGGGAGACACAGAATCGGAAGCAAGCTCCAGGCTCCGAGCCATCAGCCCAGAGCCCGATGTGGGGCTCGAACTCATGGACCGCGAGATCATGACCCGAGCTGAAGTCGGACGCTCAACCGACTGAGCCACCCAGGCGCCCCTTTATTTATTTTTTAGAGAGAGAGACAGAGCAAGTGGGAGAGGAGCAGAGAGAGAGAGGGAGACACAGAATGTGACGCAGGCTCCAGGCTCTGAACTGTCAGCACAGAGCCTGACGTGGGGCTCGAACTCCATAAGATCAAGCCATAAGATCATGACCTGAGTGGAAGTCAGACTCTCAACCGACTGAGCCACCCGGGTGCCCCCCACCTCCGCCATGTTTTAGGTGATGCCCAAAGCACACTTGTCCTAACAGGAGCCACCGGAAGGAGCGGGGCCAAGCATTTTGGGTCTTGCTGGACATTTTCACAGGTAGTTCAGCTCCTGACTTTCCAGCACCATGAGCCCTGAACCCTCCTCACCTCCAGCCTGGAGTGAGGGCCGGGCTCTGTGGCCCCTGAATGGAGCAGGTGCCGTGTGTCCAGCTGGGGGGAGGGTCACTCAGTGCTCTCCTAAGAAAGAGACCCTGTGGCGTCCCACACAGTGCACTTAATCTGATGACAATAGAGAAAAGCTCTGGAGCCCGGCTGGGACATGAAGCTGGGACACGAAGCAAACGCGTCCCGCTCCTCCTCTTACCAGCCGTGTGAGCCGGGCAAGCAACTCAACCTTCCAGCCCCAGCTTTCCTTCTCTGTAAAGGACAGAAATGGTGCCAACTTCACAAGGGTGTTAGAAGGAATAAATTAAGCCCCAGGCTCAGCACTCTGCATGGTACAGGTACTCGGTAAATGCTGGACAGGATCTGTTGAAATGAACTCAGAAGAATCAAGGTGTTGTGTGAATGGAGAATGCCCCGGGGGAGGGGGAGGGGATGCTGGGGGGGATGGGGTGGAGACGGGGGGGGGGGGGGGGGAGGGGGACTGTGGGGGGTGCAGCAGGACAGGATGACAGTGACAGAGGGGCCCTGGGAACAGGGGCTTTGCTGGGTTCCCTGTACAGTCACCAAGAGACCCAAGTTCACATCCAGACACCTACTCGTGCTGACCTGGGCAAAAAGGGGGATTTGTTATTCCATCTTAAAGGTAACCTCATGCCCCCCACGGGCAAGGGGAGGGGGGCGGGGCTGAACGGCAAAATGGCAGGATTCCGGGGGCTGTTTCTGTGTCTTTCTCTGTGTGTTAAGCCTTCTCTTTGTTCTCTTCGCTGTTCCTCATTGCTTTTCTGTTTCTATGCCTCTGTTCTTTTCTTTTTCCCTGTGTGTGTCTCTCTTTCTCTCCCTGCCTCTCTCCCAATGTCACTCTGTTTCTGTCTCTCTGTGTCTCTGTTTTTGTCTCTCTGCGTCTCTCTGTCTGTCTCTGTCTTTCTCTCTCTGCCTCTCCGTCTTTCTCCGTCTCCTACTCCCCTGGCCCGCCTTCAGCCTGCAGGGCAGACTCTTCTGTGCCTCTCTGCCCACACAGCTCTCCCTTTGTCCCCGGCGGAGGATTAGATGTGGCCACTGAGGCCCCAGCTTCCCACCACATCCAGTTCAAGTGTCTGCCCCTCGGAGACATCGGAATCGCTAGGTGCCCAACTCCAAATCTCTGCACGGGAGATGCTCAGGACCCAGCCTGGTCTGGCCGCCAAACCCCTGGTCCCGCCCACCTAGGTGGCTGGGTAGGACATGGCGCAAAGCTTAGTTCTCAGGTGATAGTGCGTTTCTCAGAGAGGAGGGGTCTGAGCTGGACCAACTCCAAGATACGTCTTCTTCAAGGTCTCGAGAAGCTGTGATTGGGGGTCAGAGTTAGCTCCCAATGGGTTGTGAGCCCTGTGAGTGACCCTGACATGTGGCTTGCAGTGACCCTCACATTTAAGGGGTACCACAGGGCCAGCTGTCCCACCATAACCATCTGAGCTGAAATGGGGAGGTGGCGCTCAGATCTAGAGAGAGGGCCCCCACTTTGCTCCAGGGGAGTAGATGGGGCTCCTGGGGGGCTCCTGGAGATACCTAGCACCTTCATCACCTGACTCGGGCCCTTCTAATTCTTCTCATTCCTCTGCCAGGCAGGATGGCATAGAGGAAGGCGGTAGCCGGGCAAATGGCCCAGGGCACATTCTCTGGTATGCAGCCGGTGCTCCATGAGTGTTTGCTGAATGGTCGCATGAATGGGTGGCTCGCGTGGGACAGAGTCGCAGATTTTAACAGTGGAAGGAGAGAGCCACAGAGCGGGGAGGCAGAGTCTAAGAGAGCAGAAGCAGAAGAGAAAACCCGGGCAGAGGAGATGGTGGGCGGAAGGCTGGGGGGCTGGCTGGGGGATACTGAGGAGGCAGAGAGAGGAAAAGAGGGGAGCGGGTGGGGGGTGTGGGGAGAAGAACAGACTGTAATTCATTTCACTTCATCTCTGTTCATTTTGGACAAATAGAGCAGAAACCGCAGTCCAAGGAAGGAGGAAACAGCGCATGAAATTGCACTGTGCCTTGTAATAGCTCTGCCGGCCGGAAGCCAGGGGCTAATAACCCACTGGGTCAGCCTTGACCCGCCCAGGAGCGGAGAGGTGGGTGCCCCAACCCCCACACGGCCCAGCCGGGCACAAGCACAGTGGTGCCGGGCGGAGAGGTGGGCGCCCCATTCCCACCTGGGAAGCCCCTCTCGAGTCCACCCACCTCCCGTGCCCTGAGTGGCAGCAAGATGCTTCAAGGAGCCAGGGAAGGGACCTCCATTCGGCATCAGAGAAAAATCCCTGTGAGTTTAAGGGATTTGGTGAATTAATACAACGTGGATTTAGATGATCAAAAGCATTTCTGGAGAGGCGGCCATATGGAAGCCGCTGGAAGCTACTGGCTGGATGTAAACTGCAGGAAGGCTTCCTTCCCCTCCGCAGGGGCTGGGTTTGGGATGGAGGTGGGGACAGGGACCCTGCCAGTGGGGGGCTCCAGAGGGCAGCGAGATCTACCGATCTACAGCCTGTTCCCTGGTGCCCAGTCTGGGCCAGCTCACTGGGTCTGTGCCCATCAGCAAAAGGGTCAGATGTGAGCGTTGAGAATAAGAACAAATTCCCTGCCGACAAACTCTGGGACGCCCAGCTTCCTGAGTGGGTCCTCCTCTGAGGTAGGGAGGAGGGGTGGCGGGAGGAGCACCAAGCGTCCATCTCCTCCCAACCAGATTGGGTTGTGGCAAGTGGCCTCCTGGGCACCCAGCTCCAGGGTCTGCGTCCTTGGATGCCACTTATATCTCCCTGCTTGTTAGCCTATCTCCAGCTCAGCTCAGCTCAGCCCCAGGTCTCCCCTGCCTGGTGGGCCCTTTTGGCTCTGGAGAAAGTGACATCAACCTAACTAGCAAGTGCCACCATATGTCCTGTTGTATCCTAGACACCGGGCCAAGCCTTTGACGTGCATTAGCCCAGGGGGTCACAACCCCTCATACTGCCTGCGTTTAAAGACCCCTGGCCATCTGCTCTGGAGTTTACGATCTCCAGCTGGGCTGGTGGGTTGGGTGGTGGGTGGGTGAATTGATTCACGTTAGTGAGGTCGATTGATGGTTTGAACAGTGGGTTGGGTGGTTGGCTCACGAGTTGATGGATTGGGGGTTGGGTGGGTTGGTGGCTTGGATGAGTGTGCTAGTTTGGTAGGTTGAGCGGTGTGTGGGAAGGTGGTTGGTGATGGGTTGCGTGTTGGTTTGGTGGGTTGAATGGGTGGATTAGGGCTGGACAGAGGGGCGGGGGGGGGGGTAGCACGGAGGGTGGATTCATTGACCGTAAAGACCCGCGTGCATTTTGCAACCTCCAACTTTCAGTTTTGGCACTCCTTCCCTCCTCTCCTCCCCTTCTCTCACTCCTCTTTGAAGGCTCACCCCAAATCCTGTGCCATCTTCTCATGCTGCCACAGCAAAAAGCAAGTTCATCCCTGCGGACAGACTAAGATGCTTCTGTTGGTACGACTTGCCTTACACCTTGCTGTCTGCTGTCCCTGGCCATGGTTCCTTCCACCTGCCAAGGGAGACCAGAAGCTCTTGGAGGGCAGGCACGGTGCAGCATTCATCTTGGTATGAGTGATGGTGCCCCCATAGTGCCAAGTACACCCAGGGCGGGGGGGTGAATATCCGACCAAAAGAAGGAAACCCAGGGGCCATAGCCTCATAACGGCCCTGCGTATCTCACTGCAGATCCTTCCTCCGCAGGGTGCTGTCAGCTGGGTAGCTCTCAGCCCCGGAGAATGGGTTTCACAGGGTGAGGCTACACAGATCAGCTCGGGGGCCCGCTGCCCTGGCAGCCGGTCCGAGAAGCTTCTAGCAGCCTCTGGACCAGTGTGGAAGGGAAAGCCTGTGGCAGGGAAGGTCTAGGCCAGAGTTTCTGGCAGCCTTTCACCAGATCAGTCATCGCTCCTATGGATCCTCACTCTCCTCTGCTGGTGCCATTCAAGCACAGCCTCTCCGCTTTGTTTACCTTCTTTCAGGGGCAATGGCGGGGTGGGGAGGCGGGGGGCACTGGAAGGAGAACCGGCCTCCCTCTATCAAGGCAAATACTTTTTCTGCTAATTGGTATTTGCATGGCAAATCTCGGGTAAAGACGGGATCATTTGCATGTTCTGAGGGTAATGATATTTGATGTTGTCAACTTACTACAACCTTAATCACCACTCAATTTCCGCCTTTCCAAGCTCCCGATCACATTGCCACCCAAAATAACCACCTCTCTGAGACTCTGTCAGGGCCCCACTCGGAGGGAGCCACGTGGGGATCCCGTAGCTGAGGGGTTTGAATGACATTTCGACCCTGTGGTGATGCTCCTCCTTCCTCCTCCTCCCTCCCTCCCTCATCCCCTTTCCCCTTCTGACCCTCTCCCTCCTCCCTACTTCCTCCTAGTCCTCCTTCATCTCCCTCCTCCTCCTCCCTCCTCCTCCTGTCTCCTGTCCCTTCTTCTCCCTCCTGCCTCCTCTCTTTCCGCTTCCCCTCTTCCTCTCCTTTCCCTCATCCCCCTCTCCTTGCTTCCCTCCTCCTGCCCAAGATTCAGGGAGCCTCACTTTGCTAAGTCTGCTCGTTCTCAGTGGGAAGGACAAGGGAGCGGGTCTCCGTCGCAAGGACAGGGAAAGAAACTCCCTTGAAATGGGCAAGCATCCAGTTAGGCTCTTTAGGTTGTACTGGGACCCCACTTGGCCCCGTTATAAACACAGTAAGTATTTTATGGGAATAACCAAGAATAACATTTAGCGGGCACTGCGTGTGGTGAACACTAGGCTCAGCCATTCCCTGGGACTTCTCACTGTCCCCATTGCACTCGGAGTAAAGCCAGAGTCCTCCCCAAGACCCCTGCAATCCTGCCTGATGGCCCTTGTCTCCCGTGCCCCTCCCTCTCACTCTCCCCACCCCAGCCACACTGACTCGAACAGCAGGCATGCTCCCTCAGGCTTTGAGCAGACTGTTCCCTCTGGCCCAGACACTCTTCCCCTGGACACCCGCGTGGCCCACTGAGCTCAGTCTCTCCTCCAGGCAGCCTGCCCTGACCCCCTCCCCCATTTAATCCTGCAACTGGTTGCTCCATCGTGCACCAAGTGCATGCACACAAATACACACACAACCTCACCCCTGCCTCCAACACTCGAAGATCCTTCTTGTCCTGCTCTTTTTTTTAAAGTTTATTTATTTATTTTGAGAGAGAAAGAGAGTGAGAGAGTGGGAGAGGGGCAAAGAGAGAGAGAGGGAGAGAAAGAGAATCCCAAGCAGGCTTCTCACTGTCGGCGCGGACCCCAATGCGGGGCTCCATCCCACGAACTGTGAGATCATGTCCTGAGCCGAAATCAAAAGTTGGACGCTCAACTGCCTGAGCCCCTTATCTTGCTTTTCTTTCCCTTGTCCCTCAAACAAACCATATTATTAGCTCACTTACTATGCCTACAGTCTCTCTCCCACTACTAGACCAAGGCAAGGATAGTATTAGGCACTCAATTAATATCTATTGCTTGAATAAAGGAATCGTCACAATAACCTTAGGAGGTAAGCAATGTCATTATATTTACTTTACAGACAAGGAAACTGAGGCAGAGGGCGGTTCAGTGTGTTGCCTAGGGCCACACGGGCATTAGGTGGCAGACCTGGGATCTGAACCCAGTCTTCCGGACCCCGGAGCTATGCTCTTACAGCATCCAACCCTGCCCGGGAATGACGAGCCTGGGTCCCAGGCTGGAGTCGATGCAGAGGTGTTCTGCCAGGTCTAACGAAGCCATCCCTGTCGGTGGTGCAGGCTTGGGGTCAGACAGACCCGGGCACAAACCCAGCCTTGCGACCTAATACCGAGGGACCCTGAGCGGTTACGTAGTCTCAGCCCGCCTCAGTTTACTCATCTGTGAACCTAGAACCGCGTGAGGATTCAGTGAGCTAATGCTTCTAGACTACGCAGTGCCTACATACGCCCAGTGTTCAGGGAATGCCGGCTGCTCTCATGATCATTTCTGAGATGCCTCATAAGTATTTCCCAGCGTTTAGAGGAAGACAGGGCGACCCTGCTGGGCTTCCTGCAGCGGGTGATAACCCGGCCGGTGAGTAGGTCCAATGTGCTGGTTAGGAAGCCCGTGTGCAGAACACAGGACGATGGGCCGGGCCAACCGAGTCATGGGTCCCAAGGCCAGGTTTGAGGCCCCTGTCGCGTCCCTGTCCTTGGGGAGGTGTGCCCTGGGTAGTCTGCCACTGTTGCCCTAACGTTCCCAAGTTTGTACGGCATCCGCTTCTTGTCAATGTAGTTGGCGTTGTGATGTCACCACATTCTGTTGTACTTCCCTGTGTGGGCGAAAAATTAGAAGTGGACACAACCCCGGGACACACTTGTGGAAGTGTGGAGCCACCGTGACTCGAGGGGGCTCCAGGAGGGGGCAGAGGAGGAGGGCTGGACTAGGCCGTATACACCTCTCCTTGTCCACAGGCCTGATGGCAGGAGGAAATGGGGCTCATGTCTCCCAATCTTGAGAGGCATCCTACACATCCAACCACTAAGCCCAAACTGCGTTTTTCCAGAGCTCGGGAAATTGGGGAGGGGTAGGGCTCCAGCACACGTACAGGTGAGCAGACAAGCCCATCCTGGGGATCGGGGGAGAGCCGCTGGGCTGGGAGCTCCTGACACAGCCGGCCCTTCCCTGGTCCCATGTAGCCCTATTGGAGAGGAGCCCCCCTTGGGCACAACTATGAAGAGGACGGGGACCCCCAGATGCTGCTTCCCTAGGTCCCCTCCTGGAGACAGCCTGGTGCCGGCACCACCCCCTGCCTCAACCTTGTGGAACCACAGCCCCAAATCAGCATCATTGGGTAATCAATGCCCTCTTTTTTTTTTTTTTTTTTTTTTTTGCCTCTAAACAACCAAGGAAGATGATCATTAAATACTCATGTAATTCGACAAATCATGGCCTTTTAAACCATCTCAAGGAGGAGAACCTGGGCTTGCACCCAGCCTCGCTCATTCCCTATGGATTTCTAGAGCTGAATAACAAATCACCTTTAGCTAGCAGAGACGCTCAGCGAGAGGCAGCTTGGCTCGGCAGAAAAGCAGGGAAACAGCCCTCGTGCCGGGAGGGTTTCCCGGGAAAGCACTTTGAAGGAAGGAGGTGCTGGGGGTGAGTTGGGGGGACCAGCTCTGAAACGATGAATTAAACATTCACGGAGCTCTTTCGAAGCAGCTGCTACCAAAGAGGGGAAACGCTTTAATTAATAAAGCACAGTCAGGGAGAGGGAGCTGTTTTCCGACGCCGCACCCTGGGGCTCCGAGAGCAAGATAAACAAAGCAGATGCTGCAGTCCCCGTATGGTACACGCACTGGGAGGGGGGATGCTCCCACCTCAGGGTCTGGACTGAGCGACTCAGGTGCCCATGCAGCCCCAGGTGGCGGGGAATGTCCTGGCCTGGCCTCCGGGCCCAGCCCCGAGACCCTGGAATTGTGTCGGACGAGCCCTTCACTGACACTCCATTTTCAGGGCTACATTGCTGTGTGACCCTGGGGAAGTCACTTCCTCTCTCTGGATCTTGGTTTTCCTTGTCCAGGTTTCTCAGACCGGGCTCTGTGGAGCCATTGGGTTCCTTGAAGAGTGTCTCAGGGCTGCCTCTGATGGTGGAGGTGCAGGCAGGTGGGGGCCCTGGGCCCCACACCAAGCACCAGCCGGAGCCGCGTTGCTTTTTGTCTGCTAATATATCGTGGGCTTATTGTAAGATGTCCTTTGAAGAAAGAACGCTGCGGGTTTAAAAAAAAAAAAAGAAAGAAAAGAAAACCTTTTTGGCTTAGATGTTTTCTCCCATCCCTTTAAGAGCCTGAGCCTCAAAGCCGAGCGGTTCTAGCCAACAGCAGTCATGACCAAGCACCTAGAATGCGCCAGGTGCTATGCAAAGGAGAATAAGAAGGCCCCACCTTCTTTCAAGGGGGTTTCTAGTCCAATCCACGGGTGGCAGATAGGTGGCCCTCTCTCCTGCAGAGGTCAAACATGACCTCAAACTCTTTCTTGACCCAGTGCTCCGGGCAGCCACTGTCCAACCGGTGGCCTTGATACAAGAAACGAAACCTTTCCTGGCCATCTCTGGTTGGTTCTGACAAACAGCAGTTTCCCAAAATGCAATGGGCTGCCTCCCCCGGGGGTGAGAATCCCATGCCTTTTTGTTCATTCAGTCAGTCGGTGTTTACTGAGCACCTCCTCTGTGCCAGACCTGGGGACAGCAGTCTAGGGACACAGCAGCTCTGGTGGCTTTTACAGGAGGGGAGAGGTAAGGACATAAAACAATGAAAAACCAAGACTATCTCAGGTGGTAAAAGTACCCTCCATTAAAGCAGGGCAGTGACGAGAGAAAGAGACTGGCTGGGTCACTACCTTGGGTGGACAGGGCAGGCTCCTCTGAGGTGACAGGTAAGGAGACATCTGGATAACGGGAAGGAAGCGGTCGTGCGAAGGTGTGGGGAAAGGACATCCTGGACGGAGGTGACGGCCAGTACAAAGGGCTCCTCCCACTGGCTCCTCCCGACCTAAACCAGCCATGGACCCTAAGAAGCCACAGGTTGGTTACGAGGGGGCCACACACACATTCGTGGGTTGCCTGCCGATTAAATAAGTAATATGTCTTATTAAGACCATTTCCAAGGGCAGGAAGATGCGGTTGTGGTTCCTAAGAATAAATTTGTGCATTGGCTGGATTCCTACTTGCTGGTGGTCGCCCAGAATGTTCTCCATCAGTGAGTGGGGAAGCACAGCCGACCTCGGGTGAGACCCCCCTGGACCAGGTGGATGTGGAATCAAGAGTCTTCACGGAATGAGGTCGTTATATACTGTGAGGCAGTAGAGAAAAGCTGCTTCCAGAGAAACCCGTTTAGTCGGAGCCCGTGTTTGTAAATATATAAGGAGAAAGGACCGGGAAACTACAAAGCACAAGAAACAGTGAAAGGATGTATCTAAATTTTCCTCTTTGCGTTCAATCTCTTTTCCCAATATTCTACCATGAATATGTGTCACTGAAACCAAGTTGTCTAAGAGGAGGGAGGGTGGGACACCAACAGAGAATCCTACTCATCCTTCCTGGGGTCCTGCTGGGGGGCGCCCGGCCCCGGCCCCCTGGTCCTGGACCTGAGTGGGAGGGAACGGACCCAAGGAGGGACACAGCCCCAGACAGCTCCGGAACAGGAGGCATCGAGCCACGAGATCACTCTGAGGGGGTTCTCACAGGCAGCCCAAGAAGACAGGGAACCCTCCGGCCACCATGGGGGCTCTGTGCAGCCAGGCCCTCCCAGCCCCCATCTGCCCCACCATCAATCTCTCTTGTCCTCAAACTGGACTTCTTGGGGGCAAAAGGGCTCACATGAAAAAAACAAAACAAAACAACCTAAAACCCTGTGTTCTCATTCCTATCTGAGGAATGAAAGTCTATATAAAACAGCTTCTTATCGGCGGCTTCGATTCTTTATATCTTCAAGGCTCTTTATTTCACTCCGCTGGCAAATTTCTCCTGACAATGACTGCCTTGACGAGCCTGCCAGGCTGCCGCGGGCGGGTGGGGAAACTTGTCCTTCACACTGTGCCTGTGGGAGACACGGAGCCAGGTCCCCGTTCAGAGGCAGGACAGAGGATGGGTGAGGGCGCCGGGAAGCTCGGTGCCCAGGCTCCCGCCTGCCAAGAGGAAGACCACCTCGGGCCGAGGAGCCTGATGGGTCTGGGGCTTTATCTGTGAGACAGGCTCTGAGCCTAAGGGTTTGCTGGAGGAAAAGAGGAGCTGGGACCCCTCGCCCCGTCGCTCCCCGGAGTGGGTGTCTCGTCTGGCTCTGGACCTCCAGGCCCAGTGCTGCGGGGGATGGGGCTGCCTCAGTTTTTGTGGGCATCAGTGTTGCCTGTGGGCCCGGGGCAGGGGTGTGTGTGTGTGTGTGAAGGAGGTGCCCCCCACGGGCAGCCGCAGGGAGAACCGTTGCTATGCCGCAGACATCTGCTCCCTGCTCCCTGGGGGCTCAACCAGGCTCCCAGCACCTGCCTCCGTGAGCTGCGGGAGAAGGTCCCTGGGGAGCAGGCAGACCTGGCAGCGAGGCCAGGTCAGAACTGCAGGTGGTGGAGGGGGTGACACATGACGCGCTGATTCGTGCGTTCCTGGGTGAGAGGTTGGGCCCTTAATGGATGGCATGCGCTTCAGTCTGCTTTTCCTGGCTCGACAGCCTGGCAGTCATTTAACGGGGCTTCCTCCGGTTCCAGGGCCACGATGGGCCTCCTGGCGGGAGCGGGCACGTGGCCGGCCAGCCGGGGCCACACGGAGGGCCACCTCCACAGCGGCCTGGCCAACCGGCCCAGGGGTCAGCCAAGCCCGAGGATCTGCGCTGCTCAGGGCCAGCCCCGCCCCCAGCGGGGACATCGGCTGGTTCTCAGGGGAATCTGCTGCTGAGACACCCGGACAGAGTCCCTGCATTCATCCTGTCCCCCTCCTACACCTAGGGCAGTGGGCTTGCCATGGACCCCCGGACTCCTCCACCTGGGCAGGCCGATTTTACAGACCAGAGACTTCCGTTTGGGGCCAGTACTCAACCCTCTTGATTAGCCCCACTGTGCTGTCTCAGGTCCAGCCATTCATTCATTTGACAAATCTTTGCCGAGACCGGCGAGGTCCTGGGAACAAGGGACACGGCAGTGGACAGAACAGGGTAGGAGGCTGCCCCTTCTGAGTCACACCTCATTTGCCTCTGAAGACCGTGCTGCAGCTTCAGGGACACCGATGGGAGGGACTCCGGGCAGTCCGGCTGAGGAAGATGAAAACCCACCTCTGCCCCCTCGGCCAGCGTGCCATGTGCTCCGTCGAGGCTCGCCCGTCGGAGAGCAAGCAAGGCCCGCACCGAGGCCGCCCCTCATCCCAGATGGCGAGCTCCTGGGCTCCCGGGGAGCACGGGTCACATCCGTCTTGCCGCCTTGTATGGCCAGCCCAGCAGCCTGCAATCTGTTCGCTGATCCCACAAATGGTCTTTGAGCCCCAACTGTGTGTTAAGGATTATTTGGGACATTGGGGATATACCGAGGAACAGAGCAGAGGAAGTCCCTGCCCTCATGGAGGTCCATTCTCCGGGGTTGGTGGGGTGGGGAGGGAGAGAAACAATAGACAAATCAGTCAAGCAATACGTGTTAAAGGCACTAAGCGCTGTGAAGGAAAAATAAGGCCAGGAACAGTGCAAGGCTTGTAACAGGCCTTAACCAGGGTGGCAGGGAGGCTGACATCGGAGCAAGGCTTGAAAGAAATGAGGACAAGAGCTGCAGGCAGGTCCGAAGGCTGGGGGCAGCCTGGGGTGGGGAAGGGGAAGGAACAGCATGTGGGAGCGCCTGGGTGGCTTTGTCAGTAGAGCTTCTGCTCAGGTGGGTGAGTTCAAGCGCCGCGCACATCAGGCTCTCTGCGGGCTGTCGGCAGGGTCAGAACTCGGGACCTCCATGGTTCACAAAGCGAAGCTCAGGGGCGCCTGGGTGGCTCCGTCGATTAAGCGTCCGACTTCAGCTCAGGTGATGATCTACAGTTTGTGAGTTCGAGCCCCACGTCGGGCTCTGTGCTGACAGCTCAGAGCCTGGAGCCTGCTTCGGATTCTGTGTCTCCTTCTCTCTCTGCCCCTCCCCCACTTGCACTCTGTGTCTCTCTCTCTCTCTTTCAAAAATAAACATTAAAAAACAAAACAAAAACTCTAAAGTTCATTCATATATGTACGATGTCCAGTCACAAGAGATACCTGTCAGAGCAGCAGGAACCACGGTGGGAGCTGGCCAAGGGCGGGTGGAAGGCACCCCCTCCGGGCACATGGAACTCAACCCTTGGGTGGCAAGAGGGCACTGGGCATCTGGACCCAAGTAGAAAAGCTGAGTCGTCCAGTGCAGCCCATCCTGCCACCTGAATACCAGGGTCTTTGGGTGCTGGCCCAAGGCGCGTCCACCTCCGCCAGGCCCTCCACCCAAGCCAATGCAGCCAGTGAGAGCCAGGGGCCTTCAGAGAAAGACCAGCAGCCGAGCCAGGAGCCACCCGGGTCTTGATGACTTCCATGGCTCCACCTCCCCAACTTTTCCCCTTCTTCCACATTAATATTATCCTCACAGCCTGAGCAAAATTAGCCACATGCTGGCAGCTTATTTTTAATTGTTTCCAAATACACATGCTAATTATTATGCAGTTCTAAATAGGAAGTGATGGCAGGAGCGGAGACTTGGTTTCGGTGACACGAGGAATGAGGGATTACACGTTCTCGTTCTCGGCAGCTGCCTCGGGGACCCTAGCCCCCGCCTCTCGCCTGGTGTTTTGTCTCTTCTTGTAGCTGTTCTAATAACTACATCAGGCCGGAGAGTGGAGCAGGGAGCTGACACCTTCCATAAAACAACCGTGGAGATCGGGCCCTGGGGAGGCCTGGCTGACGGGCAGGAAAGAAATGGAACATGGCATGGAGGCGGGTGGAGAGTCCAGCCTGTCGGGTGTGGGAGCACACACGTGTGCCCAGCAGGGCCCCATGATGTCCACGGGCTGCGGTCATGGGACAACATGTCAGCAGAGATGGTCAGGGGACAGGACAGGAAGATGAGCAAAGTGGGTGTCTGTCCCACCCAACACCACTCCAGCAGGCTCCTCTCTCTCTCTTTCACACACACACACACACACACACACACACACACACACACCCCTCCTTTACTAAGCTCACCTCCACCACTATCCTCATAAGTAACCACCCAGTTAATGTCACACAGAACAGTGAGCCTGGGGAGCCTGGGTGGCTCAATCAGTTAAGCGTCCCACTTCCGCTCAGGTCATGATCTCACAGTTTGTGAGTTCGAGCCCCACGTCAGGCTCTGTGCTAACAGCTCAGAGCCTGGAGCCTGCTTCAGATTCTGTGTCTCCCTCTCTCTCTGCCCTCCCCTGCTCACTCTCTGTCTCTCTGTCTCTGTCTCTGTCTCTCTCTCAAAAGAATAAATAAGCATTAAAAAAATTTAAAGAAAGAACAGTGAGCTTTAGTTTGGGGGGGGGGGAACGTTAGATCATTTTGACAACCCAGTGAAAGCCAGAGATTCTCTCCCCTGAAATAAATGCACACATGTGCAGTTTCTGGGGGGTCACAGTCCCCCAAAGCCTATCCAGGTTCCCCAGTGAACTTTGAATCAATGACATAACACCATGGTGAAAAGCAAGGATTTGTGGGCTATTCAGCTGGGTTGGGAGGTAGGGAGGTTGGCTCCATCATTTCCTGACTAGGAAAAATCTTACGGCCAGGGGTGTAGCTTCTCTAGGCTGTAAGTAGTACATTTGTATGTGGGGAGGAAACAGTAATATTCATACCTTTCTTGAAATGCTGTTGACAAGCCAGATGAGCTCATGTATCTTGGTGTTTAGTACAGACCCAGACAAACAAAAAGGTGCTCAATCAAGGTTGGGTATTTCCAAAATGAGGGGAAAGGATGCTGGAGAGAAGCATTTCAGTCCTGGTTCTGCCACCAAACTGCTGTGTGACCTCAGGCAAGTTATAGACCCTATCTGACCTTCCATTTTTGAGGCCATTCTGGGGACGAAGAGAACTAGAGACCCGGCCCCCAGCCTCCCGGAGCCCTTGCTGTCTCTGGCTCATCGCTCACACGTGCAACAGAGACCCCAGGAAGGAGAGTTGTCAGCCGGGCCAGTCAGGGAGGTCTTCCTGAGGAGGGGGCATTTGAAAAGCAGGAAGAGTCTGAGTCTGAAGGGAAACAGGGAGAGACCATGGAGAGAGGAACAGGCCTGACGGTGGTGTCGATGCCTCTCTCAGCTCACCAAGTCACACTTGGGGTGAGTCACCTGGGGTGAGTTTGGAGAAAGGGGCCCGTGCCTTGTTTAGCGCTTTCCTCAGCACGATGCACATGCCGTGCACTTAGTAGGGGCTCGAGAAGTGCTTGCCGACAAGCCAATGGGCACACCCGTGTTTCCGGGCCCCCCGGCCTCCCCGAGGCTGCTGGTCCTGGCTGTCCAGTCTCCACCCCTCCGATACAGAAAAGAGCCAATCAGCTGTGGGTACAAAAGGCTGAACAGAGTTATGACTTAACAAGCAGTTAGCACGACCGGGGCCAATTTAACTTACTCTTCTGCGTTATGCTCAGAATGAATGGTGCAGGTCGTGGGGCCCGGGGCCCTGAAGCTGACGTATGGAAAAGACATTTCCTCCGAACTGTCCCCAGTGTGGGCCTCTCACAGCTGAGGCTCAGGGTTTGGGTCCCAAAGGCAAAGGGTCTGAGGGGCTGGGTCATGGGCCTGGGCACCAGGAATGGGGGCCGAATGCTTGGGTAAACCTTTGCTCCGTCCGGAGGGTAAATCTGGCCGAGCCCCAAATCATCCACATGATGGCCGGGGGTGAAGGAGGGAGAGGGGCGTAGCAGGGAGGGCACTAGAGGCGGGGACTTGGGCAAGCCACTTCTTCCCTTCTCAGAGCCTCAGTTTTCCCATCTGTAAAATGGAGATGAGTCATTATAAGCACTAGATGGTGTTTGCAGCCTGGCATAGAGTAGCTGTCATTCTGGCCCTTCAGATGGGAAGTCAGGTGCAATGACGGATGAACTCCAGACCCTGTTGGGTGGGTGGGGGCAGGGAGGGTAGCCGGAGACGGGGAGAACTCCCATTACTGAAACTTCACAAGCCTGAGAAGGCCTGGCTATAGGGTGTATCAGGGTCCTCACAAAGCCTCTTTTGAGAGTCCTCTCTGAATAGTTTATCTTGGACCTTAGATAACACACATCGGTGGGGCACCTGACTTCAGCTCAGGTCATGATCTCGCAGCTTGTGAGTTCAAGCCCCGCATCAGGCTCTGTGCTAACAGCTCAGAGCCTGGAGCCTGCTTTGGATTCTGTGTCTTCCTCTCTCTCTGCCCCTACTCTACTCACACTGTCTCTCTCAAAAATAAAAATAATAAAAATACTGAGAAAAAAAGATAACACACATTGGCCTCAATCAAAGTTAGCTTGGGACCCTTACGGAGTCTCCAGGTGAGTCAGCTTAAAAAAAGCAAGAAGGGATGGGGGGCCTGGGTGGCTCATTCGGTTAGGCATCTGGCTTTTGGCTCTTGACTCTGGCTCAGGTCATGATCTCGGGGTTCTTGGGTTGAAGTCTTGTGTCAGGGCTCTGCACTGGCAGTGCGGAACCTGCTTGGGAATCTCTCTCCCTCCCTTTCTCTCTGTCCCTCCAGCACTCATGTGCTCTGTCTCTCTCCCAAAATAAATAAACTTAAAAAAAAAAAGTAAGAAGATAAACTGACCCAAATGTATTGACTGTTCCTGGGTGTGTGATCTCAGAACTACAAGGATACGGTTGTGAACAAGCCCTTTATCAGCAGGGTGACCTACTTGGGCTGGTTTTCCTAGGACTGAAGGTCCCAGACGAGACAAGACTGTCAGTCACCGTCTCCACAGACTGCTGGCTGTGTTGTGGTGGGTGTAACACACACCCCGTGGATGAATGAAAACCAAAACCTTCTTGTTCTGAAGAGAATGAGCACCTGTAACGTGGCTGAAATTTCCAGTGACAGCAACACATGGAGACTCAAAAGGCACCAAATCTCAGACACCTTGGATGGAAGCAACGTCTGTGTTCCGATGGCCACATCAGAACGGGGCTGGGAGCGGGGCTGGGAGTGGAGCTGGGAGCGGGGCTCTGGCAACCCCCCAGACCTGATGGGGGAGTCCCTGGAGAGGAGCTTGAATAAAATAATTTCATGAAATGCACTGGGTGGCAAATCCACATTTCTAAATTAGCACATCCAATTTCAGATACGTGCTTTTAAATAGACACGTGTAATTAAACTAATAAATTAAATATTATAAGTAGATATTTAACCACTTTTTCCAGTGGCATATGAAAATGTAAATTCAAGTTGGCCCAACAAACTTTTTTAATATTCTCACCGAATGCATGGAAGATCCCTTTGGTTTTTTTTTTTTTTTTTTTTTTTTTTTTTTTTTTTAATTTTTTCCCAACGTTTTTTATTTATTTTTGGGACAGAGAGAGACAGAGCATGAACGGGGGAGGGGCAGAGAGAGAGGGAGACACAGAATCGGAAATAGGCTCCAGGCTCCGAGCCATCAGCCCAGAGCCTGACGCGGGGCTCGAACTCACGGACCGCGAGATCGTGACCTGGCTGAAGTTGGACGCTTAACCGACTGCGCCACCCAGGCGCCCCGGAAGATCCCTTTGTATTCAGAGTCCACCTGCTGGCGTGGGATTCTCTTCGGCATGCCCCACCCCCTCCACCCCTGGGTAACAGGGTCCCTATGGATAATTGGACGGGTTGATACTGGACAGGAGAGGGGGTTTATTCACTCATTTGGTTTTTTTTTAATTTTTAAAAATGTTTATTATTGAGAGACAGGGACAGAGCACGAGTGGGGGAGGGGCAGAGAGAGAGGGAGACACAGAATCCAAAAGAGGTTCCAGGTTCTGAGCTGTCAGCACAGAGCCCGACACGGGGCTTGAACCCATGAACCTCGAGATCATGACCTGAGCCAAAGTCAGATGCTTAACCGACTGAGCCACCAGGGCACCCCGATTTGATTTACGTTTTCACAGCATTCCCTCTGGCTGTTGGGTGAAGAATATAGCAAAGGGGCCAGGGGCAGAAGCAGAGAGACCAGTCTGGAAGCTATTGCACTAAACTAGGGGAAAGATGATGGGTGCTCAGAAGGTCACAACCATGGAGGCAGTAAGACGTGACCAGAGCCCGGACACATCTGGAAAGTAGTGCAGACAAGATTTGCCAATGGATTGGCTATGGAAGGTACTGGAAGGAGAGGAGTCCAGCATGACTGCAACACTTCCGGCTTGGGCAACTGGAAGGATGCAGTTGGTCAAGGTCGCCCGGGATGGAGAAGAAGGTGGTGGAGTGGGTTTGGGAGAAGATCGGCAACTTTGTTTTGTGTACGTTAACGTTTGAGAGGTCTTCTAGTCCTTCAGGTGAAGATGTTGTGTAAGCAGCCGGATAGGAGTCTGGAGTTGAGGAGATATATTGGGGCTGAAACTAGACATTTGGGATATTCAGCATCGGCATTGACGTGGTGCGGGAAGCAGTGGGCTCCAACGAGAACTTCCAGGGTGGGGTGGGGGGGGTGTGTGTGGTTAAAGAGAATGCTGAAGACTAAGGCAGGTCAGGTTGGGGACCAGGAACAGAGGCAGAGAGGGAGCACGTGGGATATAGAGAAGCAGACCAGGAGATTAGGTGTCCTGGAAACCGAGAGAACAGTTTCAAGGAGGAGCGAACGGCTGACAGCGGATAGGACGAGTACAAACAGAACCAAGAACTGACTACTGAATTTAGCAATGAGGAGGTCACCTTGGCAAGAACGGTTTTGATGGCGCCATGGGACGAGGGCCTGACTGGGTGGACTCAAGAGGACAGTAATTGGAGACAGCAAGACAACTCGTTCAAGGAGTTTTGCTGTAAAGGGAAGGAGAAATCAGGAGGCAGGGACGAGGAAAGCACGGTGGAGAGAAGGTTTTTTTCTTCAGCTGGAAGAAATGACAGCGTGCTTTATGGTGCTGGGAAAGACCCAACGGAGAAACAAAATAGATGATGCAGGAGAGAGTGAGGGGAGAGGATCGCCAGAGCGCCGCCCTTGAGTGGGGGACACAGCAGCTTAGCCCGGGGAGGCAGCGTCCCCTGCGCGGGCTGGGCTTGGCCCCTCAGGCCGTCTGCTGATGTTCCTGAACACCCAGCACCGTGCCTGGCTCCCAGGTGGTGGGTGAGCGAGTGGATGCAAGGGGGCTCGGTGCAGGTCTTGCAAGAAGTTTAAAAAGCAAGCTCTGGGCTCCAGAGGAAGCCTCCGTCTAGATCCTTGCTCTATCGCCCAGTAAAAGTGTGACCTCAAGCAAGTGTCTGGGCGAACTTGAGTGGGTTTCTCAACTTCTCCGAGCATTAGCTTTCCTCTCTGAAATGGAGACCAGTTGGGGCGCCTGGGTGGCTCAGTTGGTTGAGCTTCTGACTTCGGCTCAGGTCATGATCTTACAGTTCGTGAGTTCGAGCCCCGTGTCGGGCTCTGTGCTGACAGCTCGGAGCCTGGAGCCTGCTTCGGATTCTGTGTCTCCCTCTCTCTCTGCCCCTCCCCCCGTTCATGCTCTGTCTCTCCCTGTCTCAAAAATAAATAAATATTAAAAAAAAATTGAAATGGAGACCAATGGAACGGACTTCAGAGGCTTGTGGGAGGATTAAGATCACGTAGACTTCTGAACGTCGTATCTGGGGTGCAGGAAAGTGCTCCAGAGGGGTTAACTATCCTCATTATGAGCAGTTCAATAATTCCCCCACCCGAGCTCATCCAGAGTTTAATAAAAGCCAGCACGTAAAAGGCAATGGATGTAGCTATAAACTCACAGTGCACACCTCCCACGATCGCTCACAACTGCCCTGACCATTTGTGACCTTCAGGCTGCCACAGTGATGAGACAGCCCTGGGGGCCAAGCCGTTCCCAGATATAATGCCCCTGCCCTCTTCCCCGCAAGGAAGCACATGGGATGAGTGACAGCGACCTTATTAGAGAGAGAATATTAAATCTACCCTGTTTGATCTTTTTTTTAAAAAAAAAGCAAATTACTCACAGGGGTTGGCACTTCGATGCTTATTAGTGACACGTTCCTCAAATGGACTCACAACTGAACTGCATACCAGGGTGGCAAGCAGACTGTGGTGCTAGTTAGGGAAAATCGAACAAACCAACCAAAAACTTGAGGTGAGCTCGGACAGTCAAGGAAGGCTTCCCACAGGAGGCAACCCCTCAGTGAGTCTAAGACAGGAAGGCTTTAGCCAGGTAGAGAGAAAGGCTCATGTAGTTCCGGTGTGTGTGTGTGTGTGTGTGTGTGTGTGTGTGTGTGTTTCTTAGCAAATAACTGAGCAGATGCATTTGATTGGCTTTGTCCTGTTTGACCACCTGCTGAGCCAGCCAGAGGCACTTTCCTCCTCCCCAGCGACCTAGCCCCTGTCCGGGACCCACATTGCCAGGGGTTCCAGGGAGTTCTGACCTTCAACCTCCCAAAATAATCAGACACTATTGCTGTCCACTGCCCTATCTTGCCGCTCAGAGGAAGGGGCTTGGGGAGGAGACAGAATTCAGTTGATCCACAGGGGCTGTTTTGGAAACATCATATAATTCAGCTCCAGTGACAATTCTGTCTGGTTAACCCAGGGGGCGCCCAGCTGAGGAGGAAGAGGCATAGAAAAGGTGGCGGTGGTAGTTGTTCCTGCAGTGACATTCAGGAAGTGTGCATTGTGTGCGGACTCTGGGCGGGCTTGCCGATGGGGGCGGTGGGGTGGAATCTCAGCATTACATAATCTCAATTAATCCTCGCAAAAACCACTTCCAGGGAGGTACTACTATTTGCCATTTCACAGATGGGAATAGTGAGGTCAGAGAGGTTAGGTGACTTGGTGAATGTCACAGAGCTGAAGAGAGACTGAACTCTGCCCTGCCATGCTTCATATCAAAGTCCAAAGACAGGGGAGGTCAGCGCAGAGAGAAACCAGGAGCATGGAGGGAGCAGAGATTCTTTGTTCCTTCGCATAAGACGAACCAAGGGCACGGTTCCATGTCCTTCTAGTGTGGGTTCCAGAACTCTAGGAGCCACAAAACCAAAACCAGACTTTCCAGATTCCCTTGCAACCAGGGTTCTGGGGGCAAACGAGGTTCTGCCACTCAGATGACTGATGTGCAGACCATGTGACCCACCCACAACCCATAAGCTGCCCTCATGGGGCCAGCCCACCAGACCCCAGAAGCCATGAAGGTCCTACCTGTTTCCCAGGGGGACAGATAACAGATCTCAGGAGCAGTTGCAGCCTGGCCGTCCTCAGGGAGTATGTGGGGGGAAGCAGGGACATCTGGGAGGGCCAGGGGGAGGTTGCATGTTCAGAGACCGTGTAGCCTAGTGAGGATTTACAAGCACAGACTGTGTAGACAGACAATCTGGGCTTTAATCCTGGCTCCACTGCTCCCTAGCGACATGACCTGGAGTAAATTACATACTCTCTGTGCCTTAACCTTCTCATCTGTAAAACGGGGATAACCACACCGACTTCACGGTGCCTTTGTAAGGATGGAATGAGATAACAGATGCAAAACAGAACAAGGCCAGGCACGTGTAAGCAATTAACAAGCGTGAGATATTATCATTGCATCCTGGGCACGTCACATGCCATTCTCACAACCTTCCTGCAAGGTAGGTGGTGTCTCTTCGCTGTACAACGTGAGCGGCCGAGGGGTGCAGCTGGCAAGAGATGTGGGGGAAGGAGGTGATCCCAGACGCCGTGGTCCCACACTGCTTCTCTGTGAGGCCCTTGGGGTCTCGGTGAGCCCGTGCAGAGAGAACGGCTCCTCTGAGGACCCGTGGCCCCACCGCTGCCCAAGTCAGAAGCAAACACGGATTCCTGTCCTCATCGCCTCCTCACCCTGCAAATTCCCAGCTTGGAGTCAGGGCCCTACCCCAACCACTGGGCGAGTGTGGGTGGGTTATTTCTTCCCCCAGCCCCCGTCCAGCCCCACCCCCCACCCCGTGCACTGGCAGGCCCTGCAGTCTGGGAGACGGGGCTGACCTCTCCTGGGAGGGGAGCCTGAGGACGGCAGGACCCTGCCCACCAGGCCTCAGGGAACCGATTACATTTGCACTGCATTTGGAGTTGAGACAATCTGTACGTGGGCTAATGACGCGCCAATTGATTAGCAGAAACATATGTGCGGAAGAGAAGTCGTTCATTAGGCAGGAGTCACAGCTCCTGCTCGTCTAGCTCAGAATCCAAGCAGCTGTCAGCGGTTCCAGCCCGATCCCGGCCTGCTGGTATCTGAGGAGCTGCCAGGATGCCTTTTCTTGGGAAAATGAATCTCTGGATGGGGCTGTGATTCGGGTCTCCTCCTGGTCCTTCTCAACCTCACTTTCCTCCTCTGTAAATGGGGGCAGACAGAACACACCTCACCGGGCCGGCCAGGGTCACAAACAATCAGTCAACAGATCCTCGATGAGCATCCACTCGGGGCAAGATGCCGCGTCTGAAGGTATAGAAACGTCCCAGAGACAGCAAAGGGACAGACATTTGTATCGCCACATCGCAAAGTCGGAAGACTTGAAAAGAAGTCCTCTCTCCTCTCTGGATCTCAGGGTTCCCACCTGGAAAAAGGGTCTTTGCAGATGTGATTAAGGGCCTTGAGCTGGGGAGATTATCCTGGGTCATCTGAATGGGCCCAACCTAACCACCTAAGTCCTTGAAAGGGAAGACCCCGCCCTAACTGTGCTGACGATATGGAAGATGGGGCCAGAGCCAAGGAATGCGGCTGCCCCCCGACACTGGAAAAGGCAAGAAGGTAGATGGTACACAGGCTTGCCAACACCTTGATTTTCGCCCAGGAATACCCACATTGGACTTCTTTAAATTTTTTTTAAAATTTTTTTTTTAACGTTTATTTATTTTTGAGACAGAGAGAGACAGAGCATGAGCGGAGGAGGGGCAGAGGGAGAGGGAGACACAGAATCTGAAGCAGGTTCCAGGCTCTGAGCTGTCAGCACAGAGCCCGATGCGGGGCTCGAACTCATGAACCGTGAGATCATGACCTGAGCCGAAGTCGGACGCTTAACCGACTGAGCCCCCCCAGAGGCCCCTCCATGTTGGACTTCTGACCTTCAGAATCATGATAAGAAATTTGTGTCGTTTAAAGCCACCAAGTCTGCGGCAATTTATTGAAGCAGCAAATGGAAGCTAATACAGGGCCATGTCAGAGATGTTTAACACAAGACCTAGAGGTGGCTCCTGTGCTACCATGCATGAGGAGCCTAGCGCTAAGTGATCCTGTGGAACTTGCTACGATGGTGGACATGTTCTAGATCCATGTTGTCTGATAGGCCAGCCACTAGCCACGTGTGGTGGTTGAGCACCTGAGATGTGGCTAGTTCAGGGCCACCTGAGTGGCTCAGTCGGTTAGACTCTTGATTTCAGCTCAGGTCATGATCTCATAGTTCGTGAGTTTGAGCCCCTGCATCAGGTTCTGCGCTGCCAGTGTGGATCCTGCTTGGCGTTCTCTCTCTCTCTCTCTCTCTCTCTCTCTCTCTGCCCCTCCTCCCTCTCAAAATAAATCTATAAACTTAAATGTGGCTAATGCAGCTAAGGAACTGAATTGTTAATTCCCTTTGATTTCAATTAACTTAAATTTAAATAGCCACATGTGGCTGGTGGCTACTGTATTGGACCATGTGAGACAGAACCCTTCCGTCATCACAGAGAGTTCTACTGGACAGCGTTGCTTGGAGGCTTTGATCTACAGCCCAGGGGAAGAAACTGGGCCGCCACGGGGGGCACGGGGCCCTCATTCTCTGTTCACTTTAGAGAGTCCAGATCTCTGCACAAAGGTTTCCCTTTGCTCTCGCCATTGGTCTGACTGATTGGGTGAGGACTTCCCTGTGTCCTTGTGGCCCCCCAAGGTCCCTGTCTCTTCTCCTTTGTAAACGCGAGCACCTTGCCACCTTCGAGGGCAAGACATGAGTCTTGGCAGCAAGGAGGCTGTGCCGGTCAGAAGAGCTTGGGCCACAGATGTCTCAAAGAGGAGTCTTCAGCAAAGGTGCCCTTGACCAGGGCTCTCTGTGGTCTGGAAAATTCCAGGTTATAGTTGCTCTTGGAGATGAGCTTCTGATGGCACCCAGCAAAGCCCCTCGATTTCTCCGAAATAGAAGATGATCCCAAGTTTCTAAGAAGGAGCTTTGTCTTGTATTTCCTGAGTTATCTGGAACACTTAGGAGGCCAGAGTGGCTGGGGGGAAGGGTCTGGGGACCTAACATCCCAAATTGTCCACAAGATGCTCTGGGTGCATTTTTAAGGGGTATCAATCAATAGCATTCTTCAGATGTTCAAAGGGGTCTGTGACCCCTCCTGGTAAAAAGGTTAAGAAACACCCTGCTTTCTTGTGGCCTTGAAGAGACCTCTCTCTATCTCCCCGCACCCCTCCCCCACACTTTCTCAGCTCTCCTTGCCTCCTATAAATATCTACCTAGGCCTGCGCCCCACTGGGACCATCCTTTTCTCTCTCTCTCCTCCCCTCCCCACTTCACCTGGGCTTTGCTCTCCTCCCCTCCCCCCGGCCCCCAACCAAGGATCATCAATTCCGAAGGAAAAAGCCAGGCATCCGATGTACTTCTTGGGGGAGACAAAGCAGGATGAGAAAGAAGGGGGAGCCCGTGTACAAACAGACTGATCTCCAGAAGAGAGGAATTACGTGAATTACAATTGATTTTCCACCGTTAATGAAGCATGAACCCGTGTGATTGCATCTTGAAAAGATTTATAATTATTCATTGAATCTTGGAAGATAATTAAACTTCATTAAACGCAGACATGACAAGCCTTCAGAGCAAGCCGAGACCTCCGTGCAGGGTTCCAGATCAGAGCAGATGATGCGAGGCTGGGACCCTGTCAGGTGGGGGCAGAAGGACTGGCAGGGAGAGGGGAGAGGGGAGGAAGGGAAGTCTCCGGGAGAAGATTCTCATCGAATAGACAGATGCTCCTGGGTCTTTTGATTTCTCTCTCTACCCTTTGGGGATCCCCTCCCCACAGCCTCTCCAGCCTCCTCTGCCCGCGGCACCCCCCCCCCCCGCCGCCATGATGGAAATGGGCCACATCCTGTTCAGAGTCCCTGCAAGCCCAGGACCCCAGGATCTCCTAGCAGAGCAACGGCTGGGAAGCAACATGACCTAGCAACAGGAGGAGGGGGACACTGGGCGTTCTTCTGGACGTGTGGGTGCCAAAGCAAAGATGGGAGTGCAATGTGCCTGTGTGTGCGTGCACTTGCTACATGGTGGTCTGCTCCGTCAGCATACAAATTCGTGCATTCTGGAAAGCCATCTGGCGGGAGACTCACCAAATTGCTCTCAGTGGTTACCTTTGTGAGGGGATGAGAAAGGGATGGGATAAAGGAAGGAATTTCACTTTTTCTCCGTAACATGCTTCTTTAGAGCTCGAATTACATAATGAGCATATATTCCGAGGTAGCACATGCAATTTAAGAACGATGTTAATGCGTGTAGCCATGGTCTGTTCAACAGATATTTATAGTTACGAGCCGGGATTTTGGCTCGGTGTGCTGGGGACAAAGAGACGATTCAGGCCGCCTGGGCCCTTCCTCACGGAGTACACGGTTGCGGTGTGACCACACGTTGAGTTGGTTGTAAAGAATGTCTCCTGCCCCACCCCTGTGGGCCCAAAGGAATCAGCCCCAGCTGGGAGGTGGCCCCGGTTCTGACCTCCTGGGGGTGGGTACCCAGTCCCCCCACCCTTCATCTGTTCCAAGCCATCCCTCCCCATCCTTTGGAGACCTCCTCCTGAGGACCCCTCCCATCCCCCCACCCAGCCTGACCCATCTGCTAGGCTAAATCCACCCTCACAGTGATGCCACAAGACCCCTCCTCCTGTCACATGCACAACCTTCCTCCCCCAGTGGCTCACTGTTCCCTGCCGAAATGACAGAAGGAAATAGTATTAACGAGGCTGCCCTCACCATATCCTTTTTATGGAGCTGCTTCTGGTCAGGGAGGAGGTCTTTCTAAGGACGGGCTCAGGGGTCTGGTCAGGGCTCCATGGCCAGGAATGGGCTAGGAGGTCACTGGCCCAGGTGGTTGAAGGAAGAGGTAAGGATTGGGGGATGGGAACATCTTCAAGGCAGGAATCATCCCTTAGCACAGAGGTAAGATCCCAATTCGTAAGCCAAACAGCCTGGTTTCCAATTATGGCTCGACCAGCTTGCAACTGTGTGACCTTGGGCAGGTTATTTAACTTCTCTGTGCCTCAGTTTCCCCATCAGTGGCTCCTTTATGGGTTGTCAAGAGAAGTTGATAAAATGATACACGTGGAGCCCTTGGCACATTGCCTGGCACAGCAGAGGTGCTTGCTAAATGGCAGCGATTGTTAATTTGTAGGATTTCAATGATTTCCCCAAACACCTTCCGTTTTTAGGTTTTAAGGCCTTTACTTCATTCGTGCTGCACTTCCAAGGTCAGGCAACATGTCTTACTGATCTCTGTACCCCTTCTGCCTAACCCAGGGCTGTAGGTGGTGGTGCTCAAGGTTGGTAGTGCTCAACCTTGGCTCCCAGTAGGTGCTCAAGGACGTAGTTGCCACATGAATGAGGGAATGAATGAAGAACAAATAAAACTGGGCCACAGGACTGATTTCTAACCTTAGGGTATCTTCCCGATGCAGGACACTTAGCATTGCTGGATGCATAAATTAAAAGATTTTTTAATGCATGGATAGGCTGGTGGGAAAGCAAAGAAAGCCTTCCGAGGTCAGAAAGAATAAGAAATGCAATGCCCAAGAATCAAGAGAACATCTCTGTGGGGGCGCCTGGTCAACCCAAAGCCTGGGCCCCATACACTGTGTTAGGGAGACAAGAGACAAGGTCTGAGCCTGAGCAAGGTGGGAGGTCAAGTCTTCTGCCCCAGCATAAAGTAGAGTCCTCCTGACATGAACTAAGAAAAGCCTGCTGTGACCGGTGAAAAGGGGAAAATGGAGAGAAAAAAGTCTCCTTCTGGGGACGCCTGGGTGGCTCAGTGGGTTGAGCGCCTGACTCTTGATCTCGGCTCAGGTCATAATCTCATGGTTTGTGAGATCGAGCCCTGAGTCAGGCTCCACGCTGAGGATTCTCTCCCTCTTCCTCTGCCCCTCTCCCCCACTGATGGTTGCTCTCTTTCTAAAATAAATACATTTTTTAAAAGTTATATTTAAAAAAAATCTCCCTCTGAGAATTTTACCCACTGGCTCGCCCTCACTTGGGCTGGGGGCCAGAATTCATTCTACTCACGTGGCCTAAAAAGCCACAAGCAGAGAAGTGGCCCGCCATGTGTAGCGACACTTGACAGAAACATAAAGAAACCTTCTCGGAAGAAAACATTCTCTTAAACCCAGGCCTGAAAGAATTTCTACAGAAAACAAGTTCCGAGAACCACGGGTGCCACGTTCCAAAGCCAAAACCCACAAGGAGGCAAGCTACCTCGAGCAAGAGACAGCAGAAACAACAACAAGCCAGACCCGCAAAGATGGAAAGTGTTGGAACTGTCTGATCTGGACATAAAATAAATATGTGAGTGTGCTTTACCCTGGAAACGTGGATACCAAGCGTATGACAAAAGGAGGAGGAGACTATGAAAAACACCAGGCTGGTCTCAAAAAGAACCAAATAAAGTATCTAGAAATGAGAAGTGGAATCATTGAAACAGGAAACTAAGTTCATGGGCTCAACAGAAAATGACACCTCACTGAGAAGAGAGAAAAGAAAGATAAGAAAAACTTCCCCAGAAGGCAGCAAGCAGAAAGAGGCAGAGGAGACATACAGAAGAGAGATTAAGAAACATGAGGGTTAAATGAGAAGATCCAACGTGTCTCGTTAGAGTTGCAGGAGATATTGGAGAGAATAATGGAAAAAGAAAACAGCTAAGAGTTTTGCAGAACGGTGAAGGACTCCAACCCTGTGATTCAGAAGGCTCCATGAGTCCCAAGCAGGATGAATAAAAAGAGATCTCCACCTGCACATGGCACAGGGAAACTACAGAGTATCATAGACAAAGAGAAAATCTTGAAAGCAGCCAGAGATAAAAGAGAGATTACCCAAAAAGGAACGTCCCTTGGATTGATGTCAGGGCTCTCAGAGAAACTCTGGAAGTCCGGGAGACAGTCGAGGAGCGCCTTCAAAAAGCAGAGACAAGATATCCCCCGAGAATTCTGTTACCTCTGAAACTCATTTTTAAGAAAGGGAGCAAAACAAAGGCATTTGCAGACACACAAAAACTGTCTGAGTTTACAACGGGGGCCCTCACTAAAGAAAAGTTTTAAAAGCATCACTTTTAGGGAAAAAAAAGGGGGGGTGGTGGTAAATGAGGCCAGCAGGAAGGGCTGAGATGAGAGAAAGAATGGTGAGCAGAAGATATGGCAAACACGTGGGTAAATTTGAACAAACATTCATGACTTGAAATGTTTCGTTTGTGGAGTTAAGACAAACAAACGAGAGAATCAAAATACAGGCAACCAGAGTTAAAGCACTTGAAGTCACTGGAATATGTAGGAGGAGTGCGAAGACAGAACTCGTGGCTGGCAATTACAACCTAAGGACGCGTGATGCGTTTCTAGGGTAATTACAAGAGGATAAAAATAGCACGGATTATAGCTTCCAAATTAATAGAGGAAAAAATGGAACGGGAGGAACCTTCCATCCATCGATACAATTGGAGGAAGGAAGGAAGGAAGGAAGGAAGGAAGGAAGGAAGGAAGGAGGGAGGGAGGAAGGGGGATCCATTGGGAGGGACCAGAGAGCAAGTGACTTGCCCAAGGCCACACAGCAAGTTAGAGGTAAAGCCAGGACTAGGATGCTCTTTCCCCCAGAATGGTGCAGCCTCCCTCTGTCTACGTGGGGATTATCAGAAAGGGAATCTCAACCCTGCTTTCCCAGCTAAATGGAAGCACTCACACGCTACTGTCAGGAAGCCCATGGAAAGGTGTGTGATGAGACCTGCTTTGATTAGCGGACACAGGGAGTACTGATGATCCTCTCTGTGACAAAAATCATTAACATAAGCGCAGTGGTTTACAATGTAGGCGCCCCTCTGTGTGTAATTCACGAGATGCTCGCAATAACCCCGCGAGGACGATGATAGTAACATTCTTGTTTTGTATATAAGCCGCCCAAGGACGAGGAACAGGAGGTAACTTTCCAAGGTCACACAGCTGGGAAGTGGCAATCTGGGGCCCTGAACCCAGCCAGACAGTGTGCCTGCCCTGCCCCCATCCTCAAGGTCAGATGCTGGGCTGAGCCTATAAGCCTCTGTGTAGTGGCCAGTGTACTGGAATGATCCTTATTAGACCCTGGAACTAAAACAAGAAGTAAAACAGCTACCAAGGACATTTTGGGTGATTGGGGAAGTGTGAACACAAGCTCTACATTAGATATCACTGTAATAATATTAAGCGACTCGGTGTGATCGTGGTAGGAGGATGGCCTTGTTTCTTAGGAGACAGATGCCAGAATACGTGCGATGGAGGTGTCATGATGTAGGCGACGTTCAAATGTTTCAGAAGTATACAAAGACAACATCAAATATGGCAAAACGTTAATAATAAGTAAATCTAGGTAAAGAATAAATAAGCGTTTATTGTGGTATCTGTTTGTGTTAAGAGACCATCCCCAAATGTAAAACAATAGCTACTGATTTTTTGCAAGCCCCTGGGTCATTGACCGGTGGTTCCACAGATGCGGTATAGCTTTGCGTATGCACCTGTCAACAGCTGGTGGAGGTGACCATGACTGGCACAGCTCAGCTCTCCTCCATGAGTCCCTCACATCCCGCAGCCAAGCTGGCCTGGGGGTGTCTTCCTGGCAGCAGTGGGAGGCCAAGAAAGGAAGAGGAAAAGGAACACACACTTCCAAGCTGCTGTTCACATCAGCTGTCCTGCTGTCCCGCTGGCCAAAGCAAGTCACATGGCCGAGCCCAGAGTCAGCGCGGAAAGACACGTCCAAAGACAGTGACATGGGGACACAAGCGTTGTTAATGTAATCAACTTGCTGCGGTCATGTTACTATCTTAACTTTTCAATGATTTTGAGATCTTTCAAAGTTAAAAGAAGGATGTACTAGAATGCTCTAGAGAAACAGGACCAATACAGAGATTTGTTGTAAGGAACTGGATCACATGATTATGGAGGCTGGAGGAATCCCAACATCTGCAACCAGTAAGCTGGAGACCAAGGAGAGCTGAGGGTGTCATTCCAGTCCGATTGCTGGCAGGGTCAACACCCAGGAAGAGCGAATGTCTCAGTTCTCATCCAAAGGCAGGAAAGAACTGATGTCCCAGCTGAAGGTAGTCAGGCAGGAGGAGCCCCCCTCTTACTCACAGGAAAGTCAGTGCTTTTCATTCTATTCAGGCCTTTACCTGATAAGGCCAGTCCCACCATCCTCCCATTTTGAATACTACTCTCATCCAAAACATCCTCACAGAAACACCCAGAACGACGTTTGACCAAATATTTGGGCACCCGTGACCCAGTCAGCTTGACACATAAAATTAACCATCACCAAGGACGAAAGAAAAAGAGAGTCAATCTAATCATGCCACTCACCTGCTCAGAACTCTTCCTTATGCCCACTCACTGTAAGGCATGCATGGACAAGAATGTTCATTGCAGGGGGTGCCTGGGTGGCTCAGTCAGTTGAGCATTGGACTCTTGATTTTGGCTCAGGTCATGATCTCACAGTTCATGGGAGCCCCAGGTCAGCAGGGAGCCTGCCTGGGACTCTCTGTCTCCCCCTCTCTCTACCCCTCTCTGGTTGACACATGCTCTCTCTCGAATTTCAAAATAAATAAATAAATAAATAAATAAACATTTCAAAAATTTTAAGAAATGAATGTTCACCACCGCTTTGCTAGTCAAAACCCCAAACTTGAGACCACCATGATGTCCATCAACGTCATCATGGATAAGTATATCATGATGTTTTCCTAACGTGGAATAATAGTGGTGGAAAAGGATGAACTGATATACACAGCACCATGGATGAGTCTTACTGATGAGTGCAAGAAGGGAAAACTGCATGCTGCATGTTTCCAATTGCGTGACGCTCAGGAAGAAAGAGTTGCATCTACAGTGGTTATCCTGGGGAGGCTTTGTTGGGAAGGGGTAGGAAGGAGCTTCCTGGGGCACCATAAATGTCCTACATCTTAATCTGGGTGGTGGTTACATGGATATATTCGTATGAAAAAATGTATTACATTGTACACCTAAGGGGCTCCTGGGTGGCTCAGTCGGTTAGGCATCTGACTTCGGCTCAGGTCATGATCTCACGGTTTGTGAGTTCAAGCCCCACATGGGGCTCTGTGCTGACAGCAAGGAGCCTGCTTGGGATTCTCTCTCCCTCTCTCTCTGCCCCTCACACTTTCGCATGCTCTCTCTCTCTCTCTCTCAAAAATAAGTAAATAAACTTAATAAGTAAATCGTACACTTACGACTTGAAGGCTTTATAAATTATAGTTCAGAAAATGCAAAAGCATGCATGTGCACACACATACCAACTCTAAACACTTGGTTTCTTGGTTCCCCCTGAATGAGATCCAGACTCCTTAACACTCAATTCAATTCAATCGAGCACATGTTTCATTCTTCTCTCTCTAAAGGGCTGGGTACAGCAGGCAGGGTGGCCTTCTTATCGCCCCCTGCCCAGTAGAGGTCCTTGATAAAAATGCATTGAATTCTCATGGGGACCTCAAAGGATGGGGACATTGAGTGCAGCTGGGCATCAGATGGGCTGTGGGGTGGCATCCCGGCCCCTGGGCTCCTTCCAAGCCCGCTTTGGTGACTGCGCAATGACTCCATCTTGCAGGGGTGACTTCGCCCCCCTCCTCCACAAGGCCCTCAGCCACCGCCCCCTTTCCTCAGTGTTATACACTTTACAGCCATTGTCAAACATAATGATTCTTACCCTGGAGAGAAATTGGGTTCCGTTTCATGTTTTATTGCCTCAAAAAGGACATTTTTTACCTTCCCGCAGCCCGTACCCAGCAGAAACAGGACGATAAATCTCAGCAAAGGTTTCCACTGAGATAGATGGTCTAGCAAGGAGACCACTGTGCTCTGGGCAGGGAGGAAAAATAAGCACTTGCACCTGCTTTCTACCCCACACCAGTGCCCGGTCCCCGACACCCCCTGGCAGGCTTGGAGCTGAACACGGGATGGGGAGGGGGGGTGGTGCTCCAGAGCCCAAGGAGAGCCAGCTGATAAGAAAAATAGCTTGAACATCTGAACTTGCTTCTCCTCCAGGCTTGCCACCGTTACTCAGAAAAAGCCTCTAGCCCAAGAGTGGGAATGTAGATGGTTTGTCACACACTTATTGTGTGCAGGTTACGTGTTTTATCACATGTCGTTTCCAGCAACCCTGTGCTGTGCAGGTGTGTGTTATCCCATTTTACAGATGAGAGGACTGAGGTTCATGGTGGTTAGACACGCCGCTGGTAAGGAGCAAGCTGGAATTTGAACATGGGTTTCTTGGGAACCCGTTCAAGATGCTCCTGACCATGGCTTCTCCACAATTCCCTAGGAGCTGGCCCAGGAAACCAGAGAAACTTTGGGCAGATGGCAGCAGGAATCCCACAGCCACTGCTGAGACAGCCTATGCCCCAGCCTCCTTGAGGGGAGGCTCATTCCAAGAGCTCCTCTGCGCGGCCGATAGGTAGACCAGCAACTGTGGGGATTTCCCTTGGGTCCCCGTGTGATTTGGATGGACCTATTAGCATCCCCAGAGATGCTGAGGTCTTGCACAGGGTCACCCACTTAAAGACAGAATCAGGACTAAAATGTAAGACCCATGACTCCCAGCCCAGGGCCTTTCTTCTTCTTTCTTCCCCCATTTTTTTTACTGAGGCAAAATACACATAAAATTTATCATCTTAACCATTTTCAAGGGTACAGTTTAGTGGGATGAAATACATTCGTAATGTTGTGCAACCACTACCACCACCATCCATCTCCAGAACTCTTTCCATCTTGGAAACAAACTCTGCCCCCATTAAGAAATAACTCCCATGTCCTCTCTCTCGGCTTTGGCCGCCACCCTTCTACTTTTTGTCTCTTTGAGTTCGACTACTCGAGGTGCCTTAGGTAGGTGGAATCACACAGTGTTGGTCCTCTCATGACTGGCTTCTTTCAAAGGCCCAGCATGATGTCCTCTAGGTCCATCCACGTTGTGGAACCCATCAGAATGTTCTTCCTCGGGGCGCCGGGGTGGCTCAGTCGGTGAAGCGTCCGACTTTGGCTCAGGTCATGATCTCGCGGTTCGTGAGTTCTAGCCCCGCGTCGGGCTCTGTTCTGACAAGCTCGGAGCCTGGAGCCTGCTTCCGATTCTGTGTCTCCCTGTCTCTCAGCCCCTCCCCTGCTCATGCTCTGTCTCTCTATCTCTCCATAATAAGTAAATGTTAAAAAAAAATTAAAAAAAAAAAAAGAATGTTCTTCTTCTTCCAGCTGAATAATATTCCAGCACATCTATGGGCAACATTTGGCTTGTCCATTCATCCATCAATGGACACCTGGGGTGCTTCCATATTTTAGCTCCTGTGAGTGCTAGCAGTGTGAGTTCACTGCTGTGAACCGTAACGTACAAACATCTCTTCAAGACCCAGGACTTTCTTCTCGCCTATCACTCTGCCTCACTGGCCATCTTCCAGCTATTTATTATTATTCCTTTCTAACACGTGAAAATGTGGAGTGTAGCCATTGGGTTTTTAATAACAAGATCATGGAGTTGTAAAGTCTAGCACTCACCACATAAACCAGTCACATAGTATCACACACCGAATGATTCTCTTTATGTGAAATGTTCAGAGTAGGCAAATCCAGAGCAACAGAAAGGAAATTAATAGCAGCCCAGGGAGTGACTGCGTGGGGGTACTTTGTTGGGGTGATGAAAATATTCGGAAAGTGGGGTCAGGATTGCACAACTCTGTGACGATGCTAAACAGCGTTGACCCTTACACTTTAAGTGGGAAGATTTTATGGTATGTGAATTATATCTCAATAAAGCTATTAAAAGGTGTGTTAGACGCTGCCAGCCCATTTCCTTGCCTATAAACTAGTGACTTTGAGGACCATCTCATGCCGCCATCATAAAGCTGAGTTAATATGTAAAAACCTCCCCGTCCAATGTCCAGCATGTGGAGGAACTTGCCACCTTCCTATAAGGATGATGTTCTCAAAAGCACCATTCAGTCATTAATTCATTCAACAAATACTCACTGAGTACCTGCTATGTTCTAAGCCAGCACTGCTCGATAGGATGTTCTCTGACCAAGGAAATGTTCTATCTCTACACTATCAAGTATGGAGCCACTAACCACATGTGACTATTAAGCGCTATTGTGACTGAGGAAATGGATTTTTTCTTTTCTTTTAATTAATTTACATTTTAATAATCACCTGTGGTGAATTTGGACAATGAAGTTCTAAGCAATGGAAATGAAGCAGCACCCAAACCAATATCCTTGTTCTCATGAAGCTGTCATTGTGACTCACAAACAAGTATTTACAAAATGTAAGGCAGGAAAGAGCTATGTAGAAACATAGATGGAAGTAGGTGGGCTGAAAGGGAGGGGGTGGGGGCTATCTACACAGGGTGGTTGAGAAAAGCCTCTCTGAGCGGGTAACCCCTGAGCAGAGAGCTGAAGGAATGAGTGAGACTCGCAGCTATCTAGAGGGAGAGAATTCCAGGCTGAGAGCACAGCAAGAGCAAAGGCCCTGGGGCAGGAAGTTGCCTGTTGAATTCAAGGAAGAGTCAAAGGGCCAGTGTAGCTGGAGGACAGGGGAATGGGGTGAGGGCAAAGGAGGAGTTCAGAGAGCAGGAGGAGAGCAAATCATGTGGGACCAGGGGCTAGGGGAAGGGACTTGGTGGGGCCGTGAGCAGAGAAGGGACATAACCAGCTTACATTTTTGCACAACCCCCAGGCTGTTGGGCAAACAATAGACCGGAGAGGACAAAGGTGGCATGAGGGAAACCAGTTAGGAGGCCACAGCCATGCTCCAGGCGAGACTCAGTATGCTCTGACCAGGGTAGGGCAGTGGCCAGGTAAGAGGTGGTTGGATTTTGCTGGTTCTTTGGAGGGAGGGCCCACAGGACTTCTTGAGGGACAACCTGTGTGTGAGAGGCACCGAGGACAGCTCTGGGGGTTTCCAGCGCTGAGCATCTCAGACACTGGGGGTACCGTTCACGAAGGCAGGGAGACTGGGGTGGGAGTGCAGTTTGGGTCTGGTAAGTCTGAGAAGCCTTTTCAGGAACCGTGAGGATGGGCGCAGGAGGTAGGAAGTTCCAGGGTCCCTGATCCACACCCCCAGGATGGTGGAGGGTCCAGGCCTGACCACAAAAGCACTCCCTGAAGATGAAGAGCGGACAGCGGGAGGTGAGGAGAGCCATGTGTCCCTCCCCTGTGGGGAGGACGCAGCGTGGCCTTGCTTAGAGCAGGAGGCTGCAGGACGGCCTCACCACATCTACCATGCCTCTCCAGAGAAGCTTCTGCGGGGTTCTGGGGAGGCTGTGTGGCCAGGGCAGAGACCACTGCCGGGCAGATGAACGTGGACAGAGGCCTCTGAGGGGCCAGCACCCAGAGCTGGGGGCGTTGACATCTTGGCTGCAGGAGTGACGTGCCAAGCACCTGCTTTCTGGGGATTCCCTGGAGCTGGGAACGGACCCTGTCAAGCCTGAGAAGAAGGATCCCAAGAGGCTGCCCGCTTGATCCTGGGGAGGCTGGAGACGGAGGAGACCAGCCTGTATCCGGGTGGACACAGCACTTGAGGCAGCAGCGGGGGAGGAACGGAGGGTGAGCGGGTCAATGGCCTGGAAAGATAGAGCAAAGGCCCCTGCCCACGTCACCATCCACTGCCTGTGCAACTGGCTCCAGCTCGTGCTGAGACTAACTCTCCACCACAAGCCCTTGCAGGGACCGAACATGCCAGGGAAATGGACCTGGATGGAAACTTCCAGCACTGCCGCAGACCTGAAGACACCCCTCCACAGGGCAGCCTACCTCTTCCTCAGCTTCAAGGGCATGTATGCGTGCATTCAATTAACACACGTTTCCTGAGGGCCTACCGCCAGCTGGTCACTATAGGCACTTCGGATACTTCTGCGAACAAAACAGACCAAATATGTTCCGCTGGTGGGGGTGGGGCAAGCAGGAACAGACAATAACTAAATAAAACATAGGAAGTAAGTAAATCGGGCAGCATGCTAGAAGAAGGTGCAGGCCTTGTAGAAAAAGAAAAAAAGCAGAGTAGATTCAGGGGGTTGGGATTGGGGTGAGCAGTTGTCACTTTAAACAGTGAGGACAGAGGAGGCCTCTTGCAGAAGGTAACGCCTTCTAGATCCTTAGGCTGGTGTAATAATTAAATTGGCATAAGACAGATTAAGGGGAGGAAAAGCTTCCTACTTTCAGGGGGACAGTGGAGGACCAGAGTGTCCTTCGTATACTGGCTGTTTCTTAAGTAACTTAAATTTGAAATGCTCCCTATGCCAAAGTGGCGTATCGTAGGGCAGGCTGCCCTGGACCTCATCAGCTCCTCCTCTGAAGCCACCCAGGAAACTTCACACATTAAAAGCTGAGTAGATGGCTATGGGGGAAGGAACTGAGTTAGTGGCTGAGTAGCTGATGGTCCTATACCACACTGAGCCCATCCCCTAGTCCTGAGAACAGTGGTGAGTCCCTTCAGGAGGCAGTGATGCAGGAGGGCTCCCAAAGTTAGGCCTCTGGTGCACAACCAGTCAGGTATTTAATAAGAGCAATCCTATGGAAATAAAAGAAAAACGATGGTTCGTGATTGGAGCAAATCATAAACAAGTTCTGAGGGTGGCCACTTGAGAAGACTCCTAGATGTCAGGCTCGAAGCATTTTCAGATAGAGCGAGGGCAGGCAATGGCCATCTAACAGATTCTCCTGCTTTGCAGTTTGAATGCCTCGGGAGATTCTTCTGAGTGGCAAACACAGCAACAGGCACAAAGGACTCCTATACGTGAGTTGTTGTGGTGGTTTCTCCGAAGTTTATATCAGGTTGTCAAGTTAGCTTGTATGGCTTTGGAGGAAAAAAAAAAGAAGGCAGTATTAGCTTTCAATGATGCCATGTCAGAAGGGAGAAAAATTGAAAATATTAGTCTAGAGAGTTGTAGCCATTTGTTGGAAGAAACTAGATGAAATTAAGATCTAGTCCAGGGGCGCCTGGGTTGCTCAGTCGGTTGAGCGTCCGACTTCGGCTCAGGTCATGATCTCACAGTACGTGAGTTCGAGCCTCATGTCGGGATCTGTGCTGACGGCTTGGAGCCTGGAGCCTGCTTCAGCCTCTGTGTCTCCCTCTCTCTCTGCCCCTCCCCCACTCATGCTCTGTCTCTCTCTCTCTCTCTCTCTCTCTCTGTCAAAAATAAATAAACATTAAAAAAAAATTAAGATAAGATCTAGTCCAGTTTACAGGTAGAAAACAAAACATGAAAGACAATGAACAGCACTAGAATCTGATATTCCCAAGGGTGTGTTACAGATTTTTGCTGAAACACAGTATTTCTCTCTACAGTCACTCCCATTTTTATCAGGGATAATAAAAGTAAGACAAATTTTCTTACCAATAGTCTCAATAAACTGGGTTTCATTATTTACATAAATGTGGCAAGAATATACATTGACCATACAGAATCTTTTAAACTGCTTTGCTAGAACTTCTTATAAGGAATCTCAGATCGGACTTTTAAAAGCTTCTCAAAGCTCAGAAGTCAAGCCAAGGCCTTGGACTTCAGGCTGTGCCTGCAATACCAACAGCTTTAGTGAATTCCTCTTCTCGAGGTCCCCAAAATGCTCTGAGGTTCTTGCACCTGCCAGGAAGTGACCTTCCTTAATCACGTGGTAAGGCTGCTGGGAACCCTGTAAGCAAAGTGCCAGGGTGACTTTTCCAAGGGGTTTTATTGACTCTGTAAAGCCAGCCTTAGTTCCTTAAAGCTGTCTGGTCATATCTGAGTCTATGCATATCTCTCTCAAATATGACCTTCCAGACAAAGCCTTGGTAATAACCATTGTTTCCAGTTGTGTCCTGTTACAAGGAGAACAGATTCTTAGCAAACCTATGCAAATCACCACATTGCCATAAAAATAAAAATACTCACTGAGGAGTTTCTAAATTCTGGAGGGATCGGAACTCAGGAGGGAGAAAAAGATAAATGTTTCACCTTTGTTCACAGAGGCAGATTTTACCAAATTGCCCTGAGTCATAGACAGCTTGAGAGAAAGAGAATACATTTTCCTTAAATGGGGAAAAACAAAACATTTTTAAAAATCAACAATGTTTCAGCCAAAACAGCAATAAAACATTATTATCAATCCTCACCAGTTAAGTCAGCCTCAAAGAATTGATTCTTATTGATCTTTTGTTAGAAGTCATGAAGCCATTAGTTTCTCCATTAGGGATCTGTACATTATTACCCAATTTGATGGTGTGATCTGAAAGTTATCAGAGATCTGTATTCTAGAGTCCTTGTCAGAGTCCTTCCGGCAAATGTCTCTTAAAAACAAAACACTTCCACAGGAGCAAGCCTGCAAAAGCATCATCGTAAAACAGTAACTTTCTCCAAATGACAAGACTGAACTACGCCAGTGGTTAAAGATCTGATTGGAGTTCATTACGGTACAATAGAAAAGGAAGTTTGGCTATTTCTGTAACATACAACACTTTAAGATGATAACTAGAATAATGACTGATGACCTTATACCAGAACCCATCCGAGTTTTGGGAATTTCATACAATTTCTAGAACACATATTAGTAACAGTCACCTGCAAAGTGTAACCTAAGAAGACTTGTCTTCGCTTATTTGACAATGCTTCCCATGTAACTTAATATACCAAGTAAGCCTAATTAGTAAGCCTAATTGTGTAAGGACAGGCAACAAATCTTTTGAGATGTTCCGGGGACCCTCTGGAAAATCCCAAGTAATTCCTAGGTCAAAAGATTTTACTGAAAATTTAATTTGAAGGAAGTTTGTCAAAAATATCAAAAGATTTTAAAACACTTGGTCAAACAGATCATAGACAACTATGAAACAACTTAGTAATCCACGTACTCATGGTGACAAAGACTCTTCAGGTAAACACAGAAGGTTAACTAGTTGTAAGTAAAACTCAGCGCTTTGAATAGAGAAAACTCCATTGTGTTTTGTTTTTTAAGTAATCAAAGGTCTGATTAAAAACAAGACATTATTTTGATAAAACAAATTCTTTGCCTTCAAGGCAAATTAACCAAAAAATAAAGAAAAGCCTTTTACAATCTCTTATCAGGAGCAGACTAATAGTCCAAGCAAATTTTTCCTTTGAGTGGATAAAAGAAAATTAGGTTCCAGTTTTACAAAAGTGCACCATGGATATTAAAACTTATTTTTAAAATCCTTACAACAAATTCATTCAACTTTATCCTGCTTGGTCACATGTAAAACTCCTTTCCCCAGATTCCTTTTTCACAACCTTTTACAACTTTCTATTTCAGCTCGTCCCTTATTTTCTTTCCCATTCAGAAATAATCAGTTTCACCTTAAGACAAATTACTTTCTTTCCCTCAACAAAAATGCATCTCCATTCCCCATACCTTTCATTACCCAAAACACGTAGCCTACATTCCTTGTATACAGATATGTTTCCCTTATTATTTTTAGTAGCTTTGTATTAGTAAGAATTCGTGGCCCTTAGACACCTTAATTTCTAGTGGAAGCTAAAAAGCAAGCCATTGTGAGCTGCCTCTTATGCTAGCATTCTTTAGATTGGCAAATTTACGATTATGCTTCATCATTTCTAGAAGTGTGGGCTTCTTTGCAGTTTAATTTTTCAATGGGTCACAAGATGTGTTTGCGAATAGATCCTCTGTAGTAAGAGGTCAAATTTAAGTAACTTAGACTCGTGTAGCAATCAATGTTTTAGTATTTTATCTTACTTGGATATGATCTAGACATTCAGTGAATTCCTATCCTTTAATTTAACTTAGCAAAATTCTAAGGGTGGAAGTCATCAAAGAGATTTGGGAAACTATTTAAGGAGATGTATCATAAAACGATCATTGCGAAAACATTCCCCTGAAAACTCTTACCTCATTGAGACCTCTGTAATTCATGTTTTTCACAATTATACTTAGATCACCCATGATGATTTCATGAGACGTTAAAGCGGCTAACCATCATCTTAAGTTATGTCTCTTGCTGACAAATTTTGCAACAAAGACAACACAAGCTTATTTGACTTTCAGTAAATCTAAGTAAAATAAAACTATTATGCTTAATGGCGATAACTCTAAAGACAGGTCTGCGTTCATTAAACCAACAAACTTAAACGAGCTTTTATCTACCAAAAGTTATCCTAGGTCATGCCAACTTGCAAATCACTTGGGTTAGTTTCTATTATATTTCTGAGGTTTAGAAGCACTTAATTTACAAGCACTTATTTTTAAGCCAGTTACCTAGAGCTCTATAAATTAATTCTGGCAGTACAATCGGGAGGAAAAAAAATCTCAGATTTATAATGTCCATACATAGACATATGTAAACATACACCACAGAAACACCACAGCTTTGGTTCAAAAACTTTAGTCATGAGGCACCTGGGTGGCTCAGTCCGTTAAACATCTGACTTCTGCTCAGATTCTGCTCAGGGTTCGTGAGTTTGAGTCCCACAATGGGTGAGCTCAAGCTCTGCTTCAGGTAAACCTCTTTTGTCTCTCTCTCCCTCTCTCTCTCTCTCTCTGCCCCTCGCTCACTTGTGCCTCTTTCGAAAAAAGCAAAGAAATAAAACAAAAACAAAAAATGTTCATCATGGATCAACCCCTGAGCGTTTGTATAATACAAAACACACCAGTCTACTATAAAACTCACTAGTTGAGAAACAATTGTGCCTCTAACTGGTAGAACAAGTTAAGACTATCTGCTTAAAAGGTTCTTCTTACTAATATTTGTCAAGAGGACTTAAGATTTGTTTTTCTCCCTGACAAGTAATATTAAGGAAGCTATGGTGTCGAGTTTGGGCAAGAGAGTCCTTTTAGCAGTTTGTATTTTTAAAAAGCCTCTTTCTCTCTCTCTCTCTTTTTCTTTTCTCTTCAGTCTGAACAGAGTTTTAATGACCTCCCAGGGTGTTTACATTTCAAAGACATGGTAAGGTTTACACCTTCAAGGGACAAAAAAAGTATCCAAGGTCTTCCTTAGGACTTCTGCGTATATTTCTCTATTCTCAGATGTTGGGGGTAATTCCAACTTAAAATGTTCTTTCCATTTCTTTTTTCAAAGTTTATCTATCTATATTTTGAGGAGGGGAGCGGCAGAGAGAGAGGAAGAGAGAATCCAAGTAGGCTCAGCACTGTCAGCCCAGAGTCCCATGTGGGGCTCGAGCTCACAAACCATGAGATTGTGACCTGAGCCCAAATCAAGAGTCCTACGCTTAACCGCCTGAGCCACCCAGGCGCCCCTCTTTCCTTTTCTTAAGTGCAGGACAACTGTTCTTCCAATGTCCTAAATATCTGCAAATGTCTGGAGGCAAATAAGAAAGGCTCTGAATGGATTTTTAGTTGCATTTCAGAGATCTGCTTTTATTTTTCTAAAGAGTCAAGTTGTAAATTAAGAATTGTTGATTTTCACTTTTTTTTTTTTTTTTTTGGTCTTTATTCCTGCAAGGCATCTGCAAAGAACAGAGTAGACTTTTCCATCAGTAGGCTTAGGCATTGATGTGCCCACTGAACCACACTGTTTTGAGCTCCCCTTTTATATCAGGGAGAAAATTTCCAGCAAAGACGAAACCGAAAGATTTCTCTGTTTTGCTGCCCAGGGGACATGAATTCTTTGGGTGGGGGGTTGGGATGTATTCACAAAGGACCTTACGTAGGAAGGCCTGAAGCTGGCAGATCCTGATTTTAAAGTCCAGCCAAATAAGCCTTATTGTCCATCCCGGGTGCTTCTGTTAAATTTATTTCCTGGCTTTCTGCATTTGCATGAGTAACCTGTATACCCTGGGCCTAGAGATTAGGCTAGCTTGTTCTTTGTAAATCTTATAGGAAAAGGGGAGCTAAAATAAGCAGCTGATGTTTAAGGGATTTTCTAGAAAAGGAGGAGGAGTTTGGAGGTTAGGGGAATATGCTGAGGAGACAGGACCAAATTTTAAGAAGGGGAGTTTATGATGGATGGGGACTTCAACTTTTGTTCTGATTTCCGTTCTTTCATCGTGTTAAAAAGGAGTCCCTAAGGCTAGCTGTTACATTCCTTCGTGTCTGCTTTTTAATTCGGTCTTTCCAAAGGTACCAGTAAGAAGATTGTTTAGGATGACAGCTCTCTAAAAGAAAGGTTTTTTCTTTCAAGTATGGGCAATTCAAGGGATCCATTGGTCCTTTGGCCATTGGTGAGCCAGGTGTTATAATCATCCCAATAACAGCTCAAACCAATAAACCTTTCCACAGCTTAACCCAGGATGCAAGAGGCGTCCCACCAGGGAGTGCGAAAGATCCCGTCCTCACGAGATCCAGAAAGTTCTCACTCCCAGAGCTAGCCCAACAAAGCAGAAGTGGTAACGTGAGGGGCTCTGTGTTTATTTTTATTTTTTCTCTTTGTGAGTAACTTTTATTTTTTTATTTTTTTTATTTTTAAAAATTTTTTTTTTTCCAACGTTTTTTATTTATTTTTGGGACAGAGAGAGACAGAGCATGAACGGGGGAGGGGCAGAGAGAGAGGGAGACACAGAATCGGAAACAGGCTCCAGGCTCCGAGCCATCAGCCCAGAGCCTGACGCGGGGCTCGAACTCACGGACCGCGAGATCGTGACCTGGCTGAAGTCGGACGCTTAACCGACTGCGCCACCCAGGCGCCCCGAGTAACTTTTATTTTTATTTACAACAGAATCGGTGGCTCTGGTGCTCCATCTTTAGGGCCCATTAGCATCAGAATGCAGAGGGAAAGTCCACAGTGAAGTCCAATGCATCCGGCCCCCAGCCACAGCTCCGGAAGCTGTGGTCCCAGTTTTATAGGGGCCCTGCCTTCCCAGGTGGGAGGGAACTCTGTTTTTAAATACCTGCTCCAAAACGCAATCACATGTCCCCACCCCCCGCCCCCACCAATCCCCCCATCAGCCTTTTGATTTTTTTTTAAGTTTATTTATTTTGAGAGAGAGAGAGAAAGAGTGCATGGGCACACAGGGGAGAGGCAGAGAGAGAGAGAGAGAGAGAGAGAGAGAGAGAGAGAGAAAATTCCAAGCAGCCTCCACACTCAGTGCCGAGCCTGATACAGGCCTCAATCTCACTAATCACGAGATCGTGACCTGGGCCGAAATCAAGAGTCGGATGCTCAACCAATTGAGCCACCCAGGCGCCCCGATCCCCCGCCCTTTTGAACAGAATAGAGTGATTTACCAAGCCAAAAGTTCACCTCCCCCATCCCCCGCCCCCTCGCACTTTTATTTTCAAATATACATGCATCCTCTGGCTAGGAGAAACCAGAGAGAACATTCTCCCTGGTCAAAAAGTAGACAAAAGGAAACAATGAACATCTGGGAGGAAAAAGGATCGCTGGTAAATAAGTGTACTCATCACCAAATCTTCACCAGACTCTCTACACCCAAGGAAATAATTCTACAAGTATTTTCCCCTACGAATCTAAATTTAGAAAAAGAAAGATCCCTGCAGGCAGAGATCCTAGAGACTGATGTGATGAGAATTCTTATCTTGTCAGAAGTACCAGGATTTCTCAGCTCCAGCAGCCCCCTGGGGCGAGTGGTATCCAGACAGTGAAATCTCCTGGCTGGCTCACCAAAACTGTAGGGGAGGAAAACCTCCCTTCTTCCCTTCTAGATCGTTAGGGTGGTCTAGTAATTAAATTGACACGAGACAGATTAACAGGAGAAAAATAAATTTAAAATAAATAATAATACGAGGGGCACCTGGCTGGCTCAGTCTGTAGAGCATGTGAGTCTTGACCTTGGGGTCGTGAGTTCCAGCCCCACGTTGGGCGTAGAGCCCGACAGGGAGGACCAGAGTGTCCTTCATGCACCGGATGTCTCTTAAGTAACTTTAATTGAAAATAATCAATATGCCCGAGTGGCATCTTTTGGGGCGGCCTGCCCTGAATCCATCAGTAATATTCGAACGCATACCTGGAGGAGGTGAGGAAACGGCTCCTTCCCCGGGGGCACCCCTTCTCTTTCATCTCTCACCTCCTTCCCCCTCCTTTCCCTATTCCCATGCCTTCCCCCACCCCCTCTCTCTTATCTTCTCCTCTCCTATTTCTTCGCCCTCCTTCTCCCTTCAAAGAGGCCAGACGGAAAGCATGATGGGGAGACAGGGAGGAGGGGGAACAGAGAGAGAAAAGGAGAGCAGGGAACAGACCTGCCCTCTCATAACACCCTCCCAACCTGGGCAAGGGGTCTCTCTGTGTCCCCCAGAGGAAGGGAAAGGACTGGAGCACCAGTGGGGTCCCTGGGCGGGGGGGGGGGGGGGTAGTTCTTGCCCCCAGAGAGGGCCAGAGAGGCTTTTCAGAGAGCTAAGATATATTGTTTGCAGGGAAGGGGAGACCCGTGGCCTGTCCCCCCTTCTACAGCATGGCCAGGTAGAGAAACAGGAAATAAGCCAAGGACTGTGGCCAGAGCCTGGTGGATTTTCTCTGCCACCTGCTTATGTGGATCAGGGGGCGGGGGGGGGGGGGGTGGTCTGCCCTGGGGCTTTGTCTCAGTGGAGACAGTAGAACAAGGAGCCCCCCCCCCAATCTGGGAAAGAGGCCTCACAAAGACCTCGCCCACTGCCGAGGGCCACCCCAAGACCACCCCTCCCACAGGTAACCACCAGACCCTGACACTGTAACCCAAGACGGAGGGCAGGGGCAGGGGAAGGTGCAGACAGAGCATTGTCTGCGGAGAGGTGGTAGGTGCCCCATGCGGCTCTCTGGCTTTACTATTATTCCAAACTGGCTGCCACATCTTGGCACCTGTTTAGGAAAAATCCTAAATTCTACATTTTATACACAAAATGGGAGAAGAGGGGGCGCCTGGGTAGCTCAGTCAGTTAAGCATCCGAGTTCAGCTCAGGTCACGATCTTGTGGTTCATGAGTTCGAGCCCCGCGTGGGGCTCTGTGCTGACAGCTTGGAGCCTGCTTTGGATTCTGTGTCTCCCTCTCTGTGCCCCTCCTCTCTCTCTCTCTCTCTCTCTCTCTCTCTCTCAAAAATAAATAAACATTAAAAAAAATTTTTTAATAGGAGAGGAGAGGTTGGCTGACATCCTTCTCACTTCCTACCTGGACACAGTGCACAAGATGGGGTGGGTGGTTTAACCAGGCCTCCCCGCTCCCCCAGGGGACGGCCACAGGCTGACATTGGGCCTCTCCAGGTGGATCTACGCAGGCCATGCTCACTGCCAAGGGGAGGGAGCGGGCTGAGGAAAGCATGACAGTTTCCTTCTGCCTATCTGGAGGACTGACAGGATTTTGACTCATCAGGAAGCCTCACAGCCCTGGCTGGCCCACCAAGCCAGGTCTCATTAACTCGTCTGGGCAGGGGCAGGTCCACTTGAAGGAGCCCATAAGCCCCCAAGGCTCTCTGCCAAGGACAGAATTCTGGTTGGCTGTGGCTGCTGGGGTCCCCAGAGGCCCCACTGCCCCTGGCAGGACCCCCACTCCCACACCCCGGCACTTCCCCAGACAGAAAGCAGGTAGCAGAGGGGGAGGAGGGAGGGCTGGGGGCGATTTCAACTAGTCAGACACCTCAGTGCACTGGGGCACCCCTGAGGACGGGTCTCTCTGGCCTGGGGAGAGGTGTTGGGGAGGATAGAGGGGTGGGAGGCAGGGGTTGGGGGGGTGGTGGGAGGACCAGGAAGAGAGGACACTGAGGGGTCTCAGGGCCTGGCCTGCTGTCTCTGATGTTTTCACGGGCCAATACATGCTGAGCAGCATCAGGAGGCCGGGGAGCCAGCGGGGTCCTGGCAGGCTGTGTCCTTGGGGAGCTGGGAACAAAGAGAATCATCACCGTGGCAACCATGTTCTTTCTGCTGGAGGGAAGAGGCCTGGGTGAGGCACTGTTGTCACCGTGCCCCATCCTGGGGCTGGCAGGAGAAGCCGGGGGTGGCTGGCTGACAGGTCAACTGCAGCAGAAGAGAACATGTTCTGTCACGGCAACAGGAGACACACACGAGAGAGACAAGGACACGGCTCTCTTCTGGAGCGTGACAGCTGGGAAATGGGGATGGTAGGAAATACTTCCTAGAGTCGTCAGAATTTGCTTAGTGTGTTTATGCAAAGTTCTTAGAACAGCGCCTGGCACCGTATGGGCCCGGTGAACATCTCATCATGATGAGTATCACGAACTTCTCTACGTCTGGCAGTGGATGCACTGTGTGGGAGGTACGCTATCTGAGTGTGTGTGTGTGTGTGTGTGTGTGTGCGCGCTCACTGTATTTGGGTTGCACATTGTGTCCGTGTGTATGTAAGTTGCCTGGCGGGTGTGTAGTGTGGGGCATGTGTATATTGTGTGTTGCCTGTGGTGTGCACTGTGTGAGTTGGGGGGTTTGTGGGTCTTGGAACATACATGAATGCTCTGCCCTTTAATCGGTTCAGATTGTAGGAAGACCAGCCTCCAGGGCCCCCTCTGTTCAGGGCATGGCCAGACCCATCATGTGGATGAGTTCTGAGCTGTCCACCCTTTTCCGCAGGAGCCCCTCGTCAGCCAAAATGGCCAGGAAGGCCAACTCTGTGGGGCCAATCCGGGGGACCCAAGAGGACCGGTTTCCCAGGGGATTGCTCCACCCTGGGGAAAGGTCAGAGAAAAGAAGGGAGGGAGTTCAGGGGTTCTGGCTGCCCCACAGCCTGCCTGGCAGAGTGGCCCCTCCAGCCCTCCTGGACCTCCTGACCAGGGTCAGGCCACTCCCAGGCCAAGACTGCAGCATGCCCCACAGACCAGAAGGAAACCTTCACCAGCTCTGCCAGAGGGACAAGAAGCAGGAAGAAAGGCTGGGGGTGATGGGCCAACAGCCCTCTGTAAAAGATGAGGCGTGGAAGGAGAGCTGAGCTGAGTCATGGGCTGTGCAGGGAGCAGGGGAGGGTCAGGCAGGGGCAGGAGGGGAGCTCTCCCAATATTGGGTACTTTGGAGGTGAGCTAGGCCTGGAGCCAAGATTAAGCTAGAAATTAGACACTTGCTGGAGAGTGGCTGTAGGGTCAGGACACTCACAATAGGAATTTTTTCCTCCTCCCTACCTCCCTGAGCAAACCAAACACTTGTGCAACTCTGCAGGGAAAGGGCCTTTAGCGGGGCGTCTGGGGGAGCTCAGTCGGCTGAGTGTCAGGCTCTTGATTTCAGCTCAGCTCATGATCTCGCAGTTCCTGGCATCAAGCCCTGCATTGGGCTCTGCACTGATAATGTGGAGCCTGCTTGGGATTCTCTCTCTCTCTCCCCTTCTCTCTCTCTGCCCCTCCCCTGCTAATATGTGTGTGTATGTGCCCCTTTCTTTCTCTCTCTCTCTCAAAATAAATAAACTTAGGAAGGAAAGGAAAGGGAAGGGAAGGAAAAGAAAAGAGAAAAAGGAAAGAAAAGAAAAAAGAAAAGAAAAGGGAAGGGAAGGAAAAGAAAAAAGAAAAAAAGGAAAGGAAAGAAAAAGGAAAGGAAAGGAAAGGAAAGGAAAGGAAAGGAAAGGGAAGGAAAAGAAAAGAGAATAAGGAAAGAAAAGAAAAAAGAAAAGAAAAGGGAAGGGAAGGAAAAGAAAAAAGAAAAAAAAGGAAAGGAAAGAAGGAAAGGAAAGGAAAGGGAAGGGAAGGAAAAGGAAAGAGAAAAAGGAAAGAAAAGAAAAAAGAAAAGAAAAGAAAAGGGAAGGGAAGGAAAAGAAAAAAGAAAAAAAGGAAAGGAAAGAAGGAAAGGAAAGGAAAGGAAAGGAAAGGAAAGGAAAGAAAGAAAATGCCTTTTGCATCTCAGATAGATCAGGTGCTGCCCTTCTCTTCCTCATCACTTCCTGCATCCTGGCACCTGCCAGACCCAAGGAGCTCAGCGAGTACTCCATGCTCTGGCCTCAGGCCCTTGCAAGTGTTTCTTCCTCTGCCAAGTACCCCCCACCCCTACTCTTCCCACCAGTTCCCACTCACCCTCCAGCTCTCAGCTGAGAAATCACCTTGAGTTGGGAGCTTTCTAAGACCCCTCTCTAAGACTACCCCCAGCTGCAGTAGCTGCCCCTCTGTGCTCCCAGAGACCCGACTTCTCCCCTCTCCTAGCACATATAACTCGTGTTGTAATTGCCTTGTGCCTGTGGGCTCCTTGAGAGAAGGAACCATCTCCTATTTATTTCTTTATCTATAATGGCTGGCAGAGTGCCGGGAACATGGAGCCCTCAAAAATATTGGCTCAGTGAATGCATGGATTTTTGGGTGGACGGATGAATGGATAGATGCATTTCTACAATGAGGTTTTGCATTGTGGAAAATATGCTTTCAACTTATGCTGATGGCATCCCTTCTGGTGCTTAGATAATTCCCTAGATGACATTACCAAAATATGACCACTGAGTTCCTCTCCCGCACATGCGCCAGAGAAAGCCAGAGTTCAGAGGCAGAGGGGAGGATTGACACTTTGGAGCTGGAAATTTGCAAGTCACAACCCAATGCCCTGAGTTATAAGGAGGAGCAGCCAGAGTAGAAAAAGGAGCCATGCAAGGCAGCCCAAACCATCCAGTCACCCAGACAGGGCCTAGTGGGTGGGAGGTTCTAGAAGCCCAGCTGCCCACCCTGCCCACCACTATTCATAGATCTTGAGCCTAAGGCCAGGACATGGCACTCTTCAAGGTCAGCAGAATTAACATGTAACAACCAAGCACAGACAAATGTACCATCTTCAGAGATGGTGGGTCAGTGTTGCAGAAAAGAAAGGAGATCAGGTGTTTCCTGCATCCAAATGGAAGGCACAGTGGCTCTTGGGCTGAGGGGCACATCTGAAAGTTTCTCCCTGGGGTTGGAGAGTCATGTCTAATCAACCATGCTGTAACTTGCCTCTTATACGCAAGGAATGTTCCTCCTCTGCTGTCCTGGAGAGAGGGACCACTGAGTCTGACAGCATGAGCATCCTCGTTGCTTAGGAGCGAGGTGGACCTTGCTCTGGGCAGGGAGTACACCCCAGGCTCATCCCTGCTCAGAATTAGACACCTCCCAGGGCTTGACTCTGCTGGTTCCATACTCAGCCGTGACCTCTGGGGAATTCCCAACCCAAGTATCCTAGATGGTGGGTGACTAGGAGTCAGGGTCATTGGAAGGGCCTTTTCTCAGTGTAGATTAATAGCTTGGTGTATCCGGTAAGAATAACATTCAGCTGCAAGTATCAGATCACCACGAACTAGAACCTCAAACACACAGGGTCTACACTTCCATATACAAAGTCCAGATGTGCTAAGTCAACTATATATCAATAATTTAAAAAAAATTTTAAAGAAAGTCCAGACATAGACAGTAGATGGCTGATAGGGTCTTCCCGTGAAGTCATCAGGGATCCAGGATCTTTCTGTTTCTTCAGGGTTACCTCTAAGTCCAAGATGGCTACTTGTGCTCCATCTATCACAACTACATTTTGGCAGCAGGAAGGAGGAAGGGAGAAAAGGGGCAAAAGGGACACCCCATCTCTGTTAACGAGACTCCCTAGAAGCCCAGTCTATCACTTATGCTTACTTCTCACTGGCCACAACTTAGTCACATTGACACATCCATCTTTGGGGACTTCAATTGGTATAAATTCCCTCGAGAGCCTTGAATAAACTGAGGACACGGAGAATCTGAACTTGTATGTCTAAGAGCAGGTCCTGGGCCCCAAGGAGTCCCAGTCTCAGCCATCAGTGGTCTTCTGTCTTTGCCAAAATCACGCAGCTAGTAAGTGAAAACGTCGAGACGAAACCAGCTATGCCTGTCACCGTTGCTCGTGCTCTTAGTTAATAGATGACACTGTTTCCTTGAGTCTCTGCTCAGCCTCACCCTTACCAGCCATGCGGCCCCAGTCCTCTGAGCCTCAGCTCCTATGCCTCTAAAATAGGAATCATATTAATGACCTACCCAGTCAGATGGCTGACTTGTGGGGCAAGACAGATAATGCATGTAAACAGAAGGTCGAGATCATGTATGTATCAGATCAAGAAGTCAGGGATCTGAATCTGTTTAATCTTGAGTTGAATTCATAAGAAAGTTTCTGGGCCCTGATGCCACCTAGGTATTGTCACAGACTTTTTTGATGGAAGAGTCCGTTCTGTAGCAAATAGGGAGGAGGCAGCAGGGCCCTCTGGAAAAGTCTGTTCTACAGTGCAGTGAAGGGGGCAATGGTCTAAAGTCCTTATCTCCAGGATATCTATGCAGGATCTGGCACTTCTCTTCTCCAAGATATTCTGAGAGTCTGATGGAGCCCCCTCCCCCTCCTCTGTCTCTGGCCCAAAGCCCTGGCCCCATGACTGTCAGCTGGTCCAGAGAAGAGCAGTCCACAGAATGAGGTTGCCCATTGCCATGGAAACAAAGGCCAGAGCCCAGCACCCTGCAGCTCCCAGGTATATAGCAGATGTGCTGCCTCTGGGTTCTAAGTCCCCAGACAGCCCTTCTACCCACATGCGTACCCCCCACTCCCCCTGCCCACACACACACACGCACACACACACACGCACTCCCAGCAACCAGCTGGCTGACCCAATGGACTGGCAGCCTTTCAACTGGGCTGTCCCAGAGGACCATGTTTCTCTAGCTGGTGGAAGACTGGCTCTCTGGCCAGAGAAGCCGGTCCCTGTGGCGAAGGACAGCAAAGGGCAAGGCTAATGAAAAGGGGCGGAGACAGGCCACTGAGGACAATCGTTGGCTATCACACACGTGAAGCCATCCCCTTGGGCCAACGCACAGAGGAAAGTCACGTGGCCATGCGTATAAGCCACATGCCAGCAGAGGCTCTGGCCCTTCAAGAGATAAATGGGTTTTGCAACTTCAGTATCATAACGGGTCCAGACAAAGATCATCGGTAGATGAACAATACATTCACAGAGTCTTGCAACGTCTCTACGGATTACTTACTCATCATGAAATGGAAAAGGCAGCTTTCCAGTGGAGAAATCTGGCATATGTCACCTTGACCAAGTGATCAGATGTAGGGTCCCCAAAAAGGGACAAACTAACATCATGTGCCTTTTCAAGTGATGCATGAATGGGTACACGACATGTCTCATGCGTTTTCTCGCTGAACCAAAGCAAGGGAAGAAACAACCATGCATATTCATACCATGGGGCATTTTGCAAGACATCTGATATGGACTCTTCAAAATGTCAATTACAAGAAAGACCAAAAAAAAAAAGACTAAAGGAGACTAAAGGCACACGACAATTAAATGCAGAGCATGATCCTCAGAGGGGGAAAGAGCTATAGCAGACAATTTTAGAACAATTGGGGAATCTGAATATGAGCACTTCATCAGATAACATTATTGGACTGGTGTTAAAGTCCTGGGGTATGATAACTATATCATTACGGTAATGTTGGAGAAGGTCCTTGTTCACACGCTTGTGCTGATGTATGTAGGGACGAGGCATTGTGATGGCTGTGAGCCACCAATGTCAAGAAATAAAAGCAGCCAAGGTCAAGAATCAGTGAATCTGTGTGAAGGACTTGCTGCTGATGTTGGATGGACCTGCTCTTTCAACATTTCTGTCGGTTTAAAATTTTCAAAATCTGAAAACAAACATTCAAGAGGAAAAGACTCTTCATTTTTTTTTTAATGTTTACTTATTTTTGAGAGACAGAGCATGAGCAGGGGAGGAGCAGAGAAAGAGGGAGACAGAATCTGAAAGAGGATCCAGGTTCTGAGCTGCAGCACAGAGCCCAACGCGGGGCTCAAACTCATGAGCCATGAGATTATGACATGAGCTGAAGTCGGAAGCTTAACCCACTGAGCCCCCCAGGCGCCCCTAGGGAAAGACTCTTTAAAAGGAGTCAAATGACTCCATAGCCCCCGTGATTCTTCTGGGCATTTCTGTGGGGCATTTTCTCCCGGTCACTCAGGCTCCAAGCTCCGGCTTCACCCAGATTAGTTGTTGGTGGGCCATCTTGCCATCCCACATGGCATTTCCAGGTTTATGGTAGGTCCCCCTCTGCATTTTAGTGGGATGCCAGCCCTCCCCTGGAACTTTATGGTGTATTGGAGGTCTGGAGGGTAGAGGAAGTGGGCAGGGTGGGAAAGTTAGTACCTGGCATCTTCTTAAACCTGTGTTCTTCTCGCCATTCTCACCACTCACACACCTGCAGCTTCTGCCACATGGCTTGACTGTTCACTTGAGTCCCTCTCTCCTCCCACCCTTGTTCTCTTCTCCTTATTTTTCTCTTCTGCCCTGGGGCTTTGGTATCTCTCTGAAGGACTCCTGCTGGCCTGAATTCCAAGGACCAGCACAAGCTGGTCCAAAAAAGGCTCCCCCGTAACCTTGACACCCAAATTCCTCTTGGTGAAGCCATGTTTAGTCTTCTGTACCAAAAACTCAACCCTTTAAGAAAACTCAAGGCCCCCACCCCAATATTAGTAATAAAAACAGCTACCAGGCTTTGAGCTCAGACCACATGCCGGCCCCCGAGCCAGGTACTTGGAATATATCACCTCTAACATCCCCAACAGCCCCACAGGGTGGGGGGCACTAAGGAATCTGAGATTCAGGATGGTTGATGAACCAGCCAGCAGCTTCCCGATCTGGGCCTATTAAGATGCTTTCCAACTCAGGCGAGTGTTTCATAGGCAGAGCGTGCATGGCTCGCCAGAGGGCACACGACTACTCAGATAAACGGAGGTGAGGCTGGGACACAGGAGGCTCACCTCCAGGCCTGTGTCCTCATCTGCTGGCCCAAACTAGACACCACTCCTCCTGCAAAAGGACGAAGGCCTACTCTTGCAGGTGATAGCTGGAGAGACACTCATGGGGCAAAGAGGCCAGGGTAGCCCCAAGTTTGGGGAGCCCGCAGTGGAGACCAGCAGATGGCCACACATCCATTCTGGTGACTCTGGGTGGGGCAAGGGAGACTGCAGGCTGGGCTGGGTCAGCTGAGCCTCAAGCTGTTAGGAGTGTCTTTAGGGGGCCGGGGTAAGGCCCTGGGTGGGTAAGTTGGTTAAGCGTCCGATTTCCTCTCAAGTCATGATCTTGCGGTTTGTGAGTTCTAGCCCTGAATTGGGCTCAATGATGACAGCTTAAAGTCTGCTTCAGATTCTGTGTCTCCCTCTCTCTCTCTGCCCCTCCCCTGCTCACACTCTATCTCTCTCTAAAAAATAAATAAACATTAAAAAAAGAAAAAGAAGTGTCTTTAGGTCCCAGGCCTTGGGTAGAGCAAGCAGGTGGAGCTGGGAAAGGATTTGAAAGGACAGGGACAGTGGGGAGTGGACAGAAGTTAGAGGAAGAAGGTCCAGGACAATGGGTCGGCTCAGGGGCCCCCAGTCCAGAGTATGGGTCCTGGGCATCAGGGGGCTCCTGGGGTGCCTCACCCAAAGTGGCAATGGCCACTCCTCCCCACTTCCGCCATCATCTCCTGACTCCCTCCCTAGCCATCCCCAGGAATCTAGCACCTCTGCTATATCCCTCCAGCTCCAAGAAAGCCAGGGGCCCCTAGGGAAACAAACTTGAAAAGAGACTGGAAATTTAATCAAAAGTGGCAACAATGAACTGTGCCTAGAAACCAGGAGGCCATTGAGTTGCAGGCAATTGGAGGCAGCAGCAGCGGAGGGCTGAGGCCTGGGAGGCCCGGCTAGCAGGAAAGGGCACGGGTGGAGGGAAGGGGAAGGGAGAGGCCAGCTTGGCCCCACTGGCTACCCAGGGGAGGAGGCTGGGTACCAGAGGAAGGCCCATGCTCCTGGGCCCCTGGGGAGGGATTAAATCTAGACCTGCATTTCTTCTGAAATGCAAATGCATGTCACCTCGGTCTGGGAGAGCTGAGGGATGCGCCCGGAGAACCACCGTTCTTTCAGATAGCCATCCCAAGAAGAAGATGCTGCTGTGTCCATTTTGCAGGTAACAACACTGAGCTCCGAGAGGTTGAGTAACCCACCAAAGGCACACAGCCAAAGGGCCATGGACTCCAAAGCCCAAGCTGGGAAGACACGGGCGTCTATTTTGAACTTATTGTCAGAACGGGTTCCCTTCAAGCTCTTGCCGCCAAGACAAGGTGGGTGAAGTGGGAGACAGAGGGTCCCCTGAGTCCCACAGCCAGGTCTGAGCAAACGTGAGCACAGCAGGTGGGGGCAGGTAGACCCAGAGACAGGAAGGTAGGAATAGGGAGGCCTCTCTGGGGCTGGTATGGAAGGGGAGCAGCCTGGTGACCCAGCTGAGCCCCGTGTGGCTTCCATTATGCTAAACTGCTGGGCTGGGAATAAAACCAGATCCCAGTGCCACACCGTCTGCAGTGTCTCAGGTCAGCTCTCCCCGGGAAGCCAACTCTGAGACACATTTGCATCAAGGAGGCTAGTCCCGTCCGGGAGAAGCCTCTTGGACCGCAGCTCTGCGAGCGTGAGGGAAGCAGATTAGGTGAAGGGAGATGCTGAAATGCGATGGCTCCCACCGACCACCCCCTCCGCCCCGCCAATCCCCCAGGGAGATCCAGAGCTGGGCTGGCCTTCGGAAGCTGTCCCAAATCAAAGCAAGGAGGGGGTCAAAAATCTGCACCCCGGCATTGCCCAGTCAGGAAATCTGGGCTGCCCTTGGAGAAGGGCATAGTCCCAGGCGGGACGACGCCCTCTGGCACAGGGCAGTTCCGGGGAAGGGATCGCTGGCAGCTAACATTCCCAGCAGCCGTGGGAGGTGCTTGTGGTCCTCGCCGGAAGATCTGTGGGGGTCACCACAGCATCCGTTGCGGTCCACCCCGTGTTCTGCTGGGACCTACTTACTCCGTACAGTTGAGTCCCCACATCCAGGGGGAGATTTTCCAGAACTCTGGTTGGTGTCTTTCCCTATAAAAACTTAAAAGAAGGGGAGCCTGGGTGGCTCAATTGGTTGGGCGTCCGACTCTTGATTTCAGCTCGGGTCGTGATCTCACGGTTTGTGAGTTCGAGCCCCGCATCGGGCTCCGCGCTGACAGTGGGATGAGGCCTGGGAGGCCCCGGGCTTGGGGGATTCTCTCTCTCTCCCTCTCTCTCTGCCTCTCCCCTACTCACTCTCTCTGTCTCTCTCTTAAAATAAATAAACTTAAAAAAATTTTTTTTAACTTAAAAAAAGATGGCTAATGGGTTGAACTATAACTTGGCTGCCATGACCACTGGATGTGGGACTGTAACTGATACCCATTGTCCCCTCCTCTACTGCCCATTTTAGGCTCCCCTCAATGGCCCAGACTCATCTCGAACCCGTCAAGGCCTCTGGTCCCCTTGCCCTTCTCACTTCAGGACTACCAAACCTGCCTTTTTCTTGTCAAAAATGGACAAGGGTGGGGCACCTGGGTGGCTCAGTTGGTTGAGCACCCAACTTCGGCTCAGCTCATGATCTCATGGTTCGTGAGTTCGAGCCCCACATGGGGCTCGCTGCTGTCAGCCCAGGGCCTGCTTTGGATGCTCTGTCCCCTTCTCTCTGCCCCTCCCCTGCTTGCACTCTCTCAAAAATAAGTAAACATTTACAGGACTCCTGGGCGGCTCAGTTGGTTAAGCGTCAGACTTCGGCTCAGGTCATGACCTCATGGTTCATGAGTTTGAGCCCCGCATCAGGCTCTGTGCTGACAGCTCAAAGCCTGGAGCCTACTTCAGATTCTGGGTCTTCTCTCTCTCTGCCCCTACCCTGCTTGTGCTCTGTCTCTGTCTGTCTCTCAAAAACAAGTGAACATTTAAAAAATATTTTCAAAATAAGAAATAAATAGACATTTTTAAAAAATGGACAAGGGGACACTTAAGAGACAAACTAATGATCCCTTAAGTAACCAAACTGACCTTCTCCTGCCAGCTGATCAGGGTCCATTACTCCGGCCAACTGGGTGGCTCTTTTCCTTGCCTGCTGGCCTTGGTACAAGGAATCTGAAATGACCGAGTGGTGGATGTGGGCAAAGTTGGACGGAATGCTGACTCTGGTGAAAGTGCTCCCCATCTGGGAACGAGAATAGACCTCCAGACCCAGAGTACCCTTGCAGGGCCAGGATACAAGCTTCCCGAGTCACTGAGAGCGACGTAAACAAGGCCTCTCCTCCTTGCAGCCCTTAGATGCCAGACTCCTATATTCTGCCTGCTGGGGACCTAGCACCAAATAGCGGTCATGAACTTGGGAACGGCCTCGTGTTCCGCAGGATGGCTCTCTGTCCTCACAGGGTGTCATCTGTAAGCTGTCTCTAACAAGCCCATCGGACGCTCAGCTCTACCAACACCCAGAAGCGCATGAAAGCTATTTTTCAAACGGCGTATAATTTTCCATTGCAGATGGTATGGCCCCGTTCCAGAACTCGAGGGATCTCTGTTGCTGTTCTCCTTTGGGGGCTTGCCATAAACTCCACATTGTGTCTTTTCCCACCACGGATATGTCTGTCATCGAAGAGTCTGCTGGGTCGCACACTTGCAAGGCAGCCAAGGGCTGCTGCAGACCCTTTCCTGCCCTGGGCCCCCTCCCCACGCTGGCAGGCTTCCCCGTCACTTGGTGAAACGGGCTGGAGCGGGACTTGGCAAGGGTAGAATACGTGGCTTGAAGAACCTGAAAAGGCCTATCAGATGCTGTGTTTTCTTCTGACGTGTGGGAGGTACGAGATGCGATAATTCGTCCTCTCCTTTGGAGGGCACGTCCCGGCTGTACCCCTAAAAACGTCACCGATGCATCATCCCCACCTTCTGAAGCGCTTCTGTCTCATCGGGGCCTCCAAAGCGCTTACTGCCGCTCGCTCCCCCAGACGGCTCGCCGTGATGTAGCTGATGTAACGGGCGGCGTGGTGCTCCCCGGAACGATGGTGTGCTCGGAGCCTCCCGCGGGGCCCGACACACCTGGACCGGGCAATTCTTCCGCGTGGGGGCTGTCCTGTGGACATTTGGCAACACCACTACCCTCTACCTCCTTCGGTTGTGACAGCCAGAAATACCTCCGGACGTTGCCAAATGTTTTCGTTAAAACCCACTGTTTTACACTATTTTATGACAGAGGGTGGCAAAGCCAGCATATGCATGAGGCAGAACCGTCCGTGTATACTGTGATCCATTCCACGCGAATGCAGACTGCTTCCAATCACCCTTCCTGATAGAAGAGGGCGTGGGGTGGGGTGGGGGGATGCCTTTGCCAGATGGGCGGCCACGGATCGAAGTCTGCTCTCTGCTCCTAGGATTCATCTGGCCTTTTTGTGGGGCCCAAAGGGGGGAAGGGTAGGTTCAGAGGCTTCCACTGGACCTTGGCCACTTACAATAGCTTTAGCCCTCCGGCCAAGGGACTTGTGACAGTTCTGCCAACCACTGTCAACCACACCCCATGTGTGTCCATTCGAATTATACTTTCAGAAATCAGGGAACTGGGAGGGTTCATAGACTCGGTGGGTCCACTATGGCCAAAGCTCAGGCCAGGATTCTGTGTATTTTCTGGTTCCCATTGGCCCTTCCCTTAATAGGAGATCATGGTTACGCCTTAGATTCCTACTTATCGATGGCATCTTGGACTCTGTATCCCACAGTGTTACAAATGTCTGGTTATTCCCTTCCCCCCACCCCGAAAGGTACAGTTTCCCAAGTAAATAACCACAGGTCCCTTTGCAGAAGGACTGGGGTATCATTACCATGTACATGTGCTGTGGTTTCACAGGCTCCTTCTCCTGGGGGGACCTCGCCTCTCCTTCACTGGACAGGTTCTGGGTCCGAGCACTAGCCTTCTATGGGGCAGCGGCTCCAGCCTTCTGAGCGCCCATCCGTGAATTCTTTAGGCGGTGAATATCCTGTAATAGTCTTTTTGGCTGCCCACCTCCTTGCGCCTGGGAACACCATGTTCTATTAACTGTCTTGATAGCCTCTGCAAGCCAGGCTCCCCACCTGCCACTCTGACCTTGTAGTTCATCGCAGTAACATTGCTCACAATGTGTGTTTCACCGTGGGGCGGGGGGTAGGGGTGGCCCTGTTACTTGGTCCATCTCGTGAACGTGGGGGCCCAGTTCTGTGGCAGCATCTCCTACTATCAGCCTTGGCTTAGCAAGGACAGCCGTCGCCGAGCTCTTCAACCAAGCTGTCCCTCCCCACCAGTGCACGCCTTGTCATTTTGGTAAATGGACGGTCCTCTGGGCCCCTCCCAGGAACACACCTTCCCAGTGGGTTCTCTCGCTTTCCGTAGTGTATCCGTTACAGCTTGCACACTTCTTCCAGCCTTTTGAGATCTTCCTTTGCCATCTGCCACAGCAGCTCTGGCGTTTCTAGTTCACTTAGTGTGAGCCCTGGCTTTTTCCAAGCTTCTGAGAGCCGTCCTGACATCGAGTTAGCGCCCTCCCCCAGGGTCCTTGGCAGGCTGTTAAATCCTGCATCCTGAGAGGGGTTCCCATAGTGATGAGGTCTCCCTAACCAACCTCACGTTCCACTGACTTTGATCCCGGCACCCCCATGGTCTCATCCTCTACCACGGTTTTGATTTTCTGCCAGAACATGTTGACTAGAGCTCACAGCCTCTTTGGCACATTGTCCCTTTCTTCCCTTGGCGTAACCGGATTATACTGGAACTCGACTCTGGTTACTAAGGTTTGGTGGCCAGGACGGGAGGCGGAGGTACGTATTATCTTGCAAACCAGAGGCCTCTGCATCATCCTCAAGCCAGGGCAGAGTCCCTGCCTTTAACCAGGAGGAGTGGACCACTTCTGCTCACCTGCGGGGCTCGGGAGAATTTGGTGATTCGAGAGTTTCAAATGCATCCACCCAGATGTCCCCATCCATATGTCACATATCGGCGTCCCACTCTTTCCAATCAGGCTCTGACCTTGGAGTGGCAGACTTGCCAGAGCTGAGAATTCATCCCTCCCCGTAGCTCCACTTATGATTAAGTTCTGGACCTGATCCTTAGCTGTTGTTGTCCTCAGGCTGTAGGAGATGAGAGCCTCTCAATCCAATGCTGCCAAGGAGGCTCCCCGGATCACACTCTTCACTTACACTAGCGATTAACCGCCCACGGCCTTTCTGCCTTTCCCCGATGCACTGGTAGCCTTCCCCATTCCCCGGCGGTGGTTATCCGACTCCATAGTCCTTATGATTATTACTTCCTCCAAACCTCTCAAACACCCGGGACATTTTATCCACCAGTGCTTCCCCTTTCCCTGGTTCTCCGTGCCGGTTCCCCACCAGGGACAGTGTTGGTGACTGCACTGCTACAGCATGGCCGGTATTAATCACAACCCCACCGACCGCCAAAGATGGGGTTCTCATTACCAGCTGACAAGCAAGCAATGCATCTCAAAAATCTCATTGTACAGTTCATCTCCATGGGGTGGCTGTGGCGCAAATCAGTTAAGCTTCCGACTTCGGCTCAGGTCATGATCTCACGGTTTGTGGGTTCGAGTCCCACGTCGGGCTCTGTGCTGACAGCTCGGAGCCTGGAGCCTGCTTCGGATCCTGTGTCTCCCTCTCCCTCTGCCCCTCTCCCACTCATGCTCTGGCTCTCTCTGGCTCTCAAAAAAAAATAAATAAATGTTAACAAAAAATTCTAAATTTTTAAAAAAAGTCCATCTGCTACAACCTCTTCCAATATTAATTGCCTTCAATTAGAACCCGAAGGTATGGATTTAAAAAAGCAAAAACAGAACTCAGATGTTGGGATTTTTGTAACAGAGGAAAAAAATGAACTAGGCAGAGAGAGAAGTTGGATCATGATGTGGGGACCACAGCCAATGCTACAGGGAGCTCCGGGGCTCAGATGGCCTTGAGAGTTGTCCCAAATCAAGGAAGCTCCTCCCACCCACAGGAAGGTGCTGTTATTACCTCCTACTTATGCGCGAGCTCAGAATGACTTGTTCAAGATCGCAGATTAAATGGCTGCGTTGGGATGGCTACCCAGGCCTCACTCACTTTAACAGCCCCTTCTGGATTGTTCTCTCCCATCTCCCAGCACCAGGCTTCTCTGTTGGATCTTCTGCATTTCACCAGTAGGAGAGAGAGAGAGAGCCACTGCAAGAGATGTTCTGCAGCCCAGGTCTGGGCGTGGAGTCATCGCCCCTTGATGTTCCATTAACCCTTTAGCCAGAACTCTGCTGTGATGGCCCAGCGCCCCCTGGTTACACAGGAGACTGAGAAGTGGAGTCTAGCCGTGTGCCAGCAGCAAAGGAGAAACCGTTTAGGACTGTTTCAGCCAAAGTAAGGAAGCTGGATTCCTGTTCTCAAAGTAGGGAGCAGTCAGGGCTAAGACCCTTCAGCAGGCAAGGCCTGTCTGTTTCACCAGTTTGCTGTGTGTTCTTGGGGTGCGGGTGGGAGAGTGCCCAGGGGAAGTCTAGGAGCTAAGAGGGAGGGTGGTGATGGGGAGGGAGTTGGCAGGTGTCTGGGAGTCCTGGTCCATCCAGCCCTGCCTGGGGCATCTAAGGAGCAGCAGTGCCTGGTACCCAGGTGTCCAGGTGTCCAGAAAGACCCAGAAGGCAGAGGCTCCTGCTGTCCCAGCAGAAGGGAGAAGTGAGGCCAGGGCATGGGACAGCATGATCCGCCTACACCTGGATGAGCCAGTGAGCCCTTAAACAGTCCAGGAAAGGAGAACACGCGCTGGTATCAGCCCACCTTGTTCCAGGCGGTTCCTGTGAGGGGCGTGAGGCTGGGCCTCACTCAGCTCAGCCCATGGCAGGCTGCATCCAGATGGGCGGCAGGGGTCAGGAGAGAAGCCAGCCCGTACTCCCCTGGTGGGCAAGGCTCCTCCCCACCCTGGAGTGGGGTGAGATACTAATCCTGTCCCCACCAGAGCTTCCAGGGCTCCAGGCTGCTTCCCATCCCTCCTCCTGTGAAGAAATATGATCCAGTTTGTTAAAGGCTCTGAAAACTCTTGCAGACAAGACACTGGTTTCTCTTAGTTTAACCAGCATTTGCCAGCCAATCGCAAAATTGGAAAACACCTCTACGGTTCAAAGAAAAAGCCTAGGTAGGAGTCCAAGTGCCAACCCGAACACTTGGAAGCTTTGACCCATGTGCTGATGGAGGCCTCTGGGAATTAGAGAGGAGATGGGAGACCGCCCGGCACGTGGGACTCTCTTATGAATTACATAGGGCGACGTGATGTCGGCCACTCAGCCAGTAGTTCAGAAAAATGTAACTCTTCTGCCCCCTCCCCAAGGTTCCACGTCCCCGGGGAGTGACTCACATCCATGTGATGTCATCAGAACTTTGCCAGCTGCCACTCGTCCTGGGCCAGGAGTTCAGCTCACCCAGCGTCGCCAGCAGCGGGAAGGACCCTGCGCCCTCTCCTCTCTCATTATCGGGGAAGCCGGAGCACCGCAGGCACTTGGCTCCCAGCCCCCAGCCCCGTTAACCTGTTTCCATTTCTGGCCTCTCACCCACCCCAAGCTGCGTGGGCAGGAAGCTTGATTTCCGTGGTCTCTCCCGGCTCAGGGCCCTGATTATGGCAGCCGCTGAAGATGGCCTGCTGACAATTTGATTACCGGCGACCTTCAGAGCCAGCTTGGTTGGAAATATGATTTATAATGAAATTGCAGGGAATTCTATTGCAGGAAGCCAGGAGGGCCGCGGCAGCCACCTTCCAAGGCAGTCCCCACGCACCCCTGGCAGGGAGATGGGAACGCTGAGCGAACCAGAAGAGTCCAGACCACTTGGGATTAAATCCGAGCTCTGGCTCTTACTAGCTGTGTGATCTTGGGCAAGGGACCCAACACCTCTGGGCTCAGCTTTCCCATCTGTGAAACGGGAATGATAATAATCGTACCTACCTCAAAGGGTGGTGTGGAAATTAAGTGAAATAGTACCTACGAAATGCTTGCTTGGCACAGGGCCCAGCACGGAGCAAAGTGACCCTCACTCAAAGTAGATACCAGGGGCAGTCCAGCTGCCCCTGTGCCAAAATTCCTTGGGGCTCAGCCTGTTCCCTCCTCGTCCTTCTATGGATGATTATTGAGGGGCCTCTGGGTGGTGGTGGAGGTGGGGAGGAGATTGGATATTCATCAAGCACAGAATCCATTCTGAGTGGCCAGCATCTAGCCATGTAGATGCTTTCAGATATCACCCTTGCCTGACCGAGGAGGACGGTAAGTCTTATCAACCCTGCAGTTAAGTCCAGCCGTCTCTGGCGTAGGCCTTCCTCCCCCACCCCCGAGAAAGGGAGAGTCGCACGCCTCCCTCCGGGCAGTTCTGGAGTTCAAGCTTTCATCCGGGGCTAAAATGGAATACCCCTGGGCAGGCGTTGAATCAGGCAAGAGAGAGAGCACCCCAACACCTATCCTTGCCAGGGAAAAAGAGTCTTTTCGAAGAGAGGCGGTGGCAGCCCCAGGAGCTAAATAAGAAGGGGATCACCCTGAGAGCACCTGAGTGGATGGGTCCCGGTCAGAGGGATACTGGGAGCTCCCCAGCTGGGGATAGGCTGGGGTAGGGGAGGAGGCGGAGGGCATGGGTTCGGGGAGGGGGGGGATGCCAGGGGGCTGCTGTTGGCACATCTTGTGGCAGTCGAGGTGTTGCCTGAAGCGGCCCAGACTGGATATTGGGAAGGCAGGGGGTGCCAAGCACACAGAGACGCACCCCCACACCACACACACACACACAGACACACACACACACGGGAGGTGCTGATTGGCCATGGACTTGCCCCCTTGCACCCTTCTTATCCAGAACCACTCTCTGCAACCTTGCCTCATTTTTCCCCCCTCCTAGGTCTTTTGAAGCCTAGATCTGGCTCAGAGCTAAAGGGCCCTAGTCCCTTGAAAACACCCCAGGGAGCAAGCAGAATGGTGGCAGACTGAGCCCTGTGGACAGGGCGGCCAATACCGACATTCCCTCATCTGTCCCAGGCTGGGCTGTTGAGGAAGCTGTCACAATCCCGCTTGGCCCGATCCTCAAAGCGGCGCTGCCAAGGGAGGTCATGATCTCCAGATTGCAGCTAGGCTACGGATGCTCAGAAAGGGCAAGCGACTTGCTCGGGGCCGCCCAGCTCTGCTGACCCCTGTCTAGCGATCCTTCCATCCCTGCACCCTGCACAGGCCTGAGGTGATGCCTCCAGCGGAGGAGAAATCAGGCCATGGGAGGAGACCAGGGATCATCACGTCCAGCCCCCAGTCTTCTGGCAGCCTTGCCTCTCACATTATTGGAAAGCTTCAAGAAGGCAGAGGAACCAGTAGAGATCAAGGATGAAGGTCGGCTCAGCCCTTCCCAGAAAGACCGAGATTCCCAAGCACAGACGTTCTGAGCCTGCACGTCAGAGCTGGGCAGACTGAGTTCAAATCTCTCTGCTCTTCCTTCAGTGTGACGTCACTTCCTTCCAAGCCTCAGTTTCCCCATCTGCAAAATGGGGCAATCTGTAAGATGGTTACCTAGAAAAGATAACCAAGGTTGGTGTGGAGATTAGCTGAGATGACGCTGGGTCATTTGCAGTTCAATAAATAATAGTTATTATTAAACATTAACAAAAGGGGCTTATCACATTCTGCCTACTCACAGTCTTTTCCCAAATCAAAAAAAAAAAAAAATACAGTTTTCATTATCTGTTGTGTTAATCTGTCCTCTTTAAATTTTGCGTGGAACCACGTAGGGTACGTACCAAATAAAGTGATACGCACATCCACCATGAATGCCGATTTCCTCTTGAAAATACAATTTCTTGTTGGTGGGAATGCACACTGGTGCAGCCGCTCTGGAGAACAGTGTGGAGGTTCCTCAAAAAATTAAAAATAGGTCTACCCCATGACCCAGCAATAGCAGTGCTAGGAATTTACCCAAGGGATACAGGAGGGCTGATGCAGAGGGGCACTTGTACCCCAATGTTTGTAGCAGCATTTTCAACAGTAGCCAAATTATGGAAAGAGCCTAAATGTCCATCAACTGATGAATGGATAAAGAAATTGTGGCTTATATACACAATGGAATACTACTTGGCAATGAGAAAGAATGAAATCTGGCCTCTTGTAGCAACGTGGTTGGAATTGGAGAGTGTTATGCTAAGTGAAATAAGTCATACAGAGAAAGACAGATACCACATGTTTTCACTCTTATGTGGATCCTGAGAAACTTAACAGAAGACCATGGGGGAGGGGAAGGGGAAAAAAAAGTTAGAGAGGGAGGGAGGCAAACCATAAGAGACTCTTAAATACTGAGAACAAATTGATGGTTAATGGGGGGTGGGGGAGAGGGGAAAGTGGGTGATGGGCACTGAGGAGGACACCTGTTGGGATGAGCACTGGGTGTTGTATGGAAACTAATCTGACAATAAATTTCATATTAAAAAAAAGAAAAGACAATTTCTTGGAGCACCTGGGTGGCTCAGTGAGTTGAGCGTCCAGCTCTTGATTTCGCCTCACGACGTCATGATTCCAGGGTCATGGGATCCAGCCCCACGTTGGGCTCTGAGCTGAGTGTGGAGCTTGCTTAAGATTCTCTCTCTCTCTCTCTCTCTCTCTCTCCCTCTTCCCCTCTCCCCCACTTGCTCTCTGTCTGAAATAACATTTTTAAAAATATTTAAAAAAAAAGAAAATACAATTTCTTTACTGTGAGTTCAATAATGAAAGCCTGGCATACCAGTCCTTTTGCTTCTCGGACTTGACCCTGTGCACCCAACAGCTGCCCAGCCTCCTCCCCAGCCCCCAAGCCCGCGGCAGCAGGCGACCTCCATTCCGGCCACACAATTCCTGCTTCCCAGAGGACAACACCCCTGACTCTCACCCTGGATTTTACGCTGAGCCCAACCTCATCTCATCAAGCTAAATTAGCAAAGCTCATTTTGAGCCCTCCTTTGGGTGAGGCTATGATTTCTCTCTCCACTCCTTTGTTGCCAGCCCCCTGTCCCCACCATAGAGAAGATGTCCCCACCGTAAAGAAGACGTTCTTCTTCCGGCCACCCACACTCCTGGTCTGTTTCCTTTGCTGGCTCCTCTTTGTTACCTGTCCGTCCCCGGTAACTAAGGGTTCCCACCAAGGCCGACCCTCGGCCCTCCCCACACACTACCCTTTTGTACCTTCTAACAAGTTCACCATCCCCCCAGCTTGGAAAGCCGAGCAGAATCAAGAGGAACCTGCATTTAATAAAAATTTTTTTTGACATTTATTCATTTTTGAGAGTGAGAGAGACAGAGCATGAGTGGCGGAGGGGCAGAGAGGGAGACACAGAATCCGAAGCAGGCCCCAGGCTGCGAGTTGTCAGCACAGAGCCTGACTCGGGGCTTGAACTCAAACTGCGAGTTCATGACCTGAGCTGAAGTCATATTAACCGACTGAGCCACCCAGGCACCCCAAGAGGAACCTGCATTTTAAAGATATGAGGAAATAAATAGCTCCAGTGAGTGGAAGTGACTTCACCAAAGGCACATAGCAATTTCCTGGCAAAATGGGTTGCCCAGCAATTTCACTCCTAGGTGTATCCCCAGAAGAACCAAACACAGGGAAGGAAAGAGACCCTTTACGTGGATGTTCATAGCTGTGATATTCACAATAATCAAAAGGAAGAGGGTCTTTCTACGGACGTCCATCACCCAATGGGTGAATATGCAAAGTGTGGGGCCGCCATACCGTGGAATGTTATTCAGCCATGAAAATGGAGTTCGGCCACACGGTACAACACGGATGACCCTTGAAAACGTAACGCTAAGTGACATAAGCCAGACACCCAGACCGCAAAAGGACAGATATTATGTGATTCCACTTATTTGAAATAGCTAACGTGGGCAGATCCACAGAGACAGAGAGTAGGATAGAAGTTACCAGGGGCTGAAGAGGAGAGAATAAGCAGTTGCTGCTTAATGGATACATCTGTCGGAGGTGATGAGAAAGTTCTGGAAAAGGAAGGTGGTGATGGTTGCACAATAATATGAATGTACGTAATGCCACTGAACTGTATACGTAAGAGTGCTTAAAATGCTGGGGTGCCTGGGGTGGCTCAGTCAGTTGGGCGTCTGACTTGGGTCATCATCTCCCGGTTCGTGAGTCTGAGCCCTGCATCGGGCTCTGCACTGACAGGGCGGAGCCTGCTTGGGATTCTCGCCGTCTACCTCTCTCTCTGCCCCTCCCTCCCTCGCTCACTCTCTCTCCCAAAGATAAATACATAAACCTTAAAAAGAGAAGGGTTAAAAATGCTAAATTATACGTATATTTTACCATAATAAAAATAAATTTTTAACATCATTATAAGACCCGGATGCGATTACTGCTGTGCCATTAATTAGATCCCAGCTCACCTGCCTCCCTGTCTGAAGTGTGTAAGAACCATCTTCAGTCGCTACTGGTTCCCGAATCCTCATGGCCAGTCCTTAGCAGCTACACCTTTCTACCCACATCATGAACAACCCCAGCGATAAAGACCACTAATCGAGCTCCTCCCAGCCTCCACTCGAAGGGTATCGTGCTCAACCCCTCGCTTAACCTTGGAACACCCTTAGGGGCACCTGGGCGGCTCAGTCAGTCAAGCGTCCAATTCTGCTCAGGTCACGGGCTTGTGGTTTGGGGGTTCGAGCCCTGCCTTGGGCTCTGCCCTGACAATGTAGAACCCGCTTGGGATTCTCCTTCTCTGCCCTTCTCCTACTCACATTCCCGCCCCCCTCTCAAAAATAAATAAACTTAAAAGAAAAAAAAAAAAGAGAACAAGAAGATAAAACTTGGAACGCCCTCTGACTCAGCCCCCTTCCTCGTGCCCCCATCTGCTCACTGGGTAGCCTGGTAGGCTCGTGTCGCCTTTCTTTTAAATATCTGCCCTACTGGGCTCTTCCCATTGCGATTGCTGCCACCCACCCACCCAGCCAGCTCACATAACTTCTGCTACAACCACCCAGTTTGCATCTACACCTGTCTGCTCCCTGCTCTGGGCACCCCACTCAGACCAATCAGCAAATCTCGGAGCTGCACAGAATCTTTGCCTTCACCCTCCTGTGCCGCAGAAACGCTCTTTACACAATCTAACAAAAGTAGGTGCAGTGTCTGCTTGGACACCTCCAGGAACGGGCAACTGAGGATTCCCCGCGGCCCGCAGGGAGAGTCCAAGCTCCTTGGCATGGTGTTTGGGGATCAGACCCCTGCCCACTCCTCTAGCGGCCTCCAGATAGTTTCCCCACACACCTTACATCCCAGCCAGCCTGAATGACCTACAGGGCCCAGCACGGACCGCACATTTAACCCTCCATACCTTTTCCTTGCCTGTTCTGCTAGGGATTGCCTTCTCTTGTGAGTCTGAGAATTTTCCCCCTTGTTCTTCAAGTCTCAATTATTTATGTCCTCTGTAAAACCTTCTGTAACACACCCCCCCCCCCACAGCAGAATAAAGGATCTGTCTCTCTCTCTCTCTCTCTCTCCCTTTTTTAATGTTTATTCATTTATTTTTGAGAGACAGAGAGGGAGGCACAGAATCTGAAGCAGGCTCCAGGCTCCGAGCTGTCAGCACAGAGCCTGATGTGGGGCTCAAACCCACGAACCGTGGGATCATGACCTGAGCTGAAGTTGGCCATTTAACCGACTGAGCCACACAGGTGTCCCAAAGGATCCTTCTTTGTGCCACTGCCTCTATAGCCCATTCATTCTCCAGCTCCCCACATTGTGGTCTTGGTGTCTAGGAACTCCCTGAAGACAGGTAACATGCCTCATTTCTACAATCCCGAAATGTAGCTGGGGCTGGCATTTAACAATTAGCTCATTTTTATTTAACAAGCAAGTATGGGCTATTATTGATAGGTATACAGCAGGAACAAAAAAGACACAGCCCTGCCCTCATATAGCTTAACATCTAGCAAAAGGGACTGACCAACCAGCATAGAAATAGACACGTGTCGATGACAAATGTTGATAACTGCTAGGAAGATAGGAGTGCTATGAGAGAAACTAACTGGGGAGCCTGCTTTGCACACGTGTTCGATGAATTAACAACTCAAGAATGAATCAATTAAATCACCCAGTCAGGGGTGCCTGGGTGGCTCAGTCGGTTGAGCGTCTGACTTCGATTTGAGTCATGCTGTCTTGCTGTTATGGTTCATGAGTTCGAGCCCCTATCCAGCTCATTGCTGTCAGCCCAGAGCCCGCTTGGGATCCTCTGTCCACACCGCTCTCTGCTCCTCCCCCACTCATGCTCCCTCTCTCGAAAATAAATAAAAAACATTAATGAAAAAAAATTTTAAATTAATTTTAAAAATTAATAAAAAATTAAATCGCCCAAAGGATGGTAAAGATCTCTGCTCATATAAGAACCAGTTATAACGTAGTGGTTATGTATGGTTTTAATGGAATCGGGAACCAGGCTGCCTGGGTTCATATCCTCTGTGGGCTACATGCTAGCTCTGTGATCTTGGGCAAGTTACCTAACCTTTCTGTGCCTCACCTCACTGATAAAATGTGGGATAATGACAGTACCTCAGTTCACTGGTTATTAATCAGTTTGGTCTGCATAACAAACAATCTCAAAGTCTCAGCGGCTTACATTTCCCTACGTTCGCTTTCTTTCCCACAAGCTTGCAGGTGAGCGGAGTTTCTACTGGGCAGGTGAGCTGAGGTTCCGCTGAGGATCAGCCGTTGCTGGGTCCTGGCCACCAGATGGGTTCAGGTCAGTTCCAAGTGCTTCCTCAATCTCCATGGACCAGTGACTTCCCAGGTTCTGCCTCTCTCCAAGACAATCACAGGCGCATAGAAGGACAAGCCAACTCCACAAAGCTCAGGAAAGCCGCCATAAGAGTCCCAGAGCAAACACATCATTGGCCAAGGCGAGTCGCGTGACCAAGCCCAATGTCAGCAAGGAGGTGTGTTAGTCTACTCAGGCTGCCAGAACAGAAAACCATCCACCCGAGGGCTGAAACGACAGGAATTTATTCTCTCACAGTACCAGAGGCTGGCTGGAAGTCCCAGATCAAGGTATTAGCAGGGACGGTTTCTGGTTGGCTTGGAGACAGCCACCTTCTCACTATGTCCCCATGTGGCCTTTCCTCTGTGCACACGTACCCCTGGTGTCTCTTCCTCATTTAACCTTAATTACTTCCTTTCGGTCCCTATCTCCCTTGGGGTTGGGGCTTCAACATATGGATTTGGTGGGGCAGGGGACACAATTCGGTCCACAACAGATGGGAAAATCAAGTCCCCTTACTCCAGCGGGTGCTTCTGCCAAGTCACCTGACAGAGGGCCTAAGAGCACAATTCTGTCGCAGGGAGGAGAAATGGCAGCCATAACCCAATCTAGCGCAGGTGGTTAGAAGGGCTACACATACGCATTCGTGTGAAATGTTTAAGAGACTTTTGGCATTTAGTAAACTCTAAATAAGTTTGGCTGTTTGTTGCTGCGTGGTTCAGCTAAAATCCCTACCATGTGATGATTTTACCATTGCTTCTGATCGGCTTACAGATCGATGGTTGGTTTCACGGTGTATACGTATGTCAACTTAGCAAAATGCGTCTCTCATACATGCGCCATTCCTTGTGTGTCAATTCTACCTCCATAAAACTGTTTTATAAATAGCCAGCTACCTACCCAGATAGCTAGATGACTGGACGGATAGATGTATGCATTTATTAAAAATCAAGGCCCCTAAATGCAGCGTGGCATCCCGGATTCCACCCTGAGACAGAAAAAGGACATGAGTAGAAAAACTGATGAAATCTGAACGAAGTCTCAAGTTTAGTGAACAGATTGTACGAATGCTAATTTCTCAGTTTTGATAAATGTACTGTAATTATATAAGATGTTACTATTACAGGGAAGTGGGTGAAGGGCATCCAGGAACTCCGTGTACCATCTTCGTAACTTTCCTGTAAATCTGAATTTTATTCCCACCCCCCGCCAAAACTTAAAAACACAACATCCGCATGGCTCCCTGCTGCCTCCTGCAGGGATGAGGAATTTCTGGCACTGAAGCCTTGCCTTTATTTCTTCTGGTTTGCAGGCTAACTGCCAAGATCTGATCACAGATCCCCAGTAGTGAACACACAACAACGTTTGAGTGCAAATGAGAAGTTGAGCCGGAATGAAAAGGCCAAAGTCAGCCAAACACCCGCAGGCGGGAGGCCGCTTCCCTGCACCGGGCAAGGTACACTGTCCAGTAAGGCACCACCAGCTCCACGTGGCTGCTGAGCACTTGAAATGTGGCTAGTCCAAACTGAGGGTAAAGACTTAGCGGGAAAATTAGAATGTAAAATACTTCGTTGGTCATTTTTCTTTTTTATTTTATTTTATTTTGTTTTATTTTATTTTATTTTATTTTATTTTATTTTTAATATGAAATTTATTGTCAAATTGGTTTCCATACAACACCCAGTGCTCATCCCAACAGGTGCCCTCCTCAATACCCATCACCAACCCACCCCTCCCTCCCACCCCCCATAAACCCTCAGTTTGTTCTCAGTTTTTAGGAGTCTCACGTTTTGGTTCCCTCGTTGGTCATTTTTCTATCCATCACACGTTGAAATCACGCTGGATGTACTGGATTAAAGAAAATATACTCAAATTGACTTCATATGTTTCTTTTTACGCTTTTTAACGTGGCTACTAGAACATTTTACGTTGCCTGGGTGGCCTGAATTACATTGCCACTGGAAAGCTCGGCTTCTAGAGGAAAGGAGATGTTGTCAGGGCCAGAGGGCGGTCCTGCCCCGAAGTCTGGAGAGCAGGGTGGGAGCCCGGCTTGGACCCGGAACAGAAGTTCAGGCAGCTGGACAGCCCATGTTTCAACCAGCCCCCAAGCTGTGATGTCGGAGGCCAGCAACGGTAACAGAAAAGCAGCGGGATTTACAAAGACATGCAAATCTTACCTTTCTACCTGCAGGGCAGTTAGACTTTGTTTATGATGGCCAGGCTGCCTACGTTAGAAGGGGCAGCCAATCACAACTGCCTACTGAAAAGGCCAGATAGTCTTGAGGCAGCCAACAGCATCCTGGCACGGAGGCTGCCCCAGTGGGGTCTCCCCACAGGAGGATAGGGCCCCACCTGGGTCCACCCAGGCTCAGCAGACCACCAGACACCAGGCACCAGGAGCTCGTTCCCTTCTTACCCTCAGTCTGATTGGCGACTACACCTGGGAGGACATGGCCTTTAGACCTCAGGAGTCACCCCTGAAGTCCCGAGTTCACAGGGAAAGAGAAGGCTTCTCTTTCTCCAAGTGTTCACACATAGAATCCCAGGGAAGGATTTTGATTGGCCCAGCTTGAGTCATGTGTCCACTCCTGAGCCGATCACTGTGGCCGTAGCCGGGTCACATGCTCATAGGATAATGTGACTGGCGGCCCCTCCAGAAGCACATGGAGTGAGGGAGGAGTGGGGAGAGAGCAATTCTCCAAGAGGAGGGGGACATGGTTGGTAAAAGGGGAGAAGCAGGACAGAAAACAAAAATTGTAGACAGCCCCTCCACCCTTCAACCCTTACAACCTCAGCACCAGCTCGGGCTGCGTTTCCCCAAGTGTCAAGGCACACTGAGGACTAGCCCTTTGAGAGGTCATTATGCGAAAGCCAGAAATGGCACCCAGAAGCCACATCCCCAGGGGGCGTTCTGGGAACCCCCCCTCCCACCTGCCTCATGTGGGTGAGAAGGAGGGAGACCTAAGGATCTGCTTTTCCCCATGACATAAGTTTCCCGAGCTCCACACTGGGCTCTAGACCAGACACTGGGAGCCCACAAGTGCAGAAGGCAGGTTCCCTGTTCTCCAGAACTCAGGATCTGCAGAAGTAGAGTGGGGGGTGGCAAAGGTGTCAGTGGAACTGGCATCAGTCTGGGGGCGGGGGCGGTCCTTGACCCCAGTCCTCCAAGCCTGCCCTTCCCTTGGCACCACCTGACAAGAGAGGTGTGGCACATGCATCCGGTACCCAGTGCTGTGTCCCCAGAGCCCACCTCTAATATTAGCTGCAGCTTCAAAGGATGCATCCGTGACGACTCAGACACCTGGAGATGCAGCCTCCTGCCGGGGTACCCTGCAGGTGCAACACCTCCTTGGGCAGATGCCGCCCAGAATCAGAGGACTTGACACTCTCAGGACAGCCCCCAGCCGATGGGGAAGGGAGCCAGGGGGTAAATGCTCAGACTCCCCGTCCCTCAGGCGGACATGTTGGAAGGCATTCATTCGCCTGTCGCCCATGGCACCCTCAACATGGCACCCTTATATGGCTTGTCCACCCTCCCTGTCATTCTGTCCTTGTCCCCTCATGCCTGCTTTCCAGTTAAACCACCTGCACTCAAGTCTTCATTTCAGGATCCGCTTTGGGGGTGGGCTGACCCCAACTAAGATATCCAGGCACTTGCTGGCACCGCAGGGATGCCGAGATGAAATCTTTGCTGTTGACACTAAGCATAATTCCCTACGGAAAGACTTCATGCCATGGGGCAGCCCCAGGCCACTTTGAGGGGATTCCAGGAAGAGGCCAGGGGACAGCCTTCAGGCCTCCTAGCCCTAAGCCCCCACCCCAGGGTGATTCCCCAGCCAACATACACCAGCCTGGCCCTCAGCACAGCCCTACTGAAGCCCCTGGGTGATGGTGGCAGCTTAGCTGCCAAAGCCAAACTCACCCAGAGAAAGTAATTTCCCTTTCTCGACTAATTGCTTTCCGAAGCCTCACCCATCCCTCCCTCTGCTCCTCCTCCTCCTCCTCCTCTTCTCCTTTCTCCACCTCCCAAGGACAAGGACACAGAGATACGGGCCCCCTGGGCCCGGCTTGTCTTCCTCAAAATGAGTTTCTGAAATGTAATCCCGGAGGTGACAGGTAGACTGCAGCCGGCACAGCCCCCAAGGGAGGGATGGCTCTGTGCCGGCACCGGGGACCTTGGCACTCGGGCCTGGCAGGAGAGGGCTCTCCAGCTGGACATGAGCCCTCGCTCACACCCTTCACTCACCTGTTCCTTCACCCCTCGCCTCATTCATTTCTTCACTCAGCGGTCCTTCCCTCCCTCCTTCCACCGCTGGGTCACTGGGGCAGAGATGTCTGCATGGCCCATCAAAACCCCACCTTCTATACATCGCCCAGACCCTTTGCGTGTGACTTGTGACTTGTTCTGGCCGAAAGGTTGAAAGTGAAAGTAACATGAGTCCCTTCGAGGCTGAGACATCTTGGAGCCCATGTGCAAACGTTGCTTCTCTCTACCGCTGCTGTGGTAACCGTGGGAACCTCGTTTCCAGATATCGCAACCCCAAGATGATAGAGCCTCCGTTAGCCTGAATCCTGAGTGAGTCCTGGACCCTGTGTGCTGGGCAGAGCATCTCCTATCCCCTGCCGACCACACTGGACGTAGAAAGTGGGAAACAAACCTTCGTTGTGTCAAGCCTACGGTTTGGTGATTGATTTGTTATGCAGCATAACCTGAACTTCCCTGACTCATACAGTTATTTCCTTACTCCCTTATTTGCTTATTCTCTTGCTCTTCTCCCTCTCCTCTCTTTCCTCCCCCTGTACACGCCAGAGTGTGAAAGCCCAGGCTCCTCCCCCTAGATGTGCCAGGTGGCCACGTTGGGCTGACTGGTGGGAGTAGTTTCTGCAATACCTACAAGATAGACAGAGACCGAGGGCAGAGGCTGGGCATGCACACACGTACAGACAGACAGGGTAATCTCCCTGTGACTTGATGAAGTTATCAAAAGAACCTGTCACTGATCCAGTAGTTGACCCCACGTAACAATTTCTGAGGATATGGTTGATGGCCAAGGAGGAAAAAAAATCGGACTGACATTGTGTGGGAGTGGAGGAGGGTGCTATAGAGTGTCCACTCTGAAGAGCCTCAGAAGTCACCAGAAGTCCCACCACCGTCTCACAGATGAGCAAACTTTGGTTCAGAGAGGTCCAAGGACTTACCCAAGCTCTCATGGTTAGGATATGGGTTAGGGCCCATGATTATTCCCCCAGGGTCCCGAAAACATTCTCCGGAATTATGAATGCCAGAGGCACCCTTTCTGGAAACCCTACTAGAGCGTCATATTTAGACAAAAATCATCAATGTGCAGAGCCTTACAAATCATTTTAATAAAAATAGAAGAAATAGAAGACCCAGACCTGCTCAACCAGCCAGCTGAGGAGAACTCAGGATAAATGCCCCCCAAATAAGGGGAAGATAAAAATATCCATGTTTCATCATACGGGTGTGAAGGGTCCAATCTAACACACCTTAAGAAGTAGGTGCTTTGTGGCGGTGTTTCCTTTCCTTCCGTCTTCCTGAACTTGTCCCTTTTTTGTTGAAGCCCAAGGAGGTTGCCCTCACCCCTTCCATGCTGCACAGGGCTCAGGGCTCTCCCAACCCGCCACCAATCGCCTCCCTGCTCCATTTCCGCGTGCTCTCAGGAGATTCCATGATACACCCAGGAGTGGCAGCTGAGGAAACCATGTGCCATGGACCTCACCTTTGACTGAAACACCCCCCTCCATCACCCCATCCTTTTTGCTAAGCTGGCTCCTGCTCAAGCTTCAATACCGAGCTGAGGAGACACCTCCTCCAGGAAGCCTTCCCTGCCCTCCCCAACCCTCAAGGCTGGCCCTCCACAATGCTAGATGCTCCACAACAATGTTCCAGCACCTCATGCCTGACACCTCACTTCAGGCCTTGCTGTGTTTTGTGTGCCTGCTTGTGAGTCTTCCTACGGCCGGGAGTGAGTTTCTTGATGGCGAGCAGGGACTGGGTTTCGCTCATTTCTGTGATTAGCCCAGGGCTTGGCCCTTTGGAGGAGCTTTAATAGATATTTGTCGAAAGCATCCACATATGCACAGGAGCATGAATATATGAAGAAATGGTAGATGGAAAAAAAGTGTCCCTGATGGTGAAATTCCAGGCGCCGGGATCTAAGTTGGGGGTGGGTTGGTGTGCACATGTGCACTGTGGCGGTGACAATGGTGAAGGTGGTGGTGACAGTGTGGTGCTGGGGGCCGGTGTCGTTCAGTCCCTTCAACCACACCACACAGGTGCGACCCTCCAGCTCTGCGTTTTCCATCTTCGCAGCGATCCTGGGGTTCCATCCTATCTCCAAAGCGCACGCCAGACCCTGTGTTCCGGTTTGGGGTTCATAAAGCCCAGTCCCTGCACTTGGAGGTGATTGAACTTGCTCATGGCAATGGAACAAAGCATTCAAGACATGGCAGAAGCCAGGACATAATGTAAGAGGTGGAGGTAAGAGGACAGTCTTTGGGGGTTCCCTGCCCCCCTCATTAGCAGGCATCTGGGGCTTGTAGCATGCCTACGGCTGCCATGAGGCCACACTGCACTGTAGAAGCTGCCTCCGGAATTGATGAGTCTCTTTCCTTATCCAAGGAGCTTCAGGAACAGGCGGAGTCGGAAGGCCGGGGAGGTGAGGTAGGCTTGGCCACATACTTCCAGAAGAGAAGGTTTCCCAGCTCAGAAGAGCCTCCCATCCCTCTCTGTTTGAGGTCAGCTCTCCATCCCCTGGCCCCTCTGTGAGCAGAACTGGCTGTCCCCGTCTCAGGCCCACCCCCATCCCTGGCCACAACCTCTGTTCAAACCTCACAGTCCATGCATATTTGATTATGTGTCTACGTGTCTGTCACTCCCACTAGCTCGCCAAGCCCCTTGTTGCAAGCACTATTCCTTAATCACTTGTCACCAGGTGTTTGGCGATCAAAGTTTGATGAGTGAATAGATGGATGGATGGATGGATGGATGGATAGACAGGATGAGAGTTGCCCAAGAGACTCATTATAACAGCTACCATTTATGACCCCTTACTATGTGCAAAGTGCCATGCTAAGTCCTTTAGACATGCATTTTTGTCATTTAATTCTTACAATGCCCTTATGAGTTAAATAATAAGCCCATTTATGATAAGAAGACAAGAAGACTGAGGTTGAGGCTGTGTGCTCAATGTCACACAGGTGGAAAACATCAAGGCAGAAATTCAAAGCTAAGCAGGGTGAGTGATTCTAGAATCCCTACTCTTAACCACTGTGGGTCACAGCCTCCTTGTGGATATAGTGCCTTTTCCCTGAGCTTTGCTTTATTCATCCATGAAATGGGAATGATAGCACCTGCTTTCCAGGTTGCACATATAAGGGTCCAGCTGGGGCCATTGTGGCTTCCAGGTTCCCAGGCAGTGTGTCTTTCTGGGTTCTCTAGCTTATGCCCATGGGCTACCTCTCCACCTCCCTGAAAGGAAGCTTCCCTGCATTGGCAGAAACCAAACTGCAATGTTGGGTCTTGCTCCCTTGTCTCCGAGCTTGCCGGGGACAGTTGGATGTCCCTTTTAGCAATGCCTCTCCAACTCTCTTTTCTCTCCTCTGGGGCACTTGCCTCCCCTTAATTCATGAGGTCATAGATATGGGATGTACACATCTCATTTTTCCACACACAGCCAGCCACAGATCTCCAGCCATGGGAAAGGCGCGGTTGCTCCCAGCATCCACTTGAGCTCTCTCAATGTCAATGGCCTAGGTGCTGCCGGGATCTCCAAGAGATCCAGGCTCAAGGCAGACCCCAAAGCCACTGGCACTGGAGCTCAAATTCCACATTTCTGACTGTTTTGGGGGACTAGGTGGATTCTTCCAATTTGTCCAGACAAGAAGCTGGCCTAACCCATTTCTATCAGTGTGGGCTTCCTGGAAGAGGAAGGATTTAGATTGATGTTGAAATGAGGGGGGGGGGGGGCAGGCCATGAAGAAGTCTGGTTGGGGGAGTGAAAATGAGGTATTCTGTTGGAAGAGAGAGAAGAAAGAGGTAAAGAAAGGAGGAGAGAGATGTGTTATGTCTGGTCGGCTATGGAAAAGGGGAGGGGCCAACATAGGCCACCGGGATACTGATGAGAAGCAGCAGGAATCAAAGCAAGATGGTCAGGGGCACCAGAGCAGGGGTGGGGACAAGGGACCTCAGCGGTCAGCAGGCAGGTGATGGTGGAGCCAGCTGTGGGCCCAGAGAATGGCGCTTTCCAGAATGAAACAGCCAAGACCTGGGGAATAAACGGCCTTGCTAATTGGCCATTTTGTTTTTTATGTATTTTTATTAGCAAGATAAAATAACAACTAATCATATAACTGTCCTCTGTCTGGAAAATACATGCTCGTTAACCACTTGAGTGTTCTTGGCTGCTGAATGAGCCACAGCCCTGGACCAGGGCTCAGCAGATGACAAGACTGCAGGAGGCAGGACCCAGCCGGTCTCCTGACCTCATACTCCAGGCAAACCCCACCCCACCGAGGGAGCCCGGGACTTCTGGGGAGGAGGGGCGGCGGTGGCCACAGGGCATGTTCATTTAGCACCCACCTGGGTGGGGTAGAAGAGGACTGGGCCGGGCTGAAACCAGCCCCTCCCTTGGACCTCACACAGCCCTGAGTGACACTTCTTGAAGAACCAAGATGTGGACAGCCACCACAGGTCCACCCCCCTCCTCCGCCATTTCCCTCCCTCCAGACATTTCTCTCCTCACCCACGTTAAAATCAAAACCAGAGACCAGCTTCTGGGCACCTGAGTGGCTCAGTCGGTTAAGCGTCCGACTTCAGCTCAGGTCATGATCTCACAGTTCGTGGGTTCAAGCCCCGCATCGGGCTCTGTGCTGACTGCTCAGAGCCTGGGGTCTGCTTCAGATAGTATGTCTCCCTCTCTCTCTGCCCCTCCCCTGCTCGCACTCTCCTTCTCTCTCTCTCAAAACTAAACATTAAAAAATTACTACTAATTTAAATTTATAATCAGTACATAAGAATAAAACGACCAGAAACAATAAGGGTGAAAGACAATGACTGCATATGAAAAGTAGGCAAGAAATATAGAATGTATTTTTTGGATAAGGAAAGGTATGAAGGACATAGGGTTTTGGGTTGCTTTCTGCTTGTTTGTTTGTTTTGGTAAGTGAAAAAAGAAGGTAATTTTGTTCTACGGTACGATAACTACTCCAGAATAAGAAAAGAAAAAGGACAAAGTCTTGCAGAAAGTTTGTGGAAAAGGAATCTTGAGAAAGGCATTTAACATGTGGTCAAGCTGACTTAGATTGGAATGGACTTATTTAAATTTTTAAAATGATAATTTTAAGATCAGAAGTATATTGGTACAAAATTAGGATTTGGTTTTCTCTTTATTAAAATCACAAAGTTTTAATCTTCATCTTTATATTTTTAAGTAATCTCTACAACCAACGTTTTTTAAGTCATCTCTACAACCAACAAGTAATCTCTACAACCACAATCTTGAACTCACAATGCCAAGATCAAGAGTTGAACACTCCACCAACAGAGCCAGTCAGCCATCCCGAGTTCACAAAATTTTTAGATTATTGGTCTACTCTTAATAAAAAATTGTGAATAAAGTTTTTTACTGTACCTTTAATGTATCTGCCTAGAAAACAAAGGTTCTGTATCTTAGGCATATAATTTCCCATTCTCCACCTCATTCTTGAGAGGTCTTTGATGACTTATGGAAAAAAAAACAAAACCAAACAAAACCTGAGTCTTCTCTATTAAAAGGCCAAGGTTTTTTTACAACTATATAACTTTCTGTATTTGCTTTGGAAATCTTGTCACTTTAGTTCTTTAGTTGAATGAGTAACTAAGTATTGTTCCGTGGTGACCTGTGACCCCATTTGACCATGTTTTAAATCTTTTGACATTTTTGGGGCGCCTGGGTGGCTCAGTCGGTTGAGCATCCAACTTTAGCTCAGGTCATGATATCGCGGTTCGCAGGTTGGAGCCCCATGTTGGGCTCTGTGCTGAAAGCTCGGAGCCTGGAGCCTGCTTTAGATTCTGTGCCTCCCTCTCTCTCTCTCTCCTACCCTGCTCACACTCTGTCTCTCTCTCTCTCTCAAAAATAAATAAAGATAAAAAAATTTTAAAAATAAGTAAATCTTTTGACATTTTTAACAAACTTCCCCAAATCAAATTCTGAATGAAATAAAAGGAGATATGTTCACTTACTCAGACTTATTTGGTATGTTAAGTTGCATGGACACATTGTCAAATAAAAAGTAATGTTTAACCTTCTTAGCTCATATTTATATGTGATATGCATCATTAAAATAAGTGATTCAGAAATTATATGAAATTCCTAAATATTTCATATGTCCTGGTATGACGTTATCAGTCAAAATTCTAGTTATGATCATAAAGTATTGCATATCACAAAAACAACCAAATGTATTTGCATCATGGTGTGTGTGAGAGAGAGAACCGTTATCAGACCTTTAGCCATGGCCATTTTTGAACCTTCTCATTCAGTCGGTTACTGTTTTACTCTTGATTCTTCTCTGAAAGTATTCACAATCCACCACAAACAAAAGTGTTCATCTTCAAAGAGATTCATGGAAAAGACCCTGACAATTTTTCTAAAAGGCAGGTACTCTGTAACTTCAAGAGCAAAACACTAAACTGGGAGTAAGAATTTCTAAAACTCTAATGGAAAACTAGTTGATTCATAAAGCTGCTAACCCAAGCTTCAGCAAAGCAAGAATTAATTGATGATTATGATTTTTAGATTTCATTTATTTTTATTTTAAGGTTTTTTTTTAACATTTACTTATTTTTGAGACAGAGAGAGACAGAGCATGAACAGGGGAGGGGCAGAGAGAGAGGGAGACACAGAATCTGAAACACGCTCCAGGCTCTGAGCTGTCAGCACAGAGCCCGATGTGGGGCTCCAACTCACGGACTGTGAGATCATGACCTGAGCCAAAGTCAGACACTTAACCAACTGAGCCACCCAGGCACCCCTTTTAGATTTCATTTAAAACATTGCTGTTTCAACATTTTGTTTTCCAGATTTAAAGAACCCTTTTTCTTTCTCTCTCTTTTTTGAGAGAGAGAGAGAGAGAGAGTGTGTGTGTGTGTGTGTGTGTGTGTGTGTGTGTGTGTGCTTGCACATGGGGGAGGGGCAGAGGAGAGGGAGAGAATCTTAAGCAGGCTCAGAGCCCACAACCCAGCTCAGAGCCCAACTTGGGGCCTGATCTCACGACCTTGAGATCATGACCTGAGCCGAAATCAAGAGTCGGATGCTCAACTGAATGAGCACCCAGGTGTCCTCCTCCACTCTTTCAAGCTACCTATAACTTACAGCAATTTGGTAAAGTGTATCTTTGCAACAAAGGTTGAAACATTATCTTTTGCTCCTTACCTGATCCCTCCAGACTTTGGAAACTCTTGTTAAATATTCTTATTTTTCATGACAACGTATGTATTTGCATAAGTCCAATAAGAATCTGTACTTGTAACGGGACACAATTAGACAAGACTCTGACTTGGCTTCCCAGCCTCGAGAGGCTTTGGAAAGCCCATTCTGGGATTCCTTATGAAACATTCCAGGAAACAGAATTAAAAGAGCCTATATAGTTGGTCACTATTCTTGCTGCACTTATGTAAAAAATCAGACCAAGTTTATTGAAACTAGACTTAATTTGCAAACAAATGAGTCTTACTGTGGTTGTCTTTGATAGAAATGGAGATGATGATAGAGAGAAAAAATATGTTTTGGTAACATTCCTCCGTGGATATCAGATTCTAGTGCTGTTCATTGTCTTTGAGGTTTTGCTTTCTACCTGCAAATTGGACTGGCTCCTGAATTCTGCCAGTTTCCTCCAATATTTGGTTAGAACTTTCCAAACGAACGTTTCCAATTTTCTCCCACTCTTTTGACTCAGAATCACTATGAAACTAAAAAGTACCCCCTTCCCAAAGCCATGGAAGTTGAACCCGGGCAACTTGATATGAACTTTAAAGAAATCACCACAACAGCTCGTGTGTGGACAATCTTTGTGCCTGTTGCTATGTGGTTGCTTAGAAAGATCACCAGAGACGTTCAAACTGCACACCAGGAAAATGTGTCGGATTGCCACCACTGCCTTCATTCAGTCTGAAGATGCTCCGAACCCAACATCCAGAAATCTCAGTTGGCTCTTCTCCAAACTGAGAAACTGAATTTCTAATTCACTTGAACTATTAACCTTTGTTTCTCTTTTGTTTCCATAGAAATGCCTCTGATTAAGTTACCTGATTGCTCACATCACACAGAGACCTAATTTAGGTGAGAACTCATCAGCAACACCACCTCCTGAAATACAACATCCTCAAGTTCATGCTGTCCTACGTGGCCACAAGGATATGTATTTTCTAACACATCGTGTCATCCCTATGGCCCGTTTGAGTTACTTCATTGGTTAAATCTTGCCTCCTGGGAATTTCTGTTCTGCAGAATTTTTCAACCCTGGGCTACCGTTCTCCTTAAACTCATCATATTAACCTCTCCAGGGCATCGTGTACTCTCGAGGGTTTTAAATGCCTGCCAGCAGCCCCTCACGTGCAGATGGCATCCATCAGGATCGGGGGACTGGATGAAATCAATAACCACATGAATGATGAAGACGGTGACTCCCTCGCCCTCCAGCCTGGTGACTCAAATGGATGAAACCACAGAATGTGTGATTCTTCGGCCTGGCTCCATCAGTGATGGTAACCCAGAATGATGGTATATGGTTGGTCAACCTCTAAGCATCCTGAGAAAATGATCAAAAGGCTGGGGGCGGGAGGGGGGGGGCGAAATTGTTAAAATAAGAAACAAATGGAGACTGCCCTTGGAAATTCTCTGAGCAGATGAAGCCAGTTTAGTCATGCAAATGAAGCTTGACTTAGCTTACTTATAAGGCTAACTTGACCTGGGTCATTTCTTGTGTATGCCTCTGAAAATCATAAGCAAAACTGTTTCCCAAGGTTGATAAGAGGCAACCGCCGACCAACTCCTATCATTTAGGAAAATCCTAAACATTAGAACCAGTCTCTGTGAAGAATAAACAGTCCCTGCCTTCACACGACACACGCGGCTTTACAGTCACGTACCCCTGAGCCTCTAGCCGTGTTCTGTTTTGAGAGCTCCTGGTTTGCAAACTTTTTGGTGTGTGCACGAAAAACTTTTACCAATTGCTACTTTGCGATTAATTGGCTTTATATGTGTGATTTCTGAACTTTTGACACCTAGCATACCCCTTGTTTTTAGCCAGACAAGGATCTCACCCAGAGATCCTCTCTCAGTGGCTCTCTTAAGACAGGTACTCTGGAAAGGGGGCCGTAGGAGGAAAGCTGGATCTCCATGGTGACCCTGTCCACTCACCCTCCCATCACTAACTGGGGGGGAAGGGCTGAGGAGGTTTGGTTGGTGGGGAAGTGGGGCAAGGGAGCCTGGTTACCCAGGCAACTCCCCGAAGGTCCCAGCCGAGGGCTCTGCTCCCACAGGTGGGGGCTGGTGTTGTCATGGAGACTCCCTGGCAGCACAGCCAAGGCTGGAGGCCTGGTCCCCCTCCCAGCCCGGTGGGCACGGGGCACAGGAGGAGAAGGGATCAGGAGCCTCTTGGAATAATGTGGATATCAGAGTGGCAGCTTGCCAGAAAAGAAAGTTCCAGAAGACAGTGTGCTCTCCCTTTGCTTCTCCTTACCTGCCCCTAACACACACACACATGCATGCACACACACACACACACACACACACACACACACACTCACAGCCCCTGTTCTTGACCTGTCTCTAGAAATCTGCTGGTGCCCAGCTCTCACCCTGTGGCATATGGTCCTGTCTTCTCCATCACTTCGCCCTTCTCTCTCAGCGATGCTGATCATTTCAGGCACAGAGGCTACCCAAGGGTCGCCATGACAACTAACCAAGCCTTTTGGTCTCCATGGTGACAAGCCCTCAAAGTTATTTTTATTTATTTATTGGGAATTTCAAAGGATTTTTTCACTCGTTTGCCCAGCCTGGTATTTGGGACACTGGGATGGAACCATCATTCTTCTCTGGGCCCTAGGAAAGGAGAATAAGGTCAAGGAATGTCAGAATTGACAGATGAAATATGGCTAAAAGGTGGCCTTGAATACTCCCTTGAAGCAGAGGAAGAGGCCTTTCTGGGTTCTTCCTCAGTCTGCCAGATGCCTGAGGAGGCTCTCAAGGGCCACTTTGCAGCCACCATCCCGAGGGGGCTTCTAAGTGCAACGTCAGTGGATGGAAGGGTTGACTGGGGCATTCCCTGCCTCACTAAAGAAGAACAGATATAAATTACAGAAATATACAGAGGGACAATGGAATAAAACCAATGACTGAGGAGCATGGAGCAAAGGGGAAAGAAGAGAATGCCAGGCTGGGGAAGAACACAAACATGCAGGCTATTAGGTCCTAACGATATGTGAGAGGTGCCACAAATTTCGCTCTGGGCTGCCTGGTGGCCATAGCAAAGAAGGAAACAAGATTTACAGAGAGAGAGAGAGAGAGAGAGAGAGAGAGATGGTTTGGGAGAAGTATTGCATATAGACAGAATGATATGATGCTACTTTCCCAGCCGACCTGCTGTCCTCCCTGCTGGCATCTGACCCCATGCCTTCACTTCTTTTTGCCTATTGGCCCTGACTTGTTAGTTTGCTCTTTTTCCAATAAGCCTATTCCTTAACCCGTGCCATGCGATGTTGTGTAATTTATCCCAAACCTGGGATACGTGATGGAAACTGTCTGACAGAAAAAATACAGACCTGGAGAGGATCCACTTTGCACAGCAACTTAATACCATCTAAAATTGTACCCACTGGGATGTTGTCACTTGCAAATAAGAGCAGACCCCGCTTGAAGTGGCTTCACCAAATAGGGGGTTTTTCATTTTACAGAACAAGACATTCTGAACAAAGGAGGATGAATTCTGAGTTTTGCTGGCGTCCTCCAGACACCGGTGCCTTTCACCTTGGAGCTGGGCCAATGCCAGTGTGTCTGTCTAGCTTCCTCAGTGTGGCCACCAGGGTTCCAGCCGTCACATGCAGTGTATCCAGGAGGGAAAGGGGATTCATCTTCCGTTTCTCATTTTGAGAACACCATTCCACGGGGTGCCCGAGGGGCTCAGTCAGTTAAGCGTTGGACTCCTGACTTCAGCTCAAGTCATGATCTCACTGAAGTCATGAGATCGAGCCTTACTTCAGGCTCTGTGCCAGGCATGGAGCTTGCTTGATATTCTCTCTCTCCCTCTCCCTCTGCCCCTTCCATATTCCTGCAACCGTGTGTGCTCTCTCTCTCTCTCTCTCTCTCAAAAAAGAAAGAAAGAAGGAAAGAAAGAAAGAGAGAAAGAAAAAGAAAGAGAAAGGAAGAAAGAGGAAGAAAGAAAGAAGGAAAGAAAAAAAGAAAAAGAGAAAGAAAGAAAGAAAGAAAGAGGAAGGAAAAGGAAGGAAGGAAAGAAGGAAGAAGAAAGAAAGAAAGAAAGAAAGAAAGAAAGAAAGAAAAAAGAAAGAAAGCCATTCCAGGAAGCCTCCAGTGGATACCCCATCATGTGTCCTGGGCCACATCTAGGTCACCTGCTTCCTGTTAACCCAACCCAGGGCAAGGGAGAAGGAGGTGAGTTTGGTCAGACTAACTGGTATTTACGCTGACTGACATGGGGATGTGGAGGAAAGGACCCCAGAACAAAACTGATGATCAGTCCACTGAGGAAGGAAGGGTTTCGGGTAGGTGTCTTAAGTGAGGCTCCCCCAGAAACAAGCCTTGAGATGGAGATTTGTGTGCTAGTGATTTAAGGAAACATCCTTAAAGGGACTGATAAGGGAACAGGAAAGCCGGACAGAGAAGCTATACGGGAGAGGTCCGGAACGGAAATCACGTCTCAGGGGTTGTCCCAGCTCAAGGCAAGGGAGCAGGACTTTGATTCTCTAACCCTCACTGATCATTGGCTGAAGGCTACCTCTGGGGAAACGTGAACTCCAGACGCTTCCAGGTCCCTGCCCACGTGGGCACACCAGCTCAGATAGCCCAGGGCAGACCTCTGAAGAGAGTCGCAGGGGCAAGCTGGCCTTAGAAGCAATATGTGCAGAGGGTGAGGGAATCACATGCAAAAATGGCAACAGGGGTGCCAGGGGCATCTGGTCAACCAACCGTGTCCACCACGAAAATGATCTGTTCCCTCTCTGGAATGTAAGCACCAGGAGAACAGAGAGCTGGTCTGTCTCGTCACTTGCTGCTTTTTTCAGCTCCAGCACAATGCTTGCACACGCCGGCACTCGATAAATATGTGTGACATAGATGGGAAAAAAATGTCCCAGAGTCCGGGGCTCAGGGGCAGCTGCGGCTGGGCCTTGGGAACTCACCAGCAGTGGAGCCCACGAGGTGACCTCCAGGCTCACCGTCCTCGAGTTGCTTTTCAGCCTAAAGCCTCTCCTGCCGGGAAGCAGCCCCCAACTCCAGCCCACATGAGAGCTTTCTGGGGTAATCGCTCCGTCTTCATAGGGCTGGGGCAGCCCCTTGGAGAGCTCCCAGCAAGCCAAACCCACCACCGTTACACCGGGATTCAGAGGCATAGAGTGTGGGGGCCGTGCTCAGGAACGGAATGTCCCCACGGGAAACAACACAGTGTTGTTATTCTAAAACAGTGTCAATGAATTCATAGCAAACAATGCAGGTACCTCACCTTCCAAAGGTTTTTACAGACATTACCTCATGCATTTCCCACAACCGCCCCTTGTAGAGAGTGTGACCTGTAGCACCATCGTCATCCCCAAAGGAAGGAGGAAGAAAGTGAGGCTCAGGAAAATGAGCCCCCTCGTCCATAAGCAAAGAGCCCCAGGGGGTCAGACCACCTGATGCAGATCCTGTATCACTCTGCTCCTGTGAATTCCCCGAAGACCTCTTTCCTGGCACTGAGCCCCCTGGAGGACCAGTGACTGGGCATCTGCCTCTTCCATCTGCCTCCTGCGCTAGACCATGAGCTCATCGAGAGGAAAGACTATGTCCCTTTGATTGTTGTCTTCCGGGCCGATGCAGTGCCTGTGAGATCGTCATCAGGGGCGTTCACAAATATTCCTTTTCTGTCCCCGTCAGGGCACACGGTAAAGTGACACTTTCCTAACCCCCTTGAGGTTAGGTGTGGCCATGTGACTTGTTTTGGCCCATGAAACGGGGGTGGACGTGATATGTGTCATTTCTGAGCGGATGCTTTAAGAGACGGTACGTGTGACGGTGACGTTCAAGATAGTGGCTGCTCCGTCGGCCTGTTTCCCAAAAGGAGGATGACACCGAGCAGAACCCCAGATGGTCTGTGGTGACAAGTAACTTAAGCGAAAAATATGCCTTGTGATCTTACGCCACTGAAATCAGGAGGATGTTTGTTATAGCACCATAAGCTACCATATCCTGACTGATGTGACACATATTAATAACGACTTAACAAATCTCTATAGACGGAAACAAGGAAGAGAGAAGAGGGAGGGAGGAAAGGGAGAGGGGAGGGTGGGAGGGATGTGAACAAGGACCCATGGTCCCCTGTGAGCAGCGAGAGAGAAAGACATTTCTGGACCCCCAGAGGAATCGTCCAGAAATAGATTAGGTAAGAGGGTTCCTGCAGCTTAGACGCCCTCCCCTGCCTTTCCCCCAGCCCCACACTCCAGGATTCTGAGGGCCAGAGGATGCCAAGGGGAATTTGGGTCCTCCAGGCCCAGGACTCCCTCCCTAGAGATGGAGAGGGCAGCTGAAGCCAGAGTAGACAGACTATTTCCCCCTCCAATTGAAGACATCTTTGGCCAAATGAATAATTCATTGTAAATGACTTTGAGATGAGTCGAGTCTCCATGTTGCCACCCGATTATATGTACCATAAAAAGCAATGACAGTAATTTATCTCCTTTCTCTTGAGGGTTGGGCCGTGGGGATGGGGCGGAAATACTCGGTGCGTGGCACGGGGTGATGAATCATTCCTCTCAGCGGTTAAGCTGCAAGCTGCTGACACTTTTACTGATTTGGCATTAAATAATTCCAGCCTTGGTCTGGAAGCAGAGAGAGGGGCCGACTTCCCTTCCCAAGGAGGGGCCAAGGGGGGTGACAGAAGGGGGCCACGGGGCCGTCATGCAGAATAGGGAGGATGGGAGGGGTGGAGGGAGGAAGGGGTGTGAAAATTTGGCCTCATTAGTTCACCCCGAAGTTGTCTTTTCTCTAGGCTACAGGGACACAGGCAGCAGGGACCTGCTGCTCCCCGGAAGCTCCCAGGCTTTCTAACCCTCAGGCAGCTAAGAGATGAAAGCTCACAATCCCCCAGTTCTTTCTGTGGAGGGGACCCCAAGAATTTCATAGCAACAGCTGCTTTCTTCCACCGTAGATAGCCGTGGGAGCGAAATACGGTGCCCAGTTAGCAGGAGAAACTGAGGCCCATAGGGAGTCAGCAGTGAGATAAAAGGCACACTATGGAGAGCAGTGAGATGCCACAGCCTCCGAAATCCCGACCAGAACTTTCTCCCCAAACCCAAATTGTCTCCTCGACTCACACACAAAGAAGACAGACGTAATCCCAGAGAAATCTGGAGCCGCTCATACAGGGTATGTATTTTTATTTTGACAAAAATATTTTTGTTTTGCACTTTAGAGGCAGGCTGAGGATGCTACGGAAACCAAACTCTGTTCCCATAACAATACATTCACACCCCACCCTCATCAGTGGCTGACTGCACATTTTCACACAATCCCAGGTCCTACCCTAGACCCACCCTCATTTGAGTCAGAGCCTTCAAGGGAGGTGTCTGTTGGCTGACATTTTAAAAAGCTTCCCTAATAGCAGCTTTATATGCAATAGCCCCAAACTGGAAGCCACCCAGACATTCTTCACAAAACAAACCGTGGTACATCCATACTGTGGAATGATGCCCAGCAATAAAAAGGAGCAGACTAGTGACACACGTAATAGCTAGCATAGATTTTCAGAGAATTATGCCAAGTGAAAAAAAGGCAATCCCAAAAGGTTATACACCATATGATTCCATTTATATAACGTTCTCCAAATTTCTCCAAAATTATAGAGACAGAGAACAGATCAGTGGTTGCCAAGGGTCAGGGACGAGGTTGGGCGTGGGGGAGTGGGCGGGGAGGTGATGGGGTTGGGTCGATGTCATTATAAAAGGGCGACGTGGGGCCTTTGTGCCAATGGAACCATTCTGGGTCTTGACTGGAGGCGGATATGAAAACCTCTATGTGTGATAATATTGAATAAACACACACAAATTAGTACATGTGAAACTGAAGAAATCTCAGGTTGGTAGATTATATTAATGTCAACTTCCTGGCATGATATTACGCCACAATTTTGAAATATGTTAACACTGGGACAAACTGGGGAAGGGAACACAGGACCTCTCTGCATTATTTCTCACCACTGCTTACAAATCTACGGTTATATCAGAACAAAAAGTTTAGGGGCGCCTGGGTGGCTCAGTCAGTAAAGCACCTGACTCGATTTCAGCTCAGGTCATGACGTCACGGTTCGTGAGGCTGAGCCCCGGGTTGGGCTCTGTACTGAGCGTGCAGAGCCTGCTTGGGGTCCTTTCTCTCTCCCTCTCTCTCTGCCCCTTCTCCACTCTCTCTTGCTCTCGAAATAAAAAAACTTAAAAAAAAACCTAACAAGTTTAATTCAAAAAAAGTGTTAAGCTAGTGATTCTATTCAACCAGGAATAAGAATGCCCTGCCACATTTAGCGTTTTTTGTAGTCACTGTCCCAATTCATACAGTCCACGCACTTCCCCCTTTCCACGTTCAAGGAGAAAACACGCTCCCATTCAGGACGTGGGTGTCCGTGCCCGGCCCGGGGCTAGCCAGACAATAGACCAGTCCCTCATTGCAAAGCTATGGAAAGGCTGGGACTTTGGACAGGCCCAGGCTCTCCCAGTTCTGCAACTTCGGGCAAAGCACTAAACCTCACCGTCTCTGCAAAGTGGCACCTTCGTTACACCTGCTTTCAAAGGTGGCCGAAGGTCGGAGATAGGGAGGTGGTAAGCCTGAAAGATGGCGGTTGCTGGGTGACAGACTCTGTCCTCAAGTGTTCGCTAAGAACTTACAAAGCGATCTCCCCTCCCGAATGACACTCCAGGATTACAGCCCCAGAGGGGAGGTTGGAACTCAATTTAACTAGGATGTATCTGATGTGTTCCCTGCTCATGTTTTGCATAAAACAAGGCCTTTCTGTCGATTGGAGCCTTTCCGTAGAGTCTACCGTGCAGACAACCCAGCTGCCCTGCCCCGTGTGTGCAGTCCCCTCCCCGGGCGTGCACGCGAGCACACACACATAAAGCACACACACTCCTGTGCCGCACACGCCTCCTTCCTAAGAAGGACTTGGATTCTGGCGGGGGGAGGGTGGCTGTGGATGCCTAGGCCGCTCGGCGCGTGGATGCCAATCCCTTGCGGAGCCCACGTCCCCACCTGGGCCAGGCGGAGGGAAGCGGAAGAGGCAGCGGGGACGCGGGCTCTTTCATTATTTACGAAGCTTTCGTTATTTCATGTATAAATAATCGATGACTGCAAAGAGTGGCGCACACCGCCCGTGGAATATTCATGAGCCACGTTCGCGGGGCTGTGGGCTGCCGCCCCGGCCGCAGATGCACCGCACTGCACGCACACTCACACACACACGCTCACGCACGCCCCCAAATAAAACCCGTCGTAATAAAGACTTCAGCTGTCAGGCGGGGAGGGAGGCAGCCTGCGGGTTCGCAGCGCCCAGAGGGTTTGCCCACCTGCTAAGGGCTGGAGCCCAGCCCCCGGCCTGTCGCCTGTCACTTGGAGGGAGGAGGTGTCCCCCGGATGGCCTCGCCAGCCGCGGTTAACCAGGAGGTTCTAGGGGAAAGATCGGGAATCCTCCTTGCTGTGTGTGCCAGTGAGCCCCCCGCCCCGCCCCCGGGGCCCTCGAGGCGCCTGCTGCACGCGAGAACCCCTGCGTGTTTCCAGTCGTCCTGATCCAAAGAGTGGGGGGGACCTGATCTCTGCCCATCTTGGGGCCCCGCCGGGGGAGGGGGGACAGCGTGGCCCCCAGGCCCGCGAGAGGCTGGCCCTTACTTACCTCTCGGCCCCCGCCCCCAGCTCCCATTCCAGGCTGCAACTCCTTTCCATTCTCTGACTTTCGATGCACGCTGTCCTGTTGTTTATGCTGTTCCTTTTGCTTGAAACACTTTTCCCTTTCCCACCGATGCCCTGCTAGTGCCTACCCGCCCCTCAGGTCTCCCCCTGTAGATGCCAGCTCCTCTGAGTTATCTTCCCTAACCCCCCAAGCTAGGCTAGGCCCCCTCTCAGGGCCTGGGGACCCGGACTCCCCAGCACTTGTTCCATCTGGTTTTAAGGATCTCCTTGTTAACAACCCCCTGTCCTGGCACACGCAGGATTGTAAACTCCGGGGCGATGGCAGGCATTGGCTCCCCACAGACCTCAGTTCGAGCCCAAGCTCCGCCACTGGCTGTGTGTCCTTAGCCGGGTTATTTAACCTCTCTGTGCCTGGATGTCTTCTTCTTTTTTTAATATAATTTATTGTCCAGTTGGTTTCCCTACAACACCCAGTGCTCATCCCAACAGGCGCCCTCCTCAACGCTGGTCACCCACTTTCCCCTCTCCCCCACCCCCCATCCGCCCTCGGTTTGTTCTCCGTATTCAAGAGTCCCTTATGGTTTGCCTCCTTCCCTCTCTGTGTGTAACCTTTTTTTCCTTCCCCTTCCCCTCCCCCATGGTCTTCTGTTAAGTTTCTCAAGATCCACATATGAGTGGAAACGTATGGATGTCTTCTTCTGTGAACCTGAAATAATGCGAACAGGCCCAGCCTCATAGGCTCCGGTAGGAGGATTTTTAATACATTCATCCAGCGAGAGTGCTTGGCCCGGCGCCTGCCCAGGGCCCAGTAAGTGGACAGGCCCTCTTGCTCTCTCCGCAATTCCGACAACCCCTAAGTTCTGAAAACCAAAAAGCTTTTCAAAACTCATTTGTCAGCAGAACCTGAACTGAACTGACCTTGGAAGTACTTACGGTCTTTATCCACTTGCTGGAACGATTCCTATGCGTTTTGCTGCAGAAATACGAAGATGCTGGGCCGTGCCATAACACATAGGACATTACATTTCTAAAATCTGGAAACGCGTCAGACCTGAGATGCGTCTCGCCCCGAAGGTCTCTATGAGGAAGCGTGGACCAGTAGAATCCTCGTGATTTGCGTTGTCGGGAGTGTCGTACCCGTGAGCGCTGGACAGCCGGCACCTAGCCTGGCTCACATGACACCATGCCTGGTACAGAGCCGCCCTTCCTCAATACTGGGAGACGGCTGGCAGAGCGACTGGACTTCGCCCTGGTTCCCTGACTTTCTTGGAGACTGTGTCATCCCATCCCTTCCGTCAGAGCCCCCAGCCCCCGGCTCCAGGCCCCTTGCTGTTGTGGCAAGAGCAGGGTCAAGTTAAAACCGTCTCCTGGCCTGAGCACTGGTTTTGCACGGGGAGCGAATCACTCATTCCAAATCCCAGCTGCAGAGTGGTGGGGGGGAGGGGGGAGCTACTGCCTTTGTCCCCACTTGTGGTTAAGTGGCTCCATTCTTCCAGGAAGGCAGTGGAATGTCCTCTGGCCCTTCCCGGCCCCTCCCGCAGTGGCATCAGAGGAAGAGCCTGGAAGGGAAGGACCCACGAAATGAAATGATGCTGAGCGCTGGTCTGGGCTGGGTCCTAAGGTGTACAGGTGGTGTCGACGCTGGCGACAGTGATGACTACAGTGGGTATAGACAGACGACGTAGATATACGTGGACGACGATACAAAGATGATGGCAGAAACAGAGACGGAGATATATAGATGGCTGTACCATATCCCATCATTTTTTTCCATCCTTACCCCAAGCTCACGGGGTGGGAATTGTTAAGGATTAACAGGTCCTAATAAATAAACCCACCACTTCCCCCCGCCCCCGCCGCTGAGTTCAGATCCAACTGAGGGAGATACCCCACGGTTAAAGGTCAAACGCCTGGTCTGAGCACCTACCAAACGCTCAGCTGCAGAAGGTGACAAGGTGGGGAAAGGCTGAGAGCCTTTATGGAGCCCATTTTGCAAACGGGGAAACTGAGGCAAGTGACCGGAGGACAAGGATTTGAACCCGGTCTGTCTCTACTTCATTCCTCTGCCTTTCCCGTTCTCTCAACAGACCCCAGAAACAAGGGCCCCGGGAACAGAAACATGGGCCTCCAGGAGCCCATGATGAAATGGATCCCCTGTGAAACACCATTGGGAGTTGGGGAGCCTGCAGCTCTGGCCGAAGGCCTCTCCCCAGTCTCCCCCATGTCTCCATCCCTGCTCCACCCCCCCCACCCCACCCCACCCCACCCCCTCCCCGTCCTTATTCTCCTCTGTCAGATCAGCATCGCTCATTTCCCTCTGGTTACCGCGCTTGGAGAGGCAGCGCTCCCGGTTTCGTATCTGATCTGCACACCTGAGCCAAGGAAAGGACTCGCTTGCAGAAGCCACTTCCGTCTCCAGCTCATTAAACAGCAGGTACTCTTGTCTGGGTTCACCAATCCCAAGCCTGATCCATGTCTGACAGCTGGAACAAATCCCAGGAGGGATTCCGACAGCCCCAGCTGCTCTGAACACCTGCGGGGAGGGCAGCCCCCACCCCCACCCCCACCCCCACCCCCACCCCCACCCCTGCCATCCCGGAGCTGGAAAGCCCAGTCTCCCTCGGAGGCTGCCCTGATTCTGTCTCTCACACACTAGACTTGTGGTCAGTTTATAAAGCAGGCAGAGAAAGCTGCCAGGCGTTCAAGGAATGGAGTCCCAAGTCCAGAGATTAGGCCATTGCTGTTTCCCACCCCCTGCCCCCAAATGGCAAATACGTTCCCTTTAATGAACCAACCCCGTGGTGGCTTTCCAGAATTCCGAGGCTGCACCTGAGCTCAACAGGAAGAGCCCTGTGATTGATTAGGGATGTTCGCCACAGCTGTAGCCCGGGAGACGGTGGTGCTCAGGCCATGTGTTCGCTTTCTCAGCATTTTTGATACCTTTAGTGATGGGTGGCCTTTAAGGGAGGGACCCTGTGATTGTGTCCCTCTGGGCTTGGGGGTTCTCGGTATGTGTGTGTGTGCGTGCGTGCACGCGTGTGACTTTGAAAGATACACATTTACAAAGCTGCTCATAAATCAGTGGTCAGTGAGATCCCTCTCTTCCACACCATATGGGCTGTATGACCTCCGGCAAGCACAGAACCTTCCAGAGCCTCCTTGCCGCATCTACAAACCGAAGGTGAAGCCGCCAGTTGGGACAAGGTTGAATGCATTAAAGCCCTCCCTCGCTTACAGCAATAAAGAATTTAGTTATTTTTAATTGTTACTAAAAAGCCATACATTCTACAGGCCACAAACCAGCGGTGGCAAGCAGGGGAGGGAGCCTCAGACTTGCTGGTCTCCCGGCCCCAAATAAGTAGGACAAGCAAGAAATTCAATTTCTCCAGGACGTTGGAACCAAAGGGCTCCCTGTTGCGGGTGAACGCCACAATCAGAATTCTGCCGGAGATACTGGTGTGGCCCGAGTGGCTCAGTCAGTTAAGCAGCCGACTCTTGGTCTCCGCTCAGGTCATGATCTCACGGTTCACGAGTTCAAGCCCCGCATCAGGCTCTGCGCTAATGGTGAAGAGCCTGCTTGGACTTCCCTCTCTCTCCCTCCCTCTCTCTCTCTCTCTCTCTGCCCCTCCCATTTCTCTCCTCTCTCTCCAAATAAGTAAACTTTAAAAAGAAATGTTGCAAGAGCGTGGCAATTCCTCAGGACGGTAGGTGAAGTCGTTACAGTCGGCTCTGTTTTCTCGGTGGATTCTTCTCCTCTGCTCCGCTCCAACCACACTCTCCCTCTTGCCCTAACCCTAATCCTCTCTCTGCCGCCCACTCCCTCACTTCCCGCAGGTCTGTTCCAGATGTTACCTTATCAGAGCAGCCTGTCCTGGTCCCCTTTTATAAAACAGCCTCTCCCACCCCATCACTCCCTATCACCCTCATCCTGTCTCACTTCCTCATAGTACATATATCTGTTTCTTGGCTGTCATCCCCCACCCCCATTAGAATATTAGCTCCATGAGGTTAGGAATCTTGCCTATTGTGTGCATTTCTCTATCTCCGGTGCCTAGAACAGGGTCTGACACACAGCAGGGGCTCAGTAGACGTGCACTGAGTGAGTGAGCGAGGGTTAGACATTCAATTTTATGGATGAAGAAAATGAGGCTTAGAAAGTTTGAGGATTTGCCCAATTACTCATAGCTTTCTAAAGAGAACTTTCTAGAGAGTCGTCTGGGCCGAGCACTGTGCAGAGCACTTTACATACACTGTCCTTTAACCTCACAGCAACTGTACGAAGTCCTGTCCCCACTTTACAGATGAACACCAGCCCGGGGAGGGGGTGACTGCCCAAAGCACACAGGGGGTCAGCGGGGAAGCCAGGACCTGATGCCGTGCTGGCTGTGTCCTTGCTCCGTGGCCTCTGGAGCCCGGAATCGAGGTCTTCTGACCGCCCCCCCGGTGTCCCCTCCCACCAAGCGAAGGTTTCTGTGTTGGGTGGGTCATTTACTCCACCCCCCTTGTCTTTAGGAGACGCTATATCTAAATCACCGGACAGACTCTTCCCAAATTTTATAAACTCCTTGCTAAGGAAGTTCACCATTTCCCTGGTCTCCCCTGGCCAATGAATGATAATCCTCACTACGGTAAGTTCTTCTGTCAGTCTCACCTAAATCCCCTTTGCTTTATATTTGACCCATTTCTTCTCGTCCCACCTTCTACAGAGCTGGGCAAGGCCAGCTTCCAGCATCCAACAAGGCACCACAACCAAAGTGTTCCATTGGGAGAGAAGCCCCGGGCTCTGTGCCCCAGCAGGTCACCGCACCCCCGAGAACCTCAGCCCCCCAAGCTGGTGCCGCGTCAGCCCTTGGGGGCCCCGCCCACCATGGCGATTTATGGGCTCTGTCGATCTGTAGGCTGTGCCAGAAGACAGGGGGGAGAAGCAAGGGTCAAGAGCAGCCACCAGCTGGCTGAGGTGGGGTGGGACAGGGAGAGGAGGCCCACGGGGGACTCAGGGGTCATCAGGAGCATGGGGGAGAGGAGAGGTGTGGGGTGAGGGGGCAGAGACCCAGACACCCCAGATGCCCGTAGGGTGGAGACTTAGCCATAGCTGGAAAGGCAGAGTCGGAGAGGCCACCGCTCTGCTGGGCTGTAGCTGGGGGACAAAGAAGCTCAGAGCCGAGAACAATGAAGACAGAAGGGGGGTGTGGCATGAAAGTTAGCGCAGAAACCCACCTAGGGGTGTTTCTAATTCTCTTTCTTCCAAAGACAAAAGCGAAATGAAGAAGGCACCCGGTGAGAGGGTGAAAGGCGTTTAGTGGAGTTTGTTTCTCTGCAGATGACCCCAGGCCCTGGTTGAAATCACAACCTAAGGGCGCCTGTGTGGCTCAGTCGGTCAAGGTTAAGCATCTGATCAAGCCATGATCTCACGGTTTGTGAGTTTGAGCCCCACGTCCAGCTCTGTGCTGACAGCTCAGAGCCCGGAGCCTGCTTTGGATTCTGTGTCTCCCTCTCTCTCTGCCCCTCCCCCACTGGTGCGCGCTCTCTCTCTCTCTCTCTCTCTCTCAAAATAAACATTAAAAAATTTTTTTTAAAGAAAAGAAAAGAAATCACAACCTAGCACTAGGCTTCCCCACAAGCTCTCAGTGTAGGAAGCCCCAGTGAGGCCACAATTATCTGTCCCCCCGCCAGCCCCAGCCAAGGCCACTCTGTCCCTGCTCTGTCCCTCACTCCCTGGTTCCTGTCTTTTTGGCAGCTTCCCAGTTTGTTGCTGGCCTCCCTCAACTTAGATTTTTCTTGCTCGATACTTTGGGGCCTCCTGTGTCCCTCTCGAGCGATCTTACTCCCCTAGGAGCTACTCTCTCAGTCAGCCTCTCGGCACCTGGCACTTTCTACCCCTTGAGGGCGTCTCCCCCTACTTCCCCCCTCCTGGTGTGTCCCCCTGGGTCTCGCTATTGTCTTTGGTCCCCCTCCCTCAGCTGGCACTGGCCTGCATCTCTAACAGGCACCGACCATGGGTGCTCCGACCTGGCCCTGGGTAGTGAGTCCAGGCAGCCTAGGGAGTGGGACATGGGGTCTCCCAGCCAAGAGTTGCCACAGAAGAGGGACCCCCCCCCGCCATCTCCCCCTGCAGCAGGCAGCCTGGTCCAAAGAGGAGGCAGCACCCCTGCTTAGGGCGAACAGAGCAGGCAGCCAGAAGCTCCCTTTCATCGGGAGTGGATCTGGTATTCTAGGCCAGGCCCCGCTGAATGCTTAGGAACTCACGCGCACGCACACACACACACACACACACACACACACACACGCAGCGACACAGAGCACAATAGACCAGCACTGAGCAGTCTTCTTAGCCCGGCGGGCCTCCAAACCAGACTCAAAAATTCACATCTCCTCACAGGCATCGAGGAACCAGAGACACCCTCCTGCCACCCCCAAACCACCCACCAGGGAGATGTCCCCCCTGCCCCTCAGGGTCCCAGAACCCCAGCAGGCAGGAAGGCACTTTGGACATGTCCACTGCCTGCGGAGAAGGACAAGGGCCCCCCGACTTACACCCGCCCGCACCACGGTGACACCGGCTTCTCCCCCGCCACCACAGAAGCAGGAGGAGGAATGGCTTTCCGGACCAGCCTCTTCAGTCGGAGGAAGAAAAAGCTATGTTCCCGGTGCACCGTGTTGGCCCAGAAACCTGCCCCCCTCCTTGGGCGGGGAACTCGGGGCCACGCAAGCCCATCTGTTTTCAGGCTTCTGTGATCTCTTTGTTTCCCACTTCCTTTGTACCCTCCTTGATTTATGGGACTGGGAAAGGCGATCTCTGCTCATTTAACTTACTTTGAAGCTGATTCAAATTGTTTCAATAACAAATTAGCCTGAATAAGAGGCAAAGTTTCCACCTGCTTCCGTGGGGTCTAGTGGTTCTGGCAGGGAGGGCAGCATACCTCCTTTGTGCGGAAATGGCCCCCAGGAACCAGGCGGGAGGGGCATCACCACTGAGCATTATATACACTAATCATATATATGGACTGGACTACATATGCATTATATATACAATAATCATATACATGCACTACATATGCACCTTATATACACTACGTACATTATATGCTATAGACTGAATGTGTCCCCCCAAAATTCATATGTCGAAATAATCCCCTATGTGATAGTATTAGGGGGTGAGGCCTCTGGGAGGTGATTAAGTCATGAGGGAGGAGATTACAGTATCTGATCCCACACACTGTTCCAGACCCAGCTTCTCCCCTGCACCTCTGATCGAGGCTTTGCCACCTAGAAATGCCTATACAGGTCCCCCCAGTCAGATATGGGGCAATATGAGCCCCAAGGACCCAGGCCGGAGCCACCCCAACCTATATCCTGATCATGGCTCTGCCAGCGTTTAGCTCTGTGACCTTAGGCAAGTGGCTTGGCGTCTCTGAATCACTGTTTCCAGGGCTGACAACAAGGATAATGGTAATTCCCGGCTGTGAGGTCACGGACACTATCCCAGGGTTGGGTGAAGACACGGTCGCCAGCAGAGAGACTCAGAGAAGACCTCTCAATGGATGGAAGGGGACTGAGGGCTGCGAATAATGCTTAAGGCCCCTTGGTGACACCCCAACACAGCCATACCCCAACCCAGCAGAGGGGAACAACAGAGAGAGGTGGCTGGAAGGAACCAGAGGACCAGGGCATTTCACGAGCACGTGCTGGGAGTCTCAGGCACCACCCCAGGGAGTGAGGTGTAAGCAGTGTGATGTTTCTCTGGCACAGGGCACAAGCTGTCCCCACAGCCAGAAAGTGTGGCCCAGTTAGGAACCTGCTAATAATGACATTCCCTATCAGCTCAGGATGGAAGAAGCAGGTCTCCCTGCCAACTCCAGGCTGCCCCTGGCAGTGGGAGGTCCTGGCACACAGTGCTGGGTGGGGGGAGCCTGTCTGGAATTGAGGGACAGGGCTGGGCTGTGGACATGGTCTCAGTGGGTTTGCTCAGAGGCTGTTTGGATGGGGGGGGGGGGCTGGGGCTTCTGAAGGCACCTGAAGGATTTTCAAAGACCCTTGGTCGTGGAAGTGTAGACGTGTCTAGGGCCACAGGACTCAGGATGGGGGATCAGGGCTCAGAGAAGGGACAGGGCTGGGTGGCCCCAGGCCCAGTGAGAGGCAGGGGCTGGGTCTAAAGACGGACTAAGCTGGCCGTGAGGAGGGGCTCGGCGAGCGATAGAGGTGGGGGCAGGGGCTCTAGGCAGACAATGGAGGGGGGACCAGAGGGGCCACAGATTGGACCACTGAGGGATCCCGTCAAGGCATCTGGGTCAGTGTGAGAAGTCAGAGCCTCAGGTGGGGGCGGGGCTGTCCGCAGCACCCCTATTTCGCAGGTGCTGGGAGCTACTGTCTGCTGGGGACAGAAGGTGTCTCAGGAGGTGACATGTGTTTCCCCTTAAAATAACTGTGACAAGGGCTCTTGTCGGGAGAGAACAGCTCAGCTCTGCCTCTGTCAGCAGCACTGCTGGCTCCTCAGAGTCCCCCCCACCCCGACACCCCCTCCGGGGCTAGAGCTAAGACAGGTGCCAGGTAGGGTCTGAACCAGGCCTTCTCACCCGCACCCCAACTGCCACCGAGCCGACTGCAATCTTCCTGTCTCCCTTCTCCTTCTCCTCCCTCCCATACTCAGCTTGATTTTTGTCCCTCAATTCCACCCCCAGAGGTAGACGTCAAAAGGAGTCTGGGCAAAGTTCACCCTCCCCGGTCCCAGGGCCCAGACTCCTCCCTTCTCAGCTGAGGCCTCCATGGAGGCCGGATCAGCCAAGGACAGAGATGGGAAGGGGGCATCCCTCTGCCTCTCCCCGGCTGGTTTGTGGGGTCCACCCCGCTGGGGCAGAACTCTCCCTGGATGGGCTGTCCACGGGATCAGCCGCCCACCCAGGTACCAGCCAGCCCCAATAAAAAAGGGATAGTCTTGCCTTCTAGAAAATATGGTGGCAGTTCCCCATTGGTAGCCTGCCCGGCCTGTGTGTCTGACGGGTGTGGGAGTGGAGGGATTATCCCCTCTCTGTCACAGCTGCCTCCCTCCCCACGGCCTCCTGACACGTGCTACTGCCATTATTAATAGGCTGCCCGCTGCAGGTGCATTCGTCTGGCTTGGAGCACTCAGCACCCATGGGGGCATCACTCCGGCTGGGAGCTCCAGCCCCGCTCCCCCTTCCCTCCCCACCTTCCCCACCTCCCAGTATTGGCATATCAAGGCCTTGGGGCAGGAGGGAGCTGAGCCACCCAGCAGGGATGCCCCAGAGGAGCCTCCCACCAGAGGTGAAAGGTTCATTCATTCATTCAACAAACATTTATTGAGCATCAACTGTGAGCATCATCAACCGGTCTAGGCCTCTGGGTCAGAGCAGCAAACAGACACAGTCTCTGCCCTCGGGGAGCTGACATTCCAGGGGAGGAGACAGACAGGAAGTGAGTAAACTACAAGTAAATGAATGAAATGAAAGGGAAAGCAGATTGGAGCGCCTGAAGCTGCTTTCAACAAGGGGGTTAAGAGAGAGAGCTCTCCCAGGAGGTGACATTTGTGCCGAGACCTAAGTGATGACAGGCAGCCAGCCTTGAGAGGATCTGAAGACAGCGTGTGCCGGGCAGAGGGCAGGGCAAGGGCAAAGGGGCAGAGAGGGCAAGTAAGGGCCCGTGTGGCAGGTGGGTGGGGGAAGGGTCACGGGATGAGAAGTTGGAGAAGGAAGCAGGGGCCAGATCAGGTCCAGGACATGAAGAAGAGGATTTTGGATTTGTTTTGTCGGCAGGATGGGAAGCCACTGGGAGTTTTCAGAGTTTTGTCCTCCTGAGATCACTCTGGGTCACGGGGGAGGAGGAGGCTAGCTGGGCTCTACAGATGCGACGTGGTGGGGGACCCGCCAGCGGGGAGGGGACCGGAGATGCCTCGGATTCAGGGTATATCTCACAGGCTGAGCTGGCCGAGACGTTCTTGGCCTCTGCCACTCCCTCCTCTCCCAGCAAGGTTGACAAGCGTGGGAGCCAGCCATCTGGCGGCTGTGCCCCCCTCTGTTCCTCTGCCTCCCCAGCCTGAAGCTCTCTCCCACCCCCAGCTGGGTCATGAAGCCACGTCTCTGGTTACCTGGAGGGAAGGAGAGGGGGACCAGCTCCGGGGAGACTCCACCTCCGCTCCTAGCACCTCTGGGAAGTTCAACCCATTTTGCAGAGGAGAACGAAGGCACAGGGTACGAGTTATTCTTGGCTTCTGTGTTGGGCCTGGGACTCCCGCTTCCTCCCGGCAGCAGTGGGGGAGCAGGTAAGTACTCCACACCGTGCTGTCCGCAGGCTGCAGACGTCCACGGCCCGTGTGAATTCCAGCTCCACCAGATACAAGCTGGGTGACCCTGAGAAAATGACTTACCTCGCTGAGCCTTTTCACTTAATTAGGTCCTTCAGTGATTCAGCAAATATTTAGTGAGCACCTACTATGCGCGAGCACTTAGCGCGGATGCTGGGGATGCTGCAGCCAACAGGGGGAATTTACAGTCTCCGAGGGAAGACAGGCAACAAGGCAACAATTACTACCGGGACTTGGGATCTGCGCGAAGGGGCGGAGAGGAGGGGTGAAGCAACGGGTGACCGTCAGGAGGAAGGGGCCTATCTAGAGAAGGTGGTTGCGAGGCTGAAATCACACGTGGGAAGCCCTTGACGCACAGCCTGGCACGTGCTAAGTGCCAGTGCCCGCCAGCCACTATTGCTAGGGACTCAGAGAGAGGGTGAGGGCATCAGAACGGGCCTTCGGCTCCAAGCCCAGAGCCGGCCAAAGCAGGGCCAAGGGACAGCTGGAGCCGGCTTTCTCTCCTGCCACAGGCTGGATCTCAGAACTGGCCCCTCTTATGGGCAGGCAGGAATAGCTCAGCTCCTGACCCTCAAGTCTGGTGCTCACCCTACTTCCCGGAGTTGGAGAAGGACAGGGGACTCCCAGACCCCTCCTCTGATGGCCAACCGTCTGGGCCCAGACAATGGGACACGAACAGTGGCTCCTCACTGAGCCGCCCATGAGGAATCCGTCTCTCTAGGCTCCAGACAGAATTCGCAAGACCTCTGTTGCCCCTGATCATCGAGGGCTGGAAACCCCTCCGAGACCCTTCCTGGGGACAGCTGGAGGAAGACATGAGCCCCCTCCCAAAGTGGGATTCAGCCCTGCCTCCTGCCCTTCCCCCACTTCCTCTAGCCACACTTTTGCTGCAGTCATAATGATGGTTTATAACCCTCTGGGTGGGGAGAAAGTCCAACAGAGCTCCGGAGCTGGCCCGGTGGCTGCCCTGGCCTTCTACCAGACCAGAGGGGAGGGGCTGGCATCTTTTCGGGGTTCAGAGTTGGAACAAGAAGGGACAGGTGGATATCGACCTGGGATGGTCCTCTTCTGTGAGCGCCCCTGCTTCCGGCCCAAGGAACAGACAGGAGAGGTGAATTCAGGCTCCCCTGAGAAACCCCTCCTCCCCGCCCCCAACACCCAGTCCCGCCTCAGCCCCGTTTCTCTCCTCTTCCCCTCTCCCAGCCCTCCCCGACTCCCCTCTTCCCTCCCCCCTGGGGCAAGAGAGAGGCACACAGGCACCTTGAAAATCATCCCGGACTCCCAGGGGGACCCCTGCTCTTTTCTAGGCATCTCCGTTTCCTAGCGGAGATGGAAAAAAAAAAAAAAAAAGACAGACTTTTTTAGAGCAGCTTGGGACTTATAGAAATATGGAGGAGAAAGCACAGAGGGTTCCCATATATTCCCCCTCCCCCTGCACACAATTTTCCCTATTATTAACACCTTGCATTGGTGTGGTCCTTTACCCTTTGCAGTTCCCAATTTGGGGCCTCAGTGCCTGCTCTGGTTCTGCTTCCTCACCCCTGCTGTCCAATCTAGTGCTCACCAAACGTCTGATGCACCAGGTAACTAATGTGCCTCGTGACTAACGCACCAGGTAGACAACGTGCCAGGTGACTGATACAGCAGGTGACTGATGGACCAGGACACTGATGTGAGTACCGCCCTTCCTGGTGCCTGGCCCTGCTTCCCCCTGTGCCCAGCTCATGCTACCTGGCCTCCCAGCCCCTACCCACGTAGAAAGACTGACCGGTGAGAGTACAAGAGGGAGGGGCATTGGCATTCTTGATCTCCAAGGTCTGGCCCCAAATACCTCCTCTCTGGGGCCCCCAGCCAGGTAAGGGACCATGCTGAGACTGGACGGGACAGAACACGGAGGAAACACTGGCCTCCTTCTGGTCCCTCTGACCTCTCATAAGAAGTTAATAAAATTGCAGGCAAGGATTACCCAGAGGACATGATTTACTCAAGCTAGGGAAAAGCTTTCAATAAGGTCCCTCCATAAAAGGCCATTAAGGGAGTAGAATAACCACAGGCTAAGGGGCAAGTGTTACGGATTCCTGAGTGGTTTAAGCAGAGGAATTAAAGAGGCATTCGGAGCCGAGAGACGTTATTAATAACCACACTGGGCACTTAGAGAGGTTTTTCATCCGAGCAGCTTTGCAAGCACTACCTGCTCAGCGCTCAGGTCTCTGGTGGGCGTGGCAGGAAGGAGAGGCTGGGGGATGGGCTCATTCCACCCTTAAGCGGGACTAGTGGATGGGATGGGCTGCGGTCTCAGAGCTCTGGGGTCCCTGAAAGATCCTGGGTGACACACATTTATTGCTTAAAGGATGAGCCTCTGGAAGGAAGGGCCACCCCTGGTGGGGGGTGGGGGACATGGGGGTAAGTACTATGTCCAGCCCCCGGGGCTGAGAGGGCATGTGACATTTGCAGGATGTGGGAACAGAGAATCCCCATTTCCCATCCAGAGGCTCCAGAGGGAGAGTTCCCCTGAGGAAGAAAAGGCTACTCCTTGGCCTCCTTCTAGCTCGTTCATGAGGACCCTTCTAGAGCCTGGACATAAGCCTGAAGAAGCCTGGATCTTACCTTGCATTTGGGCTGCCCCATCCCACCGGGATCTCCTGGATGAACAGTCCAACATCCAAAAGGTCCCACCTCCTCCTCCTAACCCCTCTTTTAGGGCTCAGTCCAACAACACCTGCTCCAGGAAGCCCTCCCAGGCCCTTACCTTGACTCTGCCCCTCCACCTTGACTTTGTTCCTATTCTTCACAGGGCAGACAAGGACCCCTACTTCCACAAGTTTCCAGCCCAGCAGAGCCCAGACCTAGGTCCAGAGTCACCCCATGCACCCCAGTTTCTGCTCTGGCCCTTCCTAGGCCTGTGTTCCTAGAGACGGGTGGGCACAGAGAGGTCCTCAGAGAACCACCCCGCAGTGCAGAACTCTGAGCAGGACCCCCCCCCCCCCGCCACACCTCTACCCCAGCTCCACCCTTCTGCATCCCTCTCCCCAGAATTTCTCCTCTCTCCTGCTGAAATTAGCATTCCTTTTAAATGTTTTCACACTCTCAAATCATTCCTTAAGTGTGCATATTAACTGGGAAAAGGACTGCCTTAGCTCTTTCACCCAGCCTCACATTAATCTCCACACAACCCCATCACACTTAATACGCCTGGCCCTCTCGGCTCAGCCTCGTGAAACTTCAGGGCAACTCCAGAACAGTCCCTGGTGCCCACGGCTTCGCGGCTGCAGAGGGATGGATGACACCTGGAGGGATGAGAGTGGGGGACCCTGCCCTTCTGGGCTTGACATCCACAGGCAGAGACCCCAGGGAAGCTGCCTGCCTTGGTCGCCCTTTTCCGAATGACTCAGCTCCACCCTCCTTCTCTGTAGGAGAGGAAGCTGAGAGTCTGAGAAGTAATGTCACTTGCCCAAGCTGAGGCCAAGATTTGAACCCGGAGCGTTCTGGGCTTCAAAGCCCAAGCCCTTGGCCACCACGCTGGACTCCTCCAGAAGTGGCTTGTGGAAAGAAGGCGATGGGTGGGAGGTGGTCCAGTGATGTGCTTTGGCCACCTGCTGACTATGTGACCTTAGGCAAGGACGACTGAGGGATAAGAGCAGATTTTTATTTAGAGCTCTTCATGTATGATAACCCTCATCACAACCCTACGAGGTAGATACTATTGCCACCATTCTACGGATAAGGAAGTTGATGCACAGAGAGGTTGAATAACTTGCCCAAGGATGAACAGCTAATACATAGCAGAGCCGGAACTCAACGCCAAGGAGTCTGTCCTCTTGACCTCACATTCGAATGTCCCCTCAGTAACGACAGGGGAAGCCCATCATGACTCCACTCTTCCAGGTGGACTCCCAACCGCTGACACCCGGAAACTTCTTGTTCTGAGTCCAATGTAACTTTCAGCTCAGACTGCATTTTTAGAGCCCGCACAACCTCTCATTCGGCCAAGTGAAAATGTCAAAGAGCAAGGACCTCCCCACCCCCTGGCTCTGCCCTGCACCCCACCCAGCCAATCACTACTTGCTGAGAGCCCCAGAGGGCAATGGTCATCAGGCACCTCGCTGTGTGTGGCTTCATCCTGATAACTCCTTACTAGAATTCTTTGGACTTTTCCACCCGGATGGGCCTCCCCCTTGACAGGTCGGGAACACCCTCTCTGAATCAGCCTCCGTCTAGTAGGCAAGTCAGGGCAATGTCCAGGGGGTTCAGGCCCCGGTACTCCTGTCCCCACAAGGAACATGCCAACCGGACAGGTGACCCAGAAACAGTCCCTTTCTCCCAGGCCCCTCTGCCACTGACAAATGTTCCAGGATCTCCACTGTCAGGCTAGAGATCCGGCCTCCAGAATCTGCAGCCTGTCCCTCCCTCTGCCCCTAATGAGGGTACTCAGGCCAGTTGCCCAGTCACAGGGACAGGAGATTCCTGCATTTGCTCCAAAGCCTGAGGGCGGGAAGGAGGTGGGGGAGAGGTGGGCCAGTTGGGGATGGGGGATGTGTAGCCGGGTCAGGAGCACGGGTCTTCACTCTCTCCCTGGGATACAGCAGTCCTGGGGCCTCCCTGATGTGATTTACCAGACAATGACAACCTTTAATGTCTGCTCGGCTATCATCTCCTTTATCTTAATACAATCTTTTCCTGTTGAACTCTCCAGAGTCCCAACTGCTATTTTCAATGGAGGGATTTTTTTTTTTTTTTTATATTACGACTTGATACTGTGATTACTGCCGAGCCCTCAGTCTTTGTGGAGGGGAAATTAATAAGTTTTTCTTAAGCACTCTGCACGGGCACTGCATACTGATGAGGCCGGGCCAGCTCCCCCCGTGGCAGGAGTCAATTATCGACGTGGCCTCTCGCCTGCTGGGACCCAGCTGTTCCCACGTCTGCAGGGAGCTAGCTGGTCAGCAGGTGCCAGGTCTGGTGGCCACGCTTCTGGCCAGTGCTGGACATCCACGAGGGGTCAGGGGTCCACCCTGCTCCATTCCCGGCTGTGTCTTGGGGCAGGAATTATAGATGGTGAATCCCGGAACTAGAAGAGACCTTTTCCTCCTATATTACAGATGGAGGGACTGAGGCCAAGCAGGACGTGACCTGCCTCCATCGCAGACCGCTAGTGGCAGAGCTGAGGCTACCCCTCCCAGATGACATCTAGGTCTTCTGACTGGCTTCCCTCCCGGGAGGAGATGTTCTCTCTTTCAGGCTGGCCACAACCCTCCCCCCCACCTTGCTGCCTCTGTCCAGTTCTAACTGGGCAGAAGGATTGACGGGGGAGGTCTCTTGCACCCACAGGGAGAGCAGATGGAAACACAGCCCTATCCCCACCAAACCCTGCCCGGCTCCCGGCACCAGTCATGCCTGGCTAAGCCGAGGCAAGGTCTCCCTAGAGCATCCTGCCAGCCAGCTGCCTACTCGGGCAGGCAAGCGTGGCAATGGACGAACAAAACAAATACCACTCCCTTCTCCCCTGACCAAGGCCATCCACTCAGCCGGGCTTGTCCCAGCTGCCCTGGGGTGGGGTTGGGGGTGGGGGGGAGGGGAGGGGCTAGGCTGACACCACTGACCCAAGGCTAGGACAGTCTTGGCAATAACGGTCCTTGGGCCTGGAGGAACCAGGAGACCTGAACATGGTCTCAGGATTGGCCTGGAAAGTAGGAGAAAGCTGCTAGGCTGGCTCTGAGAAGACAGCCCCCTCCTAGCTCCCCACTCAGATGTGATGCTGCAGAGCAGTGTCGGGTGCAGAGGTGGGGAGTCAGGCCAGACAGCAGGAGAAGACGGTCTGTTGATCACAAGGAAGCTTTGCCCCTCCCGGGATGGCTGTAAAAATGGTAGCAGTCAAAGGAAGCCCAGGCGGGAGGCTCGAAACCATCCTCTAGAAGTGGGGACCTGGGCTTCTCTGGCTGTAGGGCAGCACATTCTGGTCCTGATGTCCTTGCTCCCCCCACAATGGGCTCAGATCACCAGGCTTCAACTTCCGTTCAGCTTCCGTGCTGTGTGGTCTTACATCGCTAAGGTTGCAGAATGAAAAGTCTGGGCCCCCGTTGCCTACAGACGTCACCTGGGAGTAGAGCCGAGAAGGGAGACACACAAGATCTGGAGAAGGAAAGCGCCAGGATCCAAAGTCATCCTGTTACAAGGCCTGAGGCACATGGGGTGGGGGGGGGGGGGGCGGTGGTGAGGTTCTCATGGACCTTTCATGAATGCACTCATTCACACATTCATTCAACAAACAGAGCACCTGAGAAGCTCCCTGTCCTCCAGCATTCATGCCCTAGAGCCGGAAGGTGGCCGTGAAACAGGGAACCGCATAAAATGGCTTCATCTAGGAGATGAGATAGAGGGGTGGGAGGTGTGGTGGCAACAGGAGATGGGGGCTCTCTGCCCCGTGCAGTGGTGACCCAGGAAATGGGAAGGTCTACCCTTCCCAATGAGCTGTGGCCCCACAACTCTCTGCAGTGGAGACACATAAGGATTCTCCCCCTACTTGGGGTGCCTGGGTGGCTCAGTTGGGTTAAGCATCCAACCCTTGATCTTGGCCCAGGTCACGATCTCGTGGCTCGTGGGTTCGAGCCCTGCTTCAAGCTCTGCGTTGGTGGTATAGAGCCTGCTTGGGATTCTCTCTCTCCCTTTCTCTCTGCCCCTCCCCTTCTCTCTCTCTCTCTTTCTCTCAAAATAAATACATAAACATTAAAAAAAAAAAAAAGATTAAGAATTCTACTCCCCTTGCCACCAGAGGAGGCAGCAGACAGGTCCCAAGCAGACACGGTGATGAGCAGGCAAGGGCCTGGGCCACCAGTGGGGAAGCTACAAGAGCTTGGGCAGGCACCTGTCGGGGAGAGGGGAGGGAGCAGACACTGGGGCTGATCTCTGACAATAGAGTGACAGCACATTACTCTTCCAAGTAAATTAAACCCATTCATCACTGTAATTAGCAGAACTGCTCAGCAGGCCTCCGTCCGGGCTTATTGCTACGTTGGCACAGGTGCGCCCTCCCCCATGGACTGGGTGACATCCCTACATCTGACCGTCAAGGGAAGGATTGGGGGCTAGTCGCAAGGCTCATCAGAAAGAGAATGGAGACTGAGGCCCAGAGTACTCTGAAAAGGGGAGAGGCCCCTGTCTCTTCCACATGGTTCCCTATGGCCTCTTTTTTTTTTAGCATCTTTATTGACGAATGATTGATATACAAAAACTATACATATTTAACGTGCACAACTTGGTGACTTTAAGGTGCGTCTGTGTTTTGTTTTGTTTTGTTGTTTTTTGTTTTAATTTACGTCCAAGTTAGTTAGCATATGGTGCAACAATGATTTCAGGAGTAGATTCCTTAGTGCCCCTGACCCATTTAGCCCATCCCCCCTCCCACACCCCCTCCAGTAACCCTCTGTTTGTTCTCCATATTTAAGTCCCCCTCCCTGTTTTTATATTACTTTTGCTTCCCTTCCCTTATGTTCATCTGTTTTATATCTTAAAGTCCTCATATGAGTGAAGTCATATGATATTTGTCTTTCTCTAATTTCACTTAGCATAATACCCTCTAGTTCCAGCCACATAGTTGCAAATGGCAAGATTTCATTCTTTTTGATTGCCAAATAATACTCCCTTGTATATATATACCACATCTTCTTTATCCATTCATCCATCGATGGACATTTGGGCTCTTTCCATCCTTTGGCTATTGTCCATGTGCTGCTATAAACATCGGGGTGCATATGTCCCTGTGGCCTCTTTGGAGGCTGTGTTCCACGAGCACATAAGCACCCTGATGTTGGGACACTGTGTGCCTGGCTCACCACTATACCCAGCCCCAGCATCTAGAAGAGTCCCTGGTGCATAGTAGGTGCTAGAAAAGTATTTGTTGGATGGATACATGCATGTGTGCATGCATTTGTACAAACTGATCACGCTGCTTGCGACACTTTTCATTTTGCCTAGCTAATTCTCGGCTCTTTTGGGTCTCAGCTTAGAGGTCATCTTTTCCCTGAGAAGCCTTCCTGTCCCCCACGGGAGAGGTTAAGTACATCCTGTGTGTACCTGGAGTGTATGTTAAGTAACATACAACACTACAATTGCTTGGGGGCTTTTGAGTCTATTTATCTTTTATTTTTCATTTTATTTATTGATTGATTTATTGATTTATTTTAGAGAGGGATAGAGAGCAAGCAGGGGAGGGGCAGAGGGAGAGGGAGACAGAATCCCAAGGAAGCTCTGCACTGTCAGTGTAGAATCAGATGCGGGGCTCGAACTCACAAACCGTGAGATCGTGACCTGCACTGAAACCAAGAGTCGGACGCTTAACCCACGGAGCCACCCAGGCGCCCCTACAATGGCTTGTTTATGCATCTCTCCCTTACGCGCCCCCCAACAAGACTAACTGCTCCATGACAGCAGAGGCTGCGTCTGGCTCACCATGGTCTGTATCTCCAAGGCCTAGCCCAGGCTTCACTCGTAGAGGTGCTCAAATATTTTCTGAATGAATGAGTCAGTGAATCAATGAATGAGGAACACCAAAGCCGCTGATGGGCTGCTGAGTCTCACGTGCTCTCTTCTGGCTTCCAGTAAATGTGAGCAGCAGCAGCGGACAGAGAAGGGGAGGCAGAGCCTGAGGCCACAGCTCTGGCTGCCGGGGCTCCATTTCCAGCTCTTCGCATCTCCCCAGACTTATTCTTTAATCGTGGAGACGCTGAGCCCACAGACCAGAGCCTCTTGGTCTCCGGAGGGATCATCCTGTCGGGACACCCCAGTCTCCATGAGACTCTTGGCAAGACATCCCCAGCGCCCTCTACAGGGCCCCACCCCTCAGCACCCCAGAAAGCCACAAGGCCACGCTGGGGGCTCCCTCTAGCGGCAGGCAGGCCATGGGATTCAGCTAGGGTTTGACCTTGTGCCTGGGATGGGCCACCTGGGAGGAGGAGGTGGCCTCGGGGAATAGATGATGTTCTCCCTTTGATGGTGAGAGCACAGGAAAGTGCTCAGGAACCCAGAAGATGCCGCCCAGATGTAAGTGGGAGCAGGGGAGATGGTACAAGGTGGAGGTGCAGGAGGGTTTGCTGAGCCTCTAGGAGTGGGTGGGCTGGAGAAGGAGAGGCAGGGACCAGGAGCTGAAACCCCGTCTTCAAGAGGTCATGTGGGAGGTGGTGTGGGGAGGGCGCCCTCTGCTTGAGGAGTGTCTCTGTGGGCTCAGTGGGGGGCCTTTGGAGCCAGCACAGCAGAGTGAACCTATCTCTGTTACCTTACCTCTCTGAGCCTCAGTTTCTTCACCAGCAAAACGGGACCACGATGCCTCCCTGGCAGGTGCGGATCTTACATGAGACAGAGCAGGTGAAGCTCCTGCCACATAACTAGTACTCCATGTTCATCAGACCCAGTAAACCCCCCACCAACCCACAGGCAACTGAACTGGGAACCCCATTTAGGCTCTGATCCTTGACATGGACACCCTCCAGACAATCCCCTAGGCTCCATCATTTTTCTTCTTTCCCCAAACTGAAAGTCACGCCCACGATGATGTTGGGTAAACAGTCCTGACCCATGACCTTTCTGAGCAAGACCTGAGGAACTTTTCACCTGGCTGAGGCCTTTAGGGATAGCATCTCCCCATGCAGGCGGGAAAGTTACTGGCCAAAGAAGAGAAGGACCAAGACTTTCCCGGGACCCCACAGTTCAAGGGATGTCAGTTACCTCTGCAGCCTAATCTTCCGATTTCCTCGGAGCAACCACCCAGGTTCTAGGTGGTCCCGGTGAGGCTGTCAATCAAGTGCCCTGGGCAATCGTGATCGGTCCAAGTGTGGTCATGTGACCCAAGCAAAGCCAATTGGATCCCTTACCAGAATGTAAGCTGCCAGAGGGCAGAACGTTCGCAGGAAATTAGTCAGTACGTGTCCCATGGTAGGGGCTCCATGAATATTCACTAAGTGTATGGATCTGATAGAGTTGCCAAGTGGGGGTGTGGGAGTGCTGGTGTGCACCTGGTCCCAGACCCCAAGAGAACGGGTCAGGATTACCCATGGTCTATACAAATCTTACATGTATTAGGAATAGCTGAGGGGCACCTGGGTGGCTCAGTAGGTTAAGCGTCTGGCTTTTGATTTCGGCTCAGGTCATGATCTCGGCTCAGGTCATGATCTCACGGTTTGTGAGTTCGGGTCCCACATGGGGCTCTGCACTGATAGTGTGGATGGAGCCTGCTGGGGATTCTCTCTCTCTCCCTCTGCCCCTCCCCTGCTCACACCCTCTCTGTCTCTCTCAAAGTAAATAAACTTAAAAAAAAAAAAAAAAAGGAATAGGTGAGTCCTCCTGGCAGAAAAACCAGGAAAAGCGCCCCTCTGGGCCAACACTGCTTTGTACATCAGGAGACAGAGCTTGGCAAGCAGAGTGTCGGGTATATTTCAGCTCCCACTCAGCCTCTTAGCTGGGAGCCTTGGAGCCGCGCCCACACTGCCAGCATATGCAGCCCCCCCACCCACCTCCCTACCACGAGGACAGAAGAGATCACTGCTAGTGAATGAGGTCCAGAGGCAGACAGACTGAGCCCTGATGATGTCATTTGATCCCTGGATCCACCCCTGGACTCCCCAGTCACTGGAATCAAAAGAGCCCCTCTGTTGTTTAAACTACTTAAGTCGGGTTTCTATAAGTTGCTACTGAAATGTCCCGAGCAAGACGTCCATCCAAGTTTTGGCCTTACAATTGCTGAGATCTTTAGGTATGTGGATACAGTCCCTCAAACCCCATCCTTCCGCATGGACGGGAAGGGCACCAAGCCGAGAATACCTGTGGTATTTAGGAACCGGGTCATGAGCCAAAGAACTGGATGGGATTTCTAGCTCTGCCACGTGGTCCCTGGTGCTGGCTGGCCCGAATTTGGACCCCAGCTCCATCACTTACAACTTCTATAACCTGAGGCAATTACTCGATCTCACCGGACTTTAGATTCCTCATCCGCAAAATGGGAATAATAGCAGTACCTACTTCCCAGGGCTGTTGGGATGCAATGAGTTAACGGGGTGGAGCTCATTGAGTGTAACCGGCTCATGGCAAGTCCACGTAGAAAGTAGATGTCAGCTGCTAGTGTCATTACTAACTAGGGACTCTTGAAGAAGTCGCCTTCCCCATCTGTAGAATGGGAACAAGAATCCCAAACGCAGAAGGTGGCTCCGAAGGTTCCGTGGCGTAAATAAAGCCATGGGTGCAGGGCTTCGCACACAGTAGGTGCTCAGTTAATGCTAGTTGAATCCGACTCTTTGGCTGCTTCGCTGAAACCTTTAGGGGAGTTCTCCTGCCCGAGCCAAGTGGAAACAAGCCGGCCCTTAGCTGGAAGCCCAGCAATGAGGAAATAAATCCTCATGCATATTATTTCTGAACGAAAGTCCTCCTGGGACACTACTTGCTGGGAGCCTTCTTGCTCTGCAGCCAGCACACAACAGAGACCGCAACGCCTCCCCTCTGGCTCCCTCCCTCGCTCCATCACTGCTCAGCTTGCAGGGGCAAGAGCCGGGGAGAGGAAAGCAAATTGAAAAGTCTTTGATTTGTTGGGAACCTAACGGCACCTGGCAAACACCAGGTGTCCTGAGGCCCACCCAGTCCATCAAATCACCCGCCCGCTTCTCTGCCATAGCTTCTCTGCTGTTTCTTGTAATTAGTCTGTCTGAACGTTTAGGGCAGCCCGGGGCGGAGTGGGATGTGGGGACAGGAGCATCTGAGGCTGCGGCCGAGCAAAACAGAAGGGAACCCGCTGGGAAGACGACCCCTCCCTGGATGAGAAGGAGCAGAGGGGACCGATGCCCTGACACCCTGGCTGGAGACATGGCCTTCCACAGAGCCCATTTGTGGTGGCTGAGGGGTCCGCCTGCCTCTGACACCACAGCATAAGCCAGGACCCGCTTCTAGCCGGCCTCAGCCATTTACTAACTGTGTGATTGAAACGGCAAAGGGGAGAGAGGGAGGGCAGGGCTGAATTTCCCCATCTGTAAAATGGGCACATTCACCAAGTCTCCATGAGACATGGCGAAGACACCATGAATCAGAGGTGTGGACATCGTCCAGAAACGAACAGCTTTCCCTGCCTTTGGAGGAAGTTTATCCTTTGGGAGAGCTCCAAGCTTTGAGCTTCCTGGCTGGCTCGCCTCCTACTTCACGTCTGGGGGACATGAAGTTGATTCCCTATTTGGGAGATGAAGAATCAGACTGAGAGAGGGGAAGGTGGCATTGTTAAAGTCAAGCCCAAGAGAGGCGGCCCCCAAGATGAGGAGCAGCCGTGTAAGGCAGGGGGTCAGGCCCGAGCCCTGCCACTTTTGACAGATCGCTTGGCCTCTCTAGGCCTCGGTTTCCTTATCCGTAAAGTGGGCGGGTAATGATAATAAATCGCTAATACAGTCCATAGCAGATAAGAAACGTTCCCAATAATACCTAAAACACACTGGTGATTGTCTCCGTGACAGACCCGGCTCGAAGTGCAGTTCTCATCACTCTTGTTCTCATCGGCAAGCAAAGGACTCCCCTCTTCTTTCCCGTTTCTGGTGAGAGCTAGATTTTCAAGCTCCTCTGTCTGCTCCCCTGCTGCTGCTTGATTTCTTTCTCTCACAGAAACACCCTCCAGAAAGCTCCTTCCCTGAGCCTCTCTGTAGATAATAAGACAGCCCATATAGGAGCAGAATTGCAGCCTCCAGGCTTGGAGGTGGCCCAGGAGAAGGGAGGGCGGTTTGGTGCCCTTTCTAGTCCCTTCTCCGAGCCTCCGATCATGTTTTCCGTCTGAGGGCATGAGGCTGGAATCCAACGTCAGCTCGGAAAGGGGCAGGAATGCAAGTGAGCGGCCGGGAAATCCTATAAAAAGGCTCCCTCGATTTCCCTAATTTTCAGAGATGATGATTTATAGAGACATCTATCTTCCAGCCGAAATCTACTTCCGAGGACTTGAGCCGTCATCGATGTAAAACTAATGAAAGGTTTATGAGTTACCGAGCTCCCGGTACTATAGATAAACTCCCTTTCGTGCCATGTTACAGCCCATCATCCGTGCTGCGGCTGCGGGCCTTTGAAGCAGAGAGCAGACCTCAGAGGTGGATCATTTTATTTTTTTTAATTTTTATTTTATTTTTTTATGTTATTTTTGAGAGAGAGAGAGAGAGAGAGAGAGAGAGAGAGACAGAGCATGAGCGGGAGAGGGGCAGAGAGAGAGGGAGACACAGGATCCGAAACAGGCTCCAGGCTCCGAGCTGTCAGCACAGAGCCCGACGCGGGGCCCAAACCCACAAACCGCGAGATCATGACCTGAGCCGAAGTCGGATGCTCAACCGACTGAGCCACCCAGGCGCCCCAGAGGTGGATCATTTTAATCCTCCCCTCTAAAGAGCAGAGTCTGCTCTTGCCTCCGCTGGTCCCAGCCCCGGCAGCGGGGAGGGAAGGGGGCCAGGTTGGCAGGAGAACTGGGGACCAGCAGAGACCTCAAGGTGTCACAAAGACGTCCTGGGGATGGACGGTGCCTACAATGTGAACGCGTTAACTGTACTCTTAAAAAATGGTTAAAATGGTAAGTTTTATATTATGTGTATTTTACCACAATTTTTTAAGTTTATTTATTTATTTTGAGATACAGCACCAGCAGGGGAGGGGCAGAGAGAGAATCCCAAGCTGGCTCCACACTACCAGTGCAGAGCCCGACGCAGGGCTCGAACCCACAAACTGTGAGATCATGACCTGAGCTGAAATTAAGAGTCAGATGCTTAACTGACTGAGCCACCCAGGCACCCCTATTTTACCACAATTCTTAAAAATTAAAAAAAAAAAAAAAAAAGGCCATAGCCCTTTGGCCTGGCTGCTGCCTCAGTGCTCCCTAGAGTCTGGAAGATCCGTTTTCTGAACATAGGGGACAAAGCTACTCTGAGGCCTCGTGGCCTGGAGAACCTTCTAGATGTCTAACCTCCATCTCTCTCGCTGCACTGTGAACCCCCACCTCTGTCTGATGAACCGTGGCTTCACAGATGCAATAAATATAAGGTTAGCAATATGGGCTGTGGAGGTAGAACCCGGCTCTGCCACTTAAGGGCTGGGTGGCTTTGGGCAAGCCTACTTACCCTCTCTGTGCTTCGGTTTTCTCATCTGTAAAATGGGGGCACAGCAACCCCACAGAGAGGCTGTACGAGGTTAGCCCCTTTACTGTGCTCAGTACTCACCTAACACACAGTCAGTACTCCATAAAGATGGGGTCGTTGCTTCCCCTGTGCTCCAATTGTGCTCCAATAGCATTGTCCTTTGATATGAAAGATAAAGCAAGGCAGGGGGTGCAGCAAGCAGAGGGTGAGGTGTGTGGGGAAACACAGGATGGTGACAGAGTTTCAAGTGGGTGTGCGGCAAGGGTCTGCCTTCCTGACTGCAGGTACTCATGTCAAGATTTCCCAAACAGAGTCATGGGCACACCTACATCACAATCTTCAGGGGCTGGCCACTCTGGGGGGCAGGGACAACCACCCCAGGGACCCCCCAGTAGCCATGCCGTCAGCAGTGCTTGTCTGGAGTACAGAGGAAGCTGCCAGACTTCATGATGGACTGTGACTTCTGAGGCCGGTTCCCCAAAACCATGGCAGCTCCTGCCTCATTCTCTTTCGTATCACTCACTCTGGGGGAAGCCACCACCATGGGGGGAGGAACTGAGGCCTCCTGAGGCCAATAACCAGCACACAGGAGTGAGCCATCTCGGAAACGGTCTTCCAGCACCGGTCAAGCCTTCGGATGACCACAGCCCAGGCTGACCTCCTGACTGCAACCTCAAGAGAGACCCCGAGTGAGCTTGCTCCTGAAATCCTGACCCACAGAAACTGGGAGGGATCTCAGGTGTGGATATTTGTCATTATTTTAAGCTTCCAGGTTTGGGGGTACTCTGTTGTGAGGTGATGGTCACTCACAGAGGTGACTCTGTGTCAGGTAGGAGGGAGATGGGCGGGCAGCACCAGGGGTCTCCACCTGGGGTGTGGAGCTGAGAGAAGACATCCCCGTGTACCTTCTCCACGCGCTTTAAGTGAAGACCACTGCTGTGTTCTGCTGTCTTCAAAAACACCATGCTCTCCCCACCTCTGTGCCTTGAATAGGCTGCTTTCTCTGCCTGGAATGCCCTTTCTGCTCCTCTCATCTCCACCCCTTCCTCCTCACTTTCTTTTTCCTCCTGAGAGGAACTCCTGCTCAGCCTGCGAGACCCAGCTCAAACATGCCCTCTTCTGTGACAGCCTTCCCAGTCTCGCGTGGACCGTTTTTGTCACCCTTTGTTGGCACCCCCATGATAGCGTCTATTTTCATGGACTCCTGAGCGGGGGCTGAGCTGCAAGGATTGGTTCCATAAACTCTGGGATTTAGAACTCACCTTTCATTAATCAACCCGGCCCTTCCTGCCTGTTCACTGGCAGCCAGGGGTGCTCCATGTCAGGATGTTGAGTGAGTAAATGAACGAAAGAGCAAGCGTCAAAGGCAGCCTTGGGCAGGAAGACGGGAGCCATGTGAAGGCAGGAGGAGGGCATGTGTGTGTCCCTGTCACCCTCCTTTCCTGAACCTTGTCCTTCCTTACCCATTGTTCCCTGTGCCCCCACAGGCAGCCCTCCAGAGTCCCTTCCCTTCATCCAAACCTGGAGGGGAGATGTGCCGCAGTCAGACAAGTCTGATTTCCAAAACAGGTTTAAAGGTCTTTTCCCAGAGACCCTGAGCTCATTTCTTCTTCCTCCGTCTCTGAAGTTCCAAGGCAGCAATTCGGATCTCAAACGTTCAGAACAGGGGTGCAGCCAAGTTCTTTATTACACAGAATGAATTTGTTATGTGGGGATTCTTTGGCCTGAAGGATTGCTTAATGTCCTTATGTCACACAGCATCCCAGCCTGGCCGGTGCTCGGAGGCAAGAGAGCTGTCTTGCTCACCTGCTGAGTGAGAGGAAGGCTGGGGTGGGGGGGGAGGGGGGGGGCACTGAGATCGGGGAGGGGGCACCGGCAGACTCAAGTCTCACGGCTGGCCATTCCTACTTATTGAGTGCCCAGCGAAATCGAATGCCAGAGAAAAAAGCCATTTGTCTGAAGCCACACGGCAGGAAGTGGCAGAGCTGAGATTTACTCTCAGGCCTATCTGACTTCAAAGACCCCTGCCCTTGACCATTAGGCCTCATGGCATCAGGCTGACCAACCCCTCCAGGGGTACGCAGCTCCCAGCCCATCCAGGGGGGGCTGATGGGATTTGAGAAGGCCCGAGACAGAGGCCAAAGGAAGTGACAGCCTGAAGTGGAGGTTCCCAGGTCCCTGACTCCTGCAGGCTTCTCGAGCTCCCAGAACCGGAGAGTCTGTAGCTTCCTGCTTGGCTGAATTCTACTCCCGCTGGAAGGACAGCAGGGTGGATTGCCATGTCTGGTTGTGGGGCTTACCTTTTGAAACTCTGCAGTGCATGTGGAAACATGTGAACCAAAGGAAGTGAAGGAAAGATTAAACAGGGAAAGCATTGAAATCTACAGGGCTCCCTGTGCTCTGCAGAGCCTCCCCTGCAAGCACTGCTGTGATCACTCTATTAGACAGCCGGCTGGCCGCCAGCTCTGGTGGTGAGAAGGGCTGGGACCCCACCCCAGCTCTCGAGTCACCGAGAGAGAGTAGCGTATTCAAGGCTTGGGATGGGAAAGGCAGGGTATGGGAAGCAGTGAAACACACAAGTAGATTTCACTTGAATAAAAATCAGGTCGTCCCTCAGCTCCACACCCCACATGGAGACCCCTGGTGCTGCCCCCCCACCTGTATTATTCTCCCTCCCACCTCCCACCATCTCCTTCCCAACAGTATTATTATCCATCGCTGCACAACAGAGTACCCCCAAAGCTGGCAGCTTAAAACAATAACAAATATCTATACTATGATCCCTCCCCGTTTCCGGGGGTCAGGGATTCAGGAGCAAGCTCACTCGGGGTCTCTCTGGAAGTTGCAGTCAAGACATCAGCCGGGGCTGTGGTCATCTGAAGGCTTGACCAGGGCTGGAGGACCTGCTTCCAAGATGGCTCACTCCCCTGTGCTCGTTGTTGGCCTCAGGAGGCCTCAGTTCCTCCCCCCATGGTGGTGCCTTCCCCAGAGTGAGCGATGAGAGAGAGCGAGGCAAAAGCTGCCGCCGTTTTTATGAACTGGCTTCAGAAATCACATGCAGGGGCGCCTGGGTGGTTCAGTCAGTTAAGCGTCTGACTTTGGCTCAGGTCATGATCTCGTGGTCCGTGGGTTCGAGCCCCACATGGGGCTCTGTGCTGACAGCCTGGAGCCTGTTTTGCATTCTGTGTCTCCCTCTCTCCCTGCCCCTCCCCTGCTCACATCCTATCTCTTTCTGTCTCTCAGAAATAAATGAACGTTGAAAAATAATTAAAACAAACAAAAAAAGAGGTCACATGCAGCCATGCCTGCATTATCTTGCTGGATCCTCGGATCAGTCCTATTCAGTATGAAAGAAGGCCACACAAGGGTGTGAATGCCAGGAATTGAGGGTTCTCGGGGACACCTCCATGGACGGCCCTGGTCAGGACAGAATTTCAGGGAAGCAAACACTCAGACGCCAAAGAAGACTCTCCCGTCACTTTCCATGAGGCTTTTCAAGGTGTCTTCCAAAAGCGACTTGTCATGTGGATGTGGTATATAGGGCAGGGCTGGTGCTGACCTTCCATGGGGAAGGGGTCAGGTGGGTCAGGAGGATCATCTGTGTCTCTCAAATCATGCCAGCCCATAGGACTGAGCCCACCTTGGCCATTGTCCAACTGCCCATGTGGCTTCTGGAGTGCTTACCTTCAAAGCAGCCCTGTAAATGTACCCTCCGGCAAATCCCAGAGACACTGCCAGTTGGACACCCCCCAATGGCAGGGATCAGAAGGGCCACTGAGATCCACGCAGGGGTCTGGGATCTACTCAGAGTTTAGTGTGGCCGTTGGGGCGAGTCTCCATATGCCCAGCCCAGGTCCTGGGCAGCTCAGACCCGCCTGCCCCTCAGGCTGTGCAGGCCGTGTGTAATTGGAATGCCAGGCAGCACCTGCCGACAATTTTATCACACTCTGTATAATGTGTAAATACCATTAAGTTAGACAGATTTTCTCATTAATTCTCGGTCCCAGTGACAGACTAGGAATTAACACAATTGATTTTCCAGTCCCTACTCATTATCAATCATCCCCCAGAACTTAGTCACATTTCATCTGTTCCACCTGGGCCCCAGCATCTATTTGGAAGCTTCAACATATATTAAACTAATAAAGAGCAATGGGCACTGCTGTGTCAGGCCCGGAAACTGGTGGGGATGAGCAAAGAAGCAAATCTTAGGCAAAAAAGTTGCTTCCGGGGCTTCTAGATGGAAGAATGGACAAAGCATTTGAAGGCACAGTCCTGTCCCCTAGGGTGCTGGCATTGGCCAGTGGGTGCTCAGGCAAGGGTGTCAGTAACTGTATCAGTTATGAATTTCTGTGTGACAAACCACCCCAGAACTTAGTGGCTTGGAATAACTGTTTATTTGCTTGTGATTCTGTGGGTGTCTTGGGCTGCTTCTTCCCGGACTCCTTCGTGTTCAATCAGCTGGTGGCTGGGATGGCCAGAGGGCCTAACACTGGCCTCGCACACACGTCTGGTGGTTGGTGCTGGCTTGTCAGCTGGATGGTCTGGGGACCTCAGCTGCGATAGTTCATCTCCACTTCATGTGGCTTCTCACCCTTCAGGAGGCTGGGTCTGACTCCTTCACCTGGCGGCCTCAGGGTAGTCCCCCGTGGAGGAGGGCAAAAGCTGCAAGGCCTGTCAGAGACTAGGCTGGGAAGCGTTACGTCCACCATATTGTATTGGCCAAAGGAAGTCAAAGACCAACCCAGGTTCAAGGGGATGGGAAAGAGACTCTGCCTCTTGACAAGAAGACTGGAGAGTAGGCACATTGCAAACGGGCGTGCCACGGGGAGAAGGGGGGCTTGTTGCATACAGGGCACCATAGTCATCAATCTGGAAGCAGCCCCTAGCGCCCTCCTCCAATGGGCAGTGTCTCTCTCATCCTTCATACCAAGAGGAGGTGGCTTTCATTCAAGACCTGACATTGGTACCCATCAAAGCGGAAGAGAAATGTGCATTTCAGCAACCTGACAGCAACCACATCAGACACTGAGTCAAGGGACAAGAGGTGGAGGGAGGAGATAACCTATGTCAAATTCTTACTTCTGCCTCAGTCTGACTTCACTGCCACCTGGAAGCTTCTAGACGATTTCACCCCAAAGCTGAGTAGTATGTATTCAGAAATTGCCACCTAATTTTAATATTAGCAACAGCACACACACTTACAGATCAAATCTTTTGCAGGGGCGCCTGGGTGGCTCAGTCGGTTAAGCGTCCTACTCTTGATTTCAGCTCAGGTCATGATCTCACGCTTCCTGGGATGCAGCCCCATGTCAGACTCTGTGATGACAGTGAAGAGCCTGCTTGGGATTCTCTCTCTCCCTCTCTCTCTGCCCCTCCTCCTGCCTCTCTCTCTCTCTCTCTCTCTCAAAATAAATAAGCTTTAAAAATAAATTTAAAAAAAAAGTATATTCAAAGGGAACATGCCTTAAAGAGGCCCATCTGCCCAGCCCAAGTCCCAGACATGGGAAATGACTTAGGCACGGTCACTGCCTTCAGGGCCTTTGGATCAGGAGTCCCTGGTTGGGGACAAGGAGATGGTTTTCCAACTTCCCAGGTTTCCTCTCCATACTAAGCCTTTTGAGTGTTGTCCCTACGACAAAACCCTGTGCTCCAGAGAGCACCCGTTTTGCCACATCAGATCTGAGAAAAGGGGAAGGGATGGATAGGGATAAGTGTGCAGGGGGGCAGAGGAGTCTGGGGGAGGCATAAAGAGCCACCAGAGGTAAGCAAGGCTTTGGGAACTCTGGCCGGATTCCTTCCATTTTCTCCTGAACGATGTTCCTCATCCAACCCCTTATCACTCAGGGGTTGGGGGCAAGCTGCTGGATGGTGGATGGTGTATTCACGCTGCTGTGGAAGGCAGTGAGGTGGGGAGGGGCCGGAGGGCATTAAGAAACATTCCAAAGGCCCTTCCTGAGAGATTCCTGGAGAACAAAGTGGGGCGAGGGGGCGAGCCCTCCCTCAGCTCTGGTATTCTGTAAGCTCACGCACTCACCTGGAATCATCACTAGATAATAATTGTCTTTATGGAAACCATTTCAAATGAATTCTAATGTGCTTTAATTATGTGACTTTTTTAGAAGTTCTGCTACAGGGAGGTGAAATAGGTTTGGAATATTAAGTAGTAAGAGGTTACAGAGGGCATCGCTGCCTCGTGGGCACCTCCCCAGTTAATTAGAGGCCTAATACCCATCAGGTGAAGGGGGTGTGGCAGGACAGGGTCTCCCGCACCCCCATCAGTGATGACGTTCTCTCTTCTTTCATCAAACTCATCGGGATGGCCCAGGGAAGCGGCCGGCTGGGGGCCTGAGCTCACCTGCAATCAGCCCCTGGCCCCAGCTGGGAGAGGAGACGGGCACAGAACAGAGATGGCCAGAGGCAAGGCAGTAGGGGCATGCGTCCATCTCTACCCGTCTCTGCCCCTGCCACCCCACTGACGTGGCCCCATCTCTGAGCTTCTGAGGTTTGAGGGCCAGCAGAGCATACAAAGTTTCCCCTCACTCTTCAGTAAGTGTAAGACTTACTTTGGCGTAAGACTCTTTAGGCTTACATCGTGGGTCTGAGCAGAGCTGGGCAGCCAGTGACACGCAGGACCCAATCCCTCTAGGAACCGCTCCCCCGCGTCCTTAATTTTCTCACACAGCCCCTCAGGCTGCCCTCCCAGGGCAGCAGCCCAGAGGCTGGACATCTCTCTTCTTCTGTGTCTCTCTGTCCCTGGTGACGGGCAGGTCTTTTTTTTCCCCCTCTGTGAGCCCTCCTCAGTTATGCACTTGTGTTTCGGCAGGGCCCTTTGGGAAATACAACGCCTTCATCCAGAAGACTAATGGTGGGATTCAAGGCACCGGGCAGGTTGCTGCAGAGCAATCTCTGTGCAGCAGAGCCTCTGAGCTCCCATTAAGTCAGAGCCACGGTGACCTGATGCAAGAGGATGTCCTGTTCTTCCACGAGAAGTTTTTACCCGCAAAGCAGCACGCTGCTGTCAGAGCTTGGGTTAAACTGAAGAAATGTGCTCAGCAGCAGGTCAATGAGTGAATAGATGAATGGATGAATGAACGAACGAACGAATGAATCCCAAATAAGAATAGGACTCCAGACCTTGATCCCATCAGCCCTTGACCTTATCCAACCTCCCAAATTCTGGGAGTCAAGGCAGAAGGCCAGGGGTGACCCTTTGCCTAACGTCAGCCAAAGGTCCAGTCCAAGCAGGGCACCTAGGAGACATGGAGTCACCCCCTCCCAGAACCAGTCCTCAGCACCTGCGAGCCCTGGGCACTCAGGGCAGGGAGAGGAGGTCCTTCCGTGCACCCATTCTACCCCAAGCAGCAAGTCCCACCAAAGTGCAAGCTTCCGGAAAGAGCCTGAAATAGACGCAGATTCTGTCCCCGTTTCTCCGTTCCCCCTCCTGCACTTAAGTGCCTATTAGGGACAAAGGGATGGGAACAGAGGACAATAACATCTGTTTTTCCAACAAGCAGTGACAATGCGGATCTGGGGGTGGAGCTCACGTCAGCACTGGGCCCAGATGCAGCCCTGCAGCTGCGGAAGCAACTGGCACTTGATCATTTCTCAGAGATTATCTCCCAATCAGCAGCTCCTCGCCTGTTTGCTTTATCCCCACCCGGGGAGCCATCGCCGCTCCCCGCGCTCCGCAGGGTCAGGCCTGCCTCTCTACTTGCGTTTTGTCTCTGACGTGGGTGTTTCAGGAGCAACCTGGAAGCCACAATCCTCCAATGCCACCCCTGCCTTCTAGAGGCTGGGATCGAGGTTGGCGGCATGGTTGGGGAGAGCACTGGACTCGGAGTCACAGGACCTGCCTTCCAATCCTGGCTGGGCCACTGGCTCTGCCACCTTGGGTGGCTGTAAGGTGCTTAATCTTGCCGCAGGAGCCTCGGTTGCCTCAGCTACAAAATCGGAACTGTTTTAAGTCCATCGTGGAGTCGCCACAACTCTCAAAGGCGAGAACACACATTATGTGAGCCTCTCCCAGGTCAGACGGCAAAAGGGCGGAGAGCAAGGCTGGTGAGACCCTGCAGTGTGGGTCTCCTTAGATGATATTGTCTGGCGTGAAGATGATGCCTCCCGAATTCGCGGGAGCCATGCATCTGCTCCAGATGGGAGGGATGGCTGAGATAATCTCTGGGGTCAGAGAGCACCACCCACAGAATCATCCAGCCCCTTGCCAAACAGTGGGAACCCCGAGACCCTCCCCTCCCTCTGCCAGGCCCCTTGACCCTACCTCTCCTATCTCTCCTCCCGCACCCAGGGTGGCCGGCATGTGCAGGGGGAGCTCAGGGCAGCCGGTGAGGGGAGGGAAGCGAGGGGAGAGGCAGGAAGGAGAAGGGGAGGGAAGACGACAGACAGGCAGCTGTGGTTCTTTCAACATTTTTAAAGAGATTTAAATTCAAAATGAGATTTATTAAAAAAAAAAAAAAACCATCATGTGTTGTCCCCCCCTTCACACGAAAGTTTTGAAAATGAGATTTTTAACCAAACGAGAGCCACATTCAGAGTCAGAGAAGCGCCAGGGCAGGTCTGCCATTCCGTGGCCTTGTGACCTTGAACGAGTCACGGAACCATTCAGCCTGTGAAGCCAGCCGAGGCCACACCTCTCGGGGCTGCGGGGGGGGGGGGGGGGGGGGGAGGGCGGGCTGAGAGGTGCATGGAGAAGGGCCTTGGTGAATGCCACCCAGCTTCCTGGACTCGGAGGAGGGAGACTCTCACTCTGACCACGGTCAGGCGGGGTGAACGGTCTGCTGTTACCCCCCCCCCTCCTTCAACTTCTCCATCTCGGGACACACCCCAGGACGTGAATGCGAGGACACCCTCCCCACAGAGCCCGGGAAGGGGCTGGAGAATAATATAACGGTCCGCCAGGCAGCCAGTGGAGGTTCCAAGGCAGGGCCCGGCTTCTCCAGGGGGACGGCCCCTCCTGGGGAAGCAGGTGTCCCAGCACTGCCTAAGCGCGCTGAGCTGCAGCCACCCGATGGCCCAGGGGGCACAGACTACACAGCCCGCTTCCCCACTTGACTAACTCGGTTATCTTTGCTCTTCACCGTCCCCGCCTCGCCCCTTCTTGGAGAAAGAATGTCCCTTCTCAGCACAGCAGCCCGCCCCTGTGCCTAACCTCTGTTCTGAGCTGGCAAGATAACGGACGGTTCCATCTCCCTGCCTCTGCCCGCAGTTCTGGGCTCTCATTTGCTCACAGCCCCCGTGGCCTCTTTTTATCCTCTCTGGAATTGCACGGAGATTGGTTATCTGGTAATTGAGATTGTTTTACAAGGTGTCGCTCATTGCATCAGGTTCCATTAATTTTCTGTTCTTCCTGAATACCCAGAATAATAACTACCCTGTTGGTGAGGGGGCAGAGGGCAGGTATCCCCCCCCCCCACGTACACAAGTGCACACACACATTCGCACACACTTACACATGAGCAAATGTTTGTAATTTAATGGCGACCCTGGTAAAACAGACTTCAGATATTTCCTGGATGTTCTTCCCTTGTTGAACTTTGATGGGAGCTCAAGGAGAGATGTTACCTCTCTCCACGGTACATTTGGGGGAAAGGACCCCCTTAAAGGGGTTACATAGCGTGGCTGAGCCCGCCTGGTAGGCAAGCGATACAGCCTGGACTTGACTAAACTCAGTGCCGCCAGACTCCACGAGTGATACAAGGAGGGCCTGTTTGTCTGTCTTTCCTCTGGGATTGTGCAATTCCTGAGGATAGGACTGGGTCTATCCCCCAGAGCCTAGCCCAGGGTGTAACACAGTTTGTAGGTGCTCAATTAATTGTGAGTGACTGGCTTGCCCCGCAGCCGCCTACAGGTGGCGCCAGAGAAGACCAGCAGTCAGAAGCCCCAGCGAAAAAGGTTCGTGTCAACAGTGAACTGGTGTTCCGGGTCTGGAGCAATAAATCTCTGCCACCCTCATTCTCCCCACACCCTTTGGGCCCCTATTATGGCACCTGCGACAGCATGAGAATAACTTATCTACGTAGGCTGTCTCCACTCGCTCACCTGAGTCCTTAAAGAGCAGGGAGGGGGGCACCCCATTTATCATTAGTCCTGAGACACAGCCGGCCCAGAGCAGGCTCAGTAAAGGTCCTCGGCCAGAGAAGCGTCAACCGGAAAGCCCTGGTTGGTGACAGTTGGTGACAGTGGTGACCTCCAACCCCATTGGCATCTCTCTGGAATCTGGCCTTCCAGGGGCCCTAGTGCGGTCTCCCATCTCCTAACACAGGGCTATTCCTGGGCTTCATCTCTCAAGCCCATTCATCTTGATTAGGTATTGGCAGCCCTGGCTGATTAAATGCCCCACCGTCCCCTCCTGTTTGTTTCTCAGCAAGGAGGTGTCAGGGTTTTTCATCCTTCTGGCTTTGACCTTGGTGGTGGTGTCATGGCCCTTAGCACACCTGCCTCAGTGAGAGGCTGATGAAGCTTCACCCAAACTCGCGGGCAGCGGTCAAGGGACTTTCTCCAGCCGAGGTCCACCAGCACCTCAGCTTCCAAGGAAATAATCACCCTCATGGCCACCTCTTCCCGGAAGCCTTCCTGGAAGCCTCGATGATTAGCTCCATCTAGCACCCCCTTCTCTACCCTCAGGGCACCGTGGTGGCCAGTGTTTATTCTTTAGGTGACACGCCTCACTCAGCCTCCTCCCACTGCGTCTTCTGTGTCCCCAGCACTGTATGATCATCAGCTCCGGGGGCTGCTCACTCTGAAGGTAGGGAGGGGCTCCTTCGGTCTCCCCCACCCCCCCTCCACTTGGCAGCCAGCCACACTCTCGGGAAGCAGAGTGACCCACGTTCCTGACGTGGGCACTCTGAGTCAGTGGCTGGGTGGGGACTGCAAGGAACAGAGAAAATGAACGTAGGCTGGTGGGAGCAGGAGTAGAAATGTAACCTGAACGGACCTTCCCGTGTCACTGTGGGGAATGAGACTGACCAGAGCAGGTTCGACAAGCTGCTTAATTACCGTCCCTGTAGAGTTGGCCCCCTGGAGGCGTTGGAGGGTGCAGGGCTGAGGGCCTGGGCAGGGGTGGGGGACGCAGGGAGGTGCTCACCTTGAAGTTTAGAGGCCAGTGCCCAGCCCATGGCACCTCCTCAACCTTCAACGGTTCGTCTCTTCTGCCAGCCTCAGGCTCTCTGTGTGCCTCCCTCCCCGGGGCACCCGTAGCCAGGAGGTGGCGGTCCCTCCATGATGGGAACCACCTGCCAGGGCCCCAGGCCACCTCTGTGGGCCTGCAGCCGGCCCCATCACTCACCCTTGGGAGTGGTTCCAGCACCGACGAGCAGTGGCGAGGCCAAGGAAATTATGAAGGCTGGTCCCTCTTTGATGCTTCCGAAGCGCCCTTCTCTGGCACCCCCACCTTCAGCCTTGTCTCCTCCCTCGACGCCAGCACTGCCAAGAGTAGACCAACTGGCTGAGCCCCGTGTACAAGGTGCTGCGTACAAGGCCACACAAGACACACATGACAGGCGTGAGGGGCAGACCTTGCCCTGAAAGAGTCCAAGGTTTGAATTGTGCTTCCTTCACTTACTACTTGGATGACCCTGGGAGAATTGAATCAAGTCCCTGAGGCTCAGTGTCCTCTCTTCTGAAAAAGAGACCTTAATACTCCATTCATGGGGTTGTCCTGAGCATTAAAAGAATGTATTTTCGCTTTCAGAACAATGCCTAACACACACCTAATAAAGCTAATTAGCTATCACCTAATAAAGTGATAGCTTTATTATTGTCATTCACTCAGTCACTCAGCAAACATTCATTTCGAGGCTTCCGGGCGCCAAGAAGGCGAGCTGCATCTGAAGTGCTACCTTAGACAGTAAGTAAAACAGGTCCTTGTGCACCAGTCCTGCCACCTACTGGGGGAGACGGACAGCAGTCATGTTGACATGCCCGCAAAGGCACCAGGGCCAGCCCCCGGGCTTCCCTGTTAAACCCACCATGACCCTAATGGCAATAATGCTGAGGCTGGCTGGGGGACAGAGAGACAAGGATATAGCAGGAGGGTGGGGGTGTGGACTTGGGGTGTCCCTTGAGTCACACAGCACAGAGGGCTGCCTCTCTGGATATATTAGCATCACAGTGCGCCCCCAGACCAACTTCCCTTTCTGCCCCAAACGTCACTGACATCGTGTGATCAACACCCTCCCAGGGCTCTCCGGGTGTCCAGTGGGTCGGGGGCACTGAAGGGGTCCGTGCCTTGCAATTCTAGCCTTTTCCCCACTGAGGAACCACCTGCAGGTGCTCCTGAAGAGCCCGGGCTCAGCCCTTGTCACCTCTGCAGGCAGGGGACCTGACCTGGTTTATACCGCCCTTTGGCATCCTGGCTCAGTTACTCACGGTGGGAGGGCTGTACCGATTTGAAGAAGGGCAAATCACAAATGTCAACTGGCTGAGACCCAAGTGCCAGGTTCTTGCCAGAGGCGCCGCTTTTACACCAGCCGGCACACAGTCGAGCCCGGAATGAAAGAGGCTGACAGTCCATTAGCAGCAGAGTGGTCTGCGAGGCTCGGAGGAACAGAGCTGTCATCCACTCCACTTCAAGGGCAAAATCAACTCTTTGTGTGCGTGTGTGCGCGCGCACGTATGTGTGTGCGTGTGTGTATAGTCTCTAAAAAGAGGAACATTAATCACAGCTGTGCCTGCTAAAATAGGCACACAGACAACAATCTGACAGCACAGAGAGGAAGTGGTGACATATTTCTTGTCCTCTGTCCTTCCAACCCCTGGGAGCAGGTTTGAGAGAAAATCCCAGAAAAACAGAACCACTCTATCACAGGATTGGGAGACCCTTAAGGTCTTCTTGTCCACCCCTCTGACATCCAACACTTTGCTTCAATGTTTCTGACAAGCCATCCTTCACTTGAATGCCTCCCGTCACAGGGAGCTCACTACTACTGTGATGTTTTGAATATCCCACCTGCCAATTTCTCTAATGGCTGGAAAGTTCTTCCTGACCTAAAAGCTTAAACTTGGGGCCATGTTAACTTCTATCCATTGGTCCTAGGTTTGACCTTTGAAGTCACGCACACACACACACACACACACACACACACACATCCCTCTGGTTAGTCTCCTTGACATGCCGACATTGTTCTAAGTGTCCTGGCCAGTGTGCCTATCGCTTTCGGGACAAGATCCAGTCTGTTAATCATTATCTTCAAAATGCACTTCCCATACCGGGGACATAAAATCTCTGCTGCAGCTGTTACCAGCGTGAAAACACACACGCACGTGCACACACACACGCACGTGCACACAGAAATAAAGTTGCTCTGACTGCATTTTCATCCATTTCTCATTTCATACCATATTGCCAAATGCCTTGCTGAGATCCAAGTGTATGCTATCCATGGCATGTTTTTGACCCATCCCCAGATTGACTATCAAGAATAAAAATAAACAAACAAGAAAGGAAAAGAGCTCAGAAACGGACCCAGCCCCCTATATAGAATCCAACAACACAGGGATGGCAGGGCCTGCGCTTTTCCTTGTTCTGGACACTAATCGCCTATTAATTTGCCTCGGATCACATTAACCTTGACGGAAGTCAGAACGCATTACTGACTCAAACTGACCTTTGGGCCAGGTAACAGGCTCAGATTTTGGTGTGTTGGTTTGAACACAGGACTAACGGAAAGATTAATAACATGTGATGTATTTCATTGCCCCACTCCAGAAGAAGCCAGCATGGAGTCCCCGGGTTGGGATTTTGTGCAAAGGTCCTGCAAGGGCTGGAGACGCAGGAAGTGCTTTGAATAGGGGAGGTGGACTTATTAGATTGTGGAGCGAACAGGTGCTTCCCGCCCAGCCAACACCCCGGGCCTCCTACTCCCCCCACCCGAGACCCAGGAGTCCTGGGTGATCCCAGAGGGATGGGAGTGGGCCCAACAGGTGACTGAGGTTGAATTTCCAGCTACCCCTCTGGGAAGCAGAATAAATCTGACTCACAGAAATAAAGGCACGGGATATTGTATCCCAGGGTCATTGATAAAATTCACACCCACCACATCTACTGCTGCCGTGCCACGGATGTCCCCCTTCTGATGTCACACAAATTGATCTGGGGACCCAAGTAGACTCATTCATGCGAATTTTCTCCTTTGACCCATCAAAGCAGCCTTTCGATTTATGAGGATCCTAATGGTCAGCCATTTTCTAAGCTCTTCCTCCAAGGTTTAAAAAAGCCTGCGATTTAGGCTAATTCCAGTCATTGACAGGTGTTGGATCCGGCCAGCTGGAGGGTGGAGGGCAGAGGGCAGGCTCACATGGGCTACTAAAGGCCTCCTTGCCCCTTGACAGGACGCCCTCATCGGCCAGCTCTCTCCCCGCAGTGTGTTCCGTCTCCCACAAATTCCTCTGACTAGACTGGTATCCGGTCTGCATATCTCTGCTCTGTTCCTAGGGACACATTGTCAAATGCCAGCTGAAACCCAAATGTACTCTATCAACTACATGTTCTCCACCCATCAGCGCAGCGACCCTACCGAGGAAACAGAAAACGAATGCAGGACAGGACAGAGGAAGTGAGGATGACCTGGCCCGGCTGGTTCTAAGCGGTCCCTCCCGTCTTTCCTAAAGGCCCCTCAAATCCGGCCAAACCCCTATCCAGATTCGTCACACCCGCACCCCCGCCGAATGGCCCGGTGTTCCTGCGCTGTCCTCCTGAGATTCATGAATCAGTTCACAGCAAGACAGGAAGTAGGAGAAAAGCAGAGACAACTGATAAGACATTGTTTTTATTGACAAGTCTAAAGAAAACCTTCATTGAATCAGGGGGTGTAATACAAATTATGGTGACCTGTATAGAAAACCTGGCACCAAATCCGGCCTTTTAGAAACATTTATATAAAAAAATACGCGTTAAAATCTGTACCATGATGCAGTGCAGAGGCCGGATGTCACCTCCCGACACGTGTGCTTGCAAAGGTGGGTCTGGTCTGGGGATACAGGGAGCTCTGGTTCTGCGGCCACCGGAGTGAGCCCTGTGTGAGAATGGCCTGCACTGAAAAGATGCCACAAGAGCCTATCTTTGAAGGCAGGACCCCTATGAGCACCAAAATGCCACAAGCCTGGCGTCAAAACGACAGTGGTGCTGGGAAGAATGGCAGGAGAGGAGGGCCGTCCTTCCTTCTCTTGTCACTGGGCTCTAACCACCATTCGAGGATCCCGGAGCTCTGCAGTCAAACCACCTTTAACTTTGGAGGAACATTTGCAATTTCCAAGTATGTTTTTTCCCCAAGTAGACTGACCAATCTTAAGGAACCAACTCATACTCAGCCTGCCTTTAAGGGTGAAGAACTAATTCTTGTCATTTTTGGCAGGCCGGGCCCCTGAATCACCTATCTGAAAGGCTGCTGTAATCACAACGGAAAAGCATGATGATGACGGTCTCAATCTATTTCAGTCTTGGACCAAATGCAACTGGGCAACTGTAGCCCAGAAATTACACTTTGCAGGCAATGAAGTGAAAAGCAGCATTGGAATTCCCCCATTCTGGGTACAAATGATCTCTGCACAAGGCCACTGAAGCCTTTGGGAGCAGCGGGGTCAATGCTGCTCATCTGTCTTCAAAGACGAAGACACGGTTCCTTCTCCGGCAGGGCCTTTATTCCAGCTGAACAGGGTCAGGACTGTGTCTGTCGGCTTATTCGTTCAGGGAAGAGCTGATTTCCCTGGGGCTCTGTGGAAAGTGACAACTGTCCTCAACTCAGCTGCTAAGCTGCGACCCAAACAGTCAGGCTGCACGGACAGGAGACGCACAAATGGGAACTGGACAGAGATGGGGGGTGGGCACAGGGGAGCATCAGGAAAGGCAATAGGTGGGGGAAGACGCGACCTTGTGGGCTTTACGGAGTCCACAAGGACGGTGCCTCTACAATTTCAGGGCTCCTGATAGCTACTGAAAGGGCTGGAGTCATTCCAGTAGATTCTATACAGGGAAAACAGCTGCCCCACCAAATTCTATCCAAAAGCAGAGTGATTTTCTCAGCTGCCTCCAGGGTGGGTTTTTGGTTTTTTTTTTTTCCTTTCCCAGCCCTCAGCTTGACTATCTTGCTGCAGGACACTCAGCTGTGGCAATAAGTGAAAGGGGGGACGAAGGACAAACGCGCCTGACACACAACCCAGGCACAAAGCTGGGAGCCATGCTGGACTGCTAACGAGGGACTCTCTCTCAAGCAGTGTATTTTAGGACGCAAGGGCTCAGGGTAAGAGACGGATGCTCCTGTGTCCCGGGGCCCAGCGCCGATCGCCAGCGCATCCTGCAAGACCAGCATACCGGGAGGAAGCTGGCTGCGTGTCAACGGAGCAAGGAGGAGCCCAGTTACAAGGGCTCTTCAGGACCCGAGGCCAACCGGGTGGCTCCTTCACAAAGTCTTCGGGCCTTTGAATCCACTTTAAAGTGACCCAACAGCACCCCCTAGTGGAAATTATAAATAAAACAAGGGCCATGCTTCCAGTTCACCTTCTGATACGAGTGGTTCCAAGAGTCACCGGCAAACGGAATAATACAAAAACAAACCTTATCTTTAAAAGCATAATAATTAGAAAAAAGGTGGGAGTTCAGAAGCCTTCCTTAGGCCCCTGACTGCCAAATCAGCCTCCCTCCTGTGATTCTCCGCCTTCGACAAACACACTCTAAGGTGAGGGGGCACGGACGGGGGTGGGGAGGGCTCCCGGGACCCTCAGAGTTTGGGCAGACTGCCCGCTGGGGCCAGGACGATGCCAAAGACGTAGAAGAGCCCCAGCAGGAGGTTGAGTTTGGCAGTCCTCTGGGGCAGTTTGTTGAAAGCCTGGCTCCGGAACTGTCTCTCCAGGGAGAAGGCCATGGGAATGGTGAGCAGGGGCAGGGCCAGGCTGATGCTGCAGCGTGTGGCCAGGATGCTGAAGATCAGGTAGGGCAGGAAGAGCAGCGTGTTGTAGAGCATGTAGGAGAAGGTGGGGCCGATGAGGATGGCGAGCGTCACGATGCCGGCCTCCCTGTCGGAGTCCATGTCCCTGGTGTTGTTGGAGTGGAGAATGGCCTCGGTGCTGAGGGCGAGGGGGATGGCGTAGACCAGGGGGAAGACCGCCAGGGACCCCACCTGGACGGCGTAGGCGAACATCACGGCCAGCGGGCCGAAAGTGATGAGGATGACGAGGTCTCCCAGGGCCACGTACTTGAATCCGATTCCTACGGCCAGAAGACCCAGAGAGGAGGCGTGAGATCCAGGGCTGGAAACGGATGGCCGGGAGCAGGGAGTTCTCAGACAGAGACCACAGGCAGTCGGCGAGCTCCCTGCCCTCTGGAGCCCACCTGAGGTCGTCTCCAGTGACACAGAGGGGCAGGGAACACTCCTCTCTTAGCACCCAGTTGGGCTTCGGGTCGTCCCCACGCTGTCCTTCCTACTGTCCCCCGGCAAGTCCTACAACAAACAGCAGCGGGCTCCCACCACACGCGATTCAACGGGGGAGCCCACGGAGGATCTAAATGGTCTCACGGGCCACTCTGGTTTCTCTGTCCCTTCGCCGGCCCGTGCGAGACATCGCGTCCGTCGGTCAGTACCTCACAGAAGGCCCATCCCAGTCTCTTACTTTTCTCCCTCCTTCTTCCACAGCCTCTAGTTTAGAAAACCCGCAGCGAATCTCAGGGAAATCTGATGGTGCCCAAACTCCACATAAAGAAACCTTCGTCCACATAACGAGTAAAACGGCTAAGACGAGGCTCCCGTGCTGCTTCCCTTCTCTGGTTCCCATGAAGTCCAAACTAACGCCCCCCCAACTCCTCCTCCCCGACGAAGTTCAAACTAAATCCTCCCCCCGCCCCGTGAACTCCTCCTGGACTGCCAACCCGCTTCAAATCCTGTCTAAACCACTTCGTCAGAACCTGCCCAGTTCTCTCCAGCGATGCCACAATCCATCCGGCCTCACTCCCATCTCCAAAGAGGAGTCATGGTCATCCTATGCCTGGAACATGGTGACAGCCATGCTTATGACCCCACCCCACCCCCAGATCTAATCTTCACGGGCAGCCAGAGGGGTCCTTCCAAAATACTGACCTGAGGCACCTGGGTGGCTCAGTTGGTTAAGCATCTGACCCTTGATTTCAGCTCAGATCATAAATTCACAGTTCATGAGGTCAAACTCTGAGCTATCAGGGCAGAGCCTGCTTGGGATTCTCTCCCTCTCTCTCTCTCTCTCTCTCTCTCTCCCCCTCTCTCTGCCCCTCCCTTGCTTCCTCTCTCTCAAAATAAATAAATAAACATTTAAAAAAATATATAATCTGACCATGCCCTTCCTCCAACATACACCTCAAAACCCTTATCACAAGCTGTCCTCGGGATCCTTCACCGGCACACCTCTGGCCCCGCCTCCCTCCTCCCCACCTCACCTTAAGCTCCCCTCCGCCTCCACTCATACTTCTGTCGGTTCCCCAAGGCCTTCAGGCACGCCAGCCCGCCTTTGCCTGGCAGACTCCTACTCACCCTTCAAGACCTTAAAGACCATTCCTCAAGACAGCCCCTCCTCACCCGCTAGGCCACAGCCGGTCCCCCTGCAATATGCTCCCAGGGCACCCCAGATTTCCCCCTTCATAAAGTTCATCGTGGTTCTAATTACTCAGTCTGCATCCTCCCCTCAAACCAGAAGTTCCATGAGGGCAGGGCCTGGTGTCTGGCTTGTTCACAGCTCGCTCCCCACCGTGGGCACAAAGGCTGAACTGAACACAGAGCTACAGTAACAAGCACCTGGAGCTGGGGCTGAGGTTAAGGAAAGTGACCCACTCAGAGGGAGGCAGCATGGAGTGGGTGGGGTGTGGTACACACACACACACACACACACACACACACACACACACACACACAGAAGCTTGGGAAACCTCCCGATCTGACCAAGCTTCCAACGAGCGGCCTCAGGATCAGGAGACAAAGAAAAGTACTGGGTCATCAACTGCATTTTAACCAGCCGAAAACGATAAGGGACGGTGGTCTGCAGATGACCTAAGGCCAGGGCAGCCAAAGAATGGGTTCAGCCCAAGATAACCTTCACACTGGTAGCTGGGCTTCTTTGCGGTTGTTTCTCTTCCAGCTTTCTTGAAAGAAAACTGGCCTAGAACACAGCGAAAGCGTAAGGTCTACGACGTGTAGACTTCCTACGTTCATATATCGCAAGATGACTGCCACCACAGTATTAGCTAACGCCTCCATTTAGTTGGGGTGCTTTGGTGCTAAATGACCACCCTCGGTTCTTTAGACTGAAGCGTCCCCAGGGAAGTGTTGTCATAGCCGTGGCCCCCGGTACCCGCCAACATGCAGCAAACGAATTCCGCACTCCCCAAGCAGTGTTGTGGGAAGTCCTCTGAGGACATGCCCTCCGGGAGGAGGTTCTCTCAAGCAGAGCAACTGGTTCCTGTACTAAGTTAGCCAATCAATGTCTCCTGCAGAATCTCACACGTTGAGGGAACAACCTCTGCCCAAGGAAGATGCCAGGCAGGAAGGCTCCCAGCAGGGACCCGGCATGCTTCTCCACCAGCTGCCCACTCTTCTTTTGCTTACATGCCCAGCTCTCCGGGTGGATGTCAGGGCTGTAGCTACGGAAGAAAACACAACAGCTCTACAGCCTTGACAGCTGGCTAGATTACCCAAGAACATCCCCTTGGGTCACCTGGCAAAAGTGAGGTGAGCAACGTGGAATGAAACCTGGGCCTGCAAAGATAGGCCCCCACCTTGAACAGGTCCCACACGAAAACCAACCACAAACCCACTCGAGAGCCGAGAAAGGTCTGGTAGCCTTCTTGAGGTTATGTGACGCAAGAAAACGACAGAGCCCTTGGGGAGAAAGCTGCTTCCTAAGAGTCGGGGCGGACGTATGGCCCAGGGCTCACGCGCTCCACCTGCTTCAGAATGCGGCCCACCTCGGAACTTCCCACCACCATTTTCCAAATGAGCCAACACAGTGAAAGACTGGATAAGTTCTCCACACAGCGGCCAGAATGAATTTGTTAGAACATAAATCAAAATGTTGGCAAGGACGTGGAGTAAACGGAACTCTTAAACATTGCCAGTGGGAATGTAATAGTACAACCACTTTAGAAAACGCTCTGGCAGGGCGCCTGGGTGGCTCAGTCGGTTAAGCGTCCCGACTCTAGATCTCATGAGGCTCAGGTCTTCATCTCGGGGTGGGGGTGGGGGTGGGGATGGGGGTGGGGGTGGGTGGTCATGAGTTCAAGCTCCACGTCGGGCTCCCCAGCGGGCATAAAGCCTACTTAAAAAAAAAAAAAAAAGAAAATGCTTTGGCAGCTTCCCATAAAGTTCAACATTCATCTACCCTATGACCCCAGCAATTCCATTCCTAGGCATTCATCCAAGAAAAATGAAAACATATATTCACAGGAAGGCTTAAACATGAATGCTCAGGCATAAAAGCCAAAATAGGGACACAATCCAAATGTCTCTGAACAGGAGAAAGGATAAACAAATTGTGGTATGTCCACACAATGGATACTACTCAGCATTTAAAAAGGAACTACTCAAGACCACCACGCTGAGCAAAGACACCAGGCACAAGGATTCATACTGAGTGATTCCACTTATATAAGGTTCCAGACCAGGCAAAACAATCTATGTGAAAGAAATCAAATAGTGATGGCCTCTGGATAGGGTTGGGGAGAGTGGAAATTGACAGAGAAGTAAGTTTTTGAGTCATGGAAATGTTCTGTATCATGACAGGGTGTGGGTTATACAACTGCCTGCGTTTGTCGAAATTCATCAAACGGTAACACTTAAGATCTGTGCATTTCACAGTAAGCAAATTATATCAATAAACGTCAATGGTTTTTTAAAAAATATATAAATCATATCATTACATAATATGCTCAATACTTTTCAGTGTTTCCCCATTTGTTCATTCAATGGATATTAAGTACTGAGTATATGCCAGGCAGTGTTCTGGGCACCACGCGTTCAGAAAGAACAGAGATCCAAATCTCTAATCCCAGGGAGCTTACAGTTTTAAGGGGAAGACAATTAACAAAGTCTGTTATGTTAGAAGTAGCATGAACTGTGGGGCGTCTAGGTGGCTCAGTCGGTTGAGCGTCTGACTCTTGATTTCAGCTCAGGTCGCGATCCCAGGGTCGTGGGATCAAGCCCTACTCTGGGCTCTGCACTGAGTGTGGAGCCTGCTTAAGATTCTCTCCCTCTCTCTCTCTCTCTCTCTGTCCCCTCCCCTGCTCATGCTCTCTAAAATAAAAAAAAATAAAAATTTGTAAAAAGGAGTAGTATGTGCTGTGAAGGAAAATAGAAAATAGGAAAGGTACTTTGGGGGAAAACACAGGGTGTGTGTGTGTGTGTGCAGGCGCTTTTATTTTACTTTACTGTATTTTATTTTTATCTGCTGCAAAAACTTTGTATTGTAATTTTAAACAGGGTAGAAAGTAAAGCCTCACAAAACAGCAGACATGTGAGCAAATGGGTGGAGGTCAGAAAGCGAATCCAGCAGCCAGAAGGAGTAAGGGGGTTCCAAGCCAAGGAAAAGCATCTACAAAGGTATAGCACGTCCTGCCTGTACCAGAAAGAGCCAAGAGGACAGTGTGGCTGGAGCATGATGAGCAGGAAGAAAGAAGGGGGCAGGTCAGAGAGCTGGAGGGAGGGGAGAGGGTGAACAGATAATGCACTGTCCTGGGGGTCACTGTGAGGACCCCGGCCTTTCCTCTGAACAAGATGGGAGCCATTAGAAAATTCTGAGCAGAGGACTGATGTAGCTGCCTTATGTTTTCACAGGACTACTCCAGCTCTGATTTGGGAGCACCCTGAAAGGCATATCGATAAAGAACCTGCTGCCATTTTTGAGGAGACGACAGCGGTGGCCGGAGGTGGTGGGACGCAGCCAGATCCCAAATGCATTTTGAAAGTGGAGTCAACAGGATTTGCTGATGGACTGGATGGGAGAAGGAAGGGCCAAGGATGATGCCCATGACTTTTAGCCTGAAGAACTGGAAGGAGGAAGCTGCCACGGAATAAGATGGGGAGAGGTGGAGAGTAGGACAGGATTCTTAGGGGCGATCAGGGCTTTGGTTTCAGACACAACGGGCTTGAGATGCCTGTGAGATCTTGGGGAGAAGCTACTGAGGGAGAAGTTAGGTTGAGTGGAGAAATCTGGAACAGAGGAACACCTTTGAGAGTCACCAGGTTAACAGATGGCATATGAAGCCATGAGACTGGCTAAAAGCAGCCGGAGAGTGGATGGAGTTAGAGGAAAGGGGTCCAAGGACTGAAGCTGGAGGCTGGGAGTAAGGAACAACTAACTAGCAGGGGAGCCAGAGGCCCTGTGAGACCAGAATGATCCAGCCCTGAGTGGCCTCCCCAACAGTACCTCGCTCTCCCTCTCAATCACACTGGCCTTTCATGGATCCTAAAGCACGCTGAGCTCTCCCTGACCCCAGGGCATTAGCCTGCGCTACTCCTCCAGCCCTGAAGGACTCGCTCCCAAATCAGACCCAGTTACTCTGCCCTGTAGCTTGCTCCTCATCCTTCAAGGGCCTCTTCACCACCGCCCCATGCGCGTTCTACCACAGCACCCTACTGATTTCGTTCACAGAGCTGTTCACAGCTGGCTGCTCTGTCACACTCTCCCCCACCCCTTCCTTCTTCTCTCCCCCTCTTCACATCAGAGTGCCCCAGGTCGCAGTCCTGGTCTCCATGGGTCTCTATCAGCACTCTTTCCTCTGGTGATCTCATCCAGTCACACAACTTTATCCCTGTGCCAGAGACTCCCAAGTATCTGCATCTGCAGTTTAGGCTTCTCCTTGGAACTCAGGTGCTGACATCCAGCCAGCCATCTGACATCTCCACTAGGAGATCTAATACATTAAGATGTCCCAAGCCAGTCTCCCAGTTTTCTCCCCCCCAAACCTGTCTTCATCCTTCTCTAGCTCCCTTGACATCAAGTCCATCATTTCAAGTGCTCAGGGCCAAACCTCTGAGTTATGTTGAATTCCCCTGTCTCTCTCCCGTGCTTGTATCTCATCCATCAGCAAACCCTGTTCACCTTCCAAATATACCCAAATATATTCAGAATCTGACTACGTCCTCCCTTCTCTACTACCACCCTGATCCAGGCCACCAAACCTCTCTTGCCTGGATTGCCGAACAGCCTCACCTTTTGGCTTCCGTCCTTGCCCACTCACCTTTACCCGTTCTCAATACCGCACCCAGACTGATTCTTTTAAAACATGAAGGTCTCCATAATCTCTGTGCTTCTCTGCCTCCCCAAACATACTTCTCTCTGGTTTTACCTTTTTACTCACTCCCTCACTCAATATTGGACTCTTGCGGTTCCTTAAACTTTTAAGCACACTCCTGCCTTAAGGCCTTTGGTAACTGCTATTCCAAGATTTGAAACATCCTTCCTCTAGATACATGCTTAGCCAACTTCCTTCTATCTGTGCTCACAGTACCTTTTTGATGAGGCCTACCCTGATCAAACTACTTCAAACAGTCAGCTATGCCCTCCTTCCTTGCCCTACTTATATTTTCCCCATAGCACTAATAATATTTTCATATACGATGACCAGGGTACCAACTCATCGGGACTTACCTGGAACTTTCCCGATTTCAACACCAAAAGTCCAGCATCTTGGGAACCACCTCAAGTCCTGAGCAAACCAGGACGTTGGTCATCCTAAATATAATTTATTATTTTTATTTTCCAGGTCTCCTCAAGATCTATGAAATAACTTCCACAAGGGCAGGGATCTGCGACTCCCGGGTTCACACAGAACAGTGCTTGGCACATAATAGGCGCTCAATACGTAGGACTTGACCACCTGCCCATCACTACCTTAATCAGCCTGTTGCAAGGAGTCACACGGCAAACCAGCTGCCAGTAATTAGCTGTATAATTCCGAGTTCTTCAAATTTAATTCCTCTAAAATTTGAAACCGTGGCATCCTAAGATACGACCATCGAAAGAAAACCAAATAGAAAAATTTACATACACGTGATTCTGTGATTCCTACCGTCCATAAGCCAAGCTGGGATCTTCTCAAGTCACTACTGTTTTCAAAAAGTCCACATGACCTACACGTTACAGGTTTCACCTAAATGGCCTAACTCAGAGAAGAACCTTTGGAACCTCTTCTCCAGCCCTGAAACTCCGATGCAAACCAGCAGTTTCCCGTACATGCAGCCGGGAAAACAGGCCAATTCTTACCTCCCGTGTAGAGAAAGGAGCCAGACAGGCCTCCAAAGTAGATGAGAGCCAAGTGCTCCAGTTTCAGAGGGGACAGGTAGTAGAGACAAGCGGCACAGACACAGCCCAGAGTGTAGAGGAAGACTCCAAACCGGACAACATCCCGGGGCTCCAAGATTCGGTCCACCAGGGTCCTGTCATCACTCTTTTTGTGGTCAATGCCCTTGGAAAAGTCATAGTAAGTGTTGACCAAATTGCCAGCCCCGTGCACGGCAAGGACGGCCACGGCACAACCCACCAGCAGCCTGGGATCCAGGACGCCCTGGGATCTGTAGGCCAGGGCACTGCCCAAGGCCACCGGGGTGAGTGAGGCACTGAAGCTCCACGGCCGCAGGGCCAGCACGTAGGAGGCGCATTTCTGCCTCCAGGAGCGTTGGGGAAGCCTGTCCTGCTCCGGACAGTCGTTCCCCAGCAGGTCCCTGTCCCCGACCTTGGCCGTCTCTCCCGCCTGTATGTTAATCTCCCCCGGAACGTGAGAGGCCGCCATGGAAGCTGCACGTGGCTGAAGTCAAAGTTAATAGTGAGCCACCCACGGCACAGCTGCCGCTCAGCGGCGAAGAGGGGCGGGGCGGCCGGACCTGACCTTCCTTCGATTCCGCCCCGGGGCAAGGCTGGGGAGGCGGCGGGCCCCGGGGGCAGCACCGAGCCGACCAGGCAGCCCACGAGGCCCGACGGCACCGCCCCGACCTCCTGTCACCTGGGCGAAACCTGTCTCTGGACCTCAGTCCGCGGCTAGAGCCCAAGGCCGAACTGCGGCCACGCGCCTTAGGATACTGGAGCCGCCATCTTGTGCGCCAGCCTCCGAAGGCCCGCCCGGAAACAGGGACAGACCGCGCGGGCCGGGCCGGTGCTGGCGGGGCCGGGGCCGGGGCGGGGCCGGGGGCGGGGCCTGGCGGGCCGGGGGGGAGCCTGGCGGGCCGGGGCGGAGCCTGGCGGGCCGGGGCGGAGCGGCGGCCCCGCGGCCAAGCCCCTCTCCCGCCGGGGGTCCGAGGCCCTCAGCTACCCCCAGACTCGCAGGAAACAGCCTCAGCATCACAGGAACGACCTCGACCGCGTGTCGCTTTACGACTTACCTAGAGCTTCCATTCACCAAAATAGGACTCACTCATTTTTTTCATTCAACAAGTATTTATTGAGCACTTACTATGCTAGGCAGCAGTGAACAAAATGGACAAAAATCAGGGAGGGCATTGAGGGCAATGAAACAGGTAGAATTACCTCCCACTTTTTAAATGGGAAACGAAGCTCTGAAATGGGAAATGATGTCTAAGAAATTATTAGCTCTAGTAATAATCACCACGGCAATAATTCCCGCTTTTTATTGTGAACAATTACCATTTGCCATGTACTGTCCTGCCTGCCTTTTTATCCATACTCTAGGTTACTCACTTATTCATGCAAATAACCGTCTTCCTCCCCACTCTGTCTCGTGGCCAGCTTTGGCTCTTCATTGCCCGCCTTCTGGAAGCTTATGGGCCATAGCTGTAGCTCATTCTGGCTGGAGGGAGCCAACAGTTAAATTTTCAGGAATTTTCTGAGCCCATCATTAAGCACAGCCATTATTAAAAATTAAATTGTACCAACTTACAATTAGATAAATTATATTTAAAACAAAGTTAACAAAACTCATTACTTCCCAATTATCTCACTCCATGTTACCATTTGTTTCTTTTGTCTGTTGTCTATCGCATTGTGGAAATATGATACAATGACGGGCTACCACTCATCTCTCCTAGCTTGGGAGGCTCTAGGATATCCAAAAGACGCATCCTGTTAGAATCAATTGGCCATACGGAATTTGCAATGAAAAGCATTGTGTATTTTATTAGTACTTAGAAGTTACGTGCTAGATACATCCTTTATATTGGTGACAGTTATATGCACGTAGCATGTATGGACGCGGGACAGACTCCATAATTTTGGTGCCTAGTGCAAAATAAAAATGTGCAGCCCCTTGGTCAAAAAGCATTAAGAGTTTCATTAAGAGCAATACAACCTCACACAGCCCCAAAGCCAGCCCTTGTACATACAAACATACCAACATGTCCCTCCCCCCACCCCCACCTTATCAGCTAGCTGGTTGTTAAATATTTACATCTCTACTATGTAGCACATACCTGTGATGCTGGCCAGACCCAAGTGTCCTCTCGTGCCAACTTGGACAAGAGGAAGAAGCAGATATATCAAAACCCCGGCTCCATCGTTTACCAATTCTATAACCTAATCCCTCTCTATCTCAGTTTACTCACATGTAAAGTCTGAACAATATACAACATGCCTCCCAGTTCAAGAATGTTGAATGCCTCAATGTCCAAGAATAACAGCGATAGAATTTATTGACTGCTCACATGCGTCATAGAGGGTTTTAGGTACTTTACGTATGTTAGCATTTAACCCCACCACACTACTTACGGAGGTAAGTGCATTATAATCTCTTTGGTTTTATGATAAATAAATAGGTATAAAGAGGTTAAGTACCTGGTCGTATAGCTAGTCAATGTTGGAGCAAAGTTTCAGATTCAGTTAGACTCCAAGCTGCTTTTAACCACTACTTTATCATGTCTAGCAAAATGCCTGATACTTTGTAAGTGCTCAATAAATATTACTTACCATTTTAACATAAGAAAGCTCTTCGTAAACTGAAAAGAGACCTACATATGTATTGCTTACTGTTGTTATAAAACCATGTGATTGTTAATTAGAAAACAGGGCCTTATCACAACTTAGCATGGCAAAAATCTCATATATTGCAGGTGGAAATGAAAATTAGTACCTCCCTTATAGAGAACAATATGACAATGTCTGTCGATTATACATGCATTTACCCTCTGACCCTGTAATCTGATTTCTGGGTATTTATTTGCTATAGCTTCCAGGGGAAATATTATGTACAAAAGCATTCTTTGCTGCATCATTAGTAATAGCAAGAATACAAGTGTCCATCAACAGAGGACTGGAAAAATAAATTACCATACATCCATGTGATGAAATACTATGTACCTATATAATAACAAAAGAACAAGGGAGCTTTCTATAAACTAAGAAACATCTCCAAGATCTACTAAAATTGTTAAAAGTGCAGAACAGTACAGATAGTAACAAAAAGGGAAAATAAGAGTATGTATAAAAAGAGAATCTGCCAACGCGTTTTATTAGCCACAGAATATTGCCAAACCTCTTTAATTTGGCATTTCAGAACTTCTGGAAACTTAAATATCTACAATGGGCACTTCTTTCTTTCCTTTCAAATTTTTATCTAAATTCTAGTTAGTTACCATATCATATATTGTTTTCAGGAGTAGAATTTAGTGATTTATCACTTAGCATACAACACCCAAGGCTCATTGCAAGTGCCCTCCTTACTACCCATCACCCATTTAGCCCATCCCCCATCCACCTTCCTCCATCAACCCTCAGTTTGTTCTCTATCCTAAAGAGTCTCTTATGATTTGTTTCCCTCTCTCTCTCTCTCTCCTTCTTTCCATATGTTTATCTGTTTTGCTTCTTAAATTCCACAAATGAGTGAGGTCATATGGTATTTTAGACACTTCTTTTTATTACACAAGTAATTGATGGTAATGGATAAAGGAAAAAATATGCCCTCTCCGTATTTCATTGCATCTTAGTTGCATATCCCTCCCCCACCCCCGCCCTGAATAGACACACAAGAAATATATAAATGCTTTATAAGGGGTTATATTATACTTCTATTGTTGTACAGCTTGTATTTTTAAAAATGTTTATTTTGAGAGAGAGAGAGAGAGAGAGAGAGAGCGCGCACCTACACAAGCAGGGAGGGGGCAGAGAAAGAGAGAATCCCAAGCAGGTTCCGCACTGTCAGCGAGAAGCCCAATGCCGTCAAATGCCATTTTTGCCATTGATTGTTTGAAAAGATGTTTTTATTTTAACTAATTATTTTAATTTTGAAAGGTAAGCTCCACATCCAAGGTGGGGCTTGAACTCAGGATCCTAGATCAAGAGTCACAGGCTCCACCCCCTGAACTACCCAGGAGCCCCTGGATGTTTTTAAGTGATGTTGCTTTAAAAGTATTTATTTAGGAGTAGGTCATTCAGTTAAAACTTGGTCATGGGAATGATCTTGTGAGCTAGGTAATTTTGGAAAACTGGGAAATTCTCACGAAAAACGCTTTTAAACGCACACTGCATTTCAAAGAAGAGAAATCACGGGTGCATAATTAGCGCTGGTCCCAAAGTTCTACATCTTTGCTCTCTTAAAGACAGGGCACCTCGTCGCTCACACCCTGGTTACAGCGGTACCCACACACCAGGATCCGGACGGCCACAGTGTCGATGCAGCGGGGAATAATAGTAGCGATGCACCGGATGTGCGCGTGGAAGTGGCAGAAATCAACTCACGAGCGATTGGTTCTCCCAAGTGGACGCAGTCCTCTTTCAAGCCTCCTTTCGTCTGCCACTGGCCGCGTGGTTTGTCTATTTGAACAGTCCCCGCCCCCTAGAGAAGCCGGGTCCCAGGCCTCACTTCTCCTTCATTTCTATTGGTCTGCCTTCCAGTCCATCTTCTCCTTGCGCCTGGCGATTGGTCCTCAGCGCTAGGAGTCCGCCCTCCCTCCCGCCCGGCTTAGAGGACAGCGGGGAAGGCGGGTGGTGGGGCCGGGGGCCTGAAGCGGCGGTACCCGCACAGGTGGCGGCAGCCGAGGCCTTGGCCGAAGCCGCGCGGTGAGTCTGGGGCCTGGCACCGACCCCTCTAAGGTGGAGGAATCTCCAGACCCAGGGTCAGCCTGGTCCGTTGGGGGGGAGGGGGGGTGCCGGGAAGTCGTCCGTCTGGTCCGTGAGGTCCCTACGGACTTGGGCGCCGTCTGAGCCCTTGACCCCCACCCGGCGAGGCAGCACCCACCTCCTTCCGGACCCCCAGGAGACCCCCGGACCCCTCAGCCTGCCGTGTGTCCCTGGCGCGGCGAAGGGCGGCCCATCAGCTCCGGTACCGCCGGGCGCCTTTGGGTCTCCATGCCCCGCAGTCACCCCATCTTCCGAGCCACCTACAGGTTGTCCTCAGAGAGGAGCAACGTCCGTGTGTGCCCCTTGCACTGCACCCTGGGGACCTCTCAAGGACCCAGTCCCCAGAACTGAGCTGGGTTCCATCCTGGGGTTTCATCCTCTCTGCCCTCCCCACCCCCATCTCCAGTTTCAGCCACCCCAACTTTAACTTCTGCCAGCCGTCACCAAGACTCTTAGGATGTTGGACTTACAAGTATTTTAGTTGAATTCTGCCTGGAGCAGATGGGCCTGTGGGCCTTAGACCCTGTGAAGATACTCTGGTTTCTTCCTGAGAATGAGAATTCCTTGCCAGCCTCCCTCCCCCTCATCGCAGAGGCGGGACACACACCCCTTCCCAGTTTTCTCATCAGGGATCCTTGGGTTTCCTCTCCCCTGAAGGATGACATTTCCTTCTGCAGCCTTTTTTTGGCATTGAAGTACTTAAAAGCCTTACAAAACGAATTATTCCCTAATTTTTTTTTTCTCTGCATCTCACAGATAATTTCAAAAATAAGAATTTTGGAAAAATTGGTGTTCTAATATAATGTGGACATACCTCCGACCGGTATATGTGTTCCTCCCGCAGCAGTCTGGGCTGAGCCCTGTTATGGCCACTTTATGGTGGTTGCCTGATTATTTGTATTTTCCTCTAGATTGTAAGCTCAACTGAGAGGAGGGACAGTATATAATTGAGGAACGAATGAGTGATCTCAGGAATGAATCAGTCTCTTTTAGCTCACATTCCAAGTTCTGGTACTTAAGAGAACTGCACTGTCCAATATCATAACCACCAGCCACAGGTGGCTTAGAGCATCTGAAATGTGACTAGTTGAAGTTGAGGTTGCCCTGAGTGGAAAATGCACAGTACAAAAAGAGAACGGAAAGTATATCGGTAATTTTTATGTTGGTAACATGTTGAAATGATATTTTGCATCTGTTAGATTTAAGGAATGTATTAATTTCATCTGTTTCTTTTTGCGTCTTTTTGATATGGTTGCCAGGAGATTTAAAATTACATTTATGGGGGCAACCGGGTGGCTCGGTTGGAGAAGCATCTGACTCTTGATTTTGGCGCTGGTCATGGTAATAACAGCTAATGGTCATTAAGAACGCACTGTGTGCCTGGCACTGAAGCACTTTTTAACATTTATTAACTCACTTAATCCGTAATTTAATACATAATTTTGGACTGGATTCGAACCCAGGCTCTGGCTTCAAAGCCCACAGTTTAACCCTGTCTGCTACACTGCCTCTTTTTTTTTTTTTTTTTTTAAGTCTATTTATTTATTCTGAGGCAGGGAGAGAATCCCAAGCAGGCTCCACACTGTCAGCACAGAGCCTGATGTGGGGCTTGAACCCGCGAGATCAAGACCCAAAGCTGAAATCACGAATCGGACGCTTAACCGACAGAGCCACCTAGGCGCCCCCCACCCCTGCCTCTTTTAAACACCAGTCATTGTGGAATGAATCAAGACTTTCTCTACATTCCTCAGTGGGGTCTCCCAACCTTTTTAGGATCCCCCTCCCCCCGCCCCCTGACAACGGGCAGAGAGGAGATCCGTGTTGAGGAACGGGCACCATAAATATATTCATGACACCATAGTTTGTTATGCAAAATATTGAGGGAAGTTTCTCTCCAACGAACCTCAGGTCAAGATGCTGGGAACCGGACCTGCCACCGCCACCACAGCCACCACCACGTCCAGCAACGTGAGCGTCCTGCAGCAGTTTGCCAGCGGCCTGAAGAGCCGGAATGAGGAGACCAGGGCCAAAGCTGCCAAGGAGCTCCAGCACTATGTCACCATGGAGCTTCGAGAGGTCAGGGCTTCTGGGCTTTGTCGTGGAGTGTTGGGCCTGAATGCACCGGCACTGGTTTCGATTCCTTCCGACGGCTGAGTGAGGATTTGGAAAACAAAGGCACCCAATTTTTCCTGTCTGTAGGGTGCGCTGGTTCCTTTGTAGTGGCACATTTCTGTGGCATTTCCTATGCTGTGCTTCCTTCCTCCTTTCCTTTCCTTTCCTTTCCTTTCCTTTCCGTTCCGTTCCGTTCCGTTTTCCCACCATATTCCAGACCTTCAGTTCTTTCTATCTGATAACCGTGGTCGGGCTGGGTTTGAGGAGCTGGTAGCCTGGGGCTTTCTAGAGAGAGAGCATGCTTGATGTCTGGACGGTGTCTCTTGCTCATCCTTGTAACCCCAGGATGTCGCCTGCCATGGGGTAGATACTCAACAGGCATTTGGTCCACATACAAATGAGCTGTGGGTCCATCTCAACAGTTCATAGCTATAAACGTGGGCAGTAGTTCTGTCCTCTTTGGCGTGAGCCAGATCTGCTGGCCACCTCTCAGTCCTGACCTTTGGGAGCCTCCCCCCCCCCCCCCAAGTCCCCAGCATCAGGGAGACATTAGAAGTTGTTCTGAGTACATCTTCCTCCGCAGATGAGTCAAGAGGAGTCTACTCGCTTCTATGATCAGCTGAACCATCACATTTTTGAACTGGTTTCCAGCTCGGATGCCAATGAAAGGAAAGGTGGCATCTTGGCCATAGGTAAGGGCAGGGCCTCTGGTGACGGGGACAACTGGGAATGAAGGGCGGTCACCTCTGTGTCCACTGCACCTGCGTCCGCTGCTTACTAGATGCTGAGTTCCTACCCGTTTCACGAAATTTTGAGGAGCCCTGTGGCTTTCAGTGTACTTATTCAGGTGTTAATCTTAGCAACGGTCCTGGGATGGTGGCACAGCTGATGTCTTCAGATACAGAGTCTCAGAACCATTACGCAACTTTCGTAATGCCTGAGCCGGTGCCTGAGCCGAGACTGCAAGCCAGCTTTCTTCCCCCCACCCCGTGTGGCTCGTTGCAGGCTCTGGTTTCCCTGTCGGGCAGTTCGGCATAGCAGGGCTCACAAATGGAAAGGCGAAGTTGGGGTACAGTGATACAAAGCATGTCATTTTCACATCCCAGGGACCGGTCTGGTGCATTATTATTCATTCTCCGTTTTACTCCTTTTCTTCTTGGGAAAACAAATTACGTGTCCTAAAACAAGGTTGTTTTGCTTTATGTAAGTAGTTCTGACGCAGATGTCAAACCTGCTGCTTAAAATGAAAATATTGTCTGCATCCTTCCCACCTGGAAGTTGCGCTTGGTACTCAAAGCAGAAGGAAGGGGTCACGCGCCAGCCTTCCTGTCAGGGCCGCGCGCTCTCCGGGACCGGACGTGCCCATCCTCACCTTTTGTCCTCCTGTCTTTCCCAGCCAGCCTCATAGGAGTGGAAGGCGGGAATGCCACCCGTATCGGCAGATTTGCTAACTATCTTCGGAACCTCCTCCCCTCTAATGACCCAGTTGTCATGGAGATGGCATCCAAGGCCATTGGCCGCCTTGCCATGGCAGGCGACACTTTTACAGCTGAGTATGTGGAGTTCGAGGTGAAGCGAGCCTTGGAGTGGCTGGGCGCTGACCGCAACGAGGGCCGGAGACACGCAGCCGTGAGTGCCCGCGGGGAGGGATGCAGCTGGCCGGGGAGCAAGGGGGCCCTGTCGGGGTCCTCCGCACCACGTGTTCGGGTCCCTGAAAGGCAGGCGGTGAGGGGACGCTCCAGGCAGAGGCGCTGTGCTTCTTAAAGAAGAGGGGCCTTCGGTTCTGTCCTGAATCCCTTTCTCTTTTTGCCCCAAGCTGCGTACCCAAAGAGGAAACTTGAAAGTTCTCTTCTGTTGCCCAATAGGCACAGCCCTGAGTGCGGTGCTGTCTGGACCTCTGATTTCCTAGACTCAAAACTGCCTCCTGAGCAGAAGGTTCCCCCCTTGGCCACAGGCAGACGAGATCACAAGCCAAAAGGCTCCTAAAGCCCCAGACAGCTGTCCTATCTGTGTGGTCCTGTCAGTGTCTCTGTCAAGGTCTCTCTGCTGTCCTATGGGAACACAGAAATACTAGGAGGAGGAGAGGAGCGGGGGCAGTGGGAGTGGTGGTCTGCCTCCTTTCAGGCCTTTCTTGTTTATTTTCTAGGCGTTTGTTGATTGGTGGGCACCTGGCCCAAACTCCCTCTTTCCCCATTGGCTCTTCTGCAGTTGGGGGAGTGGGAGCCTCTCATCCTCTCGTGGTGCACCCCCACTGCTTTTTTGAGGCTCAGCCCTGAAAAAAGCCTGGTTTGAGGGACCAGGCTTCCAGGCCGCGAGATGAGGGAGAGTCTGTCCTTGAGAATCTGGGAATGAACGTGGTGGGGATCAGAGCATCATTTGGATCCTTTCCTGTCGGCTCTGTCTTCAGGAGCCAGTACCACAAGGAGGGACCCTGGTACTGGGGGAGGGACAGCCATGTGGACCCTGCTTCAAGGCGGCTTTGTCCTTCCTAACTCTGAAACTCGGGCCAGCCTCTGACCTTCAGTTTCTTCCACTGTCAGATGGACATATAGCAAAATTAAATATTGAACGGGATTATTAACTCATTTAATAAACGTTTATCAAGGGGCGCCTGGGTGGCTCATTTGGTTAAGCGTCCCACTCTTGATTTCAGCTCAGGTCGTGATCTCACAGCGCCTGAGCTCAAGCCCCGCATTGGGCTCCGCGCTGGCAGTGCGGAGCCTGCTTGGGATTCTCTCTCTTTCCCACCCCGCTTGTGCTTTTCTCTCTTTCTCAAAGTAAATAAACATTTAAAAAATAAATAAATGTTTATCAAATACCACTGTGCTCCAGGGATGGTTTTAGGCTGTCATTGGGACAGAATGCAAAGCGTGAACACGTCTCCCTTCCAGAGCTCATGTTCTAACATTATGAGAATCCTGTGTTTGTAAACACCCTAGGATAATGAACACTGAGATTTTCGATCAATTTTTCTTTTATTCCTATGTCCCCAGAGGTTCCCAGCTAGAAGAGAGGACGAGTCTGCTCCTTTCCTGATGTATATACACACAGGCTCCAGGATGGCAAGAAGCCACATCCTGATGGGACGAAACTCTCTGATACAGACGAGGGTTCTCTGTGTGCTTTTCTCCCCCAGGTTCTGGTTCTCCGTGAGCTGGCTATCAGCGTCCCCACCTTCTTCTTCCAGCAAGTGCAGCCCTTCTTTGACAACATTTTTGTGGCCGTGTGGGACCCCAAACAGGCCATCCGGGAGGGAGCTGTGGCCGCCCTTCGTGCCTGTTTGATTCTTACCACCCAGCGTGAGCCAAAGGAGATGCAGAAGCCTCAGTGGTACAGGGTGAGGAGATGGTTCCGTTGCATTCGCCTGCAAAGCACATTTTTTAAAAATGTTTATTTATTTTTGAGAGCACGAGTAGGGGAGGGGCAGAGAGAGAGGGAGACACAGAATCGGAAGCAGGCCCTAGGCTCCGAGCTGTCAGTGTAGAGCCCGACGCGGGGCTCAAACCCACGAGCCGGGAGATCGTGACCTGAGCCGCAGTCAGATGCTTTACCGACTGAGCCACCCAGGCGCCCCACAGCACGTTTATATACAGCCCCACCTGGCCTAAGGGCCACAACAGGGCCCTCGCCACAGAGCAGATGTCACTTTTGTGTTGGTCTCAAGTGGTTTCTGAAGCTCAGTATGAGTCAGCACTTATCTCATTGGATTTCATTAATGCAAAGATCTGTTGGTGGCCACACCATTATTGTACGTGCCACTGAGGATGAATGAAAACGTGATACAGTAAAACTGTGACTTTACTGCCGTCTCATCACCAGTTTTAAGAGCTCTCCTCTCAGAGGTGTGAAAATATAGAAAAATGGGTGTCTGAGAAGCAGCGACACACAATGATGCTAATTTAAGAAGTGCCAGGGCTCGTGACATTAGACGAGAGAGACCTGGCACTTCTTCACTAAGAGCTGGTACTACAAAGAGATTCCTAAACGTGGCATTGGAGACCTGGGCTCTAGGGTTGGCTTTGCTATGTGACGTTGGACAAGTCATTTAATTTCCTTGAGCCTCTGGTTTTTCTCTGTTAAATGGGGATGGTTGTGGCCTCTGCCTCATGGTACGGTGCACGTTGAAGCTAAATTAAACGAGAGAGCTTGGTGAATCCCTATCGTTGATGTTGCTGGCACAAGCCACTGAGCAGGCATGGTAACACCTCAGGGTCCCCCATGCAGAAGGGGCGGGCTGGTGGTCTTTCTCCCTTTGGACATTGGGTAATTAACACGTCCCGTGTCTCTAATAGCACACGTTTGAAGAAGCAGAGAAAGGGTTTGATGAAACGTTGGCCAAGGAGAAGGGCATGAATCGGGATGATCGCATCCATGGAGCCTTGCTGATCCTCAACGAGTTGGTCCGAATCAGCAGCATGGAGGGAGAGGTGAGGAAGCATGTCAGAAGGGAGTCTGGCTTCCCACATGCCGTTCTGTGAACAAGACAAGGCGAGATCCTTGTCCTTACAGAGGATGTTTTATAAGGGAACCAGGAAATAAGCAAGTCTATGAGGTCACTTCAGAAGGCACCAAGTCCTGTGAAATAACGGGTTGGAGGGTAGCAGTGGGAGGGGACTTCCTCTCTGGGGTGGTGCTGTTTCAACTGAGACCCACATGATGTGGAGGAGCGAGCTTTGTGCTGTGTGGGGGTGTTCCAGGAAGAGGCTTTGAGGTGGGAGAGAGTTTGGCAAATTCAGGGAACAGAAAAAAGGGAAATGTGGTTGGGGCACGGAGAGCAAGGGAGGTTGGGGGAAGGGTCAAATTCTTAGGCCTCAGGGTCGCGGTCAACACTGGCTCTTATTCTCATAAACGTTGGAGATGCGTGCCCAGGGGAGCGGGGTGAGGGCCTCCATTTTTAATAATCATTGGCTACTGCTGCGGGGAAAGCTTGTGCAGTGGCGGGAATGAAAGCAGGAGACTCGGTAGGGGGTTGTGTTTAAAAGTGCAAGGACTTTTGTCAGGGAAACAACTTACGGTGGGGGCGGGGGATGTGGAGGGAGCAGGGAGAGGCTGGCTAGCCGTCAGCAGCCATGAGACAGCAAAGGAAAGTGACGGGAGCGTGCTAGGCTACCGCGCAGAGCCACCACGGGGGGCTTCCGGCCACCATCGCCGCCCCCCCCCCCCGCCGGGAGCCCTGCCTCAGCATCCCTCCTGCATCCTGCGTTGGCTAGAGGCAGCCCGTGGCAAATGTGGCCGTGGCACAAACATGGTGATGTTTTCAGAGTCGTGGCCGGGGCCGTTGTCAACTGCACTCCTTGTAGTTGATCCTGTTCTCCTGGCTACCGTGGGAGGCTTCTGGAGTAGTCTGGGCAAGTGATGGTGGTGGCTTCCCTAGGGTTGGCAGTGCGGACACTGAGAAGTGGATTCAGTGTCAATCCACTGACACTGGATTCGGGATACATTTGGGAGTAGAGCCCCATCCACGGGTCTTCCTACGGGGAGCAAGTTGGTGTGGAATTTTGCCCCAGGGCTTCTTGCTTTAATAGACCGGATGATCATTTGGTGATGGCTGTGCTGTAGATGCGGGCGGCCTGGGCTACACTGTATGGACAGCTCGGGAGTCCGGCTCGGAATCCCCATTCATGTGTACACTGTGTGACTTGGGTACGTTATTTTACTTCCTTTAGCCTCATTTTCCTTGCTGTTAACGGGGATCTCCACCTCACTGGGCTCCTGGGAGGTTTCCAAGTACACTTGACCCTTGAACAACACAGGTTTGAGCTGCATGGGTCCACTTCTAGGCGGATTGTTTTCGGTACACATACTGGAAAACTTTTTGGGAGGTTTGTGACCGTTTGAAAAAACTCACAGATAGGAACCTCATAGCCTAGAAATTAAGAAGCTGAGTATGTCACGAAGGCGTAACATAGATGTAGATCCTAGTCTTATTATTGACCATCGTAAAATATACACAAATCTCTTGTTAGAGTTAAACGTTACCTAAACTTACGCACATGAGCACTCACAGACTATACCTGGTGCCATTTGCAGTCGAGAGAAATGTGAACAAACACGAAGGCACAATATTAAATCCTAACTGCATAAAATTAACTGTAGTACAACCGTACCGACTGTAGTAATTTCGCAGCCACCTCTGTTGCTGCTGCAATGAGCTCAAGTGTTGGGAATGTCTGGTTAAAACACCGTGCGAGGCTGATCATCTCCGTGTGCCCAGTTCACCCCTCCAGTAAGTCGCGTGTCGCAAAAGCGATCTGTCGATCTGTCTCCGTCCTCGTGTGTTTTTCGTCGTGTTCGGTGCGATACTGTAAATAAACCTTGAATAATTCTGCGGAACCCCTGTGAAGTGCTACTGGCGAAGTTCTCCCAAGAAGCAAAGTCATGATATTGTAAGAAAACTTTGCCTTGCTTGAGACGTACCGCAGCTTGCGGTCCGCAGCTGTGACCGCCCACCGTTTCAGGATAAATGAATCCAGCATTTAATCCACCGTTGCAAAAAAAGAAAAGGAAGCTGAAGCGTGAAGCTGTTGCCACAGCTGTGCCTACAGGCGCAAGTCTCTTGCACTTTTTGAGAAATAGCTTTTACATTTATTTATTTTTGATGGAGAGAGACAGAGCACAAGTGAGGGAGGGGCAGAGAGAGAGGGAGACACAGAGTCCAAAGCAGGCTCCAGACTCCGAGCTGTCAGCACAGAGCCCGACGCGGGGCTCGAACCCACAGACCGCGAGATCATGACCTGAGCCGAAGTCGGACGCTTAACCGACTGAGCCACCCAGGTGCCCCTTGAGAAGTATCTTTTGATCGCATATGGTAAATGTAGCTTTTACGTGGGTGCAGGATTGCCTTAAGGAAGGCATACTTAAGGACTCTAATGTGATTTGAGAAAAAGCAAAGTCATTATATGACAACGTAGAGCAAAAGGAAGGTGAATGACCTAGCACCGGAGAATCGGATGCCAGCAAAAGATGGTTTGATGAGTTTGGAAACAGGTTTGACTTAAAAAAAAAAAAAAAAAGTCAAGATAACAGGAGAAGTAGCTTCTGCTGACCAAGAGGCAGTAGATGAGTTCCCAGAGGCCGTAAAAGAAAATCACTGAGGAGAAAGGGTATCTGCCTGAACGTGTTTTTATTGCAGACGAAAGTGCCCTACTCTGGGGAAAAAAAATGCCACAGAGGACATTTATTAGGAAGAGAAGCGAGCACCAGGATTTGAGGCAGGAAGGGGCAGGGTAATCCTGCCATTGTGCAATACGGTCCAGTTTACAATCAGGACGGCCCTTATCTATAAAGCCACTAGCCCTCGAGCTTTGAAGGGAAGAGGTATAAACACCAGCTGCCAGTCTTCTGTTTGTAAAACAAGAAGGTCTGGACACAAGAGCCCTTTTTCTGGATTGGTTCCCTTGATGCTTTGTCTCTGAAGTCAAGAAGGACCTTGCCGGTAAAGCGTCGCCTTGTACAGTTCTTGCCATATGAGACAATGCCCCTGGCCACCCAGAACCCCATGAGTTCAATACTAGAGGCATCGAAGGGGTTGACTGCCCCCAAACACAACATCCCTATTTCAGCTTCTGGATCAGGGTCATGACCTCTAAGGCTCGTTACACATGGTACTTTATGAAAAGGATTGTCAACACTTTGAAGAGAACCCTGATAGAAAGTCTAGAAGGATTCCGTCGCTGAAAATCCATTTTGGTTGTAGAAGCCACAAATGCCATCAAGCCTGGACCAGTAAATTCCTGCTGGAGAGAACTGTGGCCAGATGTTGCGTATGACTTCACAGGACTTAGGACAAAGCCGATCAAGGAAACCATGAAAGAGAGTGAAAGAACGTGGAGGTGGCCCAAAAGATGGGCGCTGAAAGGTGATACAGATCTTGGAGAAATTCAAGAGCTAACAGACACCACACCAGAGGAATTAACAGAAGACGGCTTGAGGGAGACGAGCATTTCCGAACCAGTGCCGGACGATGAAGAAGACCTCGAGGAAGCGGTGCCAGGAAACCGATTGACACTGGACAGTCCGGCAGAAGGGTTCGAGGTACTCAAGACTGCTTGTGACTTCTTTTATGACCTGGATCTTTTTCTGATACGGGTACTGAAACTGAAGGAGACAGTGGAAGAAAGATTAGTACCGTATAAAAACATTGTTAGAGAAGGCGCCTGGGTGGCTCAGTCGGTTGAGCATCCGACTCTTGATTTCAGCTCAGGTCATCACAGTTCGTGAGATCGAGCCTCACGTCAGGCTCTGTGCTGTCAGCATAGAGCTTGGGATTCTCTCTCTCCTCTCTCTGCCCCTCCCCTGCCCTTCTCAAAATAAACATTAAAAAAAAAAAAAAAACCATTGTTAGAGAAACGGAAAAGCAGTCAGACAAATTACAACGTATTTCTGTAAAGTTACACAGAGCGCTGCGCCGTGTCTCCAGCCTCCCCTTCCCGCTCTGCCACCCCTGAGGCCTCAAGCCGACCCCTCCTCTGCTTTAGCCTACTCACCAGGGGACTAACCAGGATAAGGACCCTTATGATGAGCCACTCCCATTTAGTGAACGGTAAATCATCATCGTGCCATACAGTTGATGAACTCTGTGGGTCTTCGTGTGACAGTCTATTGACCGTATGGCAAGAACGGTAAGAGATGTTTTTGTATCCTGATCACCTGACCATTCATCGTGTCAGACATCGTGTGCAAGACTCGTGTGGCAGTGGACCGCCGATTCCCGTGTGGGCGTTAGGTGAGTGAGATTTACTGTGAAGTTAATAGCATGTTGGTTTTCTTCCTGTTTTATAACTTTGCTTTCAAAGAATTACGTCACCATACGGTAGAGTTCGTGTCTCTCTCTCTGGTAATTGGAGAAAGTGTGTATCAACCTATCACAGGTACGTGGTTTTTAAAAAAAATGTATCAGCGTTTCCAGCACTGTAATATGAATATGACTGTAATACCGTGCGCCATAAAAACTTGGTAATGACTCATTCGTCAGAGCATAGGCGAGGCTACCATGAAGCAACCGTATTGATTACACTAAGCTACCGTGATGCAGTCTTACTGCTGCTGCCTCATTATTAGTGCCTGAATCATTATACCTATAAGTAAACACGAATTTCTTTCTCACATCTTTTCATTTTTGCTATCCGGTGTTAGTAATGCATGTAACGTCCACATTGTTCTGCTTCATGGGAGATAATGTTCACGTGGGTGCTGACAGATGATTCATCTCATAAACAGACAACATAAACTTATAGTATAGAGAAATACAGGACGGGGCTGTAAATAGATTTTTCTCTTCCTCGTGATTCTCTTAATAACATTTTTTTGTCTCTAGCTTTCTTCGTGGTAAGAATACAGTGTGCAATCCATACACAAAGTATGTGCTGATTAACTGTTCTTATTATCGGTAAGATTTCCAGTTAACAGAAGGCTACTAGCAGTTAAGTTTGGGGGGAGTCCAAAGCTACACATGGATTTTTGACCTCACAGGGTGTCTGTGCCCCTAACCTCTACGTTGTTCAAGGGTGGGCCGTCTACGCGAAGTGCCTAACACATCATCTGATAGAGTAGCCATTCCATGAATGTTAGCCCTCAGAGGTTTCCCGTCTAACTATAACATGGGGCTTCCCATGGATGAGCACATACAGCCCGAGGATCTTTGTTTTCTCCTAGGAAAACAGAACAGTGTCACCTAAATAGATTAAATGCATAGTACTTGGGCGGCGCCTGGGTGGCCCAGTCGGTTGAGCGTCCGACTTCGGCTCACTCAGGTCATGGTCTCGTGGTTCGTGAGTTCGAGCCCCACAGAGTCGGGCTCTGTGCTGACAGCTCGGAGCCCGGAACCTGCTTCGGGTTCTCTGTCTCCCTCTCTCTCTGCCCTCCCCTGCTTGCACTCTCTCTCTCAAAAATAAATATTTAAAAAAAAAATAGTACTTGTGATGGTACTTTATAAATCCTAAAGAATTATCCAAATGTAAGGTATCATAATTTTGTCATTGTTCATTCATTGAACAAGTTTGAGTTGAGCACCCACTGTGGGCCAGCTACACCAAGTCCTCAGAGCTAGAATAATGCAGCAGTGGACAAAACATTATATTCTAGCAGGGAGAGACAAGACACAAATAAGTGAAAATATATACGATTGACCTTTGAACATGTGGGGTTAAGGCATCAAGCCCCCCCCCCAACGCACACACAGTTGAAAATCCCCATATAACTTTTGACTCCCCCCAAACTTAGCTACCAATAGCATACTGTTGACCAGAAGCCTTACCGATAACAAACAATTAACACATATTTTGTATGTTATACATATAATATATGGTATTCTTACAATAAAGTAAGCTAGAGGAAAGAAAATGGCGTTAAGGAAATCATAGGAAAAAGAGAAAATACATTTATAACCCTGCACTGTCTTTATGGGGAAAAAAAATCCGCATATAAGTGGACCAGTGCAGTTCACACTCCTGTGATGTTTGAGCACAATTGTGAAGGACGTAAGACAGCAAGCCATACAAATACATATCTGGGGGGAGCAGTCTAGACAGCTGGCTCTGCAGGTGTGAAGGCCTCATGGCGGCAGCACACTGCCTTTGGCTGGGAGCGAGATCACCACTGCGACCGAGCCGTGTGACAGGAGGGAGGTGGCGGGAGATGGGGTCAGAGGAATACCTGGGATGAGGTAAGGGGCACATCGTGTAGGGTCTCGGGAGCCACCGTACGGACCGTGTGTGAAATGGGAAGCTGTTAGCTGCTAGCTGAAACGCACGTTTCAGAAGGATCGCTGTGGCTACATGTTGAGCGGGATTATCCGCGAGGCAAGGGTGATGCCAGGAGGTCTTATTTGGGAAGGAAGTGCGGCAGCCTTAGCAGAGGACTTTGGCGGCTTGCACCCTAGCGGGAACCGTGCAGGCACAAGGAGGGGCTGGATTCTTGAATTTGAGATTTGGGGGTCAATGAGGGAGAGAGGAGTCCAGGTTTTTGTCCTGAGTGACCGGAAGGTTAGGGTGGCGTTTGCTGAGTCAGGAGGACTGAGGTGGAAGGAGCAGTGCGTTTTGGGGTAGAAGGTCAGGAGTTTGCTTTTGAACGTGTTTCAGACACCTGTTGGGCTTCTGAGCAGAGAACTGAGTTGTTCTGGGGGGATCTGGGTGGAGACCCAGATTTGGGGAGCCGTCAGCACATAGCTGTGATTTCAGGTTCCCCAGCAGCATACCAGCGTCGGAGAAGGGGGGTGCTGGGGACCTGAGGTCAGGAGGTGAGGAGCAAGCAGGGGAGACCAGCGGCGTGAGGAGGAGAGGAGACCCAGGAAAGCTCGGGATCCAAGAAGCCAAGGGAAGAGAGTTTTCGAAGAGGAGGGACTGTTAAGTTGGACCAAATGCTGTAGCCGAGGCAAATAGGGTGAAGGCTGAGAATCGAGCATCCGATTTAGCAGACTGAGAGTCCTTGGTGACCTTGACAAGGAGAGTGGAGAAAATGTCTGAGAAGCGAAAATACCTGTGTCGAGAAAAGTGTGCAAGTTGAGAAATTGTTTCCTGTCCTTCTCAGTTTGGACTGTCTTTAAGCAGCCCTTTGGCTGGGAAATAGGTGTGAATTCTCAGCCAGTCCATTTAGTCCGTGCTGCCCATGGAATTCTTCAGATTCTGAGAAAATAGCTTGCCTTAGTTGTTTCTACCTGGGTTTCCGGCGACAAGGAGAGTAGCATGTCCTCAACGGGACCCTGGCGTGGGGCCGCCCAGCACCCTGTCACCCTGTCACCCTCGCCAGAGGGTGACCTCATTGCTGTGACCTTAGGTCTGCAACTCAGCTTTCCCAAACCAGGGGAGGGGTCCTTGGCGGCCAGCCCCCTGCCGCTTCTTCGTTGTTCAGTAGGTGGTGCTCTTCTGCCTAAGTTAGAACAAAACCAGGCCCCCTGCAAGGTTCTGGGGGAATCCAGCTCCTAAAGATGAAGAGTGGGCTCCCTCCACTTGGCAAATAGTTCCCCTGCAGGGTTGGGCAGAGGAGTTGCTCTGTAGACCCCACAGGGGCTTGGCAGGTGGCACTTGTGAGTAAAGGTGAGCTCCCTCCCCACGTGCAGCGCCTGAGAGAAGAAATGGAAGAAATCACGCAGCAGCAGCTGGTCCATGACAAGTACTGCAAAGACCTCATGGGCTTCGGGACGAAACCTCGCCACATCACCCCCTTCACCAGCTTCCAGGCTGGCCAGCCCCCGCAGTCCAACGCCTTGGTGGGACTGCTGGGGTACAGCTCTCACCAAGGCCTCATGGGTTTCGGGGCTTCCCCCAGCCCAGCGAAGTCCACGCTGGTGGAGAGCCGGTGTTGCAGAGACCTGATGGAGGAGAAATTCGATCAGGTAGGTGGCGAGAGGCCTGCCCCCTCCTCTCCCAAGCCCCGTGCTCCCTTTCCGTGGCCAACCCTGTGTTCTCCTGTCTCAGGTGTGCCAGTGGGTGCTGAAATGCAGGAATAGCAAGAACTCGCTGATCCAAATGACAATCCTTAATTTGTTGCCCCGCTTGGCTGCATTTCGACCTTCTGCCTTCACAGGTGAGGATGTCCGTGGACACGTCATATCATTACCTGTTTAAGGGAACTCACACGGAAGTGATTCCAGAAAGTTACGTCTGCCTCTCGTTGGAAGCAACAACTAAGGGGCTAGTCTCTGGTTTCTCTGCCTCTCGTCTGATTTCAGTGGGGCCCGGCGTAGGGTTTCCACAAGTGTCTGAGGCAGCCGACACGGGAAGGACCAGAGTGTGTAGGCAGAGAGGCAGTCCTGGAGCCAAGCGACTTCGTGCGTGTGGAAGCCAACAAGTTCATGACGGACGTCACAGGGACCGAAGGAAGGGCAGTTTGGGTTGAGCTCCTCTGCAGCAGCCCCTCTGTGGGGCGGGGAGGATGCGGTGACCGCCCTGCTTCTGCCCCTGGCGTGGTCACCCACTGCCTCACCGCTCACGGGGAGGAAGGACTGGAAGTTTCAGAGGCAGGTTTCGGGGATGATGGCCTGGGGGCTCCTGTATTCCTGCCCTGTTTTCACTGGGCAGCAAGAATCCCCGGCTCCCGGAGCTGCCCCCGCCCAGATGCTGGCTTCTCCCTTGGGCCTTCGTGGGCTACTCCGGCCGGAAGTGCTCTTCCCCCTTCCTCGATAGCCTCCGGCCGTGGAAAGACTTTGGCGTCAGACCCGGGATGAATCCTGCTTCTGTCCTTCACTGTGAGGTTTCAGACAGGTTATTTGACCTTCCCAGGCCTCCACTCCCTGACCCGTAGAGGCGGAATAACAACAATCCTTGCCTTACAAGGTGAATCGTGTTAATGCCTAAACACCTGCTCTAAATGCCTGGCACAGAGTAGGCCCCCATAAGTGGAAACCATTCTGTTATTACTGCCTCCTCTGCCTCCTCAGATCCATCTTAGAAGTAAGGTAAAGGGAAAAATTATAACAATACTCTAGTTGCCTGTTCATACTTAATATCCTTATCTTACCTCCCTGCTTGCTGAGTGCAGAGCCGCCGTCTCGAACGTCTCTTTGCACTTCACTGTGGTGCCCGTCGCCTGTGCTTAATAAGCGTTCAGGACCAAATGAGAGCCAGGAGTGGAAGTGGAAGGTCAGCCTGACCCTCCACAGACGCCATCCTCTAGCACACAGACTCATTTCACACTCCCCAGTCCAGATGAAATAGGAAAAAAGTATAGTTGGTGAGGTGTTAAATATGCTGTGTGTGAGAATAGAAGGTGTTGGGGAAGGACGAGACAATTAGCCACATAAAATCAATGAACCAGAGAGAAATGATATCATGAAAATTGCCCATATTTTTTTCAGTTTTCCGTTTTTCCCACCTGGTACCCAGCAGCTATTCTCTTCTTTAATGACCAGACATGCCCCTGTTCAGTAGAGCTTTAAATAATTGTGGTGTGAAAGTCTCTGGTTCAAAAGAAAGTAATAACTAGGCCAAATTTGATCAAAGTCTGTCATGTTGTGGAAGCAGTTACCCCAGTAAGTTCAAAGGACCGCCTAGCAGCAGGATACAGAGGCTCAGAGGGCCCCTAGGTTTATTCTTTTGATGTGGGTTTTTGTTGTTTTATTAAATAATATACTAAAGCGTGTCGTTGATGTTCAGCCTGGGCAGCCTCCATCCATGGAGCCTCATTGGGAAAGTGCCACATTTTTAGAGCTTACAGTTTGGACGTCGCCGCTTAAACTTCCTAATGACGGAAGCTCTGGACCTATCAAAAATGCCCTAAGATTGGGCTGGGCTCTCTCACAATATCAGATCCCTTAATCTCTTAGGGTGCTAAATCTGGCAAAGGAAATCACCCTCTTGATTTAAGCTCCCTTCCTGCTGAAATGCCGTTCCCGTCCAGAAGTCCCGTCTTCCTTGCTGACGTGATGTGATTTTCAAGCCCCAGCATGCTTCGGTGTCATTTGACCACGCGAGCCACGAGAGAAGATCTTTCTCATCAGAATAAATGCAGGGAGGCATATGTGCTGTCTGGGACTTCAGCTCACTGCCTCCTAAATGAGCTGTGGCCCTCAGCACCCCTCACTTTCTAATGGATGTGTGGTCTTGCCTTCTCTGCTGCTGTGTATATTCTGCGGGTGCACGGACTTGAGGCCAGCAAGATGGAAGGGAAGAAATAGAGAGAGGCAAAAATCAGGAAATTCCAACCTTCAGAGGAGTAATAACACTTTGGCTTAAATTGCCCAAGAATCGCCTACCCGTGCACATTGGCTGATGTAAACTTAATGAAAATACACTTGTGGCTTCCCAAATTACAGACTAAATCTTGTTCTATTAAATATAACTATAACAGAAATCTCTGGGTAATAGCAAAGTGATTTCCAGGCCTAAGCTGAATAGAATGGCCTGTTTATTGCAAACAGTATCCAATAGTACTTTAAATTTCAACATAATATAAAATCGTTTAGATGATTCTCTTTGTTTTTAAGCAAGATTTAACATATACTTCGTAAGAGCATGTAGTCGTTCCCTCAAAATATAGCACTAATGGGGACGATCGTGCCATGTTATTGTTTCAGAGGCTCTTTTAAGTTTTTGGTGGGTTTTTTTTTTTTTTTTTAATTAAAGGGGAAAAAAAAAATCTTACGTTTCTAATATTTCCAAAAGATGTATCTGAGGAGTGATTAGCAAGTGATTATCAAGACTAGTTAATCCTCTAAATTCTTCTTTACATCTTTCCAGGCGGCTCTCTTTATTCCTAAATGTAAGTGTTTTATAGGAACTCTGGCCTTTGGTACATACACCAACCCTGACCTTGAGCCATATGCCTTGTCTTTTTTGTGATCAGATACCCAGTACCTCCAAGATACCATGAACCACGTCTTGAGCTGTGTCAAGAAGGAGAAGGAACGGACGGCAGCCTTCCAAGCCCTGGGGCTCCTTTCTGTGGCTGTGAGATCTGAGTTCAAGGTCTATTTGCCTCGTGTGCTGGACATCATCCGAGCAGCCCTACCCCCAAAGGACTTTGCCCATAAGTAAGTGTCTCTATTAGGATTTCACCCTCCGCCCCATTTGGTTGGGGAGGAAGGATGCTCTATCCCAGTTTCCATGGAGCCCAAGCCCATTCTCTGCATCATTAACCACCAGGGTGTAGCAAGTCATACAAAGAACAACCCTTCCTCAGTTGAGTTCCAACCTTTTTCAAACTAAGTGATATACGTGTGTGTGTGTGTGTGTGTGCGCGCATATGTATATATGTACGTATAAGTAGATTGGCCTGGTGAAGGGATAAGCCTCCCCATTCTAGAGCCCAGCCTTCTCGTTGCGGGGAGAATTTCTTTCTGCCCGGTGGCTGTGCTGTGCACCCTGGTCCTTGATGTACACATTGTTCAGTTCGCTTCCTAAATAGGTACCTTGGCCAGCACCGCGCTAAGCCACATGGTGCCTTTTGTGCCAATTCAGGAAAGGGGCCCCTTCCTCAAGACACGTGACTGCCATCTGCTGGGCTGTTGTAGATTCAAACGTATGGTGACTAGGGTGTGGTGGGCCCCCTAGAATTGGGCAGGAGATGACCGGCACACCAGCGAGTCGTGGCCCTGCCTGGGTAACCTGCCCTCCTCGCCCCAAGGCGATTTTGAGGTGGGGCATCACAGAATGTCATTGTGTCTCAAGTGGCCACTCACTCTTTCTATCCTCTGCAGGAGACAGAAGGCAATGCAGGTGGATGCCACAGTGTTCACCTGCATCAGCATGCTGGCCCGGGCAATGGGGCCAGGCATCCAGCAGGATATCAAGGAGCTGCTGGAGCCCATGCTGGCAGTGGGACTGAGGTGGGTGTCGGAAACCTGAGCTCCCATGTCGGGGAGTATGAGACTCGAACCGCGGTTTCGGGGTGGTGCTGAAAGCGAGGCGTGGGTGTATGCGTGTGAGATTGGGTAGGCGGGAGAGCTCGCGCTAAACACGGGCTAGTTTTGAATCCTGGTTTCATCTCTAGTTAGCTGTGTGATCCTGACCCGGTTACTTAACTTCTCCGAGCCTCCATTTTCTCACCTGAAAAGCGGGCACAGTAGCAGCTCCTGTTGTCTAGGGTCGTCATGGAGGTTAAGTGAAGGAGTTCATGAAATAGCCACTCTCGGCACACGACTTTGTGTATAAGAAGTGCCCGACCGATGTTTGCAGCTATTTATGTTATCATTGGGAAATGGCCTGGCTTTCCTTGCATTACTTCTCTTTCTCTGTAAAATAAGGACGATGCTCTCAGTTTGCTTCCCAGACTTTTAATCGAGACTTGGTCTTCTGCAGTACCTAAATTATATTAAGCAAGTTCCTCTCTGGCAAAGACCAGAAATTCGTAGATTGATCTGAAACCTCTGACCAGGCCAACAGAGTTCCGGTCATTTATCCTAGTTTGTAGTATCCTTTCTACTTTAAAGACCAAGCGGTGATGGGCCTAACCCCCTGCTGGACGAGAAGGGCTGTTTCTTCTCAAGGACAGACAGATGTCTTGTCCAGCGCCATACACGCCTGGCTTCCTTCCCCTCAGCCCTGCCCTCACTGCTGTGCTGTACGACCTGAGCCGTCAGATTCCACAGCTGAAGAAGGACATCCAGGATGGGCTACTGAAGATGCTGTCCCTGGTCCTTATGCACAAACCCCTCCGGCACCCGGGCATGCCCAAGGGCCTGGCCCATCAGCTGGCTTCCCCTGGCCTCACAGCCCTCCCTGAGGCCAGCGACGTGGGCAGCATTACTCTTGCCCTGCGAACTCTCGGCAGCTTTGAGTTTGAAGGTAAGAAATTGCCCCAGCTCTTACCAAGACACGGAGTGTTGCTGGGAACCCTGAGGAAAGAACAAGGGCGCCTAGCATTGCCGGGTCTTGGCTGGGGATCTGGAGACCAGGTAGCTGATCGGGTAGCGGCTCAGCCTTCTGGGCTCTTTGCATGCTTTGTTAATTCGTTCTCTTTGTTTCTCTGTCCCACCCTGAGTTTGGGGGCAGATGGTGTTCAGGGAAATTCTGCATTGATCCAAGGAATGAATGCTTCAGAGAGACGAGAAAGTCAGAGATGGAGCCCCACCCCATCCCCCCACATCCATGAAGCGGAGATGGCGTTTAATGCTTTAAAATGTCTAAGCCAGAGGCTTTAAGGTGTTTCCGTTCCTACGGCAGTATGATTTTCAGCTGTGGCGTCCTGTGTAGTTCGGTTTAGAGTTTTAAGCTGCAGATAAACCCACATTCATGCCCCTAGGGGGATCTGTTTCAGGAGAGAAAAAGGGATACTTTTGAAATTTAAGATCACGTAGGTGGTATTGCTCAAGACTACAGGGAAACAAGCAAGTACAAAAAGCGTAGATGTGCGGTCTGAATGCTTACAGCCATCTGTGGTTTCCCTCCTATAGCTCCTTCACTTGCCTTGATTAACACCCAGCTTAATATATTTCTAATGAATAGAAAGTAGCTATATTTACACCCAGCCGACATCAGACTCTCTTTTGCTATTCAAATCTGGGAACTAAAATAGACAAGGTAAATTTGATCAAGAATTGTTTTACTCTCTGGGAACATAAAGAAAGGTTTGGGTCAGAATAAAACGAAATAATTCATCCTTTGAAGGGAATAAAGAAAAGATTAGGATGGGGGGGTGGGGGGGGGGGGGAATGCCCTTTTTCTGTCTCCCAGCTCCTCTGCTTCCCTTCTGCCTCTGCTGATTCGAAACCCACTTGTTACCTTCTTAAGAGAAGAGTTCTGGGTCAATATCTTGTTGAAAACTGAATTCATCGCCATGAAATGAAAAACGCAGCCAGCAAGTTGTGGGCCTACCGTCCAGAGCAGTGGTGTTTATTTTGTCTTCTCTCTGCCTTTGTATCCAGGCCACTCTCTGACCCAGTTTGTCCGCCACTGTGCGGATCATTTCCTAAACAGCGAGCACAAGGAGATCCGCATGGAAGCCGCCCGCACCTGCTCCCGCCTGCTCACGCCCTCCGTCCACCTCATCAGCGGCCACGCGCACGTCGTTAGCCAGACTGCGGTGCAAGTGGTGGCAGACGTGCTCAGCAAACTGCTCGTGGTCGGGATCACAGATCCTGGTAAGGTTCATGAGACAGGAGCAGTCTGGGGGAGTTTGGACGCTCGGGGCACCGGGAATTAGCCAGTTTCATGGCGTGCCCTCAGGGAGGTGATGGCCGGCTCTTTCTCTGCCAAAGCGTTAGGCTTGGCTACTCCAGCCAGGTGGCGTAAAACGATCTGTCTTTAATCCTGTTGTCTTTGCTCCTGTGAGCAAAGAACGACAGGTTAGACGAGAGAAGGGTAAGTGGCAGCCTCTCACGAGGCCGGGGGCAGTGTGGGCGGAAACTGGGAAAGGACCAGAGGATGACGGCATCGAAGAGGCATTCAAAGGCTCGATTGCTCTTGTAGACCCCGACATCCGCTACTGCGTCTTGGCATCTCTGGATGAGCGCTTTGATGCACACCTGGCCCAGGCAGAGAACTTGCAGGCCCTGTTTGTGGCCCTGAACGACCAGGTGTTTGAGATCCGGGAGCTGGCCATCTGCACGGTGGGCCGGCTCAGTAGCATGAACCCGGCCTTCGTCATGCCCTTCCTGCGCAAGATGCTCATCCAGGTAATGGGGTGACCGTCACACCTAGTGGCAGTCTGGAAGGGAGTCATTGTGAGAGCCATTTGGGGAAAGAGAGATGAGGACAAGGAAGGGGAGAAAGATCAAGATGCCTGGTAAAAGCCACATTTGGCTCCAAGAGTCCCTGTTTTCCCAGCTCGGCAGTTACAGTTCAGGGCTGATCGCCTCATGAGCCTCTTCCCCCCAGCGGCACGACTCCAGGGGCCTCTTATCCCCGGCAAACCTCGTCTGCAGGCACCTCTTTTCTTCTTCCTGGCAAGTCACCGGAGATCCCGCTTCTTGGCATGTTTGGCTCAGTCTGCTGCCGATGGTGTCAGTTTTGCTAACGCCTCTCTGTCCTCCTGCTCTCCTGCTCCCACCAGGTCAGGCACAGAGGCCCAGGATGTGAGCTTGAACTCACAACCCCGAGGTCAAGAGTCGCATGCTCCACCAACTGAGCCAGCCTGGTGCCCCAGGATTTGCAATTCCTGCTAAAACCTGACTCCTCAGTTTTTGTCTCCACCTAGCCGCATAAACTCTCTGGCCTCCTGGTCAGGGGCCCGTGGTCCAGTCCTTCTTGCCTTGAGTGATTTCCACCCACCTCTTCCGGGTCTCAGTGTGGCTCACCCAGTCCTTTCCCGCCCCCTGACTCCGCCTTGTCCCTACGTCCCCCTCTGCTTCCTGAATCTCCCATGGTTTCTTTCGAAACAGATAACTTTTCCTAACACGTAAAAACTTAAACGCAGAAAAACCATTGACGTGTAACTTTCATCCGAGACAAATGTCACGTATTCACAGTCTGTCCTAGCTAAAGTGAGTGTAAGTTATATCAGTCAACAAATTAGAGGATTATATTATGTTGGCACTTCTGTTTGTATTTTTATTTTTATTTAAATTCAAGTTAGATAACATAAAATGTAGTATTGGTTTCAGGAGCAGAACCCGACACTCAGTGCTCATCCCAAGAAGTGCCTTCCTTAGTGCCCATCACCCATTTAGCCCAACCCCCTACCACCTCCCCTCCAGCATTTAAGAGTTCTCTGCATGTAAGAGTCTCTTATGGTTTCCCTCCCTCTCTGTATTGATCTTAATTTTCCTTCCCTTCCCTTCCCTTATGTTCATCCACGTATAAGTGAAATCACATATTTGTCTTCCTGTGACTGACTTATTTCACTTAGCATAACACATTCTAGTTCCATCCATGTTGTCGCAAATGGCAAGATGTCATTCTTTTTGATTGTCGAGTAGCATTCCAGTGCGTGTGTGTGTGTGCGTGTGCACGCGCTCACACATTCTCCCCATTTTCTTTATCCATTCATCACTCGATGGACATTTGGGCTTTTTTCGTACTTTGGCTGTTATTGATAGTGCTGCTATAAACATCGGGGTGCATGTGCCCCTTTGAATCAGCGTCTTTGTATCCTTTGGATAAATACCTAGTAGTGCAATTGCTGGGTCGCAGGGTAGTTCTATTTTTAATTTTTTGAGGTACCTCCATACTGTTTTCCAGAGTTGCTGCACCAGTTTGTGTTCCCACCAACAGTGCAAAAGGGTTCCCCTTTCTCCGGATCCTCGCCAACATCTGTTGTTTCCTGAGTTGTTAATGTTAGCCATTCTGACGAGTGTGAGGTGGTATCTCGTTGTGGTTTTGATTTTCCTGATGATGAGTAATGTTGAGCATCTTTTCAATTGTCTGTTGGCCATCTGGATGTCTTTGGACAAGTGTCTGTTCATGTCTTCTGCCCATTTCTTCACTGGATTATTTGTTTTTTGGGCGTTGAGTATGATAAGTTCTTTATCGATTTTGGATAATAGCCCTTTGTCTGATATGGCATTTGCAAATATCTTCTCCCATTCCATCCGTTGCCTTTTAGTTTTGTTGACTGTTTCCTTCACCGTGCAGAAGCTTTTTATCTTGATGAGGTCCCAATAGTTCATTTTTGCTTTTATTTCCCTTGCCTCTGGACACATGTCTAGTAAGTAGTTGCTGCAGCCAAGGTCAAAGAGGTTGCTGCCTATTTTCTCCTGTAGGATGTTTATGCTTTCTTAGGTCACATTTAGGCCTTTCATCCATTTTGAGTTTGTGTGTTTGGTGTAAGAAAGTGGTCCAGGTTCATTCTTCTGCATGTCGTCGTCCGGTTTTCCCAGCACCGTTTACTGAAGAGACGGTCTGTTTTCCACTGGATACTGTTTCCTGCTTTGTTGAAGATTAGTTGGCCATACATTTGTGGGTCCATATCTGGGTTCTGTATTCTGTTCCACTGATCTGTGTGTCTCTTTGTGTGCCAGTACCATACTGTCTCGATGATTACGGCTTTGTAAAGCCCCTTGAAGTCCGGGGTTGTGATGCCTCCAGCTTTGGTTTTCTTTTTCAACGTTACTTTGGCTGTTCGGAGTCTTTTGTGGTTCCATACAAATTTTAGGATTGTTGGTTCTAGTTCTGTGAAAAATGCTGGTATTATTTTGATAGGAATTGTGTTAAATATGTAGATTGCTTTCGGTAGCATACGCATCTCAACAATATTTGTTTTTCCAGTCCGTGAGCATGGAATGCGTTTTCATTTCTTTGCGTCTTCTTCAGTTTCTTTCATAAGCTTTCTATAGTTTTCAGCATACAGACCTTTTACCTCCTTGGTTATTCCTAGGTATCTTAACGGTATTTTTGGTGCTATTGTAAATGGGATCGATTCCTGGATTTCTTTTTCTGCTGCTTTGTTGTGTTGTATAGAAGTGCAACCAATTTCTGTACGTTGGTTTTTATATGCTGTGACTTTGCTGAATTCACGTATCAGTTCTAGTAGTATTTTGGTAGAATCTTTTGGGTTTTCCACGTTAGGGTATCATGTCATCTGCGAAGAGTGAAAGTTTGACTTCTTCGGCAATTTGTATGCCTTTTATTTCTTTTTGTTGTCTGATTGCTGAGGCTAGGGCTTCTGGCACGGTGTTGAACAACAGTGGTGAGAGTGGACATCCCTGTCGTGTTCCTGACCTTAGCGGGAGAGCTCTCAGTTTTTCCCCATTGAGGATGATATTAGCTGTGAGTCTTTCATATATGGCTTTTATGATGACTTATGTTCCTTCGACCCCTACTTTCTTAAGGGTTTTTATCAAGAAAGGGTGCTGTCTTTTGTCAAATGCCTTTTCTGCATCTATTGAAAAGATCATATGGTTCTTATCCTTTCTTTTATTAACATGGTGTATCACATTGATTGATTTATGAGTATTAAAGCAGTCCTGTAGCCCAGGAATAAATCCCACTTAATCATGGTAAATAGTTCTTTTAATGTACTGTTGAATTCGATTTACTAATATCTTGTTGAGAATTTCTTCATCCATGTTCATCAGGGATATTGGCCTGTAATTCTCCTTTTCAGTGAGGTCTCTGGCTTTGGAATCAAGGTAATGCTGGCTTTATAGAGTAAGTTAGGAAGCTTTCCTTCCATTTCTATTTTTTGGGACAGTTTGAGAAGAGTAGGTATTAACTCTGCCTTAGATGTCTGGTAGAATTCCCCTGAGAAGCCATCTGGCCCAGGACTCTTGTTTCTTGGGAGATTTTTGATAACTGATTCCATTTCTTTGCTGGTTATGGGGCTGTTCAAATTTTCTATTTCTTTCTGTTTGAGTCTTGGTAGTGTGTGAGTGTTAAGGAATTTGTCCCTCCCTTCCAGATTGTCCAGTTTGTTGGCATATAATTTTTCATAATATTCTCTTATAATTGTTTGTATTTCTGTGGTGTCGGTTGTGATCTCTCCTCTTTCGTTCGTGATTTTATCTATTTGGGTCCTCTTTTTTGAGAAGTCTCACTAGGGGGTTAGTAAATAAACAAATAAAAATTTGTTTATTCTTTCAAAAAACCAGGTTTTAGTTCCGTTGATCTGTTCTACTGTGGTTTTTTGTTTCTATTATCACTTACTGCTCTCATTTTTATTATTTTTCTTCTGCTGCTGGCTTTGGGCTTTATTTGCTGCTCCTTTTCTAGCTCCTTTAGGTGTAAGGTCAGGCTGTGTATTTGGGACCTTTCTTGCTTTTGAGATAGGTCTGAATGGCAATGTATTTCCTTCCCTCTTAGGGCTGCCTTTGCTGCATCCCAAAGGGTTTGGACTGTCGTGTTTTCATTTTCATTTGCTTCCATGTATTTTGTAATTTCATCTTTAACTTCCTGGTTAACCCATTCTTTAGTAGGATGTTCTTTAACCTCCATGTATTTGAGGGCTTTCCAAATTTTTCCTGGTGGTTGATTTCAAGTTTCATAGTGTTGTGATCTGAAAATATGCATGGTGTGATCTCAGTCTTCTTGTACCTCTTGAGGGCTGATTTGTGACCTAGTATGTGATCTATTCTGGAGAATGTTCCATGTGTACTCGAGAAGAATGTGTATTCTGCTGCTTTAGGACAAAATGTTCTGAATATGAGTCCGTCTGGTCCAGTGTGTCATTCAAAGCCATTGTTTCCTTGTTGATTCTCTGCTTGGTTGACTTGTCCACTGCTGTAAGTAGGGTATTAAAGACTTCTATAATGGTATGATTATTAATGAGTTTGTTTACGTTTGTGATTAATTGATTTATATGTTTGGGTGCTTCCAAGTTGGTGACATAAATATTTACAATTGTTAGATCTTCTTGATGGATAGATCCCTTAATTATGATAATAATGCCCTTGTTCATCTCTTGTTACAGTCTTTGTTTTAAAATATGGTTTGTCTGCTATAAGTATGGCTACTTTGGCTTTCTTTTGACTTCCGTTAGCATGATAGATGGTTCTTCATGCCCTCACTTTCAATCTGCAGATGTCCTTAGGTCTCAAATGAGACATAGGGTAGCAGAATGGATTAAAAAAACAAGATCCATCAATATGCTGCCGGCACTTCTGTGTTTAGCCTAATGGTTTATTTCTTCAACTGCTGCCCTGTGTGAGGAGTGTCCATCACTTTAAGTCTTTTTAAAATACCTAAGATTTTACGGGGCACCTGGGTGGCTCAGTTGGTTAAGCGTCCAATTTCAGCTCAGGCCATGATCTTGCGGTTCGTGGGTTCGAGCCCCATGTCAGACTCTGTACTGACAGCTCAGAGCCTGGATCCTGCTTCAGATTCTGTGTCTCTCTCTCTGTCCCTCTTCCGCTCATGCTCTCTGTCTCTCTCTCAAAATAAATTAAAATAAACATTAAAAAAATATACCTGGGGCGCCTGGGTGGCTCAGTCGGTTAAGTGTCTGACTTCAGCTCAGGTCATGATCTCACAGTCTGTAAGTTCGAGCCCTGCGTCGGGCTCTGTGCTGACAGCTCAGAGCCTGGAGTCTGCTTTGGATTCTGTGTCTCCCTCTGTCTCTGCCACTCCCCTGCTCGCACTCTGTCTCTCTCTCAAAAATAAACATTTAAAAAAAATTATGTATGTATATATATATATATATACACACACACACACACATATATATATATATATATATATATATATAAAATCTCTAAGGTTTGGGGAAGGAAAAGAAATCATTGTTGAACCTACCAGCCCAAATCCTGCTAAAGAAGCTTGAAACAGAAATATCTCCTAATGAGAATATTACTGAGCTCAGCCCTGGTAACCACCAAAATTTCTAATTGTTTTCAAATGCATATACAGACCTTCCCAAGGTGAATTGGACATTTTCATGCCTTGATAATAAGGGACATTACCTAAATGTGCTTTGTCCTTTTTCTGATGCCTTGATCACCAGAGAGGGCGCTGGGTATTGTTGTGGGGGCACAGCAATGCTCTCTGGCTCTGGAAATGAATCGGGGATCTTTGAAGTGGCCCTTGCCGCCCCCGAGAGTTGTGCTTTCCTCACGGGCACGCATTTTCTCCCCGCCTGCGTCTCCTTGCTCACGTGGGTCCTTTCTCAGCATCCCTGTCCATTCCCTCTCACGGCTGTCTGCTGTGACAGGGGAAAAACAGGCTGCCAGGGGGATCCAGAAAGTCAGGATTATTAAATCAATAACCGGAGACAAGATATAATGTGAAATTGTAGACTCCTCCTCTGGGTAGCTGAGTTAACATGCACTGTTCTCATGGTTCAGAGATTTCCTTCTGGCAACTTCAGCTCACCAGAAGTCTGTCTATATTAAGTTGTTTCTATGAAGTCACTATGAGTAGAACGTGCTGATTTGCAGGTGTTTTAAGGATGTCAGAACAAACATGTTATTTCTGTTCATAAAGGTCCAAGGGGAATCTATTGATATAATCCCTCACTGTTGGGGTTTAGATGTGCCTGAAACCACTACTGAGTATTAATATTTCTTTCAACATCATAGCTATTCTGACTGTTCTTGGATTCTTTTGTCATTAGTTATAAGCCCTCTTAGTGATTTGCTGTCTGGATGGAGATTTTTCTCAAAAGAGAGCCCTTCCTTCATACCTTATTTCTCTCTCTCTCTCTCTTTTTGTTTTAATGTTTATTTATTTTTGAGGGAGAGAGGGAAATAAAGTGTGAGCAGGGGAGGGACAGAGAGAAAAGGAGACAGAGGATCACTGTAGGGCTCGAACCTACGAACTGCAAGATTATGACCTGAGCCAAAGTTGGATGCTCAACCACCTGAGTCACCCAGATGCCCCACTTCAATCCTTATTTCTGCAGACCCCTGCTCATACTGTCCCTGGTGGTTTTCTCAGTCTCCTGTGACTGTGCTGCACTGTCACAGCTCTGCTCGGGGACGATCGTGGGACCGTGGGAGCTGGGACTGGTTTCAGACGATCTCTCTTCCCACCATTGCTGTGTCCCACTGTTTGCCTTTGTGGAATATCTAGCAGCCACTTGATCCGTAGTGGAGTTCTGGTTCCTTCCTCTGGTTCCCTGCCACCTTTCCCCTTTGACACACCGTTCCTCTCTAGAATTTCCTCTATCATACGAACCTTTCTTCCCTCCAGATTTTGACAGAACTGGAGCACAGCGGCATTGGGAGAATCAAAGAACAGAGTGCCCGCATGCTGGGCCACTTGGTCTCCAATGCCCCCCGGCTCATCCGCCCCTACATGGAGCCCATTCTGAAGGTAACCCACAATAGCTAGAGAGACTGGCACTTTCTCTCCAGGTGATCTTATGTCAGCTCATTCGGGACGATGGGAGTGTTTCAGTAGAGAAGTTCTTTGGCCCCAGGCTTGGGGACGAGGGCCCCATCAGGCCCTTCTCAGCGAAAGAACTACAAAAATCCCACCAATTGCAGGAAAGGGCTCTCTTTATAAGAGATAAGAAATGATGGTTCCAGCACATCATCAAATGTGCCTGGAAAGAAGTAGGTAAATAGTGGCATAAAATTGTTCCTTCAAAATGAAGAAAAAATGAGCTTTAAAATCTGAATGCGTTTAGAGGCATGTGAAATCTTTCAGAACCTACGTGCATCTGGGCAGATGATCACACAGGTATCATTTGAGGAGGCATGGGAAACATTTTTAAATCATGGCACTTCCCAGCTCTCTCGTATGTCAGACTGGGCTCAGAAAAGTTTTAGAATCCACATTCCAGAGAAATCCTGGATTTGTAAAGCCTAGAAGTAATTTATCTGTGACTGAGATGGTCTCTTGGGTGAATTTTACTTATGTAAAAGAAAGGTTCCTGGTAGATTTCTGTCCTGCATTCATTTTCTGATACCTTCTTTTCATAGGCTTTAATATTGAAACTGAAAGATCCAGACCCTGATCCAAACCCAGGTGTGATCAATAATGTCTTGGCCACAATAGGAGAGTTGGCTCAGGTAAGGGGACAACGACTTTTTCCACAGGATGGAAAGAATGCTGTTTAGCCTCTGAGGAAATCAAAATAAGGCCATAATTTCTAATCTTCTCTACCGCGGTCTTTTTCGTTTTGTAGGTCAGTGGCCTAGAAATGAGGAAATGGGTTGATGAACTCTTTATTATCATCATGGACATGCTCCAGGACTCCTCCCTGTTGGCCAAAAGGCAGGTGAGTACTGCTCTTTCTGGACTGAGCAGGACAGGCCCCTGGGAGGCCTGGGCCCTTGTCTCTCTTCGTCACTCACTGCCCCCAGCCAGTGCCCGACCCAGAGCTCGGCACACAGTAGGTGCTCAGAAGTATCTGCTGAGTAAAGGGAAGGAAGATATGGAACCAGAATTCGTTGTCATCCTGACCTGGAGACAACTTTGAGGAAGTAGCAGCTCAAAGAAAAATCCAGATCATGTATCAGAGCCCCGGCCCCCAGAGGGAGAAGGAAAGCCTGGGCCTGTGGCTGGGGAAGCAAAAGCCACGCTTCAGCAGCCCCCACCCCCACCCCCACCCCCAGTCCTGGCTTCACTTTGGCCACTGAGGCCATTAGGTGACTAACATTAAGAACAGTCTTAATTTCCCTCGAAGCTCGATTTCTCCCATTAATCATTCAGGATGTGGAAGGACTGTGTGTTTCCTTTGAGGAAGATGGGGCTCTTCTGTATCCAGTGATTGTTGGCATCGGTTTGTGGCCTTGTTTTTATGCCCAAACTCTCAAGGATTTCTGTTGGCGGTTAACAGAACTCTACTGGAAACATTTTTTCTTGGAAAAGCCTCTAATACTTCGCTGTAATTATTTAAGGAAGAGTACAGACCATGCTTTCTCCTACTGACTCGACCGACCACACGATCTGTTCCTTGTCCAGGTGGCTCTGTGGACCCTGGGACAGTTGGTGGCCAGCACTGGCTATGTGGTGGAGCCCTACAGGAAGTACCCCACTTTGCTTGAGGTCCTGCTGAATTTTCTGAAGACTGAGCAGAACCAGGGTACACGGAGAGAGGTAGGGCACGTGGCACACTCGGTCTTTAAAGATTTTGCTGGAAGAATGGAGAGAGATTGTGGCATTAACATGCTCTTGAGAGCATGTTGGTTAGACGTCCTGTCCTCCTGTTTCGTTCTCATAGCTGGCCGTTCAGGTATGAACTGGGTATCATGGAACATCGAGAGGAATACGCATCAAAGCTATGGTCATCGGATACTGTGATGAATGTTTTCTTCTTCCCCTCCCCCTCCCCACCCAGGCTATCCGTGTGTTAGGGCTTTTGGGGGCCCTGGATCCCTACAAGCACAAAGTGAACATTGGCATGATTGACCAGTCCCGCGACGCTTCTGCTGTTAGCCTGTCAGAATCCAAGTCAAGTCAGGATTCCTGTAAGTTGAGGGGACTGATGAGAGACTTATCACATCCTGCCTCACGAAGCGCTTGCCGGCTGTGTTTGGAAAGAGCCTTGGGCTGGTTAACAAATGACAGCACGTCGGCTCACTTCATGACTTTTGAGTGGAAAGTTGAGTTTTGTCTTAAACCGCAATAGGGATGCTGCTTCCCAATGTGTCTGGAATCCTTACATCTGTCCAGACTCTTTGCCAAGGGTCAACAGGCTAAGCCTGTACCCGCTTTTTGGTGCTGATGAGAGAGATGTGAATCATCACTCCCTCACCTCTGTTCATCTGTCGTTCTTTGTTAGTCCTTCTTTGATGTTTTCTATTCTCCTGGTGTCCAAGGAGCAAGAGGGTAGAATTTATCCTCTCTGTTTTAATCGGTAGGGAAATCTGAGGCCAGGCTCGGGGGCATAGACAAACTAGTAGCTCTCAGAATCCAGGGCTGTTTTTTCCATCAACTGGTCTGGCTCTGGAGCCCCTCTGTCTGTTGACAAGTAGCCTGAGAGATTGGGTAGGGTATGGGGTTACAGCAGATTCTTCTAGGGCGGACTTATTTCCGAAAGTATGAAAATCCAGCAGTGGCTCTCCCAGCCCTTCCAGCAAAATGTTGTGTTCCCCAAATAATTTGTTTCCAAACTCTATGGAAGGAACCTTGTTGCTTCCAATGTATTCTTCTGTGTTAGAGAAGTGTACCTATGATAGCACCCTGTCAGACCCAGGGTGGGTCCTGGGTCTCAGCAGAGTGGGGGCCGGGTCCCTGCGGGTTTTGTCCTTACTCGGCAGTGCCTGTCCAGCCTCTTGACCCACTGAGTTCTTACCCTCCTCAGTGTACCGTTCAGCCTCCCCTCACCCAGTCTTTGAGATCCTTGCTGTTCAGGTCTGGTGGCATTTGCCACCCCCTTCTCTGAAGTCCCTAGAGGGACCGAGCAGCTACTGAACAGATGCTGGCCTAATTTGGGGGGTTACTGGGGAGTTGGCCTTGACTTTCATTTAGGGGGTGTGATTATTTTTACTGACGGTTTCAACTTCAGAGTTGTCACTTGTAATGATAAGAAGCTAAGTTAAACAGAGCAATTTAAGGAAAACCCATCATGTACCATTCTAGGCTTCTGTAGTTGGGGTCAGAGAAAAGCCAGAAACTCTTAGAAGCCTTAATGGTGACAGCCTATTCATTGGGTCCTGATGTTCTCTGTCTTCCCCGTGAACGCCGATGGCGCTCGGGCTGTTGGTGGCACGCCAGGCTCTACTCCAAGTCGGAGTCACATCACGCACGTATAGCTCGTGACTGTTGCCGTCGTTCTGTCCTAGCTGACTACAGCACCAGCGAGATGCTGGTCAACATGGGCAACCTGCCCCTGGACGAGTTCTACCCCGCCGTGTCCATGGTGGCGCTGATGCGGATCTTCCGGGACCAGTCCCTCTCGCACCATCACACCATGGTAGTCCAGGCCATCACCTTCATCTTCAAGTCCCTGGGACTCAAGTGTGTGCAGTTCCTGCCCCAGGTCATGCCCACGTTCCTCAACGTCATTCGAGTCTGTGACGGGGCCATCCGGGAGGTAAGTAGCTAAAACCCCACCCCTGCTCCCTCCACCCCAGCTGGTCCGCTGAGGCAGATTATTTGCATATCAGCTTCCTGTCGCTGCCCTCTACTGGCTGTTGAGCTGAGCACCTGTCCTCCCTCCTCACACTTGACAGAACAGGTGCGGTTGGCTCGGCCCGGTTTCCTGGGTTATCCCCTCAGAATGGCGATGAATGGGTGGGTGGGTGTGTGTGTGTCTAGAGTTCAGTGCATTTGTTGGGGAGAATGTTCCACTGTGTGGACTTCTGGTTGCTTTCTCATGATTAGATTTAAGTCCATCAGTTTTGTGGTTGTTGTTTTAATGTTTATTTATTTTGAGAGAGAAAGAGCAGGGGAGGGGCAGAGAGAGAGACAGAGACAGAGAGACAGAGAGACTCTCAAGCATGCTCTGCGCTATCCGTGCAGAGCCCGAGGTGGGGCTCGATCCCACGACTGTGAGATCATGACCTGAGCCCAAATCAAGAGTCGGACACTCAACCGACTGAGCCTCCCAGGCACCCCTAAGTCCATCATTTTTAGTGAGAATACTGCAGAGGTGACGTTCTTATCAGATCTCATAATGTCAGCTTCTCCCATTAGTGTTGATCATGAGTTCGAGCACACGGTTAGATTGGCATCTGTCAGATCTTTCCATCGTAAAGTTGCCTTTTTCGTGAGCCATTGAGTAATCTGTGGGGTGATACTTCGAGACTACGACTGTCCTGTTCCCTGACTACCTTTTACCCCGTGGCTGAGTATTCATAGGTGACCCTTGCCTGAATCAGTTGTCACACTGATTGCAAAGTAGGGACTTTCTAGTTCTACCATTTCTTCGACTTTTAACAGCTGGCACATTCCTGTGAGGTAGAATTTTCCCCTTTCCTTCCCCACAGCTCCCTTTTGTTCTCTTTCCTTTCTCTGAACCACAGAACCTGCAGAGTGCTTCTGTGATTATTATACTTATGCCACTACTGACCACAAACCTGCTAAATAAAGTTTAAGGGGGCTTTTTTTTTTTTTAATGTTTTTGATTTTTTTTTTTTTTTATGTTTAATATTTTTGAAGGAGAGAGACAGAGCATGAGCGAGAAGGGGCAGAGAGAGAGGGAGACAGAATCCAAAGCAGGCTCCAGCAGGCTGTCAGCACAGAGCCCGATGAGGGGCTCAGACCCACGAGCTGTGAGATCATGACCTGAGCCGAAGTCGGACGCTTAACCAACTGAGCCATCCAGGCGCCCCTTTAATTTTTTTTTTTTAAAGTAAATTCTGCATCCAGTGTGGGGCTTGAACTCACGGCCCTGAGATTAAGAGTCGGTGCTCAACCAACCGAGCCACCCAGGCACCCCAGAGTACTGTGTTATAAAGATACTTGAATTAATTTTTCTGATCAGTTTTTCTCTCTGTGATAATATATTCAACTTGATGTACATTTGGAGGAAATAGTATCTTTTTAGAAAGTATATTTTCTAACTTTGTGCCTGGAGGAGAGAAGTGCAGTTTATTTTTATGTGTTCAACCTCATTGAACTCTTACTAATTCTAATCATCTAGCTTTTCACTCTAGATAATCATACAGTGTACAAAAAGAGAAAGATAGGGGGGCCTGGGTGGCTCAGTCGGTTAAGCATCCAACTCTTGATTTCAGCTCAGGTCATGATCTCGTGGCTTGTGAATTCTAGCCCCACATCGGGCTCTGTGCTGACAGCGTGGAGCCTGCTTGGGATTTTTTTCTCTGCCCTGCCCCACCCCGCTCACACTTGTTCTAGCGCATGTATGCTTTCTCTCTCTCAAACTTAAAAAAACAAGGAAGGAAGGAAGGAAGATAGTTCTAGTTTTTTGTTTTAGTCTGTAAACCAGTTAGTTATTGCTTTTCTCATTGTATATCCAGGACCTTCAACCCAATGTTGATTAGCTCAAAGTGGAAATCTTTCACCGTGTTCCTGATTTCAGTGGGACAGCTGTAAAGATTCCACTGCTGAATATAATGTTTGCTGTAGGTTTTTGGTAATTAGCTTTGAAAGGGTTATAAATGTTCCCTTGCGTTCTTAATTTGCTAAAGTTTTTATCACGAACAGGTATGGGATTTATCAACTGCCTTTTATTTGTCTGGCGTGATGATCTCATATTTTTTCCTCTTTCAGGGTGTTCATATGTTGAATTTATGGATATGTTCTAATGTTGAAGTATTCTTGAAGTCTTGTCCTAAAACCAGCTTGGTTATGATGTATTTTGTTAATACATTGACTTTATATCTACTACTTAATTGAGATTTTTTTACATCAGCAATCCTGAGTGGAATTTGCCTGTAATTGTTACTATTTTTTTTTTTTTTACTATAGGTTCAAAGATCTGTTTATCTTTTCTGTTGCTTCTTAAAACAGTTTTGGTCACATTTTTCTAGGAAATTACTCATTTTATTTACTTTCTGTCTGTAGGTTTGCCTTCTGTGCACATTTCATAGAATTGGAATCATATGTGGTTTTTTGTGTCTAGCTTCTTTCACTTTACGTGATCCTTTTGAGTTCATCGTGGATCAGTAGTTTATTCCTTCTTTCTAGCTAAATAGTAATGTAATGCTATTATTGCTCGGAGGAAGTGTTTTTAATGTTTCCTATGCTTTCTTCTTGCGTCCCTGAGTTATCCAGAAATGGATATTTTAATTTGCAGATTTACAGGATTTCAGATTTCTTCTTTGGATATCTACTTCTGACTTAATTGCATTGGGTTTGTGATTCCTCGATGTTTGCTGAAACCACCTTAATAGTCTAATGCTTGGTCCATTTTCGATAAATGTTTCCTCCATGCTTGGGAATAGTGTGTATTTGCTAACGTTATCCACAAGGTTCCACGTATGTCGTTAGATTTGAACTTACTACTTGCTGCGTTCAAGTCTTTTGTATTCTTGTTAATTTTTTGTTTGCTTAATCTGTCCATTACTGAGAGAAGTGAGATAAAAACCTCCCTTTACAATGCTGGCTTTATTAATTTCTCATAGTTTAGTCAGTTCTGTTGTATGTACTTGGGGGGATATATTATAGGTACGTTCAAATTTAAAATCATATCTTCCTGATAAGTCGAATCTTTTATCATTGTGCAATAACTCTTTATATCTTTAATACCTTAAAATTTATTTTGCCTAGTTTTAATATAGCTACACCATCTTTTTTTTGGAGGGAGGGAGGATGTCTTTTATTATCTTTTTACTTTTAATTGTCTTAAGGACTTTTTGCTTTAGATGGGTCACTCATGATCATGATATGTATAATAATGCAGCTAGGTTATCCCTTTAATCTAGTTTGAAAATCTTTGCATTCAGTCCAATTACATTTATTGTGATTGCTGGTAAATTTGGGCTTATTTCTACCATCTGATCTAGTGCTTTATCTGTTTGTTTATTTTCTTTATTTTCTGTCTTTTTGGGGCTTGATTTAAGCTTTCATTTTCTTGTCTTTTGCCCTCTACTTGTTGGCCATCTTTAATTTTAATAAATGATCTATAATGGGATATTTCAGTTGTAAACAAAAGCGGACAACTTCTATCAAATTCCCATACTCATTAATAATTATTAGCACTCTGTCAATTTGGTTTCATCTTATTACTACCACCCCCACCAATCTCTTCCCCCCCACATACAAACATTTTTTCTGGGGTATTTTAAAGCAAATTCTAGGTATCATACTATTTCACCAATAAAAAGCTTTTCCCCCATATAACCAAAATTACAAGACCTACAAAATTAAAAATAATTCCTTAGTATCTTCTAATATGAAGACTTCTTCAAATGTCCTTGTTTGTCTTTTTTTCTTTTCTTTTCTTTTCTTTTTTTTTTCAACGTTTTTTTTTTTTTTTTTTTTTTTTTATTTATTTTTGGGACAGAGAGAGACATAGCATGAACAGGGGAGGGGCAGAGAGAGAGGGAGACACAGAATCGGAAACAGGCTCCAGGCTCCGAGCCATCAGCCCAGAGCCTGACGCGGGGCTCGAACTCACGGACCGCGAGATCGTGACCTGGCTGAAGTCGGACGCTTAACCGACTGCGCCACCCAGGCGCCCCGCTTTTCTTTTCTTTTCTTAAGTAGGTTTCATACCTAGCACAGAGGCCAACACAGGGCTTGAACTCATGACCCCCGAGATCAAGACCTGAGCTGACCTCAAAGAGTCAGACGCTTCACCATCTGAACCACCCAGGCCCCCTCCTTGTTTGTCTTAAAAATGTATTTTTACATTTGATTTATTTAAATCATAATCCAGATAAGGCCTGCACGTGGCATTCAGCTGATATATCCAATTGTCTTTCTGTCCCCCTTTTTACCCCACTTTTTTTCATACCATTTATTTGTGAAGGAAGCAGGTCATTTTTCCTATAGAATTTCCCATTCTGGATTTGGCTGATAATATCTTCAAGATGTCTTTTAACTTCTTGTAAACTGGTTAGATTTAGATGCTTAGTTAGATTCAGGTTCCTTCTTTTGGTGAGAAATCCTTCGTACTGCATACTTCCTATTTCAACAGTTAGTAAGCAAGTCTTTTCTAAATGATCCACTTCTAGTAACATAAAAGGTAATCGATGGGCTCAGGTACTGTGATCCTGTGTTCCCCATCAGCTTTTCTCCTAATCCTTTTAGTGCTCATTGAAGATTGTTTTGTAGAACCATTATTTCATTGGCAACTGGAAAACGGTGATTTCTAATTCTGTTACCCCTTCTGGATTTATTAGCTAGCAATTATCTATAAAGAACTTTATGTTATCAACTATTTAGTTAATTTGAAATATAGTTCATGCAGGAAGGGCAAAATAAACGCACGATTGTTTTATTTATCAGTTTTTCAGAGTAATGAATCAGGTCCTTTGCAACCTCTCCAAGGTGACTCAGGCACCACCCCACGACCCCTGTTGTTTTTGGAGTATCAGTATCAACTTGTGTGCGTGTGTGCGTGCGTGCGTGCGTGTGTGTGTGTGTTTTCTGTTCATTGAAGGCACTGTTTTTTCTCATGATCTAATTATCCCACTCGACGTGGCTGTTGTGTTCCTTTTACATTGCCAGTGGTCTTGGTCTTTGATCGCTTTCTTGCTTTCTGGCAAAAAAAAAAAAAAAAAAAAAAAAGATATATTGAGCTTATCAAGTACATTTCACTCAAGCCTTGTCATGGCCACTTTCAAGGAGCTATGGTTTCTTTTTTCCTTTTTTTTTCTTTTTAAGTTTATTTATTTTGAGAGAGAGAGAGAAAAAGAGCATGTACACATGAGTGGGGAAGGAGCAGAGAGAGAATCCCAGCAGGCTCCACACTGTCAGTGTAGAGCCTGACATGGGGCTCAATCCCTTGAACTGTGAGATCATGACATGAGCTAAAATCAAGAGTCAGACACTTAACTGACTGAGCCACCCAGGCGTCCCCGGAGCTATGGTTTCTTTAAGTGAGAGATGGTACTTAGAAACTGCAGTTTGTGTGCTAGGGTGCTCATTGCTACTGACATATCATTATTCTCAGCCATTTCAGTGAACAGACCTAGAAATAAGTAATTTTTAGAAAGAGGAAAATTAGGTAATGCATATTTAAGTTTTAAGAGTTTTTACTTTGATTTTATACTTGTTTCTCACACTGAAAAACTTGTTCCTTGGTTCTGACATTTCTATAATTACTTGCTTTATCTTGCAAAATACATACCTACATGTATCTTATATACATGTAAATAGCAAATGACCAGTATTAGTAATAACAGTAAGATTACTGAATGCAGTTCAAGGTTTTTTGCAATTTTTTGTTGTTCTTAGGCTGTGTCCTTTTGGAGATATACACCAAAATGCTGTGTTTATTTTTTATTAAAAAAAAATTTTTTTTTAATGTTTATTTCTAAGACAGAGACAGAGAGAGAGAGACAGAGCATGAGCAGAGGAGGGGCAGAGAGAGAGAGGGGGACGAAGAATCCGAAGCAGGCTCCGGGCTCTGAGCTGTCAGCACAGAGCCTGACTCGAGGCTCCAACTCGTGAACTACACGATCGTGGCCTGAGCCAAAGTCAGACACCCAACCAACTGAATCACCCAGGCACCCCTTAAAATGCCGTGTTTAAAGTTGCTTGAAATTCTTTGAGTGATTGTCCAACCAACTTGATTTATAGTTAAATTGTTTCTGCTTGTTTTCAGTTTTTAGAAATTTCTTTGAGGTTTTTCCAATTTAACTAGGTTTTCTGATTTAACTTTGAGGTTCATTCTGATTATGTAAGACATTAACATGGTTCCAGGGCCAAAACTATAAAATATGTTCAGTGAAGTCTGACTTCTCCCCGCATCCCTATTCCGTGTTTCTTCCTTCCTCTGCCATTTCCTATTGCTGCTATAACAGATCACCGCCAACTTCATAGCTTCAAACGACACAAATTTATTATCTTATGGCTCTGTAGGTCATACGTCTGACAGAGGTCATACTGAGCTAAAATCAGGGTGCCATTGAGGCCACATTCCTTTCTGGAGGCTGTAGGGGAGAATCCATCTTCTTGCTTCTTCTAGCTTCTAGAGGCTTCCCACGTTCCTTTGCCATCTGCCTCCGCCTTCGGAGTCAGCAACATTGCATCTCCCTGACCTTTCTTCTGCTGTCAGATCTTTCTCTCTGCCCACTGCCAGGAAAGGTTCTCTGCTTTTAAGGTAAGGACGCCTTTGATTAGATTTGCCACACCTGGATAATCTCCACA